>NC_133702.1:12626235-13333735 GCF_048934315.1 Petromyzon marinus
AACTCACCCATCTAAATCACACACACACCATGCACTAACTAACCCACCTAACTCTCACACACTACTCACTTATTCACCCACCTAACTCACATACACCACTCACTAACTCACCCACCTAACTCACACACACAACACTCACTAACTCACCCACCTAACTCACACACACAACTCACTAACTTACCCATCTAACTCACACACCACTCACTAACTCACCCACCTACCTGACACACACCATGTACTAACTCACCCACCTAACTCACACACACCACTCACTACCTCACCCACCTAAATCACACACACACCACTCACTAACTCACCCACCTAACTCACACACACCGCTCACTAACTCACCCACCTAACTTACACACACACCATGCACTAACTCACCCATCTAACTCACACACACACCACTCACTAACTCACCCACCTAACACACACACACCACTCACTAACTCACCCACCTAACGCACACACACACCATGCACTAACTCACCCACCTAACTCTCACACACCACTCACTAACTCACCCACCTACTCCCACACACCACTCACTAACTCACCCACCTAAATCACGCACACACATTACTCACTAACTCACCCACCTAACTCACACACACACCACTCACTAACTCACCCACCTAACTCACACACACCACTCACTAACTCACCCACCTAACCCACACACACACTACTCACTAACTCACCCACCTAACTCACACACACACCATTCACTCACTCACCCACCTAACACACACACCACTCACTAACTCACCCACCTAACTCACACACACACCATTCACTAACTCACCCACCTAACTCACACACACCACTCACTAACTCACCCACCTAACTCTCACACACACCACTCACTAACTCACACACACTACTTACTAACTCACCCACCTAACTTACACACACCACTCACTAACTCACCCACCTAACTCACACACACACTACTCACCTAATTCACATACACACTACTCACTAATTCACTCACCTAACTCTCACACACACTACTCACTAACTCACCCACTTAAATCTCACACATACCACTCCCTAACTCACCCACCTAACTCACACACACACCACTCACTAACTCACCCACCTAACTCACACACATCACTCACTAACTCACCCACCTAACTCACACACACACCATGCACTAACTCACCCACCTAACTCACACACATCACTCACTAACTCACCCACCTAACTCACACACACAACACTCACTAACTCACCCACCTAACTCACACACACCACTCACTAACTTACCCATTTAACTCACACACCACTCACTAACTCACCCACCTAACTCACACACACACCACTCACTAATTCACCCACATAACTCACACACACACCTTTCACTAACTCACCCACCTAACTCACACACAACACTCACTAACTCAAACACACACACTACTCACTAACTCACCCACCTTACTCTCACACACTACTCACTAACTCACCCACCTAACTCACACACACCACTCACTAACTCACCCACCTATCCCACACACACGCTACTCACTAACTCACCCACCGTACTCTCACACACACTACTCACTTACTCACTCACCTAACTCACACACACACTACTCAGCAACTCACCCAGCTAACTCACACACACACCACTCACTAACTCATCCACCTAATTCACATACACACTACTCACTAATTCACTCACCTAACTCTCACACACACTACTCACTAACTCACCCACTTAAATCTCACACATACCACTCCCTAACTCACCCACCTAACTCACACATCCACCACTCACTAACTCACCCACCTAACTCACACACACACCATGCACTAACTCACTCCCCTAACTCACACACACCACTCACTAACTCACCCACCTAACTCACACACACAACATGCACTAACTCACCCACCTAACTCACACACACACCACTCACTAACTCACCGACCTAACTCACACACACCACTCACTAACTCACCCACCTAACTCACACACACAACATGCACTAACTCACCCACATAACTCTCAGACACACCACTCACTAACTCACGCAACTAACTCACACACACACCACTCACTAACTCACCCACCTAACTCACACACACACCACTCACTAACTCACCCACCTAACTCACACACCACTCACTAACTCACCCACCTAACCCACACACACACTACTCACTAACTCACCCACCTAACTCACACACACACCATTCACTCACTCATCCACCAAAATCACAAACACCGCTCACTAACTCACACATACCACTCACTAACTCACCCACCTAACTCACACACACAACACTCACTAACTCACCCACCTAACTCACACACCACTCACTAACTTACCCATCTAACTCACACACCACTCACTAACTCACCCACCTACCTCACACACACACCATGCACTAACTCACCCACCTAACACACACACCACTCACTAACTCACCCACCTAACTCACACACACACCATTCACTAACTCACCCACCTAACTCACAGACACCACTCACTAACTCACCCACCTAACTCTCACACTAACTCACACACACTACTTACTAACTCACCCACCTAACTCACACATGCCACTCACTAATTCACCCACCTAACTCTCACACACTACTCACCAACTTACCCACCTAACTCACACACACACCACTCACTAACTCACCCACCTAACTCACACACACACTACTCACCTAATTCACATACACACTACTCACTAATTCACTCACCTAACTCTCACACACACTACTCACTAACTCACCCACTTAAATCTCACACATCACTCACTAACTCACCCACCTAACTCACACACACACCATGCACTAACTCACCCACCTAACTCATACACACACCACTCACTAACTCACCCACCTAACTCACACACATCACTCACTAACTCACCCACCTAACTCACACACACACCATGCACTAACTCACCCACCTAACTCACACACATCACTCACTAACTCACCCACCTAACTCACACACACAACACTCACTAACTCACCCACCTAACTCACACACACCACTCACTAACTTACCCATCTCACTCACACACCACTCACTAACTCACCCACCTACCTCACACACACACCATGCACTAACTCACCCACCTAACTCACACACACCACTCACTAAATCACCCACCTAACTCACACACACACCACTCACTAACTCACCCACCTAACTCACACACCACTCACTAACTCACCCACCTAACTCACACACACACCATGCACTAACTCACCCACCTAACTCTCACACACACCATTCACTAACTCACACACACACTACTTACTAACTCACCCACCTAACTCACACACCACTCACTAATTCACACACCTAACTCTCACATACTACTACTAACTCACCCACCTAACTAACACATACACCATGCACTAACTCACCCACCTAACTCTTACACATACCACTCACTAACTCACACACACTACTTACTAACTCACCCACCTAACTCACACACACACTACTCACTAACTCACCCACCTTACTCTCACACACTACTCACTAACTCACCCACCTAACTCACACACACCACTCACTAACTCACCCACCTATCCCACACACACACTACTCACTAACTCACCCACCGTACTCTCACACACACTACTCACTTACTCACCCACCTAACTCACACACACACTACTCAGCAACTCACCCAGCTAACTCACACACACACACCACTCACTAACTCATCCACCTAATTCACATACACACTACTCACTAATTCACTCACCTAACTCTCACACACACTACTCACTAACTCACCCACTTAAATCTCACACATACCACTCCCTAACTCACCCACCTAACTCACACATCCACCACTCACTAACTCACCCACCTAACTCACACACACACCATGCACTAACTCACTCACCTAACTCACACACACCACTCACTAACTCACCCACCTAACTCACACACACAACATGCACTAACTCACCCACCTAACTCACACACACACCACTCACTAACTCACCGACCTAACTCACACACACCACTCACTAACTCACCCACCTAACTCACACACACAACATGCACTAACTCCCCCACATAACTCTCACACACACCACTCACTAACTTACGCAACTAACTCACACACACACCACTCACTAACTCACCCACCTAACTCACACACACCACTCACTAACTCACCCACCTAACTCACACACACCGCTCACTAACTCACCCACCTAACTCACACACACACACCACTCACTAACTCACGCACCTAACTCACACACACACCATGCACTAACTCACCCATCTAACTCACACACACCACTCACTAACTCACCCACGTAACTCACACACACACCACTCACTAACTCACCCTTAACTCACACACACCACTCACTAACTCACCCACCTAACTCACACACACATCATGCACTAACTCACCCACCTAACTCACACACACCACTCACTAACTCACCCACGTAACTCACACACACACCACTCACTAACTCACCCACCTAACTCACACACCATGCACTAACTCACTCACCTAACTCACACACACCACTCACTAACTCACACACACACACACCACTCACTAACTCATCCACCTAATTCACATACACACTACTCACTAATTCACACACCTAACTCTCACACACTCTACTCACTAACTCACCCACCTAACTCACACATCCACCACTCACTAACTCACCCACCTAACTCACACACCATGCACTAACTCACTCACCTAACTCACACACACCACTCACTAACTCACCCACCTAACTCACACACACACCACTCACTAACTCACCCACCTAACTCACACACACCACTCACTCACTCACCCACCTAACTCACGCACACACCACTCACTAATTCACCCACCTCACTCTCACACACACCATGTACTAACTCACCCACCTAACTCACACACACCACTCACCAACTCACCCACGTAACTCACACACACCACTCACTAACTCACCCACCTAACTCACACACACACATTATGCACTAACTCACCCACCTAATTCTCACACACACCACTCACTAACTCACACACACTACTTACTAACTCACCCACCTAACTCACACACACACCACTCACTAATTCACCCACCTAACTCACACACACACCTCTCACTAACTCACCCACCTAACTCACACACACACCACTCACTAACTCAAACACACACACTACTCACTAACTCACCCACATTACTCTCAGACACTACTCACTAACTCACCCACCTAACTCACACACACCACTCACTAACTCACCCACCTATCCCACACACACACTACTCACTAACTCACCCACCGAACTCACACACACACTCCTCACTAACTCACACACACCACTCACTAACTCACGCACCTAACTCACACACACACCATGCACTAACTCACCCATCTAACTCACACACACCACTCACTAACTCACCCACCTAACTCACACACACACCACTCACTAACTCACCCTTAACTCACACCACTCACTAACTCACCCACCTAACTCACACACACATCATGCACTAACTCACCCACCTAACTCTCACACACCACTCACTAACTCACACACACACACACCACTCACTAACTCATCCACCTAATTCACATACACACTACTCACTAATTCACACACCTAACTCTCACACACTCTACTCACTAACTCACCCACCTAACTCACACATCCACCACTCACTAACTCACCCACCTAACTCACACACCATGCACTAACTCACTCACCTAACTCACACACACCACTCACTAACTCACCCACCTAACTCACACACACACCACTCACTAACTCACCCACCTAACTCACACACACCACTCACTAACTCACCCACCTAACTCACGCACACACCACTCACTAATTCACCCACCTCACTCTCACACACACCATGTACTAACTCACCCACCTAACTCACACACACCACTCACCAACTCACCCACGTAACTCACACACACCACTCACTAACTCACCCACTTAACTCACACACACACATTATGCACTAACTCACCCACCTAATTCTCACACACACCACTCACTAACTCACACACACTACTTACTAACTCACCCACCTAACTCACACACACACCACTCACTAATTCACCCACCTAACTCACACACACACCTCTCACTAACTCACCCACCTAACTCACACACACACCACTCACTAACTCAAACACACACACTACTCACTAACTCACCCACATTACTCTCACACACTACTCACTAACTCACCCACCTAACTCACACACACCACTCACTAACTCACCCACCTATCCCACACACACACTACTCACTAACTCACCCACCGAACTCACACACACACTCCTCACTAACTCACACACACCACTCACTAACTCACCCACCTAACTCACACACACCACTCACTAACTCACCCACCTAGCTCACACACACACACACTACTCACTAACTCACCCACCTAACTCACACACTACTCAGTAACTCACCCACCTAACTCACACACACCACTCACTAACTTTTCCACCTAATTCACATACACACTACTCACTAACTCATTCACCTAACTCTCACACACACTACTCACTAACTCACCCACTTAACTCTCACACATACCACTCCCTAACTCACCCACCTAACTCACACACACACATGCACTAACTCACCCACCTTACTCTCACACACTACTCACTAACTCACCCACCTAACTCACACACACCACTCACTAACTCACCCACCTATCCCACACACACACTACTCACTAACTCACCCACCGAACTCACACACATACTACTCAATAACTCACACACACACACCACTCACTAACTCACCCACCTAACTCACACACACACACACCACTCACTAACTCACCCACCTTACTCACACACACCACTCACTAACTCACCCACCTAACTCACACACACAACATGCACTAACTCACCCACCTAACTCTCACACACACCACTCACTAACTCACCTACCTAACTCACACACACCACTCACTAACTCACCCACCTATCTCACACACACACCACTCACTCACCCACCTAACTCACACACACCGCTCACTAACTCACCCACCTAACTCACACACACCACTCACTAACTCACCCACCTAAGTCACACACACACCACTCACTAAATCACCCACCTAACTCACACACACCACTCACTAACTCTCCCACCTAACTCACACACACAACATGCACTAACTCACCCACCTAACTCTCACACACACCACTCACTAACTAACCTACCTAACTCACACACACCACTCACTAACTCACCCACCTAACTCACACACACACTACTCACTCACCCACCTAACTCACACACACCGCTCACCCACCTAACTCACACACACACTACTCACTAACTCACCCACCTAACTCACACACACCATGCACTAACTCACCCACCTAACGCTCACACACACCACTCACTAACTCACACACACACGCTACTTACTAACTCACCCACCTAACTCACACGCACACCACTCACTAACTCACCCACCTAACTCACACACACACCACTCACTAACTCACACACACACACTACTCACTAACTCACCCACCTAACTCATACACACCACTCACTAACTCACACACACACGCTACTTACTAACTCACCCACCTAACTCACACGCACACCACTCACTAACTCACCCACCTAACTCACACACACACCACTCACTAACTCACACACACACACACTACTCACTAACTCACTCACCTAACTCACACACACCACTCACTAACTCACCCACCTAACCCACGCACACACTACTCACTAACTCACCCACCTAACTCACACACACACCATTCACTCACTCACCCTCTAAAATCACAAACACCGCTCACTAACTCACACACACCACTCACTAACTCACCCACCTAACTCACACACACACTCACTATCTCACCCACCTAACTCACACACAAACCACTCACTAACTCACCCACCTAACTCACACACACACCACTCACTCACTTATGTAACTCACACACACGCATACACCACCTCCACACTCCAAGTCACTCGTAACTCGTGGAGAAGTCCAACTATTAGAGGCACTCACTTATGCGTCATCTGCTGCCTACATTAGTATGCGTGCACACACACACTAAGCATTCACAAAGAATCCACTTGTGTCTGCAGTCGTCTCTGCACTCACTCTCACACACACCGACCACTTATGTACATACACACAAACACATACAAGATAAAGTTCCACGGTGTAGTCGAACAGACTGTTGGGGCAAGTGCGGTCTTGTAGCGGTTAGCGCAGCACGCTGACCGCACGTGGCTAGCGCTATGCCAGACTGCATTTATCTCCCCAGTGGCGATGTTTAAACACCGCACCAGGTACTAATTTGAGGCTGCGTCGACATAGGGGAGGCCCAGAACCGGTTCATATAATGGTCATCGGGTTCGTAGTACAGCGCACTAAGAGCTATACTACCACTCCTCAGACACATGTACACACAACAACAACAACCGCCATTCGCTACTAGGTGGCGGTGACGTCACCATGACTCTTGTGCCAGGCTTTGTGCACGTTGAGGCCACGGGAAGTGTCGAACGCCCGCTGGCAGGAGGTCACGGGGCAGACCCAGGTGCCACGGGTCGACTTACTGAAATGACTGGCTGATGCACCATCTGGCCGAACTTGCTGTGCTTCAGCCACCCGGCACTCCGCTCGTTGTTGTGAGTGTCGCTCCTCCCCCCTCCATTGTTGTTGGATGGCGACTGCCTCCAACTGCCCAGTAGCAACCAAAAGGAGCCTCCTCCACAGAGGCCGATCTTGACACTGCTGGTACCAGTCATCGGCAAGTCCAATCAGCTCCACATTCTCCTGTACTACATAACTCCATCTCTTCTCTAGCCCGTGCTGCGTCCGTTTAGCCCCCTCTATCCGGCCGAACAAAAGCTGTTTAGGCATGCGGTGACTGGGCATGCGGGCTACATGACCCAGCCAACACAGCCTTGCCTGACGGAGGAGCTCACCGATGGGACTTTGCCCAGATCTTTCAAGGATTTGTGAGCTCCTCACACAATCCAGCCTGGTTAAACCCAGGATGGATCGTAGGCAGGCCAGCCTAAATGTTTCTAACCGGTGAAGATGTTCCATGATGGGAGTCCACGTTTCGCAAGCGTAGAGAGGGGAGCGACTGACCGTGGCTGAGAAGACCTGAAGCTTCGGGCGGAGCGACAGACCAGGTAGCTTCCACACAGCTTTACGCAACTGATTTAAAGATTTTGCCGCTTGACTGATTCGGAGTGAGACCTCTGCTGTTAAACTGGAGCTGGTCATAAACACACTGCCCAGGTATGGGAAACTCTCCACTCTCCCCACAACTGCCCCATCACCAATTGGGAGTTGTGGGGGTGGAGTGTCCGATGGTGGGGCTGATGGTAAGGCTCCAACTGTTAGTGGCACGCTCCAGGTTCAGCAGCATTGAATCCAACTCCTCCTTTGAGTGAGCGGCAATTACTACATCATCGGCAGACATAACGTGGTTGACCAATAGGAAACCATCCCTTGACCGCACCCGGTCATCGATTAACATCCCATTGTAACTGTACCAGATGGAAATTCCTCCAGTACAGCAATCAAAGGCTTCACGAACTACTTGGTCGAAAAGGATGTTAAATAATCTGGGAGCCAGCGGACATCCCTGTCGCACCCCAAGGTGAAAAGGGAATGGCTCCGACTCCCGGCCACATAGTTTTACTCGGGCCCGCTCCCCATCATGTAAGTCCTTATTGATCGTGAGCAGAGGGTCAGGGACTCCGAAAGCACGACGAATAACCCAGAGCCCAGGCCTACTGATGGTATCATAGGCTTTGACCAGGTCAACGAAGCAGAGATGTAGGTCTTGTTGGAATTCCCTACACCTCTGCTGTAGCAGACGGACAGAAAATATGGCATCGGAGGCTCGGCAAGCCTCTCCTCAGCATGCCTGGCAAGGCTATGTAGAATAATCCTTGCCAGGACCTTTCCCGGAATATTGAGGAGTGAGATGCCCCTGTAATTGTTACAGTCTGTGCGGTCCCCCTTCTTGAAGAGGGGGACCACCAGGACATCCTTCCAATCCTGCGGAACCCATCCAGTGGTCCAGACTGTTGTTATGATGTCATGTAGGGCAGTCTGTGCACAAACGCCACCCTCCCACAGCATTTCGCTTGGGACATCATCTCTGCCCAATGCCTTTCCTGGTCTCAGACTATGGATCGCCTTTAGTACTTCCTCAACAGATGGCACCTCAGCCAGCCACTCACAAGAGATGACCTTCCAATATTTGAGGCACCGCAGCCTCAGCAGGGTCATCCTCACTTTGTGCCACGAGGGATTTCCCTCCCCCAAGACCTCACAGAAATGCTCAGCAAATCTGCAAACCTGTTCCTGGGGGTGGTCGATTGGATCACCGTTTTTTCCCCTAATGATGGTAATAGGTGTGGCGCTGCAGGTTACTTTTTTGATGGAGTTAAATAGTGATTTGTGATCGCGGGCCATTGAGGCAGATTCCATCTCCTCAGCAACCCGCGACCACCACCCATCCTTGCAGCACCTCACGGCTCTCCGAACCTCCGAGCGAAGGCTACGGTAAGCCTCCTCATTCTCTGATGTGGGATGCTGTAGACGATGAGAGTGGGCCTGTCGCTTTTTCCTAGCCAGCCTGAACACCTCCTCCGTCAGCCAGGGTCTCTGGGGAGGTCTGGACCGTGTACCCAAAGCAGCCATTGCAGCTGCATGAGTCACAGTCCTAAACCTCGCCCATTTCCCCTCGACATCTGGAGGAGTGGGGGATGATGCCAACCCCAGCCGCAAGCGATTATTAAATTCTCGCTTGCAACTTTCATCAGCTAGCTGAGACCAGGCCACCTTGGGTGTGAACGGGTCCTGGGTGTACACCCACCACCGGAGTGGAAGAATGGCAGGCGCATTTTTCAGATGACAAGTCGATGGTCAGTGGGCAGATCAGCTCCACAGTAGGTCCTGTTGTCAAGGACATGGGCCCGCATCCGCTGTTCCATCAGTACGTAATCCAGTAGATGTTCTTGCTTGGACCCGGCATGCATTCATGATGTTGTGTGGATGTGCCGATGCCGGAACCACGTGTTGGTAATTACAAGCCCATGGGCTGCACAAAAATCTAGCAGCCTCCTACCGTTGTTATTGAGCTGATCTGGCCCATGCCTTCCAATCACTCCAGACCAGGTGCCAGCATCATGACCAACTCGGGCATTGAAGTGGCCCAACAGGATGACTCTATCCCGAGGGGCCACTTTAGCTAGCACCTTTGACAGGAGGTCATAGAAGTCATCTGACTCCTCGGCCTTGCCTGCATCCCTCCACGGATGTTCGTCTTCGGGTGGGGCCTAAGTAACCACGACCACTACTCCTCGCCTCCGGTTGATGGGAAGGCGAGCCCAACATAGTCTGGGGCTTACCGCTTCCCACACCTCACCGCCACGCTCCCACACCCCCTTCATTCTTTTTCTGAGAAGAAGAGCCACTCCCTGTTGTTTGGCAGTCTCCTACCCCGAGTAGAGGACTGTCCACCCCTCATGGTGGCAGGAGCCAGAGCCGGTCCACTGGACCTCCTGAATACCACAGAGATCCAGACGGTACCGGTCCAGCTCCCGACAGAGGAGTGGCAGCCTCTCCTCCGCAGTGAACGTTCGGACATTCCACGTGGCCATCTGAAGTGGCTTTTTGTTGTTTCTGGAGGAGCCCCGAGGGTAAAGATTCAATCTCCTGGCTCCGCCAAATGGGATTTGGCCAGTAGTTGTCATAGACGCCTGTCCCCTCGGGGCCTCCGGCACAAGCTTATTAAGTAGATATTTTTTTCGTGGTTTTCTGGTAATTAATTGAAGATGGAAAGGTTACTAGCCCCTTGCACCTGTCCAGAGCCCCCATTTGGCCACTGTGGTGGTTACAAACGCCATGAGGGGAATGGTCAATCTAAATTGGCCCTCCCCTCAAGGCTGTGCCCACCACAGCGTTGCCATCCAGCACTACGAGGAGGTAGGGGGTTGTTTTTGCCGGACACATACAACAACCGCCATTCGCCACTAAGTGGCGGTGACGTCACCACGACGCTTGTGCCAGGCCATGTGCACCTTGAGGCCACGTGAAGTGTCGAACGCCCGCTGGCAGGAGGTCACGGGGCAGACCCAGGTGCCACGGGTCGACTGACTGAGATGACTGGCTGATGCACCACCTGTGCCCCCTACTGTGCCAACCTGCTGTGCTTTAGCCACCCGGCGCTCCGCTCGTTGTTGTGAGCGTCGCTCCTCCGCCCTCCATTGTTGTTGGAGGGCGACTGCCTCCAACTGCCCAGTAGCGTCCTTCACGAGCCTCCTCCACAGAGGCCGATCTTGACACCGCTGGTACAAGTCATCGGCAAGTCCACCCAACTCCACGTCCTCCTGTACCACATCACTCCGTCTCTTCTCTAGCCCGTGCCGCGCCCGTGCCGCGCCCGTTCTGCCCCCTCGATCCGCCCGAACAAAAGCTGTTTCAGCATGCGGTGGCTGGTCATGCGGGCTACATGCCCCAGCCAACGCAGCCTTGCCTGCCGGAGGAGCTCACCGATGGGACTGTGCCCAGATCTTTCAAGGATTTGTGAGCTCCTCACACAATCCAGCCTGGTTAAACCCAGCATGGATCGTAGGCAGGCCAGCCTAAATGTTTCTAACCGGCGAAGATGTTCCATTAGGGGGGGTCCACATTTCGCAAGCATAGAGAAGGGAGGGAATGACCGTGGCCGAGAAGACCTGTTCGAACATTCCACGTGGCCAAACGAAGTGGCTTTTCGTTGTTTCTGGAGGAGCCCCGAGGGTAGAGATTCAATCTCCTGGCTCCGCCAATTGGGGTTTGGCCAGGAGACGTCATAGATGCCTGTCCCCCCGGGGTCTCCAGCACAAGCTTATTAGTTACATATTTAAGTCGTAGTTTCGTGGTAATTTTTTGAAGGTGGAGGGGTTACCAGCCCCTCGCACCCGTCCAGAGCACACACACACACATTTGCACACACACATACGTTCACGTGCGCACACAAACTCGCCTGATCTCATGCCACTCTTTCTTAGACCATCCCACTTGCGTTAAAATCCACTTCCATCAATTAGTCCGGCTCGTTAGTCTGCACGCTGGAATAATAATTACTCATCATTTTCATAGACCCGGTCAGGCCAAATTAAGGGCACCGTACAATAATGCAATTTAGTTAATGTTAAATTTTATTTAATGAGAATTACATTTTTTTGTCAACTGTGATGTGCGGTCATGCGTGCGTGGCCCCATGTGTGGATGAGTGAGCAGCAACTGTCCCGTGCCTGTGTGTACGTGTCATTGTGTATTTGTGCGTGTCTGTGTTTGATTGATGACTTCTGCGGTATGTGTACATGTGCGTGCACATGTGATCTTTGCCTTTGCGAATGTGGTGCATATGTGTGTATCGGGAGCGGTAGTGTGTAGCGGTTAGAGCGCTGCGCTACGAACCCGGCGACACAAGTTCGATTCCCGCTCGCAGCAAACACTAGTCATGATTATCTGAACCAGACCTGGACTTCCCTTCGGTCGACTCAGCCTTAAATGAGCACTTGGTGCGGTGTGTAAACATCGCCACTGGGGAGACAAAGGCGGCCGTGCATGGGGTTGGCCACCCACCCCCTCGTTTGCCGTGCTGGCCTTCGCTAACAGCACTTGCTCCAACAGTCTGTTCAGGCTACACAGGGGATCTTTATCTTTTGAATGCGTGTGTGTCTATGGAGCCCACTAAATAAAAATCTGCGCCAGTTTGAAATATTCAGGCTGGCCTGCCTACTATCCATCCTCGGTTTAATCAGGCTGGATTTGTGTGAGCTCACAGATTCTTAAAAGATCTGGACAGAGTCTCCATCATTTATGAGTTCCTCGGACAGGCAAGGCTGTGTTGGCTGGGTCATATAGCCCGCATACCCAGCCACCTCATGCCCAAGCAGCTTCCGTTTGGCCAGAGATTAGGTGGCTAAACAGAGCGCAGCATAGGCAGGCTAGCAAAGAGATTGGCTGATGTAGTACAAGATGATGTGTTGTTGAGTGGCAGATGACTGGTTCCAATGGGGTGATGGTTGACCTCTGTGGAGGAAGCTCGTGAAGGATGCTACTGAGCACTTGGAGGCAATCGCCCTCCAACAACAACGAGCAAAGCACTGGAAGGCTACAACACTGCAATTTGGCTCAGTGAGGAGCACAGGCGGTGCTTTTGCCAGTCGTCTCAGTCGACTCACGGCACCTGGGTCTGTCCCGTGACTTTGTACCAGCGAGCCTTTAACACTTCACGTGGCTTCAAAGTGCACCTAGCCTGTCACAAGCATCGTGGTGACATCACCGCCACTTAGTGGTGAACGCCGGATGTCGTTGCCTATAGGGAGCGGTGTCGCAGTGGTTAGCGCACGGGGATATCGACGCATGACCCGAGTTCGATTTTCACGAAGAGCCAACATCGGTGACGAATATCTGGAATGGTCTTTGGCTTCTGCTAGGTTTACTCAGCCTCAAATGAGTGCCTGCTGCGGTGTGTAAACATCAGCACCGGGGAGACACGGATGTCCAGGTGTGGTTTTGGCCACACCACTCCCCTCAAAGGTGCGCCATGCCGATCTTCGTAGGTGCTCGCTAACAGGACTTACCCCAACAGCCGATTTGGGGGACCTTTGTCTCACGTCCACGCCCTTTACACGGCTGGGCCGTGTCCCCGTGCCACGCACGTTTCCAGCTGATTCTGTGTGACCAGGGTGAGAAATCACGAGGTCAAGAATGGAGTCTCATTCGCAATAGTGACGTGGGCCGTCACTCTGCCAGTTAGAGGGGCGATGATCGCTACTGCTGCTGCTGTGCAAATTTGGACCCTGGCACGCGATGGTTCCACATTGCGAAAGACTTCACAGCATCTTTAACGTCCATCGTGAGCGGAGCAGACAGTGCGTGGCGTCATTCGTACTCCGGTTAAGAAGCGCACGCCGCATCAATAACCAGGGCGGCCTTCTCGATTAAAACCAGGAACTTCGGCAACTATGAAGCCGTGTCAGGACAAATGGCTCACGCGCTGCCCCTCTGCGTCAGTCGGGAGGCTTCCCCCGCGCGGTGTCCAGGCTTCCATTTCCTTTGATCTTTCACGGTCTGACAGAAGAATGGGACGGAATGAAGAGAGAGGAGGGGAGGGGGGAGACGGATTCTGAATTAATAAGGGCGAGTTGACAAGCACGACAAACTGTGAGATCGTTTGAAGATCTCAACGCCGCCCGCCCCCCTTGGGGCACTTTGCAGCTCCTGCGCAAATATAAAGGCGACAAAGCGAAGATGCATTTACATAGTCATTTAGAATCTTTATTTAGGCCGGAGGAATCCGATGAGCTATGAAGCTCTTTTTTTCACAGACGCCCAGCAGGGAGCGAGGTCAGCAGGCTACAGAATAAAACGCGGCACGTTAACCGTCTATCCGTCCTCTGGGCTTCATCGCTCTTCAACCTCTGCCCCCCTCTGTTCGATTCGACATCGCAGTTGTCACGACTGCAGGCACCAGCGTCAACGTCGGTTTTCGCGGCTCGCATCTTCATTGCGCCGCGTGGGTTAGAGCGCGCGTGCGTAGGTGTGTGTGAAGGATGCTGCTGGGCAGTGGAAGGCAGCCGTCCTCCAGCAGCAACGGAGGGCAGAGGAGTGACGCTCACAACAACGAGCGGAGTGCCGGGCGGCTAAAATACAGCAATTATAATGCCAGTACTGATTACTGGCGAAATGTCATACTCTAATTGTAAATGTTGTGGGTTTACTCTCCAACACACCGGTGTGCTAAACTAATAACGAATTGGCATGTTTTGTTTACGTGACAAACCTTACTAATTGTCTGTGTTGGGTGGTGGCGGATTTAACGACACATTTATATTTACGCGATCAAACTCAAAAACCTCTTATGGTTAATATGTGTCGTGAAAGCCTACGTGTTAAACCAAAATTCAGCAAGTTGGCACAGTAGGGGGCACAGCTGGTGCATCTGCCAGTCATCTCAGTCAGCCAACCCATGGCACCTGTCAGCGAGCCTTCAACACTTCACGTGGCCTCAAAGTGCACCCGGCCTGGCACATAAGCCGTGGTGACATCACTGTCACTTAGTGGCGAATGGCTGGTATTGGTACGTACCTAGGTGTGTGTACGTACCTATGTGTGTAGGTGTGTATGTACCTTGATGTGTGTATGTACCTCGGTGTGTGTACATACGTCTATATGCAAAGCAGGTTACTTGGCCTCAAATGAACATCCTCACTGGAAATGCGAAGGCGGTCGGGCGTGCGTGGTGCTGGCCACTCGCCCATTTGTGTGCCTTGCTGGCCTTCGTATTAAACTATTAAAATGAAAAACGATTAAACTTTTATTTTTCTTTACCAGGTAAGGCCCCACTGAGCTGTGTAGTTATTTTCAGGAGCGACCTGGGCAAATGATAGCTCAACGCAGTGGCTCATCATCACGTGTAAATGTATAGCAGCCAAACACTCTAAACACGTGATGTTGATTCTAAATGCGGAGTTAGAAAAATTCCACGCGACCACGGGGGGAGAGACACGCAAACTCAAAACATACAGGCGTCACGGGCGGGATCGAACCCACGACCTCTTGTATACCAGGCGAGGTAGTTAACATCTCGGCACCATGGTGCCACTCACTAACAGCACTTTCCCCAACAGTGTTAAAGGATAGACGGAGGGAGGATCTTTGTGTTTGTGTGCTTCAGGCGGAGGAGTACTGGCCGGCGGAGGGCAGCGAGGAGTACGGCTCCGTGCTGGTCACCCTCAAGTCGTCGCGTGCGCGAGCCTTCTACACCGCACGCCGTTTCCACATCCGCAACACCAAGTTCAAGAAGGCATGGCCAGCGCAGCTGTCGGAGTGTGCAGGCGGTGCAATCGCACCGGGAACCACCCCCCACCCCCTTCCCCTCTTGCTGGCTGGGGTTGCCCAGACACCAGGCTGGCTGTGGCGGTGGAGGGCACACCAATGGGAATGGGACAGTGGTAGAGGAGTCAATTTGATGTCTTGAACCCAGGGTCCGTGCCCAACCATGCCAGTGGCACAGCGATCCATAGGCTGACGTACAGAGACTCAGAGACTCGTGTCGGACCCATAGGCTCACGCAGGACCCGGTGGTGTTGCTTTCGGAGTGTGCAGGCGGTGAGATTGCACTGGGTCCCATCGGCCGCAGGGGCCCAGGCATCGGGAATAGGATGGCGGGGGGGGGGGGTGCAAATTATACAAGGGCCGCTCCCCATTTAAATATTTTACACTGGGGCCTATGCCAGCCACGCTATGCTACAGCTGATGATGCTTATTGTGATGGACCCACTGGCAATGCCGACGATGCTTTGCATGTAAATTGGACACCGGGTTGAGTGTGCACACAGACATGGACAGTGATGATGGTAATGCTGCTGACTGATGATGACAATGATAATTAAATGTGTGTGTGTGCAGCATTGTATGTCTGTGTGTGTGCAGTATTGTGGCCTGGTTTCAGTTATCTGATGAAAGTTGCAAGCGAGAATTTCATCATCGCTTACGGCTGGGGTTGGCATCGTCCCCCACTCCTCCTGATGTAGAGGGTAAATGGGCGAGGTTTAGGACTGTGACTCATGCAGCTGCAATGGCTGCTTTGGGTACGTGGTCCAGACCTCCCCAGAGACCCTGGCTGACAGAGGAGGTGTTCAGGATGGTTGAGAAAAGGCGACAGGCCCACTGTCATCGGCTACAGAATCCCACGTCAGAGAATGAGGAGGCTTGCCGCAGCCTTCGCTCGGAGGTTCGGAGAGCCGTGAGGCGCTGCAAGGATGGGTGGTGGTCGCGGGTTGCTGAGGAGATGGAGTCTGCCTCAGTGGCCCGCGATCACAAATCTCTATTTAACTTCATCAAAAAAGTAACTTGCAGTGCCACACCTATTACCATCATTAGGGGAAAAAACGGTGATCCAATCTCTGACCCCCAGGGACAGGTTTGCAGATTTGCTGAGCATTTCTGTGAGGTCCTGAGGGAGGGGAAACCCCTCAGCCAGGAAAACATCATGGCACAATGTGGGGATGACCCTGCTGAGGCTGCGGTGCCTCAAATATTGGAAGAAGTCACCCCCTGTGAGTGGCTGGCTGAGGTGCCATCTGTTGAGGAAGTACTGAAGGCGATCCGGAGTCTGAGACCAGGAAAGGCACCGGTAGAGATGATCTCCCTAGCGAAATGCTGAAGGAGGGTTGCGTTTGTGAACAGACTGCCCTATATGACATCATAACAACAGTCTGACCACTGGATGGGTTCCGGAGGATTGGAAGGATGCCCTGGTGGTCCCCCTCTTTAAGAAGGGGGACCGCACAGACTGTAACAACTACAGGGGCATCTCACGCCTCAGTGCGCCGGGAAAGGTCTTGGCAAGGATTATTCAACATCGCCTTGCCAGGCACGCTGAGGAGAGGCATGCGGAGCCCCAATGCGGTTTCAGGAAAGGGCGGTCCTGCACAGATGCTATATTTTCTCTCCGTCTGCTACAGCAGAGGTGTAGGGAATTCCAACAAGAACTACATCTCTGCTTTATTGACCTGGTCAAGGCCTATGATACCATCAGTAGGCCTGGACTCTGGGTTGTTCTTCGTGCTTTTGGAGTCCCTGACCCTCTGCTCACGATCATTAAGGACCTTCATGATGGTGTGCGGGCCCGGGTAAAACTACATGGCTGGGAGTCAGAGCCATTCCCTGTACACCTTGGGGTGCGACAGGGATGTCCTCTAGCTCCCACATTATTTAAAATCTATTTTGACCACGTAGTTCGTGAAGCCTTCAATAGCTATACCCGGGGGAATCTCCATTTGGTACAGATATAATGGGAGGCTGATCGATGCCCGGGTGCGGTCAAGGGATGGCTCCCTATTGCCCAACCACGTTATGTATGCCGATGATTTGGCAATAGCTGCTCATTCAGAGGAGGAGTTGGAGACGCTGCTGCTGAGACTGGAGCGTGCCACTAAGAGATGGCGCCTTACCATCAGCCCCACCAAAACTAAGCACCTGCCTGGGTATTTTGTACCATCGGACACTCCACCCCCACAACTCTCAATCGGTGATGGGGCAGTTGTGGAGAGAGTGGAGCATTTCCCATACCTGGGTAGTGTGGTTATGACCGGCTCCAGTTTAACAGCAGAGGTCTCACTCCGAATCAGTCGAGCGGCAATATCTTTTCATCGGTTGCGTAACGCTGTGTGGAAGCTACCTGGTCTGTCGCTCCGCACTAAGCTTCAGGTCTTCTCGGCCACGTTCATTCCCTCCCTTCTCTATTCTTGCGAAAAGTGGACCTCCCTAATGGAACATCTTCGCTGGTTAGAAACATTTAGGCTAGCCTGCCTATAAGCCATCCTGGGTTTAACCAGGCTGGATTGTGTGAGGAGCTCACAAATCTTTGAAAGATCTGGGCAAGGTCCCATCGGTGAGCTCCTCTGGCAGACAAGGCTGCGTTGGCTGGGTCATGTAGCCCGCATGCCCAGCCACCGCATGCCGAAACAGCTTTTGTTCGGCCGGATCGAGGGAGCTAAACGGGCGCGGCACGGGCTAGAGAAGAGATGGGGTGATGTGGTACAGGAGGACGTGGAGCTGAGTGGACTTGCTGATGACTGGTACCAGCGTTGTCAAGATCGGCCTCTGTGGAGGAGGCTCGTGAAGGACGCTACTGGGCAGTTGGAGGCAGTCGCCCTCCAACAACAATGGAGGGCGGAGGAGCGACGCTCACAACAACGGGCTGAGCGCCGGGTGGCTAAAGCACAGCAGATTGGCACAGTAGGGGGCACAGTTGGTGCATCAGCCAGTCATCTCAGTCATCTTAGTCAGTCGACCCGTGGCACTTGGGTCTGCCCCGTGACCTCCTGCCAGCGGGCGTTCGACACTTCACGTGGCCTCAAGGTGCACATGGCCTGGCACAAGCGTCGTGGTGACGTCACCGCCACTTAGTGGCGAATGGCGGTTGTTGTTGGTATTGTGTGTATGTGTGTTGGGGCTGTTGTGGAGAGAGTGGAGAGTTTTACATACCTGGGCAGTGTGCTCATGACCTGTTCAGGTTTAACAGCAGAGGTCTCGCTCCGAATCAGCCGAGCGGCATTTTTTCATCGGCTGCGTAACGCTGTGTGGAAGCTACCCGGTCTTTCCCTCTACATGAAGCTTCAGGTCTTCTTGGCCACGGTCATGCCCTCCCTTCTCTATGCTTGCGAAATGTGGACCCCCCCTAATGGAACATCTTCGCCGGTTAGAAACATTTAGGCTGGCCTGCCTACGATCCATGCTGGATTAACCAGACTGGATTGTGTGAGGAGCTCACAAATCTTTGAAAGATCTGGACAAAGTTCCATCGGTGAGCTCCTCCGGCAGGCAAGGCTGCGTTAGTTGAGTCATGTAGCCCGAATGCCCAGCCACCGCATGCCTAAACAGCTTTTGTTCGGCCGGATCGAGGGGGCTAAACGGGCGCGGCACAGGCTAGAGAAGAGATGGAGTGATGTGGTACAGGAGGACGTGGAGCTGAGTGGACTTGCCGATGACTGGTACCAGCGGTGTCAGGATCGGCTTCTGTGGAGGAGGCTCGTGATGGACGCTGCTACTGGGCAGTTAGAGGTAGTCGCCCTCCAACAACAACAGAGGGCAGAGGAGCGACGCTTACAACAACGAGCAGAGCGCCGGGTGGCTAAAGCACAGCAAGTTAGCACAGTAGGGGGCACAGGTGGTGCAACAGCCGTCATCTCAGGCAACCCATGGCACCTGGGTCTGTCCCGTGACCTGCCAGCGGGAGGTCATGGGGCATTAACGTGCACATAGCCTGGCACAAGCGCTGTGCTGACGTCACCGCCACTTCATGGCAAATGGTGGTTGTCTTTTTGTGCAACTCTGCTTGTGTGCGTGCGTGTGTGGTGCCGCATCGCCACCGCAGGGCTCCCAGCGGTGTCGCGTGCCAGAGCGCGTCGTGTGCCACTGGGCGTTCTCGGCGCGCCACGCCACGGAGGGCCCCCCAACCCCCCTGGGGGGCCCCTCCGTGGCCTGGCCCCTCCTGGCGTTCGTGCGCAAAGCGTCGGCTGGGACGCGTGCGCAGGGTGCCGGCCCGACACTCGTGCACTGCGGGTAAGTGCTTGCGTGCGTGCGTGTGTCCGTGTGTGCGTGTGCACCGTTTGCATGGGGAACATTGGCACAGCGGTTAGCGCTCAGCGCTACGAGTCCGGTAACTTGAGTTCGATTCTCGCTCACGGCCAACACCAGTGACGATTTTCTGAACTGGTCCTTGGCCTCCACGAGGTCGACTCGGCATCAAATGAGTACCTGGTGCAGAGTGTGAACAGCAGCACTGTGGAGACAAAGGTGGCAGGGCGTGGTGCTGGCCACCCACCCCCTCGTGTACCGTGCCGACCTTTATAGGTGATGCTCGCTAATTTTACTTGTCTCACCAGTCTGTTAAGGTCATACGGGGGGTCATTGTGTGTGTACCATGTTCCATAACAGACACACGGCAGTTCACGTTCTCAGTGCAACATTTGCCAAGACCTTTCAACAAATCATAAAATCATTACTTCCCAAACATTCAAAACTTGACGGTGTGGTAAAGCATCTATGGGTTAACCAAAATAATGAAAGTTGGCCCAGAGTGAACACGATAAAGTGAGATGCAAATTACAAACCGAGAAGCAAACAAAGCGGCCTCCGGTACACGAAAAGCATTGCTCCCAGGATTAAAATAGCAGAGGCAATGATGAGGAAGGAGGGCACTGGCAGATTGCTTCATCACGCACGGGGCACCTTGTGTGATACCCTCTCTGAGGTGCATCATCATAGTCATTGTCATGAACAGCAGCAGCCATGCTCTATCCACTGCTGGGTACAGGTGTGCCCGCACCGTACGCCGATGCGCCCGTCTCTCGGGAGGCTGGAGGGTAGTCACGCCACAGCGAGTCGGCGCGTGAAGGCACTTTTGACGTCCGCCCCCACTGACCTCTGGTCGCGTGCAGGGGACCCTCGCGCCCCTCCCTGCTGGAGCTGTCCGTGTCCGCCGACCCCGTGACCCCTGCGGCCCCTCCGTCCAGCAACGCCCCCGCCTCCGGGTACGCGACCTCCGACCCCTCCACCCCCATCCCTCGTTGACGCCTCCACTAGGCCGCCTCCACTGGGCCGCCCGGTGCGAGGCGTTAACTCCATCATCGTCGCCCGCGTCGCCGTCGGCCACGATCGACCCACCGCCGGATGAAGGGCTGCCCAAACCGTTAGTCATCGCTCGTCGTCCCGCGATGCAACAACGGTTGACTGTCACGTGCAGCCAACACGCAAGGGCGCACACCGACGGACGAGCCCCCGCGTGCGCACGTTCCCTCCCACCTTGTGCCGCATCTCCGTCTTTAGTCTCGCCCCGGCGACCGTGCGCAGGGCTTTGCGTTCGGCTGCGAATGCAGCGATCGGGTTTTGTTTTTGCGCCTATGTTCGCCGCGCGAGCCTGGCTGTGACGACTCGAGCGCAAAATTCACAGGGATTGTAAAATAAAAACGTGTCTACGTATTCTCACAGGCGATTCTTTGAGTGTATCGATGCCTGGGCCAGGAGCCGGCAGCATCACTCAGTATGTATGCGCGTGATCAGAGGCGGCCTGGTAGCTCAGGGGTCAGACACTGACCCCTGAGTTCAAATCCGGATCTCAGCCGCCGCCCACCGTGATTAAACAACGGCTCCTTCCCCGTCTCTCAAGCGTAGCGAGTCTGTGCTCTCCTGCCGGTCGCATGTGACTGCACAAAAAAAAAAAACCCCATCACATTCAATTGGTTTTTCACTTAATTTGGATAAATTCCACCTCTGAGACGCATAGAGGCGGCGTGATTGGCAGGCAATGAACACTCTTTGCAGGTTATTAAAACGAACGTCCCCAGCGTGAGGGTCACGGGGCTCTGGTTTAAGTGGCTTCGGCAGCAGAGCGGCGGTGTCGGCTTCGCTACGAAAGGGACAGCGACAGCAGCAGCAGCGGTGGTAGTAATAATAATAATAACTAGAAGATCAAGATGATAAAACAGTGCCAAACAAAAATGAAAATGCTGGGGTGCCGCAGTAGCGAGATGTTTAAAGTGCTTCGTCTAGTATGCACGACATCGCGGTGGGTTCCATCTCGACCCTGACGTTTCGAGCACATTCTTCCTGTGGTCGCATGGATTTTTCTCTGGGTCCTCCGGCTTTCCCTCCACATTTAGAATCACGCGTTTAGAGTATTTGGCTGTGATAAATGCCCACGCGATAAGCCACTCCATGGAGCTGTTATGTGTGATGGCCAGGTCGCTTCTGTATAGCTCAGTTGGGCCTTACCTGGTAAAATACAACATAGTAAACCAAAAATAAAATTGAATTGTGCCAAACCCGAATGGTGAAGAGACATCGGATCGTTGGTAGAAACGGGGGGCGGTGGCATGTGTGTGGTGGTATCGGTAGCAGTGGTGGCGGTGAATCATTGCGCGCACCGCATGCTCGCTGTGGGTGGGCGGTCACGAATCATTCCACCGGAACAACTGGTCGCTCGAACGATTGCCGGCTCATGAACGCCAAGAACATTGCCTTGCTCTTGACTACCTCCCATCCAGCGGCACACGTGGGAACAGAACTGAAATTATTTCCCCCCCCCCAACTATTTTTGTGCTGTCCAATCAGTTTAGTGATCAAATCACTAATCGGTGTAGGAATCAGTCAATCGAATAATCGGCACGGTAACCGATCAGTGGAGTAATCGGCACGGAAACCGATCACTGGAGCAATCGGCACGGTAACCGATCGCTCGAATAATCGGCACGGTAACCGTGCTGGCCGCTTATGATTGGTTGTCCCCCCCCACCTCCCTCCCAGGTGCGGCATGCGTGGTTGTGCCGGGGGCTGTGCGGTGGGCACCTTCGTGGTGCTGGACTCGATGCTGCAGCAGGTGCGGGAGCGCGGCGCCCTTAACGTCCCGGCGTTCCTGCGGCACGCTCGTACGCAGCGGGCGCACCTCGTGCACAGCCCGGTGAGGCGGCGTGGTGCCGTGTTGTGCGGTGAGATTGCGTGGTAATGTGTGGTGCAGTGAGAAGGTGTGGTGCCATGTGCCATCGCTGTGGTGACGAGGGGCGACGAGGGGAGACGAGGGGAGAAGAGGGGCAACGAGGGGAGGGGAGAGGAGGCGAGGGGAGACGAGGCGCAATTAGGGGAGGCGAGGGGAGGCAGGGGGGGCGAGGGGGGCAGGGGGGGCGTGGGGGGCACGCGCAACTTACAGTCACTCACACTCCCCTGTGCCCCCCTTTGCTCCTCCTTGCTCCCCCGTGCCCCCCCTTGCTCTCGCGTGCTCCCCCGTGCTCCCGCACGAGCAGGAGCAGTACGCGTTCATCCACGAGGCGCTGGTGGGCGCGGTGACGTGCCGCGACACTGAGGTGCCGGCCGGCAGCCTGCACGCCTACGTGAACCGCATCCTCACGCCACACGCCAAGACCGGCCACACCGCCATGCACAAGCAGAGTCGTGTGAGTGACTCTCATCCGTATTTTAAACAACAAATGCGTTTTTTACGGGTGTGTTGGTGCAAGTGTGTGCACGTGTGCACGTGTGCGTGTGTGTGTGTATGTGTGCATACACACGTGTGTGCGCGTGTGTCTTTGGCCTTAACATGGGGGATATTCTTGATTTGAAGCGTTCGTGACTGCAGGAATCCATACTCTTTGGTTATTTCGGTAAAGTCACGTAGGTAGAAAATAAAATAAATCACGACGTTTCGGGCGCAACACAAGCATCTGTCATCAGGTGGGAGAGCATGGTCTGCTGCTGAGGCAGACCACGCTCTCCCACCTGATGACGGACGCTTGTGTTGCGCCCGAAACGTCGTGATTTATTTTATGTTATGCCTACGTGACTTTACCGAAAGAACAAAAGAGTATGGGGGATATATAAGGGGCGACGTTCCGGACGACGTCGCGCCCAATCACATTTTATGATGAGCGGTCTTTAGATTGGGGCGCCGTGGTGGCGGGATGTTCACCGCCTCTCCTGGCATACAGGAGGTCGTGCGTTGAGCTGCTATCAATGTCCACGTGACAAGCCACTTCGTTGAGGCATCATTTATGGCCAGGTCGCTTTTGAAAAAGATCTACATAGCTCAGTGGGCCTTAGCTATGAAAAACATTGTTAGGTTTGGTTTAGAGTAACCGAGCCTACATGTTTAACTGATCTCTAATCTCGCAGCGTAGCTCCCAGCGTGCACCTCACCACGCTCATCCGCACGCTCCCCCAGCTTTTGTTCCGCTTCCTGCGCTTGTTTCTGGCGTCGCGTGCCGATTTGGAGACACTCTCTCCGTCGGGCGCGCCGCTGCCCCTCGGGATCCCGACGACTTTCTGCGGCCTCCCGCCCGGCCTCTCAAATTCAGCAGAGGGAATTATTGTGCCAAGCCCCCTCCCCTCCACCCCTGGGAGCTGGAACGCTGAACCCAAACCTTGTTATTTTCACCGCGACGTATCATGGTACGCGGAGCGGCGATCCAAACGGTTCTCTATCCCAGCCGACCCCGAATGGGCGAGCGGACCACTTTGTTATTTGCTCACCGTCGGATAATTGCTTTTTTAATCATTTGCATTCCCTGCACTTCGGGCATTACTGGGAAAGTCTATTTTCAAACCTGGAGCTGGCCCCCGTCGCTAATCGCGGTTGAACGTGCCGGTGCGAATGCCGTTAATCGTCGCGAGCTCTTTGCTCGTGAACGCGAATTTGCACATGCAGACGTCTTCAGGGGCGTTCGTGATGGATCTCGTCGCTCAGCTTTTGCCAGGTTTCCGCAAAGCGGACGGCGCCCCCTTCGCTCCGAATTTGCAACGTCTCTCCTCCAGTGAAAATCTCTCGCTCTCAAATGGTCTTCGGTGAAAAACACCGCCAATGTAGCCGGCAGGGTGACACTCGTCCCTCGCAGCAGCAGGTCCCTGGGTTAGATCTACCGATGCGGCCGCCTTTCTGCACGCAGTTTTATGATCTCCGGGTTCTCCGGTTTCCTCCCACTGCCAAAACGAACCGCACACAATGTACCTGGTACTGGCTGTTCACGGCCACCAACACCAGTGACGTTTATCTAAACCAGTCCTGGGCCTCTCCTAGGTCGACTCGGCCTCAAATAGGTACTCGGTGTAATGTGTAAACATCGCGACTCGGGATACAGAGGCGGACTGGCGTGGTGCTGGCCACTCACCACTCCCCGTATAGGGGGATCTTTTCTTTGTGTGGCCTTCATAGGTGCTACTCGCTAACAGCGTGGGTTCTCCTGTGGCCACTGCTTCCACCCAACCTGCCACCACTGTGCCTCTTTAAATTCCACTCGATTCCTTCCGTTGATTAAAATACGAAATTTAATTATCGCGATGTGAGGGTTTGCTTTATTTATTTGCTTCCTGCAGCCAAGCGGCGGCTGCAGTGGAGGGGAACTTTTGCGAGGGATTCAATTTGTCTGAGAGGGTTTAACGATGAGCACGCCGTGGCCCCGGCTGCTCGTGCCGTTGACGTTTTACGGCCGCGACGATGTGCGATGACGTCGCTCTGGCGCTCCCCTGACAGCTGCTGACGGGGACAGGAGGAGGAGGATCCCGACATGGCGAATGCACGAGCGCCGGCAAGGCCTGCAACCGAGCCAAGAACCGCGCCAACGCGGTGCTCCCAGGCACGCACATTTGCGCACGCACGGAGCACACACACGCAGCAGCACGCACGTTCATGGCACAAACATACAGCACGCACGCAGCAGACGCGTTCGTAGCACACACACATGCACCTGCACGCAGCACACACTTGCGCACCTGCGTATAAACATAACAAGTGATCATTTTGCACATTTGGTATTTGCGCCATTCTCGTAGCGCCGGGCTCTAATGAAGACGCTACGTTTCACAGCCAATTATGGTCGGTTTACAGCAGGGGTGCGCTGATTGCCACGCGTGATCCCAGTTTGGGTAATTCGCGGTGCGTCATTTTCCAAATTTGCACCGCGACTACCGGCACACGCAGCGGGCCTTGCTCACGGCAACGTCACGGCATCGTTAACGTCCCGCTGTGAGCGAAGCAGGCGGCGCACGCACCATCTCAAGGTGACCGCCGCCACGCCGCGGCATTGGCCGGCGTGGCCGCCGGGCTCGAACCGCCGACGGCGAAGTCAGCGTGAGCGGCTCCTGCGTTGCGAGGGACTCTCCCCTCCGCCCCCCGCCCCCCACCCACCCGACGGTAACGGCCTCCACTGGCCCTAAGCCACCGGCATCAATTCCACATTCGTATGGCGGGAGTCGAGTCTACGTGGAGGACAACCGCTGTTGACTTCACACCCGCAAAGTGGGACAACGGTTTCTCATTGCATTCCTGAAAACCGCCGCTGTTGGCAATGCCAAGGCCTTATGGGAAATAGGGGGTCAGGGCAACCGCGGCCGCGGTGGTCACACTCGTCAAAGCTTAAATTGCCCGTTCCTTCACTAAACACAAATAAAATACACAATAACATAAAATGTTCAAATAACATAATAAAAAAACAACAATATCACGTTGAAGTCCGTGGTGATGACGATAATGAGGATGAGGTCATGAGTGAGGTTCTAATGGTGGACTTGTTGGACCCCATGAAGCGGACCACCCACGCCGCACTGTTTTCCTGGGCCTTTTGGCACTCGCTTCACCTTCTAGCACCGGTCGCACGCTCAGGGGCCACGATTTAGGGGCAAAATTCATGCAAACAAACAACGATTAAAGGTCAGGAAATGCAGAATAATGCGAAGCGATGCGACAACATTCACGTGCTACAACGGTCGCTGTGCGAGCGGCGTCGGCGGCGGCGGTGGTGGCGGGAAGATAGCGGTAGCGGGAGCTGGGGGATGAGAGGATGCACGGAGAGAACGCCGCTCGCAGTGTGATTTGAAATCGCAAGTCCTGCCGGTCGCCGCGCTGAACCACGGGATACGCAATACCCCGTGCCCACGTGGTTTGCAAATTAATACGCCGAAAGAAAACCGTGGATGCATAAATACCGCAGATGCAAAAATGTTGTGGAATCAACCCCCCAACCGGGAGTTGAACTCATGATCCTCCCAATCGCGAGCCGCTCGCTCTGCCCCAGAGCCACCCGGTGCCACACGTTTGTTATTTATTGACACCTTGATATTACTTTACATATTGCTATAACATTGTTACGTATTTACATTAAGCACTGCATTTTAACGAAAGGCGTCTGTGCATAAACGTTACACAAATAATCAGCATGATAAAAGAGGAGGTGTTCAAAATATCACCACAGCAATGAGGGATTCAATTATAATTAAACCCAATTACTGGAAGCGAGGGCGAACCTGCTGCAAGCGGAGGGATCGCCAGCACCCATCTCCCATGCTGTACCCAGCCCGTAGCCAATTAATGGCAGATTGCATAGATCTTTTCGTGTCGGTCCGCTACGTAATGACCTGACCGAATTTGTTGTTGTTGTTGTCAAGAGCCTCCGCCACCCGACACGGCCGAATTAAATTATCACGCGGTCACGGAGCGTTGAGCGACGCGCCGATTGCGAACGTGTCAGCTCAAGTCACCTGGTGAGGTGCAGAATGATTATCACAGCCAGGTTCACCGACACTTTCTGTCACCCGGTGAGCTGCAGAACGATCCTCGCAACCAAATCCAAAAATCATTTACGAATCACGGCATTGGCTGCGAGAATCTTTCGTGGTAAGTTAAAGGTTAAGAGTGAAGTTCAGGGTGAATGGTGAAGTTCAGGGTTAAAGGTGAAGTTCAGGAAGTTCCTGTCATAAAGTACAGGCTCAAGGCCTTCTTCGTATCTCTCTGACTCACCGCCTCGCCAACCCTTTGCAGGGAAAATAAATAACTCCGCATTCTGTCCTCAAGGGCGTAACAAAAATATTCCTGCCGAATAACTTTTGAGCCGCTGTTAGACCGGAGTTGGAGCAGCCACGGTGAGGGGGGGGGGGCGTACTGGATGTGGTGTGCCGTGAGCCGACCCCGCATCGGGCCACAGTAGCATGTGGACTCGGTGCGTCCATGCCGTTCTGCGGACGAGCGATTTCCCCCCCCCCCATCCCCCGCCGGCCACCCCCCCTCCCCCTCCCCCCCCCGGAGGCCGCGCCGCTCCTCGGCAACAGCGGTGGCGGCACCGGGGATGGCGCCACCATCGCCCGTTCGCACGCGAGCTGTCCGGGCGCACCGCACGGTGCCAGCTCGGCACACCACATCCAGACTGCACCCCCCCCCCCCACTGTCGCTGTACGGCGCCGTGCGGCGCGTGCCAATGCGCTCCGGGTCCCTGGGCGGCAGAATACAGATCGGCCAATCGCAGCAGCAGCAGCAGCAGCGTGTGGGTGATTGCAGCCTCCTTGCCTCCCTCACTTCATGGATGATTACCCTCCCTCGCTCCCTGCCTCCCCTCCTCCCTTCCTTACCACTTTCCTGTCAGTCCCTCTTCCCCGCTCTGCCCCAGATATTTCGCACTCTCTCTCCCTGCATCTCCATCTCCTTGCCTCTCCCTCTCTCTGCCTGCCTCTCCCCGACTCTCCTAGCTTCTACTTCTCTCTCCCTACCTCTTTCTCCCTGCCTCATCCCCCCCTCCCCGCCCCGTTCCCACCTCTTCTCTCCCACAGCCGAGCACTCCCGCGTGCTGCTCTCCCCGATCCCCGGCGTGGATGGGTCGGACTACATCAACGCTTCGTACGTCACGGTACGACCCCCGCCGGCCGCTCGCGCTGGCGAGCATAAGCGCCACCCGGCTATCGTGGGGCTGCTGCCGTTAGGCCCACGCCAGATATATAAATAAATATATAACGGTGAATGCTTTTTTCTTCCCAATTTCACGCCGATGGTGCTCTCGGCTGGCCGCGTCACAGAACGAGGCGTCCCTCCAAATCTCTTGCGGCAAGCGCCACGCCGCCTGTTCGTGCTGGAGAATGGCACGCGGACGCGGATATTTCAGAGCCACCCCTTGAGATCCCCTTCGAGTGACCTCTGGTCCGTTACGCGCTCTGCATGTGAGAAGAATGTTCATCACGTGAGAGAGCAAAGCCGAAATTTTATTCCCAGTGCTGAAATTTTGCCCAAGTAAGTGCAGAAGGAAATTATGATGCGTTTTTTCGTGCAAATGTTGGTGATACGGACAGCGGCTAAAAAAATGTATTCAACTTTTTATTTGATGAGGTAAGGCCCACTGAGCTATATCGCTCTTTTTCAAAAGCGACCTGGCCACGAATGATAGCTCAGCAAAGTTGCATATCACGTGGACATTTATAGCATGCAAATACTTTAAACGCATGTTGATTCTAAATGTGGAGGGAAAAACCGGAGGACCTGGAGAACAAACCACACAACCACGAGCAGAACATGCAAACTCAAAATATACAGCAGGCATCAATGTCGGGATTGAATCCAAGACCTCTTGTATTCCAGTCGAGGTAGTTAAGATCTCACCACAGCAGCGCCCCACCAGAATCTTGGCAGTGCCGGGCTCAGCACTCTCACCTTTGACCTCTGACCCCCGATCCCACCCGGTAGATTCAACTTTGTGGCGGCTCTGACCTTCCATAGTCAGGTCCAATTGAGTCGCTCAGCCGGACGAGCGCTCAAAGAGCACCGGGATGAGTCTCATTTGCACGAGTGACCCAGGTCAGCCATAGTGACAGAGCTCAAAGTAACATAACGGTGAACGAGTGCAGTGCGAGCGACAAAGCGAATACGAATCATAGATCGGAACAGAGATTCGGGCGAAAACAGTCGAGTTACGGGATGGTGGAGCAAAACTATTTTTTTTTCGAAGAGATTCGGCGTCGACGTTCAGGCCGTTTGATTAATGTTGTCATCAACGATCATAGCCGCAATGGCACCGTTGCGTGTCGCTGGCGCCACGGGAAGTTTTTGCCGAAATGAGTCGGGTACAATTATTGCGATTACTGTTATCGCCTTCGTCATTGCTGTTGTTGTTGTCATCATCATCATCAGTGATGCACCCAGCTGCACAGTTCGGGGAGGGGGTGAGCAGGGGAGGCAAAATTGTTACCTCTGTAATGCAAAAGTAATTTCCAGAAACAGAATTGATTGCATGTTAATTAAGTTTTCACTCTACGTGAAATTAAGTGTATCTGGAATAGAATAAGCATTGAGAATAATATAACTTCCTTGCAGGGGCTTCGAGAGAGTGTCGTGGGTGCTGGGGAGAGTGTCGCGGATGCTGGGTAGATTAGTTGGTTGGCGAGTTAGGGTCAGGATCTAGTTGGTTGCACATTAAAGGCTGCTTGCTAGCCCCATTCTCAAGAGGAAGAAGAGAAGGAGATGAAGCGAGCGTGCAGGAGAGCGACTTTGCTCCATTCAACAACTGCCTGCGCCGGATTTGAGCCGATCCATGCCAGATGCAACAGCCAAGCCTCCCAGAAATCCCAAACAAAACAGCAGCAGCAGTGTCACTGCTCCTGCATCCTTGTCGGTGGTATTTTGCCGGACAGGCACACGGGTGCACAATTAGTGGGGCCGGAAGAACTGGTGACGGCGATTTGAACACACGAGTCGCTGGTGCCTCGATGGAGGAGGCCTCTCCGCCACGAAGCCGCTCGCCCCGTGTAAGCTCCGGCATGGCGCTGCCGCTGGTGACGGCTGTCTCTCCGCTGCCGCTGGTGACGGCTGTCTCTCCGCTGCCGCTGGTGACGGCTGTCTCTCCGCTGCCGCTGCTGACGGCTGTCTCTCCGCTGCCGCTGGTGACGGCTGTCTCTCCGCTGCCGCTGCTGACGGCTGTCTCTCCGCTGCCGCTGGTGACGGCTGTCTCTCCGCTGCCACTGGTGACGGCTGTCTCTCCGCTGCCGCTGCTGACGGCTGTCTCTCCGCTGCCGCTGGTGACGGCTGTCTCTCCGCTGCCGCTGGTGACGGCTGTCTCTCCGCTGCCGCTGGTGACGGCTGTCTCTCCGCTGCCGCTGCTGACGGCTGTCTCTCCGCTGCCGCTGGTGACGGCTGTCTCTCCGCTGCCGCTGGTGGCGGCTGTCTCTCCGCTGCCGCTGGTGACGGCTGTCTCTCCGCTGCCGCTGGTGACGGCTGTCTCTCCGCTGCCGCTGGTGACGGCTGTCTCTCCGCTGCCGCTGGTGACGGCTGTCTCTCCGCTGCCGCTGGTGACGGCTGTCTCTCCGCTGCCGCCAACATCGCGAGTCCTGACATCTCCCACCGCGGAGTACGGGGGAGCTGAGGGGGCGACAGGGAGGGAGGGAGCCTGGTGATCAGCTGCAAACGTGCAAAACAAAAACCCACACCCGACGCAAAGTGAAGCTAACAAATGAGCGATCCACATTCCATGGGTTTGTCCGGGTGTGGGGTGGGGGGGTAAGGAGAGGGCGGGGTGGAGGGGGTAGAGTGGGGGGTGGAATGGAAGATCGATGGCCGCGAGGAGGCGCGTTGCCGTGGAGCTGTTGGGACGTAATGGACGGCCAAGATTAAACGCATTGATCGGCGGCTCAGATTGAAACGCGATGATCGATGATTTCTGAGATTTTTACCGGCTGATTTACCCAAGATTTATTGATTGTATTGATGATCGTGGAGGGAACCGTGAGGCCAGAGGCCGACGAGGAGATTCAGAGGTGGCTCGTGAAGTGATTGTTGAGGCGTGTCTGGTACGGTTGGTGAGATGTGAGCAGTGAGAGGTGATTGAGTGTGTGGTGATATGATTAGTGACTGTGGTGATTGGTGGTGTCTGTGTGATAGTGAGTGGTGATTGGTGGTGTCTGTGTGATAGTGAGTGGTGATTGGTGGTGTCTGTGTGATGGTGAGTGTGGTGATTGGTGGTGTCTGTGTAATGGTGAGTGTGGTGATTGGTGGTGTCTGTGTGAAGGTGAGTGTGGTGATTGGTGGTGTCTGTGTGATGGTGAGTGGTGATTGGTGGTGTATGTGTGATGGTGAGTGTGGTGATTGGTGGTGTCTGTGTGATAGTGAGTGGTGATTGGTAGTGTCTGTGTGATGGTGAGTGGTGATTGCTGGTGTCTGTGTGATGGTGAGTGTGGTGATTGGTGGTGTCTGTGTGATGGTGAGTGTGGTGATTTGTGGTGTCTGTGTGATGGTGAGTGGTGATTGGTAGTGTCTGTGTGATGGTGAGTGGTGATTGCTGGTGTCTGTGTGATGGTGAGTGTGGTGATTGGTGGTGTCTGTGTGATGGTGAGTGTGGTGATTGGTAGTGTCTGTGTGATGGTGAGTGGTGATTGCTGGTGTCTGTGTGATGGTGAGTGTGGTGATTGGTGGTGTCTGTGTGATGGTGAGTGTGATGATTGGTAGTGTCTGTGTGATGGTGAGTGGTGATTGGTGGTGTCTGTGTGATGGTGAGTGTGGTGATTGGTGGTGTCTGTGTGATGGTGAGTGTGGTGATTGGTAGTGTCTGTGTGATGGTGAGTGGTGATTGCTGGTGTCTGTGTGATGGTGAGTGTGGTGATTGGTAGTGTCTGTGTGATGGTGAGTGGTGATTGCTGGTGTCTGTGTGATGGTGAGTGGTGATTGGTAGTGTCTGTGTGATGGTGAGTGGTGATTGCTGGTGTCTGTGTGATGGTGAGTGTGGTGATTGGTGGTGTCTGTGTGATGGTGAGTGTGGTGATTGGTAGTGTCTGTGTGATGGTGAGTGGTGATTGCTGGTGTCTGTGTGATGGTGAGTGTGGTGATTGGTGGTGTCTGTGTGATGGTGAGTGTGATGATTGGTAGTGTCTGTGTGATGGTGAGTGGTGATTGGTGGTGTCTGTGTGATGGTGAGTGTGGTGATTGGTGGTGTCTGTGTGATGGTGAGTGTGGTGATTGGTAGTGTCTGTGTGATGGTGAGTGGTGATTGCTGGTGTCTGTGTGATGGTGAGTGTGGTGATTGGTGGTGTCTGTGTGATGGTGAGTGGTGATTGGTGGTGTCTGTGTGATGGTGAGTGTGATGATTGGTGGTGTCTGTGTGATGGTGAGTGGTGATTGGTGGTGTCTGTGTGATGGTGAGTGGTGATTGGTGGTGTCTGTGTGATGGTGAGTGTGATGATTGGTGGTGTCTGTGTGATGGTGAGTGTGGTGATTGGTAGTGTCTGTGTGATGGTGAGTGTGGTGATTGCTGGTGTCTGTGTGATGGTGTGATGATTGGTGGTGTCTGTGTGATGGTGAGTGTGATGATTGGTAGTGTCTGTGTGATGGTGAGTGTGGTGATTGGTGGTGTCTGTGTGATGGTGAGTGTGGTGATTGGTGGTGTCTGTGTGATGGTGAGTGGTGATTGGTGGTGTCTGTGTGATGGTGAGTGGTGATTGGTGGTGTCTGTGTGATGGTGAGTGTGGTGATTGGTGGTGTCTGTGATGGTGAGTGTGGTGATTGGTGGTGTCTGTGTGATGGTGAGTGGTGATTGGTGGTGTCTGTGTGATGGTGAGTGGTGATTGGTGGTGTCTGTGTGATGGTGAGTGGTGATTGGTGGTGTCTGTGTGATGGTGAATGGTGATTGGTGGTGTCTGTGTGATGGTGAATGTGGTGATTGGTGGTGTCTGTGTGATGGTGAGTGGTGATTGGTGGTGTCTGTGTAATGGTGTGATGATTGGTAGTGTCTGTGTGATGGTGAGTGGTGATTGGTGGTGTCTGTGTGATGGTGAGTGTGGTGATTGGTGGTGTCTGTGTGATTGTGAGTGTGGTGATTGGTGGTGTCTGTGTGATGGTGAGTGTGGTGATTGGTGGTGGTGAGTGTGGTGATTGGTGGTGTCTGTGTGATGGTGAGTGGTGATTGGTGGTGTCTGTGTGATGGTGAGTGTGGTGATTGGTGGTGGTGAGTGTGGTGATTGGTGGTGTCTGTGTGATGGTGAGTGGTGATTGGTGGTGTCTGTGTGATGGTGAGTGTGATGATTGGTTGTGTCTGTGTGATGGGTGAGTGGTGATTGGTGGTGTCTGTGTGATGGTGAGTGGTGATTGGTGGTGTCTGTGTGATGGTGAGTGATGGCGTATCTGGCGTGTATCGTGGCGCTTGCATAAATGTCTCAGCATCGCATTCTCATCTCAGCCATTTGAAGGGCACCCCCAGTGGCAACTGTCCTTGCGCCGTGTGACTTGGCACCCAGCCTGCGAGCGGGCGTCACGTCTGCCGCTGGGGAGGTGGCGATGATTAGCACCGTAATGCTGTGAAATCGGACACCCGACGAAATCACCGATTAGAGATTTGCCCATATATGGAAGAAAATAGGCATTGTTGTTGGCCGAAGGGACAGTTCTTTGCCCATATATGTTCATTGTGAGATCGTGGACCGAGCGATTAATTGTATAGATTCAGCTCAGTCGAATCAGCAGCCGCTCAAAGTTGATCGGGCAGCCATCTTGAAAATGTCTATTGTCAATTGCTTCGTTGGCAATCGATTACGTCGACAAGAATTGTTTGTATCGAGTAGTCGTGTGACACGCCCCCAATTTATCTGATTGTCGAACATCCGTCGCAGTCCGCTTCTATTGTACCACAGCACCACGTGTGATCGCCCCGGCGCGGGACCGTGTGCCGCGTGACCGCAGGGCTTCAACAAGCAGCGCGAGTTCATCGTCACGCAGAGGCCGCTGGCGCACACGGCGCAGGATTTCTGGAGGATGACGTGGGAGGTCAACGCTCGCTTCATCGTCATGCTGCAGGGAAACGACGCGTCCGTACGTACCGTCATCGGCACTGTCGCCCTCATGGTCGTCGTCGAGATGATGATGATTATTTTGTTTTTGAGAGAGCTGCCCTCCTCCTTCATGCACACTTGACGAACGACCTGAGCCCCAACTGGGATTGAGGCACATTTGAAAGGGCGGCGCCCCAGTGGCAGTTGTCCCTGCGCGGGATGGTGACTCGGTGTACGATGATCGCCACTTCTGTGCCTAATCCAAATTGAGTAATTTGCGTGTACGTCTTTTGCGAATAATGTCAGAGGATCTTTCACGTCCGCTGTGAGTGAAGCAGACAGCGCGTTGCATCATTAGGTGAATATAACCACCCGGCAGTATTAACCAGGGCAGCCTGCCGGAGTCCAACCCAGAACCTCCTCTGCAAAAAGTGGCGAACGTGCTTCCCCTCGGCCGTGTCACCACCCTGATCATTTTTGCCATCATCATTTATCACGATCATCATTGTCTGTCATTCTCATCACCATTAAAATCTTGATCAGTTTTTGTAATTCATCATCGTTGCAATAATCATTCATCACTCACTACAATTACAATCATATTGCCCATCATAATCTCCATCGCCGTGACCATCATCACCAATATCATTACCACTTCCACCACCATTAACATAATCTTCATCAACACTATTGTTGTCACGATCACCACGGTAGTTGGGTAATGGACAGTTGTTGCTTTAGGAGGGTGATGGCTGGTGGGTGATTTTGGTCCTGGTGGGTGTTTGTCATGGTGAGTAATTGCCGGTCGTCGTGGATGACGGTCGTCGTGGGCGATGGTCACCGTCGGTGATTGCCGGTCACCGTGGGCGATAGCCGATCGCTGTGGGCGATAGCCAATCGGCGTGTGTTCCGGTCGCCATGGGTTCCGGTCGCCATGGGTGACGTTCGCCGTGGGTGACGGGCGCTGTGGGGCGGTGGTGTCGTTGTTGCAGGCAGACGCGGAGGCCCCGTACTGGCCGGCGCGGGAGGGCAGCTCGGTGCCGTGCGACGGCTTCACGGTGCTGCTGCGTAGCGAGCGCCGCCTCACGCTCGCCAACGAGGGACCCTTCGTCATCGCCGACCTGCTGCTCAGGGCCGACAAGGCATGTGCGCCCACAGCGCATTCGATCCCGGGTCAACGCATCAATACAACTTAACAAGAACACCAAGGACAGAGATCCCCTGTATCACCTTAACAGACCTGTTAGCACCTATAAAGGCTGGCACAGCACACGTGGGGATGATGTGGCCATTGTCCCTCGTGGTGATGTTTTTCCACACCACACCGGGTACTCATTTAAGGCTAAGTCTACCTAGGAGAGGCCCAGGACCAGTTAAGAAAATCGTCAATAGCGTTGCCCATGAGCGGGAAACGAAATCGAGCTGCCAGGTTCATAGCGCAGCGCGCGCTAACCTCCTGCACTACCGCTTCCCACCACCACACACAACTCAATAATTCTCTCCGAGTCCTCCGAGCGATGATGGAAATGCCTTCCGGGTAATTAACCGATTACAGGGAATTGATCGCGGCAATGCCCTGTGGAGGGTGCTTGTTGACTTTTGTCCGTTTCCCAGCCCTGTGTTGACAATGCCGCCGCAGTCTTGACGTGAGACCGAGCATCAAACTTTTGGCAGCGAGCAATGCAGCCCCCTGCTGTGCTGGAGTGGCCCGTGAAAGGAGACACCACAGAACTGCTTCTGAGATATCTCAAAGTGGCCTTTTGATATTCACGTGCAGTCGGCCCATCTGTTTTAGTTCTCAGTACCAGGTTTAATCAAGGCCGGCTGAAACCTGGATGCATACCCAGCATCTCAGCCAGCTCCGTGCTGTGAGCCCGATCCATCATCAATCATGGTTCGTCTGCTGCTGGATGGAGGCTTCCCAATTACGTCGCCATCCCTCTCGGTTGCACAAGCAATCAAGCTTACTCCTAAACATGAAAGAATCTCATTGCTCGATCTCAAACGTAAGCAATTATGAGATAAACCAATTATATAAATGTAACGATGGTGGGGCGGCAGTGGTGGTGTAGTTCGTGAAGGAGGTAAACCTGGGTTTGATTCCAGGCCACGGCTGATGTCATTGGGCGAGTGATATCTGAACCAACCCTGGACGGCCCTTTCAAACAAACCTGCATTGACCACCGTGGCAAAGTATGATCAAGCAGCTCATTGACCGGCATGACATTTCGGAAGCTTTCGTCCAGCAGTGGCTTGACATAAGGCTATAAATTAACCAAAACTATAGCAGTAATCTTTAGTTGTTTAACAATCTCTAGGAATTGCGACATTTGACGATTTCCTGCGAATAAGTTCACCCAATGCGTAGGTTTCGGACTTTGCAGATGGCGTCCTGATGTTTGTTCGGCCTAGCTTCGAGCAGAATGCCGTTTATCTCATTGCCCCGTGGGATTGTTCGTGAACTTCTACCGGTGAGCAAGCTCGAACGATCGTCATCGCGTTAAACGCTCGGACGCCACCACGTGGACGATTAATTCGTTTGGCCGTGTCGGCTGGTGAAGGGTTTTTTCTCTTCAGATTCTCTATCCTGGAGAAATCCGATGAGCTATGAAGCTTTTTTTCAAAGATATCCAGGAGGGGCGGGTCAGAAAGTTATTGGTGGTAGTGGGATCGTAAGGATGCGCAATTCAGTCAGATCGATTACGTCGGAGGCCTAACCCACAAAATTATTCCACTAATTTAGCATTTGGCTTCACGTGAGTGGCTACCACGGCACTTGCAGAGAGGCTGAGGGTCCGCACGGAAATGTTCACGAGCCCGCTGCGCTACCCCCCTCCCCCGCGCAGGGCGATCGTGAGGTGGAGGTGCGGCACCTGCGCTGTCCGCCGTGGCCCAATCCGGACGCTCCAATCAGCAGCTGCTTCGAGCTGGTGGGCGTGGCCAGGGACGAGGGGGCGGCCCGCGACGGACCAATCATCATCCACGACCAGTGGGTGCCGCACGCGCGTACTCGGCGGACCGTGACGCAGGCCGGCGCTCGTTGGCTACATTTTTGCGAACGACGTTACAACGTCTACGCCGTCCGTCGCGAATCGCACGGCCGGGCGGTAGTCGTGTGCATGAACCCGCAGAGCGGGTGCGGCCACCGGGGCTCGAACCGCGAGCCTTGGCCGCGAACGTCGTACCGCTCGACCGTGCCCACCCGTCTGAAAACGAGGCGCCTTGTGTGCTCGTCCGTACGTCGCAGCCATCTTTGCCACCGGGACCGGGGGGGATTTGTGCCGAGCAGCCCTCCCCCCACCCCCGCACTGTACAGGGACAAATTTGGCGGCGCCTCAGGGCGATAAAAACAAATTAAAGCACTTTGCGCAGCTTAAGAGGCAATTCCGCTGCCAGGAGTGATGCATGCGTGCGCACACAACAACGACGACAACGACAACAAGAGCGCATGTTCAACAGCAACACACGCGCGCACTCACACAGGGCACACACGGGGACACACACAGGGCACAGAAAGACAAAGATCCCCCATACACCCTTAACAGACTATCGGGGAAATTGCCATTAGTGAGCATCTATTAAGGCCGGCACGGCATGTGAGGATGCGGTGTGGCCAGCACCATGCCCGGCCGCCTTTGTCTTCCCAGTGATATTTACACATCCCACGAGGTACTCATTTGAGGATGAGTAGACCTAGGGGATGGCCAGGACCAGTTCAGGTTCGCCGGATTCGTAGCGAAGTGCACTAACCACTTGACGACCACTCCCGACTCATAGAAACACACACGCACATGCCATTGGTAGGTGGGTGGTTGAGTTGGTGGGTAGGTGGGTGGGTGAGTTGGTGGGTGGGTGGGTGAGTGAGTAGATGGGTGGGTGAGTGAGTGCATGGGTGGGTGGGTGAATGAGTGAGTTGGTGACGGGGTGAGTACGTGAGTGAGAATGAGTGTGAGTGAGGGTGGGAGAATGAGTGAATTGGTGTGTGAGTGAGCAGGTGGGTGAGTGGGTGAGGGGGTGGGTGAGTGAGAGTGAGTGGGTGGGTGGGTGAGTTAGTCGGTATCATTGAGCGAGTGGGTGGGTGTGTGAGTTCAGTGGTGGACGGGTGACTGAGTGAATATTGTTGTCTGCAGTATGGTGGTTGGATGAGATGAAATAGTGGGTGTTTGCTTGACTGAGACATCAACATGGGTCGAGGAATCAATGAAGAATCGAATTCACAGGAAAACGGGAACCATTGCAGCAGCTATAGAAGAGTGGTAACGTGGTGAACGGCGACTGGAGAGTGATGAATACATTCGGTATTGGCGCTATCATTCCGACAGAGCAAGGTGATCAACACGAAGGAAGGCGCTGCTTGCTGTGTTTCACAGACAGTGTCCGGTGGCGTTTCACGGGAGAGGGCGATGTTTGTTACTGCTGTGGGGGATCCCGATCGAGTGATTTGCACTGTTACATTTGCCAAGTTTGGGCCATGTCCCTGACACTAAATGGCCTTCTCGTTTCGAGTGACATCAAGGAAATCTGTGACGTCCGCTGTGAGTCAATCAGACACACCGCGTAGGAGTACCGCCACGGTGGCGAGAAGTTAACTACCTCGCCTGGTGTGCAGGAGGTCGTGGGTTATATCCCGACCCTAACACCTTTATATTTAGAGTTTGCAAATCTCTCTCCGGTTTGCCCTCCACATTTAGAATGCGCGTCACGCGTTCAAAGTTTTTGGCTGCTGCTATAAATGTCCACGTGATGATGATAAGCCACTTCGTGGAGCTATCATTTGTGATGGCCAGGTCACTCGTGAAAAAGGGCTACACAGCAGCTCAGAGGGGTTTTACCTTGGTGAAATCAAAGACGGTGAATACACACACCCAGGGCAATAACCAGGGCAGCCCGGCAGATCCGAAATGGCACGAACCTCCACCATCACCGGGCCTTGTGACCGACGCCCCCCCGTTGTGTGGCGCGCGTCACGGCGAGCGGTGCGTGTGTGCGGTGTGTGCGGTGTGTGCGGTGTGTGCGGTGTGTGCGGCGGCGGTGGTGCAGGTGTGGGGGCAATGCGGCCGGAACGCTGGTGGCGCTCGCCACGCTCTGGCACCAGCTGGAGGAGGACGGCTCGGCTGACGTGTTCCTCGCCGCCAAGATGGTGTCGCTGGCGCGGCCCGGCACGTTCACTGACGCGGTACGTACCCGCCGATACACGCCCTCACGTGCTCACAAAGAAAAAGATACCCCATATAGCCTTAACAGACTGTTGGGGCAAGTGCTGTTAGCGGGCACCTATGAAGGACAGCCGGCACGGCACCATACCGAGTAATCATTTGAGGGTGAGTCAACCTAGGGAAGGAGGCCCAGGACCGGTTTAGATAATCGGCACTGGTGTTGACCGTGAGCGGGAATCGAACTCGGGTCGCCGGGTTCATGCCGCAGCGGGCTAACCACTACTCTTCACGTCCCACTCATGCGCTCGCTCGCTCATGCACACACACACACACGTACGTACGCACGCAGCCAAACCAGGGACGAATTTCGCTGCCGCGCAAGGCTCAAGAATATAACACTGACGGTTTTATTCTTATCATATTGTTTTTTTTACCCCCTGTATCAGCACGGTCGGTATATATGTCCGAGAGGACGTACCACCACCAGATGAGGAGTGATGAAATCGGTTCCATGTCCGGGTGCTGGGTGCATTTTTACATCGGAGGATCGTGATAAGTGGTGGCAGTAGTGCCATGGGGAGGCCTTCATCCAGCAGTGGATTGACCATGGCCGGCGATGGTGATGATAATGGTGTGTACACCGGTGCGTGCTCTGTGCACTACAAACCCGATGACCCTAGTTCGATTCCCGCTCACGGCCAACACCAGTGATGATTATCTGAACCGGTCCTGGGCCTCCTCTAGCTCGACTCAGCCTCAAATGAGTACCTGGTGCAGTGTGTAAACATCGCCACTGGGGAGACAAAGGCGGCTGGCCTCCCACCCCCTCGTGTGCCGTGTCAGCCTTCATAGGTTCTACTCGTTAACAGCACTTGCCCCAACAGTCTGTTGAGGCTGTGCAACCTGAGTACTCTCGTACAGGGCCCAGTGACGGGCCGCCTCCCATTCCTGGCCAACCGCTGCCCGTTAGCAGAGTGGTCGCACTTCACATGAGCGCTGGTTACTGTTCACTCCGAGATGCTCTAATTGTGTTGATTTTCTTTCAATTGAAGGCATCCTCGAGTTTAAGTGCATTTAATCTCGCACAATTAAAACGACAACAAACCAAAAAAAAAACCTCATCCGTTTAATTTTACTCCATTTCAATTATAAGTACACGAGGAGCGCTTCAGGGATCATTGCAACAAGCGGCGCCAGCATTTAACCAGACAGCCGCCACCACCGCCACGCGCAGTGTTCCGCCGGTGCTGCAAGCGCAGATGATCGGTAATGATGAAAGCGACCGCTGGCCACTACGGTGGAAACGAGACGGCGGCGACCTTTGCTGCTGCGCCGCCCGCCACCCTCCACCGCCACCATCGCCACTTCCCGCAATTCCTTCATCGCGATTCCTTCCCTCTGGCACTCGGCCCGCTGATGATGAACCGCGTTCCACGCTCGGACATCGGATATGTCATCAGCCGTGTTCGATCTGCTGCTGGATGAAGGCCCCCCCCCCCGCCCCCCACCACCAAAAGCCATCGCCGTCTACAATCAAGTATTTTATGTCGGGTTAGATCGCGTAAATATAAATGTGTCGTTAAACCCGACACCACCCGACACAGCCAATTAGTAAGGTTTGTCACTTGAACAAAGTGCGTCAATTAATGACAACTTCAGCACACCGGTGTGTTGTAGAGTAAACCCACAACATTGACAATTGTTGGTTGTGTAGTGGATTCAACTGAGTCGCAGATGTACTCCTTGGAGGCAACACATTTATTGATACCAACACAAAGGTGTGACTGCCCCTTTACCAGATAACAACCTATGGTGGTGGACCACCAGGCTAACTACACACTATGGTGGTAGACCACCAGGCTAACTACACACTGTGGTGGTGGACCACCAGGCTAACTACACACTGTGGTGGTGGACCACCAGGCTAACTACACACTATGGTGGTGGACCACCAAGCTAACTACACACTATGGTGGTGGACCACCAGGCTAACTATATACTATGGTGGTGGACCACCAGGCTAACTACACCACACTATGGTGGTGGACCACCAGGCTAACTACACACTATGGTGGTGGACCACCAGGCTAACTACACCCTATGGTGGTGGACCACCAGGCTAACTACACCCTATGGTGGTGGACCACCAGGCTAACTACACCCTATGGTGGTGGACCACCAGGCTAACTACACCCTATGGTGGTGGACCACCAGGCTAACTATACCCTATGGTGGTGGACCACCAGGCTAACTACACACTATAGTGGTGGACTACCAGGCTAACTACACACTATTGTGGTGGACCACCAGGCTAACTACACACTATGGTGGTGGACCACCAGGCTAACTAAACACTATGGTGGTGGACCACCAGGCTAACTACACACTATGGTGGTGGACCACCAGGCTAACTACACACTATGGTGGTGGACCACCAGGCTAACTACACACTATAGTGGTGGACCACCAGGTTAACTACACACAATAGTGGTGGACCACCAGGTTAACTACACACAATAGTGGTGGACCACCAGGCTAACTACACCCTATAGTGGTGGACCACCAGGCTAACTACACCCTATAGTGGTGGACCACCAGGTTAACTACACACTATAGTGGTGGACCACCAGGCTAACTACACCCTCTAGTGGTGGACCACCAGGCTAACTACACCCTATAGTGGTGGACCACCAGGTTAACTACACACTATAGTGGTGGACCACCAGGTTAACTACACACTATAGTGGTGGACCACCAGGTTAACTACACACTATAGTGGTGGACCACCAGGCTAACTACACACTATAGTGGTGGACCACCAGGTTAACTACACACTATAGTGGTGGACCACCAGGCTAACTACACCGTATAGTGGTGGACCACCAGGCTAACTACACCGTATAGTGGTGGACCACCAGGTTAACTACACACTATAATGGTGGACCACCAGGCTAACTACACACTATAGTGGTGGACCACCAGGTTAACTACACGCTATAGTGGTGGACCACCAGGCTAACTACACCCTATAGTGGTGGACCACCAGGCTAACTACACCCTATAGTGGTGGACCACCAGGTTAACTACACACTATAGTGGTGGACCACCAGGCTAACTACACTCTCTAGTGGTGGACCACCAGGCTAACTACACCCTATAGTGGTGGACCACCAGATTAACTACACACTATAGTGGTGGACCACCAGGTTAACTACACACTATAGTGGTGGACCACCAGGTTAACTACACACTATAGTGGTGGACCACCAGGCTAACTACACACTATAGTGGTGGACCACCAGGTTAACTACACACTATAGTGGTGGACCACCAGGCTAACTACACCGTATAGTGGTGGACCACCAGGCTAACTACACCGTATAGTGGTGGACCACCAGGTTAACTACACACTATAATGGTGGACCACCAGGCTAACTACACACTATAGTGGTGGACCACCAGGTTAACTACACGCTATAGTGGTGGACCACCAGGCTAACTGCACACTATGGTAGTGGACCACCAGGCTAACTACACACTATAGTGGTGGACCACCAGGCTAACTACACACTATAGTGGTGGACCACCAGGCTAACTACACACTATAGTAGTGGACCACCAGGTTAACTACACACTATAGTGGTGGACCACCAGGCTAACTACACACCGAGTTTCAATTCTCTCATTCAGGAGGGTCCTGTTGTTTGATTTTTCTCGGTTTGGAGGCGATGATGCTGCTACTGTGATCCAAATTGAGTACTTTGCAGGTATTGTTATTTTTTTCATGAGAAAATTTGGCCAATGCGAGTCACTTTTCGAAATTGCTCTGTGGGCTTTCCCTCGTTAAATGAAAATAGTAGTAGTCGAGTCTATAGAGAGAGGGAGACCATTAGTCTCGAGTGGCTCCTACCGGTCCACAAGTAAATAGTCTCCGTCTGGCTTCTTAGGAGACAAAGGCAGCAAAAGCTGCCTTGCCGTGCTGAGTCATCTTCTCTCTCCGTGGCGATCGTTGAGGCTCCCGGGAAAAAGCAAAAACATTTATTCTCTGTGGGCGGCAGTGGCAGCAGCATCAACAACAGCAAAAGCAGCAGAGGTGTACATCCCTGAGTTTTTTTTTGTAAAAACTAACCGCGTCCCTTTGTCGTTGCCTCGTTTGCATTCTGTCTTTCTCTCTAAACGGAATTCAATTTATTTAAAGTACATTTCGTCTCTCCGAGTGGATTTTTTATTTGTGTCACGAGGTAAAGAATCCGCACGAACAACTCGCGCTACAGCGCTGGCATTGCCCTGCATCGGGGAACGTTGTGGCCCCATGGAAGGGGATATCACAGAACTGCTTTTGAAGATGCCACCAAGTGACCGTTTTAGTCACAAATTATATGGTGATGCTGCTAATGCCGCTGCTGCTATGTTAGCAGTGGTGCACACGCACGGTTAAAACATAAACTCAACGGTGCTTGTCAAGAACACCGTGGTATTAAAAGGAAATATAAATAATCGTAGACGTTTCAGGCAGCTGCGCCGACTTCATGGCACGTAAATAAGAGAGGTGGCCAATGCAGTCTCCAGCTCTTATCGTCCACTCCGTCTCTCTGGCTTCTCTACGTGTTATGAAGAATGGCCATTACCCAAAATGTTAACCGATTATATATTTTTTGTTCTTTCAAGGCCACACTGTGTGACTGAAGAACGTACGTAGCCAACCATGACGAACGTCGGTTACACTTTTCATGCGCCACCGAGCGCACTTTCCCATGCGCCGCGCAATCATGGCACATTGTCGCACGGATGTTTTGAATTCTTGCAGCTGGAATGTTGATAAATTACGTGAAGGGCAACATTTTACTTGGGTGCATTCTTGCGCGGCCGCCGGCGACCGGGCTGAGACCCACTGCCTCACCGCAATGGCGAGCACCCAGGTTCTGATCCCAACTCGGCCTTCGTGAGGCTATAATCGTATCAGTCTATGGGTCGCCAGGCGAGTCTGTGGACCTCTCTGTGAGCGAGTCATTTTTGGCCCAGCTGAGACCGTCTGCTCGCTACACTCGAGGACCCGGTTTAATCTGTGTGGCCGGGCGGCTGAAACCCAGATTTATTACCCGGACTCGCGGTGGTGGCGGCTCGGTGCTGTGACTCCCGCAATACCAGGCCTTTGTTGTCCTTTTCCCACACTTCCGATTAGCACGGTTGGTTACGTACGGTGCGAAAGAAATTCAACACGCGTTCGGGCCACCTCCGTGCCGCTTAATTGCTCGGTGCCCAGCTCTCTCGCACCTCGAGCGGGCCCCTCGCTGCAGAAATGGACAACCACAGAGGCCCCCTGTTCGTTCGTCGGCGTCACTGGCGTTAAATTATTGAGACGGTGCTCAGCCACCCCCCTTCCCCCCTCCACCCCGATCACGGCGCTCATCGCTCCGAAAAGGCCGCCCCCACAGCTCCGCGCGGGTTGCACGGCGCACGCCTGCTTTTTTTCTATGGCGGCGCGGACGACAAGCGGTTAACAACGAAAAAAAAACGAGCGGCTAGCTGAAATTGACGCGCTTTTTTTGTCGGCGGCCCCGTTCATAATGCCAGCGAGCTGGCGTGCAAGTCCAATTTCGCGTCGGATGGCAGATTGCGGGGGGGCGCCTTCGCGTGGCTCGTTAGGGGGCTTGTAGACCCACTTAAAACGAGCCTCCAGAGCTGCAATTTTGCGCAAAACGAGAAGACATTTTAGCTTAATGGACCCGATTTCTGAGGCTTGCGGCATCGCGGCTCCATCGTGCATTCAATTACATCTTGCGGCGGATGCGCGCGGTGCGTTCTATGCGGCCATGCCTCCTCTTCGAAGCCGTGAAAAATGCCCCGCGATCTCTAATCTGACAGAAAACGAGATGCGCACCGGCTTTATGAACCACGCAGAGATGCGTTCACGTACACGGGCGAGGTGCATGTTGGAGGAATTACAAAACGACACGCTTGCGTGCGTAGTGTGTGTATGTGCGTGGAAACGTGCGAGCGGTGGTGCAGCGATTAACGTGTCTGCCCGAGTTCGAATCCCACTCACGGCCAACACCGGTGACGATTTTCTGAACCGGTGCTGGGCCTCCCTCTAGGTCGACTCAGCCTCAAATCAGTACCCGGTGTGGTGTGTATACATCGCCACTGGGGAGATGAAGGCGGCCGGGCATGGCGTGCTGGCCACCGACCCGCTCGTACGGAGGCCCGGCTGCAATAGGTGCTGCTCACTTACAGCACTCGTTTCAACAGTCTGTTAAGATTATACGCGGTGGGATCTTTGTCTGCCGTTGCACAGGAGCAGTACCAGTTCCTCTACAAGGCTGTGCTGAGCCTGGTGGCGAGCAGGGAAACCCGGAACGGATGTGCCGCACCGGACCGGAATGGAGCGGCCGTCCTGCCCGACGAACCGGACCCCGCCGAGAGCATGGAATCGCTCGTCTGAGGCGACGGAACGGAGAGGGAGGAGAGAGAGGAGAGAGAGGAGAGAGCAAGCAAGAAGGAAAAAAAACACAACTGTTGAATATTTTACCCGGGCCAATTAAAAACGTATTTATTTTTTAAACGAAACGAATCCACCTGCAGAGCGGGGAGCCGGGGTGACTGTGGAGGCGATGAGAAATGGAAGGCGGGAGGTGAAGGTGGCGTAGGAATCGTTAATTACTCGCAGTCGATCGGAGCAGGGGGGGGTGCACGGGCCCTGTTTGTTAATGGCCAGAGAGTCACCGGCACACTGGCACGAGCCGCGCTGATGTACGACCTCCACCGCCACCACTCCCGGCCCCCCTTAACTTTTACCCCCCGCCACCGCCCCCCCCCCCCCACGACTATCGGGGTGGCATCGGGAGCTCCCCCCACCCACACAGCCCCCGTCGCCTGCCCAACCACAACCAACACGTTCCGCGAGCTTAGGGAGATATATTATCTATTATAGATGACGATATTTAATATATGCTGTTCACGAGACGGGAGCTGTCGTGTGATGTTTGTTTGTTTTTTGGGAATGGAAGTTGTAGATATTTGTAGGTAAACTGCCCCCCCTCCCCCTAGCTGTAGAACTCGGCTGCCCCCCTTCTAGTCTTAGACGCGCCCCGCCCCCCCCCACCGCGGTCCGCTCTTTTCCTTTGTCTCGAACTAGCGAGCACCTCGCGTTCATTTTGCTTGACGTCACAAGACGTCGGGGACGGACACGGGGACGTTGTCGCGTTGCATCGCGGGAAAGGATGAACGCAACTAGAGAGGCACGCGTCAGAAACCGAAACAGACGTGATTGATAGTCTTGTAATAATCATCATAAACACTCTCGTAATGATAATAATAAGTCGTGACTGAAATCCCACGTAGGAAGATGAACCCATGTGGAGTCGTATACTGACCTAGGGCTTTGTTAGACGTGCGCGCGTGTTCGCGCGTTGTGTAAAGTGTGAACTCTGCTCTTCTCCTGGCTCTGTAGGGACGTCCGTGCCCACGTGCGTACCCCTGGCCCTGCCCATGTGCGTGCCTGCCCGGTAAAGCAGCTGTGCTCGGTGATGTGATGTTTGCAAACGCTATTCATATCGCTGTAGTCTCAAGGTGCGTGTGCTCAGTGTGGGCTACGGGCCATAGCTGTTGGGTTTATTTTTTATTGGAGCTGCCCACGAGACTCGCACACACGAGGTTTCCCGCACGTGCGAAAAGGGAAACGCGGTGACCGCACCATGGACATTTTGCCCACTCTGGAGGGCGGCTCGCTCAGTGGCTCGGTCAGTGGCTTGGTGGCTCGCTCAGTTGCTTGGTTCGTGGATTGGTCATTGGCTTGACCCCCCGCCCGCGTCTGCCACCCTCGTTCGTGACTGTTGGAATAGCTGAGCAGGGTCAGGGTCGATTGCCGTTGAGTCTGCGACCACAGTGGAAGTCGTGCGTGGATGGTGGTGCAGTGCTGTCTGATGGGGCGTGCAGAGAGGCGGAAGAGGAGGAGGGGGTATACTGTGGCTGCTGTTCGTCGTTCTCGCGCGTCTCCGTGTCCCGCAGTGGAAGTAGCCTGCGTCTGCGTGCGTGCGTCTGTATGTGTACGTCTGCGTGTGTACGTCTGTGTATGTATACACATTTGTGCGTGCGCGTCTGTGTGCATCTTTGTGTGTGGGGAGCGGTGTGGTTAGCGCACCACCCTACAAACCCGGCGAACCTAGTTCGATTCTCGCCCATGGCGGCTAACATCGGTGACGAATTTCTGAACTGGTCCTGGGTCTCCCCTAGGTCGACGGAGCCTGAAATGAGTACAGTACCTGGTGCGGTGTTTTAAACATCAGCACTGGTAATCGAAGGCCTCCGGATGCACATGAGGAGGTCGTGGTCGTGTGCCGTGCCGGCCTTCATAGGCGCTTGCTAACAGCACTTGCCCCAACAGTCTGTACAGGCTATATGGGGGGGGGGGGGGGTATTTGTGTATGCCTATGTCTGTGTGTGTGTATTTGTAGGTGTGTGCGTGTCCTCGTCTACGTGCACACGTATTTATATATTTATATGTGTGTGTGTACGTGTGTATGTCTACATTTGTGTGTCTGTAGGCGATTGCGTGGATACGTGTGTGTATTTATAGGTGCTCGCGAACAGCACTTGCCCCAACAGTCTGATAAGGCTATCCGGTGGGAGGGGGCAGGGATCGTATTTGTGTTAGTGTGCCCACGCGCACGTGTGCCCACGCGCACGTGTGCCCACGCGCACGTGTGCCCACGCGCACGTGTGCCCACGCGCACGTGTGCCCACGCGCACGTGTGCCCACGCGCACGTGTGCCCACGCGCACGTGTGCCCACGCGCACGTGTGCCCACGCGCACGTGTGCCCACGCGCACGTGCGCTCACGCGCACGTGCGCTCACGCGCACGTGCGCTCATGCGTTTGTGTACATGGCGAGGCCGCATCGAGGTGGCCCGGAGCCAGAGGGTTGCAGTGGAGATGAGAACTGGATCGATTCTCTGGATGCGCGTGAAATACATCACCGGATTAACGTGTATGCAATTTGATTGGTTTACAATCGGAGCCTCATCGACACGTGCTCTTTACTTTTAATTGGGATTAGCTCGCTCTCGACCGGGGCGCAGTGTAAATTATTGTTGTGCAAATTTGCTTAAAACGGTCCACTCCGTTCATATCACGCCACAGTGGAATGTTCGAGGAGGAGGAGGGGTAGGCGGCATCTCCCAGATGTCTCCCGCACGCCACTGCCGTGCGGCGTTCTTTTAAAATCAGATTTCGTTTGATTTTTTTCCTCTCTATAATAATCTGTTTTCTATTTTGCTAAAGCATTCAATTCAGGTCGGCTGTGTTTGTCTAAAGTACATAGCAAAGAAGTGATTTCCGTAGAACAGTTATGGAATGTTGCATTAATAAACAGGCCACAGACCTGGAACGGATTAGATGGAGGATGCACTCCTAACACACAAAGCGCTTGCCACAAATGCACCACAATATCTTGTTGATATCGTCAAGGAGCATCAACCATCACGCGGGCTCCGGTGGTCATCCTCGCAGCAGCGGATTTTGGCGAATCATCGAACAAAGGCGGTGGTCACCGCATTGCGCACTTTCAGATGCGCCTCTGCGGCCGTCTGGAACGCTCTTCCCTCCGATATTAGGAAGCCAGTGGAGCTATGCGCTTTTAAATCATCTAGATTGACAAACTCATTTGTTTATAACTGATTTTTGTGTTCAGTTTGTTGTCCTTCCCCCTGGACCTCCGATTATCGCGGTTGGCTACGTATGGTGCGAGAGAAGTTCAACATACGTACAACATGCATACAGAGCATAAGCCGGGCCCTCGCTCTTCATGGAATCGAGCGACGGAACTCGACCATTTCTCAAAGAAACTGTTCAGGTGCCCAACTTCCCATCGATTTAATTTCCTCCCACGCTCGGTATGAATGTTTAAAAGAAGGAAAAAAACCCAAACTGGCTCTCCGTGATCACAGAGTCCCATTAAACGCTCAGCCATGGGAATTGTGAAGGGGAAAAAAATCTATGACAATAAGCAAACTGGCATTTCGCGTAGTTGTGCCAGAGCTCTGGTGGCAGATGCGGGGCGGGGGTGGGGGCGGTGATTAACGCTGCGATAAAGCCAGAGGAGGAGGACGAGGAGCGGAGCCCCCCCCCCTCGCCACCTGCGGCCGTGGTCACCGCACGGCCACTGACCGTGTGGGCTCGCGTCGATGAGGTCGCCCACTTTAAGTGGTTCCTAATCTACTCACATCCAGCAAAACGACAATAACACCGAATGCAACAATCCTCCAAGGCCGGCAACCAAAATCGATGCTCGCTAAAGTAATTCAGCAAGTGTGCGTGGGGAGGGAGGGAGTGGTGGCGCAGTGGTTAGCGCACTGCGCTACGATTCCCGCTCACGGTCAACATCCGTGACGAATACATCTGAAACGGTTCAGGGCACTTACCGTAGGTTGATTCATCTTAAATGAGTGCCTGGTGCAATGTTTAAAACATCGCCACAAGGGAGACAAAGGCGGCCGGGTGTGGTGTTGGCCATCCACACCCCACCCCCCCCCGTGTGCCGTTCCGGTCTTCATAGGTGCTCGCTAACAGCACTTGCCCCTACAGTCTGTTAAAGCTACACGGGGGATCTTTGTCTTCGAGGGATTGGGAGGGAGCGGTGTCGCAGTGGTTAGCGCGCTGGGCTACGATCCCACTCACCATTAACGATTATCTGAACCGCTCCTGGGCTTCCCCTAGGTCGCCTCAACCTAAAACGAGTACACGGTGCGGTGTGTACAAATCAGCACTGCGGGAGACAAAGGCGGACGGGCGAGGTCTCTAACACAAACCCGACCTCTTCGTGCGACGAGCGGCGTCCTTCAAAGGCGCTCCTTAACATCACTTGCCCCAACAGTCTGAGTAGTGACACGGTGGGGGGAGGGAGGGAGGGGGGGTGTCTCTCTGCCCTTGTTTTGTGAACGTGGCCGCCGCCGAAGTGCCGTGCCGTGAGTGCGCGAAGCGGCGATTAGCCCGGGGCCTCTCGGCCGCACGCGCGTCTCTCGGGAGCAGCCGCCCTCCACTTGTGCGCGACCTGTTGACCGTTGTGTGTTCCTGATTGGTCGAGAGACGGGGTGAGTGGAGGGTGAGCCCAGGTGAGCTGAGCGCCTTCCCCACCCCGCCCCCTGCCAGATGAACTGGCCTCAGCAGCACCAGCACTGGCTTCATTCATCATCATCGGCTATGATCAATCCACTGCTGGATGAAGGCCTCCCTGGGCCGACGCCATCTCTCACAAACCTGCCGCGATGTGACAATCCACCTAGCATCGGTACGCGAGCTGATTTCATTGCTCCATCTTCCCTCGGTGGTCGTACCTCTTGGACGTGTTCCCATTCCTTGGCTACCACTCCTTCACTACCCTTGACCATCGGCCGTCGTCCTAGCCATGACGTGCGCGGCCCAAACCGGCTCACTCTGCTTCACAGTTTAAACGATTCCATGAACTTGCGCGCGTCTCTAAAGTCCGCGCGTTCTTCGTTCCATCTCTCGATGGAATTCCCAACATGCACCTCTCCAAGCTTCTTTCATTGTTTTTGTTCACCATGTTTTTGTTGCGAGTGGCCCCGTGTCGGGACCGCGTGCCCGCAGCAGGTAGCGCGCACCGATTGAAAACTCGCATTGTTTGGCACACACCTGCTGAGTCACTGTCCCGTCATTATCGTCATCATCATCATCAAGTGTGATCTTCAGCTGCGAGAAGTACATACATGGCACGTGACCCTCATGGTAAGGGGGTGGGAGGTATGGGGGGATTTCGGTGCTCGTATTCCCATACTTATCGGACTTTGGTTAGCGAGGAGCAGGAGGGGGGTTTAAGCCATTCACCCAGTGGACAGGTCAGAGCCAATTGACTTGATGTTAACAGTAAAATAAGTGCACAATTGTTACCGTTAAAATCACATCTCTCGTGCCTTATGGAGGGACCGAGTGGATAAAAAGGCATCCTGAGACCGACACTTCAACCCGCATTGTTCACATGTTAAACGAAGCCGATCCAGTAATAATAGTGTTTTTACCCTTTTTTCTGGCAACAAAACTGAAACCTTTTTTTACAAGGATTCATGTGTGCATTAACCACAATACTTGCAGTCAAAATGCAAAAAAAAAACACTGATAATATATGCATTGTCCTTGAATCTGATTGGTCCACAACTGAGACAGCTTTCTTTAGAGCCTCGTCTCAATTGGTGCTAGACCAGAGGACGCCAAAAGGCGTACAGCTCAAAGACAATGCACTATCAAAGTTGACCACAAGTATTGTGGTTAATGCAGTAACATGAATCCTTGTAAAAAAAAGGTTTCAGTTTTGCCCAAAAAAGGGGAAAAACCCTATTATATTTTGGTACTGGCAAAGGAGGTTCAATGATGAAGCCGATCCATTCCTTATCCCCTCGGCTACAGCTCTTACACAGCTACACTCAGCCTCCTCGTGTCCCTTGGCCTACGGCTCCACACGGCTACACTCAGCCTCCCCATGTCCCCTGGGCTACAACTCCTCCACACAGCTACACTCATCCTCCACGTGTCCCCTGGGCTACAACTCCTCCACACAGCTACACTCAGCCTCCACGTGTCCCCTGGGCTACAACTCCTCCACACAGCTACACTCAGCCTCCACGTGTCCCCTGGGCTACAACTCCTCCACACAGCTACACTCAGCCTCCACGTGTCCCCTGGGCTACAACTCCTCCACACAGCTTCACTCAGCCTCCACGTGTCCCCTGGGCTACAACTCCTCCACACAGCTACACTCAGCCTCCACGTGTCCCCTGGGCTACAACTCCTCCACACAGCTACACTCAGCCTCCACGTGTCCCCTGGGCTACAACTCCTCCACACATCTACATTCAGCCTCCACGTGTCCCGTCCCCTCGACTACAGCTGCTCCCCGCAAACCATTCTGCTTTATTCCTGCTCAATATCTGCAGCATCACGTCGGCTCTGCCCCGGATCGGACCCCCACTCACCCCCCCCCCCCTCATGCAGCCCTAGCCCACCTCCCCATCATTGAGTTCGCCACCCCCCTGGTGCCATCGCTTGCGGCTGGAGGCGGTGGTGGCGGTGGGGCCGCGGTTGTCTCTCGATCGCTCGAAACGAAGCCGGGCCACCTGCGGGAGGTAGCGGTCGCGCGACTCGGCGGCCTCGGGAACCACTGCTACGCGGCCCCACAGAGAACCCCCCCTCCCCAGCTCCCTTCACTCCCGCGAACAAAAAATCTATTTTTCTGTTCCCGTGTCCCCACATCTGATGTGGCAGTGGCCCCGTAAATAAAGGCAGCGAAGCAATACCTTTTAAATTTGACGAGCCAATTTTTATTTCGCTTTCTCATAACTGTAATCGGCAAGTTATTAACCTTCACCCCCCCCCCCCTCTCCGGCTGGGAGAAAACGTTATTTCGTTTTTTTTTACGCATTGCCTTAGAAAAAAAAAGAGCAATCCGCAGATGGCGGCAGCAGCGCTCCTCCCCACACCACCGGCGCAACCTTCCCCCGCAGTGGCACAGCAGCGACATCGAGGCGGCACGCGACGGAGTGGCAGTGCCACTCCTGCGCAATGTCCCTTTTAATCCGGGGGATGTGAGGGGGGGAGGGGGGCTCCGTCTCGTCCAGCGTGCGACTAAAATACCACGAGGGGAGGGGGTTGGGGGCCCCGCCGACCTCCCGCCGGAGTTTATTGGCGCTCGTCGGCTCGCGTTAACCCCCACGTGCTCGTTCCGTCTCTCGCGCGCCGTGGCCGCACGAAGCCACTCGACGGTGCCGTCGTCGCTTTTGAGATTGGAGCCGGCGGCGCCGTGGCGCGTCAGCACCGCCTCGTGCAACAGATCCCGTGTGTAGTAGTCGTAGTAGTTATGATACATAGGCGGACGTTTCGGGCAATGGCCCGTCTTTAGAGTGGAGAGATTGTCGCATAGGGATTGGTTTGTTGGCATTTTTAAGGTTGTAGGAGTTGCAGTCAAGTGCGGCTTTTACCTGCAAATAATTCAACAACAGTATTTGTTATTCTTGAAGTGTCTAAATGCAATAGCCTCTCTTGACGCTGTCTTCTTCCATCATCATCAGCCATGATCTGTCCACTGCTGGATGAAGCTGTACAAATTAATAATGGGCACTGCACCAGTATCGTTTTATTTCTCCATAATGCATGTACACATTTTATAATTTAGCTTAAACTCGGTTCATAAACACTGCATAAGTGTTGACTTTCTGAGGGTCTGTTTGACGTTACATTCATAGACAAGCTGCTGATTTGTCAATTCAAAACTTAATTGGTCAACTTTAATCCAGTGTCCCAGTTTTCTCAGGGTCCCATTGTAACGTGCGATCTCCAAATTCGATGCAAGATCTCTCTGCTCTCTCTCTCTCACTCACTTATGACCATTCGCCAAAACGTCGGCCTACCATATACAGCTAATCATTATTATTATTTAGAACCCTTTGTCAATCCACTGCTGGCTGAAAGTCTTCTTCCCCACACCGCGACGATCGTGGAGTTTGTTTGACCATACTTCACCATGCTGGTCAGTGTGGGTTTGGTGAAGTGGTGGTGAGGGTCGTCGCGAGGGGTGTATGGGGGGGGGGAGCACAGGACCGGTTGTGATTCCGCTCGCCACTTGTGTCAGCCGTGGCCGGGAATCAAACTCGGGCCGCCACGATTGTTATTGCACAGTGCGCTAACCCCTGCGCCACCGCTCCACCCGTATGACGTCAATGTGCCACTGACAACGGCCGCTTGCGTTTCGTGAACAAAAACAATAATTTGGTTTCGTTATTGTGTTAGTTCCATCGCGAAAATGCAACCGCACCGTGCACGGCTTCTCTGACCTCACGCCGTAATCAGCTCCTCTCCTCCACGGCACGAGACGCTCGCCTCCACTGCAGCAGCAGCAGCAGCGCCCTGGCACGGCACGGCTCGGTAGACGGGGGTCTGTGATGTGGGCAACCTGCCGTCCATTATCCTTCTCTCTCTTGTTCCTCTTTCTTGGAGGATTTTAAACTCAACATTTTCACGCAGCAGCAGCAGCGGTAGCAAGCGCAGTGGCTGTAAGTTATCAAGGTCAGGTTGGCACCACTGGCGAAGTTCAACTCGTGAAGGTCACAAGCCGCCTGCTGGCACCACAGGCGGCGGCTGCTGCTGCTGCTGTTACTCTTTGTTGTTGTTGGACGCCGGCGCCTGGCACGGTGCTGGCCGCGGCTTAGCTGGTGTCGGGTGTCAAGCGGGCCCCTAGCGGGTGCCACTACGCTACTCGCGCTCTTTCTCTCTCCCGAGACGCGGTGTCCGCGCGCAATAATAGCCGTGCGTCGAAGGCTCCGACTTAACAGAGGAATTAACCTAATGGTCCGGCAAGTAGCAATAAGCCACGTGCGAGTCCGCGAGCACCGCAGGGATTTCACGAGGCAGCGAGCGCCGCCGTACTTTCTCAGCTGCGAGCCAAGCCCGAGTGCTGCTGGGGTGGTGGTGGTGGTGGGAGGGGTGGGGTGCGGTTTGCGTCAATTACCACGGACGTTGGTGCGATTTCACGGAGCGTGGCTTGCTTTGTTGCCTTGGTTCCAGACCACATTGTTGGGTGGCGCGATGCGGCGAGGCACCGGTACGGACGGTGCGGGTGATCGGATAGTTCCGCGGTGACGGCGCGGTCGCGTTAGCGCGTAGGGCGGCCGAGTGGCGTGGCTCGTGTGTGGTGAGCTGCTGCTGCTGCTGGTGCCTTGTGTCTTGTTCGTCGGGAATTTTTGCCAGCGGGCCTGTAGGATCGTTGTCGTTCGTTTTACGTCTCTTACCCCCCCCCCCCCCTCACAGCACCCATCTCACCCCTCCCCCACCCACCTTACCTTCCCTCATCTCAGCCCAAACCCCAAACGTCGACTGTCGGCTCTTGCCCTTCACTGTAACGGTCGAATTGTCATTTAGAGACCGTTATTAATTCAAATGCAGATGGCAGTAACTCTGGCCGAGATGTCTCTCATTGAATCTAAAATGGCAATTCCAGCTCGGGCGTGGGGAGTGCTCTGCCGCACGCGTGCGTGCACGTGCACTGTGTCCGTGCACGTGCACGTGTGTACGTGCACTGTGTCTGCGTGCACGTGCACGTGTGTGCGTGTACGTGCACTGTGTCTGTGCACGTACACGTGTGTGCGTGCACGTGCACTGTGTCTGTGCACGTGTGTCTGTGCACGTGTGTGTGTGCACGTGCGTGCGTGCCTGCCGCGACTCTCCGTGATCCATCGCTTGGCGGGTTCAGGGGTTATTGTGGGTGATGGACTTGTATCTATCCAAGTCGACTGCTCCCAAGCGTTCTCATGGAGCCGGTCAGCATTCCCAATTTCACCGCTGTGTTCAACAATGTGTTTCGTTTTTTTTTCAAAAGCGGTCGCACGCGTTCCAGCTCAGACGGACAGACAGAGAACCCGTCGATCGCGTTCAGCGCTCGAGTAATACTTTTTTTTTAATTGGTGGTGATTTATTTTGATTGTTGGGTGATGTTCGTGGGAATCTGGCGGTGGGGGGTGTGTACCAGCCGGCCACTCCACGGCAAAAGACCCCCCCCCAACCTTGCCGAAGAAGTCTCAATTCCAGCGGGCGATTGATCCGATGAACGCGGCAGCCCCAGCCGGAGTGTCCGGCCGGAACGCTTGCGACGGCTCCGGTTCAATTATTTAAATAAACCACTCGCAGAAGAAATGTCACCCCTCCCCCCCTTCCCCTCCCCACGATGCTTTGTACTCTGTTCTTGTAGGGATATTTATTGAAGAGCTTGTAGATTTAAGACACTAAGTAAAGTGCGATATCTATTTCCCACAGGACCCCCGTCTGTCAAGTTATTTTTGTGCTACTTTGTTCTGCGAGAGTGCACACACACTGACACACACACTGACACATACACTCATCCATACCATACACACACGTGTATGGGTGAATGTATGCACATACATTATGCCCGGGTCAATGGATGTATTTCATTGTATGATGTGTCGCCTGTACGCATGCGCGTTCGTGTGTGTGTGTGCGTGTGTGTCAATGTATGCGGAGCGGTGGTGCAGCGGTTGGCGCACTGCACTACGAACTTGTTGACCTGGGTACAATTCCCGACCACTGCTAACATCAGTGCCAAGTGACATCTGAACCGGCTCTGGACCTGCCGCAAGTCGAATCATCCTCATATCAGTGCAGTATTGTGTTCGTATCAGAGAAAACAAACGCGGCCAAACATGGTGCTGACCACACCACTGCCTCATCATGCGCTGTCGTGTTAGCCTTAATAGATGCTCGCTAACTGCCCCAGGAGCCTATGTAGGCTGCACAGTGTACTTTATCTCCGTATGTAAGAATGGATGATTACACATTTCATAGTGGGGTCAAGGATACCTTTCATGATGCGTTACATCTGCCGTGCACACGGACGCATTCGTGTCTGTGTGCAGGAATGAGTGTGTGTGTATATTGATGAGTGTGTGTGTATTGATGAGTCTGTATGTATATTGATGAGTGTAAATGTAGATGAGTGTGTGAGTGTGTGCAGTGGTAGTGTAGCGGTTAGCGCGCTGTGTAACGTACCAGGCGTCCCGAGTTCGATTCCCGCTCACAGCCAACACCAGTGACGATTATCTGAACGGGTCCTGGACCTCCCCGAGGTCGACTCAGCCTCAATTGACTACCTGGTACAGTGTGTAAACATGGCCGGGCGTGGTGCTGGCCACCCACTCCCTCATGTGCCGTGCCGGCTTTTATAGGTGCTCTCTAACAGCACTTTCCCCAACAGTCTGTTTAAGCTATATGGGTGAATCTTTGTCTTGTATGTGTGCGTCAGTGTGGGCCCTTATTCGGGGCGGTGTTGTGACCTCCTGACCCAGATAAGACGAAGCTGCATCATTCTGAGACACGGTCCGTGAGTAAGAGGCGTCATGCTCCCGAGGGTGCTAAGCGGAGGTGCGGGGTGGCACGTGAAACTGAACATGAAAGCATCCCCACTCCATGTTCCTTGACTGTGAATAACCCAACCAATAACAGGGACTGCATATTCTCAGATTAACATGATTCATTGTCATACGACTACATCAACCTCCCTCTGGTCTTCGCTGACAGTGATGCCATCACCTTTACTCCCCCCTATCGAAACAGGAAGACTTCTTCACAATTCTGGCAAATCGCCTGATCAAGCTGGTTGTAATCGCCAGCGAAACATCGCACTCGAATTGTAAATAAATGTTGCAGGTTTACCTGACTGGTGGTTGGGTGTGTGGGGTGGTAGCGGGTTTAACGAAACCCCTTTATTGTGGACTTCTTGACGATGTTAATTATTGGTGAGGTTTGGTTACCCAGGAGAGCCTTACTGAGTCTCAAGACTGTTTGCAGGAGGGTCCCCCGTGTGATCCCAATTCAGCACTTTTTGCAGATAATGTTTCAGCATTGGGATAGTCTAGTCAATATCAGTTACATCGTACGTGGGGTTTTCCATTTTTTATCTATGGGAGTAAAACGTAGAAATCGGAGGAAGCCCATGGAGAATAGGGGCAGAATACACAACCTCTACAAAGACAAAGTTCCCCCGTATAGCTCAACGGGCTGTTGGGGAAAGTGCTGTTAGCGAACACCAATGAAGTCCGGCACGGCACACGAGGAGGTGGTTGGTCAGCATCAGGCTAGGGCGATGTTTATACGTCACACCAAGTAGTCATTTGAGGCTGAGTCGACTAAGGAGAGGCCCACCGAGTTCGTAGTGTAGTAACTGCTACATTACCGCTCCCCACCACCCCCACGCTCACACTCTTCAGACCACGGTGAGAACATACAAACTCCGCAAAGAAAGGCGAACGAGTCGGGAGTCGACCCGAGGGCCTTCGCGCTGCGTGGCAGCACGCGTGTCGCTGCTGCCCGCACGGCCATCACTCTGCCGCAGCCGCGGGGAACGCCCGAGGAACCGCCAGCAATGACCGCGCGCCCCGTGCTCCATGAGACACGGCTGGCTCCACACTAACACCACACTGGCTCCAGACTAACACCACACTGGCACCACACTAACACCACACTGGCTCCACACTAACACCACGCTGGCTCCACACTAACACCACACTGGCTCCACACTAACACCACGCTGGCTCCACACTAACACCACACTGGCTCCACACTAACACCACACTGGCACCACACTAACACCACACTGGCTCCACACTAACACCACACTGGCACCACACTAACACCACACTGGCTCCACACTAACACCACACTGGCACCACACTAACACCACACTGGCACCACACTAACACCACACTAACACCACACTAACACCACACTAACACCACGCTGACTCCACACTAACACCACACTAACACCACACTGGCTCCACACTAACACCACACTGGCACCACACTAACACCACACTAACACCACACTGGCACCACACTGGCACCACACTAACACCACACTAACACCACACTAACACCACACTAACACCACACTGGCTCCACACTAACACCACACTGGCACCACACTAACACCACACTGGCTCCACACTAACACCACACTGGCACCACACTAACACCACACTAACACCACACTAACACCACGCTGACTCCACACTAACACCACACTAACACCACACTAACACCACACTGGCTCCACACTAACACCACACTGGCACCACACTAACACCACACTGGCACCACACTAACACCACGCTGACTCCACACTAACACCACACTAACACCACACTGGCTCCACACTAACACCACACTGGCTCCACACTAACACCACACTAACACAACTCTGGCACCACACTAACACCACACTAACACCACACTAACACCACGCTGGCTCCACACTAACACCATACTAACACAACTCTGGCACCACACTAACACCACGCTGGCTCCACACTAACACCACACTAACACAACTCTGGCACCACACTAACACCACACTAACACCACACTAACACCACACTGGCTCCACACTAACACCACGCTGGCTCCACACTAACACCACACTAACATAACTCTGGCACCACACTAACACCACACTAACACCACACTAACACCACGCTGGCTCCACACTAACACCACACTAACACCACGCTGGCACCACACTAACACCACACTGGCTCCACACTAACACCACACTGGCTCCACACTAACACCACACTGGCTCCACTAACACCACACTAACACCACACTAACACCACACTGGCTCCACACTAACACCACACTAACACCACACTGGCTCCACACTAACACCACACTAACACCACACTAACACCACACTGGCACCACACTAACACCACACTGACACCACACTAACACCACACTGGCACCACACTAACACCACACTAACACCACACTGGCACCATACTAACACCACACTAACACCACACTAACACCACGCTGGCACCACACTAACACCACACTAACACCACACTAACACCACACTAACACCACACTGGCTCCACACTAACACCACACTGGCTCCACACTAACACCACACTAACACAACTCTGCCACCACACTAACACCACACTAACACCACACTAACACCACACTAACACCACACTGGCACCACACTAACACCACACTAACACCACACTAACACCACGCTGGCTCCACACTAACACCACACTGGCACCACACTAACACCACACTAACACCACACTGGCACCACACTAACACCACACTGGCACCACACTAACACCACACTGGCTCCACACTAACACCACACTAACACCACACTGGCTCCACACTAACACCACACTAACACCACACTGGCACCACACTAACACCACACTAACACCACACTGGCACCACACTAACACCACACTGACACCACACTAACACCACACTGGCACCACACTAACACCACACTAACACCACACTAACACCACATTGACACCATACTAACACCACACTGGCACCACACTAACACCACACTGGCACCACACTAACACCACACTGGCTCCACACTAACACCACATTGACACCACACTAACACCACACTAACACCATACTGGCTCCACACTAACACCACATTGACACCACACTAACACCACACTGGCACCACACTAACACCACACTAACACCACACTAACACCACGCTGGCACCACACTAACACCACACTGGCACCACACTAACACCACACTAACACCACACTAACACCACGCTTGCACCACACTAACACCACACTGGCACCACACTAACACCACACTAACACCACACTGGCACCACACTACCACCACACTAACACCACACTGGCACCACACTAACACCACACTGACACCACAATAATACCACACTAACACCACACTAACACCATACTGGCTCTACAATAACACCACACTAACACCACACTAACACCACACTGGCACCACACTAATACCACACTAACACCACACTAACACCACACTGGCACCACACTAACACCACACTAACACCACACTAACACCACACTAACACCACGCTGGCACCACACTGACACCACACTAACACCACACTGGCTCCACACTAACACCACACTAACACCACGCTGTGGTTACGTTCACGTCACTCCACTGCTGGATGAGCGCCTCCCCCACGCGGTGTGCGAAGCGAGGATTATTTGGCCGTCCGTCGCCGCGCTGCTGGGTGCGGGGTTGGTGGAGGTGCCGGGAGGACAGAACGGCCGTGGACTTTGCTGCACTGCCCTCTGCTGCCGGCAGCGCCGCTGTTTGGGCGCATGCGGTGGTCGCACATCCAAGCCCCGCCGAGGTTCGAGAGCTCTGCTCAGGCTCGATATGTCGTGGGTTCGATCCCGACCGTGACGTTGCCTGCTGCTGCTGTGTATTTGGAGTTTGCGGTGTCTTTTTTTCTCTCCCCGTGGTCGTGTGGATTTTTCTCCAGGTCTTCCGTTTTTTTCCCCTACACATTTAGAAATCAACATCCCGCGTTTCGACTAATTTGGCTGCAATACATTTCCACGCGGTGATAAGCCACTTCGCAGAGCTATCATTTGTGGCCATGTCGCTTCTGAAAAAGAACTGCATAGCGCAGTGGGCCTTTCCTGGTAAAGTAAACAAAAGTCGAGTTTAATAGAGCGCTGTCCGGGCTTCGACTCGACCTGGCTTCCCCGGTATGACGAAATGGAACGCATTCCGGGTGATTTGCCCCGAGAGAATGTGACAAAGGGTCACGTCGCCGTGGAGATGGAACAATAGGATCAGCTTGTCACCTGCATTTGACTCGCATATCGCTGTTTTAGCACGAATACAATCGTCGCCCCCCCCCCCTCCTCAATATCTGTGGAATGTTTCTGTAACTTAATGAATCATTTGTGCTCTGATCAGGTCTCTACGTCGTCCGCCCGAGCCAATTAAGGCTGCAGAGGATTCATCATTCGGCATTGAGTTTTAATTTGCGCAATTCTTTCCATTTGTCATGAAACGACACGGTTGGTTGTTTTTTGCGCCGATTCCTACATTTCTTCGACGATGCGATGCATTTAAAATGCCCATGACTTTCATCATTTGTGGCGAACCATTGCAGGTCACTCTTTACAAAATGCGACTCCTGCCTGCCTCGGATCTCTTGAGCTCTCTCGCCGTGTCACACAACAACATCAGCTTGGGCTTGTTTGCAGGAGCTCGCCCGGAAACATTTTCATCGCCAGACCTTTGAGGGATGGAGACGGCTTGGGGGTCGCCGTAATCCAACAGCGGATAGATTCCTGTTAGTGGTATTGATGATGGTGAGAGTTACAGCGATGTGAGAGTGGTGAGTGTAACACTCTCAACTAAAAAAAGCTAAACTCTTTTAGTTTTACCAGGTGTGGCCCACTGAGCTCTGTAGTTCTTTTGCAGAAGCGACCTGGCTATTACAAATTATACCTCAACGAAGTGGCTTGTTGCATACAAATATGTCGCAGCCAAATACTCCGAACGCGTGGTGTTGATTCTCAATGCCGAGGTGAACGAACGGAGAACCCGCAGAAAAATCAGCGTGACTCCGAGGAGAGACACGCAAACTCCAAATATACAGCAGGCGTCAGGGTCGGGTCAAACCCACGACCTTCTGCATACCTGGCGAGAGATAAACATCTCGCCACTGCGGCGACCCAAAGAGTGGCGCATTGCTTCTGAGCAACCCCAAGGCCACTGCTTCGGTCGATGTGGATGTAGCCGAGTCCCTCTGTATATTGCTGCTCACCGTGACACTGTTCTCAGTAATTCTCAGCACTAGATATTGGCAGAAGGTCGCTGTGCCACTGCCTGGAGTAAATTGTGCCAAACTCCCCCCCTCGCCCCCCTATCGCTGGCTTTTCCTTAGCATGCTGCTGAGAAAGCGCCCGGGGGGCGAAATGTTATCTCCCTCGCCTGGTATACAGGCGGTTGTGGGTTCGATGCCGACCCTGACGCCTGTATATTTGGAGTTTGCATGTTCTCCCCATGGTCGCGTGGATTTTTCTCCGGGTGCTCCGGTGTTTCCCCCCATTTTCCCTCCACGTTTAAATCTTCATCCCCCCCCCCCCCAATGCGAGCCCCTCCTCCCCACTTGGCTGGATCAGCAGCTGCCCCCCCATCCCCCCTTCTTCTTTCGCTCCCCCTTTCGTGTGTGGTTCCGTCGTGCCAGTAGGGATGACCGCCGGTTTTCTGTAACCCCCCGCGTTGCCACGAAACTTTCTTGGGCGTGTTATATCGGAAACAACAACAAAACCTTGCGTGCCAAAATGTGGGTCTGGGGTTCAACCGGAACCCCGTTGAAGCCGAGCAACATCACCTGTTGGGGGGCCCACATCGTTCCCCGACTCGAATCGCGCATGCCAAGCATCCGCTCTATTTGCGCGTCTGGTGGCTCCCTGCTAGTTGCACCTCCAAGGGACAGGTGGCCCTGACCGCCGAGGCCCCTGCGAGACCAAACAGCGAGTCGCCACTGAGCATGGTCCCGTTGTGTTCCCCACTCCCGGCAGAGACAGCCACCAGCCAGTACTCGTTCGGGTGAAGGAAAAAAAAACAACCCTCTTCGCCCTAAACTGTTGTTCGCTATTTGTGCAAACGTTCAAAGCTCACTTTGGTGCAGCACAGTGGCTAGATGTTATCTCCCTCGCCTGCTATACAGGAGGGCATGGATTCGATCCCGACCCTGACGACTGTATATTTGGAGTTTGCATGTTCTCCCCGCGGTCGCGTGGATATTTCTTCGGATCGTCCGTTTTTGTCCTCCACATTTTGCCAGGTCACTTCTGAAAAGAAACAGCTACATAGCTCAGTGGGCCCTTACCTGCGAAAACAAATTTTTGGTTTTAGTTTCGAGTGGACGAACCTCGTCTCGCGTGCTGAGAGAAGCGTGGAGATTCCCCATCACACTTTCAATCGGCGCTCGGAACGTCGCGCTGGAGCTTTGCGCTTTAACTGCGGGGCGAGAGGGCAGGTGAAGGGGGCTGTGGAGTTTGCTCGCCTTGGGTGATAGACGCTGAAAAGAGCATCAACATCACCACCACCACGGGGAGGAAGGTGCGTTGTTCATAATAAATAAATATATATAAACAAAGTGCGGTTGAAGATGTGCACCCCGGTGCTTGAACGCGTGAAAGCACCCCACCACGGGACCATTCCACTGGTGAAACTATGCCGGGCGAGGTGGATGAGTCAGCTGTAACGCACGCGGCGCGCGGCGACCCCAACGAGGTGGCTGACAGGGCCCGGCCGCTATTAGCGGGCCCCATTATAAGCGCGCGCTGACGGACACGAGCAGCGTGGCGGGGGGGGGGGGGCGCGGAAAGTAGGGGGCCCCCGAGGAACCGGCGAAAAGACTCGAACATCTCTTCCATGCTGGCAGCCCGCGGGGGCTGGAGTAGTGGGGGTTGGGGGGGTTTAATCGTTTGGTCGCGCCGATTACAGCGGACTGACAACCCCCCCCCCCCCCAGGGAAATGGAACATTCCGAGATAACTGAATTCTAACTTTTTCTGCTGTGACCGTGGTGCTGCGGACAGACAGGTGCCCTCCCCAGCCTCTGTGAGCCCATCCACACAGGTGAGTGCGCGGAGCTGTCCTCACGTCGGCTCGGATGCTAAGCGAGTCGAGGCCTCGGTGTCTCTCCCTCCTCCTTCTTAGCCAACCCATTATGGCATGGGGGGGGGGGGGTTGGGGTGGATATGAAGAAGAGAAATCGCCCGAAACGTCGACTAAAATGTATTTTGTTTTTCATTTACTGAAGTGTTATTGACGGACGTGCTGAATGTTAATCGCGCACCACTGCCAACGCAGCAGCAGATCGTCCACTCCACTCTCTGCGTGCTCCTCTCTCCACTCTGTGGTCGTTGTCTGCTCACCAACTCCTGCACCTCGCTCCACGCATTCTTCCATCTCACCCTCGGTCTCCCTGATCAACGCCTGCTGCCTTGCACCACTGCCATTTCCATAGCTCCCTCTATTCTGCGGTTACCTGTGTGAGTCTGCGGTACTCTGTGTGAGTCTGTGGGTCTCTGCGTGAGTCTGTGGGTCTCTGTGTGAGTCTGTGGGTCTCTGTGTGAGTCTGTGGGTCTCTGTGTGATTGTTTGAGTCTCTAACCTCCATAACCGTTCTCATGTCATCTTCTTTGCCTCTTCTCTACTCAAGCCCAAACCATCCACGTCTCACTTCTCTGACCACCTTCAAGACATGAGTCGTCACCCTCCTCAGAGATCACAGAATATAGATCCATCTCAGCATTCTCATCTCTGCCCCTTTGTAATAAATGTGTATTCTGTCTTCTCTCGCGGTGCCCGCGCCTCGACGCCATACATCACCGCTCGTGCTGTTACTGCTCTGTGTATATTTTGTTATCCCCACTCAGTTTTCTTGGCACACTCCTCGAAGCCTGCCTCCGTCTAAGCCATGGGTCGACAACCAATATAACAAGAATAGACTTTTCTTTTCGAGTTCTGTATTTAAAACAAAAAAAGAACCCCCAACTCCAATGGACTCGCGTGGGCGACTCGTGGGATCGTAACCAAACAGCCCCCCCCCCACGCAGGTACAGTGGTCGGCATGGCTATTGCCCAGCAAGAAATAAAGTTACACCGTCATAGAGAGCTTCTTTCATAAGGCAGCGCTAATGAGATTGGTGAGTGACATTGGTTGGTGCCAGAGCCTCGGGAACAATTTTGGTGTAAGTGGCCGCCGAAGGGATCTATGTCGAGTGGCCAAGGAGATCCGCGAAGGCTGGTAATTAAGGGGGTAGAGCATAGATCTCGCCACTGCTGTCCAGAATTACGGGAGAGGGTGCAACTGACCCCCCTCTAACCCCCCGTGCCTTGCAATCCCTTGGCCTGTATTGAATTTGTGTTGAGTGCGGACGTCAGCTTCTATATCGCTGTCGCAGCCCTTCGTGTGGAACAACAAAAACAACATTAACAGCGATGCCCTTTAAATCTTGACTTAAAGCTCTCGTGACTGCAGGAATTCATATTATTGGGTCTTTGGGTAAAGTCACGTAGATAGGTTCAAAGAGAATAACAAAAATAACAAAAACTACTCGTTTTGTGTTATTTTATATAACGATGCCCTTTAATTGACCCCCTGCAAAGCCTCGCGGCATCTCAAGGCTCCTGCTCACGAGGACATTGGCTCACATCCGGGGTGTTTGGCCAATTCCCTGGTCAATGAGAGCGTGGCCTCCTCGTGTTACAGGAGACCCGAGAAAGCCCCCACGCGCACGACGAGGCGACGGCTTCCAATGTAACAGCGCCGCACACGTGCGATCGCACCTCGCCAGGTCGCGTGCGGTGGCAGCGGGAGGCATTAATTATTCATCACAGCTATTAAAAGGACTTTCAGGTTGCAGGTCCATTCTGTTGGACCCACGTGAGGAACGCAAGAGACCAAAATGGTCCTGGGGACATTAGTCTGCCAGTAGGGGGGTGATGATTGCTGCTGATGCTGCTGTGTATGTGATCAGGTGGGGAGCGGTAATGTAGCGGTTAAACATCGCCACTGGGGAGACAAAGGCGGTCGGGCGTGGTTCTGGCCACCCACCCCGTTGTGTACCGTTCCGGCCTTCATAGATGCTCGTTAACAGTACTTGCCCCAATAGTATGTTCAGTCTATACGGGGGAGCTTTGTCTTTGATCAGGGTGGTGGGGAGTGGTGGTGCAGCGGTTAGCGCGATGCGCGACAAATCTGCCGATCCGAGTTCGATTCCCTCTCAAGGCCAACATCCATTTTTTATTATCTGAATCGGTCGTGGGCCTCTCCTAGGTCGACTTAGCCTCAAATGAGTACCTGGTGCGGTGTGTAAACATCGCCGCTGGGGAGACAAAGGCGGCCGGGCGTGGTGCTGGCAACCCACCCCTTCGTGTACCGTTCCTGCCTTCACAGGTGCTGCTCGCTAACAGCACTTGCCCCTACAGTCTGTTCAGGCTACACGGGGGATTTTTTGCCTTTGTCTTATTTAAATCCCAATTGAGTGAATTGCGGGGTAAAAAAAAAAAATCGAATTTGTCAAATCTGAGATCCGACGCCGCGACGGAGTGGCCGAGCCTTGCGGATGACGGGGAAGTTGCCACGGTGCCTGCCAGCGGCATGCGTGACCTGCCACCCAGACCCGTCGCTCGTTCTATTCCCCCTCGCGGCGCTCAGGCAGCAGGAACGGCGTGGTGCGTCGCTTAACTCATTCGGTGGCATTCATTGGGGGTAAGGATTACCGGTTCCTGATAACCGGTAACCGATTCTGAAAAGGGCTACCAGTTTGCTTGGTTATCGTTTAACTACTCTGGTCCAGAGTGCTCTGATTGACAGGTTGTATGTATGTACTGTATGTAGAACTTTTTTCGCACCGTACGTTGCCAACCGTGCTAATCGGAGACGATGATAACCCCAACCCCCCCCCCGACCCCCATGTGGCATGCGAGCACTTCTCTCGTGCAGAACCTCCCTCTGAGCGAGAGCTGACAGGTGAAGGGAACGCGGTGCCGTGCGGAGCGCAGAGGAGGGAGGGAGGCCAGGGAGCGACGCTGCTCCGCGTTCCGGGGTTCACCGGCGTCACCCACCTTTGTCTTTCTTATCTGCCTCGCAAGCCGGGTTCAATATTGATGGAGCCAAACGGCCGCGACGCAGGAGGAGGTGGCACGGGTCACCCAGGTAAACGCGCCACCACCGTGTGTCTGCCGGTCACTCTCTGTGTGCGTGCGTGGTGGTGCAGCGGTTAGCGCACCGCGCTATGAAGGGCAGCAACTCGATTTCGATTCGGCATCGGTGACGGATAATTTTAACCCGTGCTGGGCATTCCCTAGGTCGACTCAGCCTCAAATAAGTACCTGGTTTGTGCATAAACATCGCCAATCGGGAGACAAAGGCGGCCGGGCGTGGTGCTGACCACCCACAACCGCGTGTGCCATGAGGGCCTTTCGTAGGTGCTCGCTAACAGTACTTCCCCCAACGGTCTGTTAGAGGATATTCGGGGATCTGTGTATTGTGTGCGAGTGCGTGCGCGCGTGTAGCTCACGCAGGCGAGCCGAGAGCTCACTCAGCTATCGCGGGCAGTGGCTGCCTCCCCCACGGCACCGCGCTTATTAACCAAAGTTAAACACTTCACCCCTAGTTTTTTTAATCTCTATCTCGGGCACGGAACACGAAGAAGGAGGGAGGCTTTGGGGTTCACGCCGCTGCGGTGAGATCGGAACGGGCCGTCACATTCACGGGGCATGATCAAGATCCCCCCCCCCCACCCTCCAAGCTCTGTTTGCCTTCCCAAAGGGTCAGCCGCCCGTGTTCATTGTGCCGCGATGACCCCATGTGCGACCTCTTGGCAATGCGGTGTATCAGGCACGCCGGGGACGGAATGCAGAGCGCACGAGATAGCGCCCAGCTCCGCGTGGTCTCAGTGCGGAGTCGGCCCGCTCCGCGTGGTCTCAGTGCGGAGTCAGGTGGCTCAGTGGCAGAGCGAAGCTTTCGAGGTCAAATCCTGATTTGTGGGTTGACTCAGCCCATCATACTTCCGCGGTCGATAAAAGTGGTACCACTCTATGGTTGGTTGTTCATAGCAATGGGTAATTTCCACCACTGCCTCAGCGATGTGAACGGGAAACGAGAGCCGCCTCGGAGCTCATTTGAGAAAAGGAAATCACCGAGACTTTAGTTTATTTTGACCCTGTTCCATAAACTTGCTCGAGAAATAAATGCACCGCGCCACAAGGGAAACGCGGATGGCCGCTGCTGCTGCTGCCCGTGACTGCTGCCCGTGATCATCCAGCGCTGTGGTGGCAGCAGCGGTAGCGAGGGTTGATGGATCACCGCACCGCTGTTGTTGTAGTGACACTCCCCTTCCCGCGGGCGGCGAGGAGGTGCCGTACCCCTGGCTCGCCAGGAGAAGGCGGTACAGCAAGTGGGATTATCGCCATCTGCTTCCATCTGTACGGGGATAGAGCGTTTCCCCCTCGTGTAATGCCTGCGTTTTCTCCGGGTGCTAGAGTTTCCTCCCACACGAGTATAATCAACACAGCTCATCATGGATCGGCTGAAAACATTTTAACAAAGAAAAGCATCAATGCAGAGGCAGGGCTCTAGTAAAAAAAAAGAGTCATACCACTCATACGCGTGGCGCTGCTGAACAATTAAGCAAATGAGCTTGTCAATATCCATACATCAGCACTTCGTGTGACCTGTTCATTCCACGCCGCGCTCCCACGTGCTCACACGTGGAACGCGGCGGATGTCTCCGCCGTGGCAGGCGCCGCCGTGGCGCCCGAGGAGAACGGAGGTGCGGGGGAGAAGCGTCCGGAGGAGGAGGAGGAGGAGGTCGCCGGCCTTCGCCACCGCCCGCTCACCCTCGCCGTCTCGCGTCCCGTGCTCAACGTGGACGGTCTGGCGGCCCTGGCGGGGGGTGGAGGGGAAGACGACAAAGACGTGGAGCAGGAGGAGGAAGAGGATGAGAAGAAGAAGAAGAAGGGGCGAGCGCCGCTCATCTCCCGCTGCCCTCGGCCCACGCCCAGGTGATGTCCACTTGGCCGCTCGAGATGCCCTGAGCGACGGCAGTGAAACGCGAATGACAAAGTTGAGAGAGAGTGAGGGGGTGGCGGGTGGGGGGACCGGGGGGTTGGGGGGACCGGGGGGTTGGGGATGGGGGGGAGGGAATCAATCACCAGAGGTCGTGGGGCGGAAGAGAGAGGGGACGGGGAAGAAGGGGGGCCAAGAGCGTGTCTGTGTTGTTGAAGGTAACAAGTGTCCGTGCGTTGTTGAAGATGATCGAATCAGGGCACGACGTCGACGATGATGACAAATCATTATCATCGTCGTCGTATCACTTTGTGGAGAAGTCAACAGTGGTTGTCCTCATCGACGAACGCGCCGCCTGCCACAGGAATGGGGGAATTTCCATCGCTGACTCGGGTCAGTAAACGGGAGATGAAAGGTGCGATTCTGGACGCACGTTAGGCGCCTCGTGCGCGCCTGCGACGCTCTAATTGGGTCCTCGTGGGCGGGCGACGCCTCTGAACGGCCGCCAACACTTAATCGGAGCGACGCGCAAATGGGATCTCGGCGAGAGAGCCCCTCCGGGATGGTCGCGAACTCGCTGGAAATTCCCAGATATCGCTTAATTAAAACTATAAAACGTCCGTCCGTCTGCCAAAGCCGCCAAAAAATTTTGCATTCGTATTTTCTGCTCGGCGTCCTTTAAATTGAATATTTAATTAAGGTGATGTATAATGCGCTTAAGGGTAACGACTCGTGCCTGACCTGCCCGTAGGGCTGGCCCGTCCCTAACCGTGAGAGACTCCCCCCACCGTGACTCCCCGCACCGTGAGAGACTCCCCCCACCGTGACTCCCCCCACCGTGAGAGACTCCCCCCACCGTGAGAGACTCCCCCCACCGTGAGAGACTCCCCCCACCGTGACTCCCCCCCACCGTGAGAGACTCCCCCCACCGTGACTCCCCCCACCGTGACTCCCCCCACCGTGAGAGACTCCCCCCACCGTGACTCCCCCCACCGTGAGAGACTCCCCCCACCGTGAGAGACTCCCCCCACCGTGACTCCCCCCACCGTGACTCCCCCCCACCGTGAGAGACTCCCCCCACCGTGACTCCCCCCACCGTGAGAGACTCCCCCCACCGTGAGAGACTCCCCCCACCGTGACTCCCCCCACCGTGACTCCCCCCCACCGTGAGAGACTCCCCCCACCGTGACTCCCCCCCACCGTGAGAGACTCCCCCCACCGTGACTCCCCCCACCGTGAGAGACTCCCCCCACCGTGAGAGACTCCCCCCACCGTGACTCCCCCCCACCGTGAGAGACTCCCCCCCACCGTGAGAGACTCCCCCCACCGTGGGAGACTCCCCCCACCGTGACTCCCCCCCACCGTGAGAGACTCCCCCCACCGTGAGAGACTCCCCCCACCGTGACTCCCCCCACCGTGACTCCCCCCCACCGTGAGAGACTCCCCCCACCGTGACTCCCCCCACCGTGACTCCCCCCCACCGTGAGAGACTCCCCCCACCGTGAGAGTCTCCCCCCACCGTGAGAGTCTCCCCCCACCGTGAGAGACTTCCCCCACCGTGGGAGACTCCCCCCACCGTGACTCCCCCCACCGTGGGAGACTCCCCCCACCGTGACTCCCCCCACCGTGAGAGACTCCCCCCACCGTGAGAGTCTCCCCCCACCGTGAGAGACTCCCCCCACCGTGAGAGACCCCCCCACCGTGAGAGACTCCCCCCACCGTGAGAGACTCCCCCCACCGTGACTCCCCCCACCGTGACTCCCCCCCACCGTGAGAGACTCCCCCCACCGTGACTCCCCCCACCGTGACTCCCCCCCACCGTGAGAGACTCCCCCCACCGTGAGAGTCTCCCCCCACCGTGAGAGTCTCCCCCCACCGTGAGAGACTTCCCCCACCGTGGGAGACTCCCCCCACCGTGACTCCCCCCACCGTGAGAGACTCCCCCCACCGTGAGAGACTCCCCCCACCGTGACTCCCCCCACCGTGAGAGACTCCCCCCACCGTGAGAGTCTCCCCCCACCGTGAGAGACCCCCCCCACCGTGAGAGACTCCCCCCACCGTGAGAGTCTCCCCCCACCGTGAGAGTCTCCCCCCACCGTGAGAGACTTCCCCCACCGTGGGAGACTCCCCCCACCGTGACTCCCCCCACCGTGAGAGACTCCCCCCACCGTGAGAGACTCCCCCCACCGTGAGAGTCTCCCCCCACCGTGACTCCCCCCACCGTGAGAGACTTCCCCCACCGTGGGAGACTCCCCCCACCGTGACTCCCCCCACCGTGAGAGACTCCCCCCACCGTGAGAGACTCCCCCCACCGTGAGAGACTCCCCCCACCGTGAGAGTCTCCCCCCACCGTGACTCCCCCCACCGTGAGAGACTCCCCCCACCGTGAGAGACTCCCCCCACCGTGAGAGACTCCCCCCACCGTGAGAGACTTCCCCCACCGTGGGAGACTCCCCCCACCGTGACTCCCCCCACCGTGAGAGACTCCCCCCACCGTGACTCCCCCCACCGTGGGAGACTCCCCCCACCGTGACTCCCCCCACCGTGAGAGTCTCCCCCCACCGTGAGAGACTTCCCCCACCGTGGGAGACTCCCCCCACCGTGACTCCCCCCACCGTGAGAGACTCCCCCCACCGTGAGAGACTCCCCCCACCGTGAGAGTCTCCCCCCACCGTGACTCCCCCCACCGTGAGAGACTTCCCCCACCGTGGGAGACTCCCCCCACCGTGACTCCCCCCACCGTGAGAGACTCCCCCCACCGTGAGAGACTCCCCCCACCGTGAGAGACTCCCCCCACCGTGAGAGTCTCCCCCCACCGTGACTCCCCCCACCGTGAGAGACTCCCCCCACCGTGGGAGACTCCCCCCACCGTGACTCCCCCCACCGTGAGAGACTCCCCCCACCGTGAGAGACTCCCCCCACCGTGAGAGACTCCCCCCACCGTGAGAGTCTCCCCCCACCGTGAGAGACTTCCCCCACCGTGGGAGACTCCCCCCACCGTGACTCCCCCCACCGTGAGAGACTCCCCCCACCGTGAGAGACTCCCCCCACCGTGAGAGACTCCCCCCACCGTGAGAGACTCCCCCCACCGTGAGAGACGCCCTCTCTGTAGCTGGGTTGAGACTGTGTCACCACGTGGCTCTGCTGCAGGTGCTGTGGCCGGGTGGCTCGCTGCCTGCTGCCCGTGCTGGTGTGGCTGCCCCGCTACCGCCTGCGTGCCTGGCTGCCCAGCGACCTCATGTCGGGCGTGAGCACGGGCCTCGTGCAGGTGCTGCAAGGTACCCATTGTTGGCTGTGACGTGCCGATGAGTCCTGGTAAGGGTGACAGTTACACGGTTGTCCGCTTGCAGGCGGTGCGAACCCAGTGCCGGCCCTTGTTAATTAATGCCCATGGATTACCCATAAACACGACGCACCGTGTGCATCTCAGCGGACGTGAAATTTATTTTGTCAAAATTTGAAAATGTACTCTTAAACTGGAATATACAAAATCACGCATCGCCTCTGACTCGCTGTCGAACGCCCACTTGGCAGGTCGGTGATGCGTCACCATGTGCCACACAGGGACAGCTGACTTGAGGGGGTCCCCTCGGCTAAAACAGAACACTACATATAACCATTGTGATGGTGCGATGTAAGACGCTTTCAGATGCCGGGGAGTTTAATCACGCGCCCTTCACAGAGGACATGCTGGATTGTTAAGATCGTTTGTCCTGCGAAGGGTGAGGCAACACTGGGAGGGTTGCCACCTCTCCTGGTTTTTTCAGGGACAACTTTTTTTTGTTGAGGCGGCTATTATCCTGGGGGGGGGGGGGGGGGGTTGGTCAGTTGTGTAATAATAGCAACGATAACAATATCAACAATAATCCACCATTCCGGTATTGGGAGACATTCTCCTCCCCCCCTAATCTGTTCTGGGTGTTTTTGTACTGTACATGTGGCAACCCTGCTCCACTCGCAACCACGTGTCCCTAGGGAACCAAGCTGTAGGTGAAGCCCTCCTGTGGAAGATCTCATCATTATCTCCAACAATCGTCATCATGTAGCGTCATCATGCATCGTCATCATGCATCATCATGGAGCATCGTCATCTTAATCATCGTCATCATCATTATACAGAGTCCATCCACTGCTGTATGAGGGCATATCCCCACAGCGTGTGGCCCAGAAGAGTTCTTTGACTATACTTCACCACGCTGGTCAGTGCAGGTTAAAGGTGGGGAGCATAGAGGCGCCGTGCAACAGTGGGTTTGTCTGTCTGCACCGTCCCCTGCTGCTCACCACGTGGCGCTGCAGATCGCCTGTGCCACCCGGACTGCGCGCTGCGGTCATTAGCGCTGAGTAGGCGGCACGTGACTCGGAGTGTCCACAGTCCATAGCGAGACGAACAGTGCCGGATTAAGCTAGTGCGGGGCCTGTAGCATATGTTATAAAGGGGCCCTAAACATAAAAAAACACATTAATATTAAAACACAATTTTTAACTTGCATAGGAAAGTAATTGTATTTTTTTATTTGCTGTACAGCCAGATAATATGACAAATCGCTCATCTTAAACACCCAGTCGTTCATAAAAGTTGAAGGCAGTATAATATTATAGTAATAGAGCAAGTGCAGAATCACTGAACCGGAATTGATAGCTTGAAAGCATTTAGCGCGGGGCCCTTGAAAGTGCGGGGACCGTAGGTACATATGTAGCTACTTTTGCTACTCAGATAACCCGGCACTGGACACGAACAATACCGGATGCGGTGTGCCGGGCACGTACGTATTTTATGGGTCACCGACTCGTTCAGAGGCGGCTGCAATGAAGCCCCAGTGGTGGTTACAGTTCTGAGCACTCATCCAGGCTCAAGGCCTGCTTAGCCGCCGAGATCGGACGAGATCAGACGAGATCCAGGCAATGTGGACAACTGGTTCCGTCACTGAATTAAGAATGGTTCAGTCACTGAGTTTCGACTGGGTCAGTCTCTGGGTTTAGACCGGGTCAGTCACTGGGTTTAAACTGCGTAAGTCACTGGATTTAGACTGGGTTAGTCACGAGTTCAAACTTGGTCAGTCACTTGCTTCAGACTGGGTCAGTGACTCGATTTAGACTGGGTCAGTCACTGGGTTCAGACTGGGTCAGTCATTGAGTTTAGACTGCGTCAGTCACTGTGATAAAACTGGGTCATTGACTGGGTTCTGACGGGATCGGTCAATGGGTTTATTCTGGGTGAGTCACTTTGTTCAGACTGGGTCAGTCTCTGGGTTCAGACTGGGCAGTCACTGGGTTTAGACTGGGTAAGTCACGGGGGTCAGACAGGGTCAGTCACTGGGTACAGATGGGGCCAGTCACTGGGTTCAGACTGGGTCAATGACTGGGTTTAGACTGGTTCAGTCACTGGGTTTAGACTGGGTCAGTCACTGGGATTTGAGTGGGTCGGTCACTATGTTTAGACTGCGTTAGTCACTGGGTTCAGACTAGGTAAGTCAATGGGTCCAGACTGGGTCAGTCACTGGGTTTAGACTGGGTCAGTCACTGGGATTTGACTGGGTCGGTCACTATGTTTAGACTGCGTTAGTCACTGGGTTCAGACTAGGTAAGTCAATGGGTCCAGACTGGGTCAGTCACTGGGTTTAGACTGGGTCAGTCACTGGGATTTGACTGGGTCGGTCACTATGTTTAGACTGCGTTAGTCACTGGGTTCAGACTAGGTAAGTCAATGGGTCCAGACTGGGTCAGCCACTGGGTTTAGACTGGGTCAGTCACTGGGATTTGACTGGGTCGGTCACTATGTTTAGACTGCGTTAGTCACTGGGTTCAGACTAGGTAAGTCAATGGGTTCAGACTGGGTCAGTCACTGGGTTCAGACTGGGCAGTCACTGGGTTTAGACTGGGTCAGTCACTGGGTTTAGACTGGGCCAATCACTGGGTTTAGACTGGGTCAGTCACTGGGTTCAGGCTAGTCGGTCACTGAGTTCAGACTGGGTTAGTCACTGGGTTCAGACTGCGTTGGTCATTGGTTTCAGACTGGGTCAGTCACTGGGTTCAGACTGGGTTAGTCACTTTGTTCAGACGGGGTCAGTCACGGGATTCAGACTGGGTCCGTCACTTGGTTCAGATGGGGTCAGTCACTGAGTTCAGACTGGGTCAGTCACTGGGTTGAGACTGGGCCAATCACTGGGTTTAGACTGGGTCAGTCACTTTGTTCAGACGAGGTAAGTGACTGGTTTCAGATGGAGTCAGTCACTGGGTTCATACGGGGTCAGTCACTCGGTTCAAACTGCGTCAGTCAATGGGTTCAGACGGAGCAGCCACTGGCTTCAGACGGGGTCAGTCACTTTGTTCAAACGGGGTCAGTCACTGGGTTCAGACGCGGTCACCGCATGCGTGGTGCTGCTAGCAGGTGCTGTGGAATTGTGGCAATGTGCGCGGACGAAAGGGAGCCCCCGTTTACGCATGTAATGATCTCTTATCCGAGACGCGAGAAGACTTGAACGGCACCGCCCCCCCGCCTCCTCCAATGACGTGGGGCGAGGGGAGGGGGTGTAAACAAAGTGTAGATAACGCCAGCACAGACAGCAATTACCCAAGCCACGTGCTCGCTCGGGGATTGCCGGGGACTTAGCAGACACTAGATTCTCATTAACAAAAAAACTGTCTCCTGGATTTCTTCTGAAAGCCGCTCCTCCAATGTATTATTGGGCGAAAGCTACGAAAAAAAGGAAGTAGAGCTGATAATAAAATAATGAGCGCGCACGCGGGCACACAAAGCCAAAAAAATAACAACCCGAGTGATTTCATCTGCTCATACGCTCATTGATGCCTCTCGCTTTGTTTATTCACGGAGCTTTGCTCGCCGGATGGGTGGTCGCACGAGTGGATGGGTGGGTGGATGAGTGGATGAATGAGGGGGTTGGTGGGTGAGTGAGCGAGTGAGTGGGTGATTGAGCAGATAAGTGAATCGCTGAGTCGGTGAGTAAGTGAGTGAGTGGATGAGTTGGTGAGTTCTTGAGATAATGAGTGATTGGATGAGTGATTGACTGAGTGAATGGTTGAGTGAGTTAGTGAGTGGATGAGTAGGTGAGTTCTGGAGTGAATGAGTTAGAGGGTTGGTCAGTGAGCAAGTGAGTGAGTGGATGCGTGAGAGAGTGGGTGGTTAAGTGAGTTAAACGGTGGGTGCATGTGAGGTTGGTGAGTGAGCGAGCGAGCGGGTGAGTATGGATGAGTGGGTGGGTAAGTGGATGGGTGAGCGAGTGAGTGTGTGAGTGGATGAGAAGGTGAGTTCGTGAGATGATGAGTGTTTAGATGAGTGAGTGATTGAGTGAGTTAGTGAGTAGGTGAGTTCTGGAGTTTATGAGTGAGAGGGTTGGAGAGTAAGTGGTTGAGTGAGTGAAAAGTTTGGGTGGGTGGGAGGTGGGTGAGTGAACGAGCAGGTGGATGAGTGGCTGAGCAATTGAGCTTATTAATGAGTGAATAAGTGGTTGTGTCAGCGGGTGGGCAGGTGGGTGAGCGAGTGGGCGCGTGACCTAGTGCGTGAGTTACCGATCGAGTGAATGAGTGAGCTCGCCACACCGATTGACTGGCGCGTCACCGACCGAACACGTTGAGTTGCAGCAGCAGCTGGCTGCCTGGCTCGTTGTGGATAGTTATGAATAGTGTCGTGCGGGACATTCTTCTACCTCCACGGGACCGCCACCCGCTTGAGAGATGGGGAGCTGAACATTTGCCGCAGCGATTAAACACTCACGGGCCAGGATAGGAGTCTCTAAAAACCCGGGTACACCCCCCCCATCTTCCCCTTCTACCCCCCCTCCTCCCTGACTTCACCCTTAGCCCTCTCCGCGGAACAAGTTGTGAGATCACAGAGACGGACTCTTGCCTAACCGGGTAGCCACGATTTGACGACGCTTACTCATTCACGATATATATCGTTCGATATGTGCCACGAAAATCGTATCGTCAGTGTTTTCTAAATGTTCTGTCGTTGCTCATTTTGTTTAGTAAATATATGTTAGATATAATTTATATATTATAATCAATAGATTACATTTAACAAAAATACACGTGAAACAAAAACACGATTATTAAAGTTTAAATTAAATAGGTCTCATCCAGCGGGGGATTGAACTAAGCGCTGTAGATCTTATTTTTTATAGTCTTCATCACTCATTCGAAAGTCTTATTTTCCTGCATCGCAACTTAAAGTAACCCTAGATTATTGCAATCATAGTGAATATATTTTGTATGTATATAATGTTTCGTTTTACATACAATTCAACACGTTCGTCCATAATACTGCGTGGCCTTAACAAGACGGTACATATATAATAGGCAACGTTTCGGCCAATGGGCCTTCTTCACAGTAAATAGGGAGGCCAGAGGAAGACGAACGTGTGCGAGGGGACAACACTATTCCCGTGCGGTTGGAACAGATGGAGATTAGTCCACGTGCTGTACCGCCTTCTCCTAGTTAGCCCGGGTATGGATCCTCCAATTCATACTGGAATTTGAGCAAACAACAACATCAATACCATTGTGAAATACAATGGTATTGATGTTGTTATCGATATCGCGATAATCGTCGTATCTTGAAAATTGGCATCATATCGTATGGTAACATTTTATAAATCATATTGTTAAAACTGATATCGTATCTTGACAAATTATATCATATCGTGAACGTTTATATCATATTCTGAAAAAAATCGTATCATATCGTGACAAATTATATCGTATCGTGAAAAATTATACGAATGTATTGTAGACCAAGGCGGAGGCCTATTGGTAAACCTATCAAGTATAAATCAGTAAACATAATATGGAGATACAATTTTGTTTCTCTCCATGTGGACATGAAATGTGTTTCAGCCCACAGGCTTGCTGAGTCAATATTTAACGACATAATTTTGTTTTAACGGGAAAACTCTTGACGAGCTGAAACCAATTCCATCCTGACCGATACCGGGTCGTGGTGCGTGCCTTGCATCGGGTGCAAACACGCTCCACCTCATGTTCCATCAAGCACGCTCCACCTCATGTTCCATCAAGCACGCTCCACCCCATGTCCCATCAAGTACGCTCCACCCCATGTCCCATCAAGCACGCTCCACTCCATGTCCCATCAAGCACGCTCCACCCCATGTCCCATTAAACACGCTCCACCCCATGTCCCATCAAGCACGCTCCACTCCATGTCCCATCAAGCACGCTCCACCCCATGTCCCATCAAGCACACCCCACCCCATGTCCCATCAAGCACGCTCCACCCCTTGTCCCATCAAGCACGCTCCACCCCATGTCCCATAAAGCACGCTCCATCACATGTTCCATCAACCACGCTCCATCCCATGTTCCAGCAACCACGCTCCACCCCATGTCCCATCAAGCACGCTCCACTCAATGTTCCATCAAGCATGCTCCACCCCATGTCCCATCAAGCACGCTCCACTCCATGTCCCATCAAGCACGATCCACTCCATGTCCCATAAAGCACGCTCCATCCCATGTTCCATCAAGCACGCTCCACCCCATGTCCCATCAAGCACGCTCCACACCATGTTCCATCAAGCACGCTCCACACCATGTTGCATCAAGCACGCTCCACCCCATGTTGCATCAAGCACGCTCCACCCCATGTCCCATCAAGCACGCTCCACTCCATGTCCCATCAAGCACGATCCACTCCATGTCCCATAAAGCACGCTCCATCCCATGTTCTATCAAGCACGCTCCACTCCATGTTCCATCAAGCACGCTCCACCCCATGTTCCATCAAGCACGCTCCACTCCATGTTCCATCAAGCACGCTCCATCCCATGTTTCATCAAGCACGCTCCACCTCATGTTCCATCAAGCACGCTCCACCCCATGTTCCATCAAGCACGCTCCACTCCATGTTCCACCAAGCCCGCTCCATCCCACGTTCCATCAACAACACTCCACCCCATGTTCCATCAAGCACGCTCCACCCCATGTTCCAACAAGCACGCTCCACTCCATGTTCCATCAACCAGGCTCCATCCCATGTCACATCAAGTACGCGCCATCCCATGATCCATCAAGCACGCTCCACTCCATGTTCCATCAAGCATGTCCACTCCATGTTCCATCAAGCACGCTCCACCTCATGTTCCATCAAGCAGGCTCCACTCCATGTTCCATGAACCACGCTCCACCCCATGTTCCATCAAGCACGCTCCACCTCATGTTCCATCAAGCACGCTCCACCCCATGTTCCATCAAGCATGCTCCATCCCATGTTCCATCAAGCACGCTCCACTCCATGTTCCATCAAGCACGCTCCACTCCATGTTCCATCAAGCACGCTCCACTCCATGTTCCATCAAGCACGCTCCACTCCATGTTCCATCAAGCACGCTCCACTCCATGTCCCATCAAGCACGCTCCATCCCATGTCCCATCAAGCACGCTCCACCCCATGTTCCATCAACCACGCTCCACTCCATGTTCCATCAACCACACTCCATCCCATGTCCCATCAAGCACGCTCCATCCCATGTCCCATCAAACACGCTGCACTCCATGTTCCATCAGCCACGCTCCATCCCATGTCCCATGAAGCACGCTCCACCCCATGTTCCATCAAGCACGCTCCACTCCATGTTCCACCAAGCCCGCTCCATCTCACGTTCCATCAACCACACTCCACCCCATGTTCCATCAAGCACGCTCCACCCCATGTTCCAACAAGCACGCTCCACTCCATGTTCCATCAACCAGGCTCCATCCCATGTCCCATCAAGTACGCGCCATCCCATGATCCATCAACCACACTCCACCCCATATTCCACCAAGCACGCTCCACCCCATGTTCCAACAAGCACGCTCCACTCAATGTCCCATCAAGCACGCTCGACTCCATGTCCCATCAAGCACGCTCCACTCCATGTTCCATCAAGCACGCTCCACCTCATGTTCCATCAAGCACGCTCCACCCCATGTTCCATCAAGCACGCTCCACTCCATGTTCCATCAAGCACGCTCCACTCCATGTTCCATCAAACACGCTCCACCCCATGTTCCATCAACCACGCTCCACCCCATGTCCCATCAAGCACGCTCCACTCCATGTCCCATCAAACACGCTCCACCCCATGTTCCATCAACCACGCTCCACCTTATGTCCCATCAAACACGCTCCACTCCATGTCCCATCAAGCCCGCTCCATCCCACGTTCCATCAACCACACTCCACCCCATGTTCCATCAAGCATGCTCCACCCCATGTTCCATCAAGCACGCTCCACTCCATGTTCCATCAAACACGCTCCACCCCATGTCCCATCAAGCATGCTCCACTCCATGTTCCATCAAGCACGCTCCACTCCATGTCCCATCAAGCACGCTCCACTCCATGTTCCATCAAGCCGCTCCATCCCACGTTCCATCAACCACACTCCACCACATGTTCCATCAAACACGCTCCACCCCATGTTCCATCAAGCACGCTCTACTCCATTTTCCATCAACCACGCTCCATCCCATGTACCATCAAGCACGCTCCATCCCATATCCCATCAAGCACGCTCAACTCCATGTTCCATCAACCACGTTCCACCCCATGTTCCATCAACCACGCTCCACCCCATGTCCCATCAAGCACGCTCCACCCCATGTCCCATCAAGCACGCTCCACCCCATGTTGCATCAAGCACGCTCCACCCCATGTTTCATCAGGCACGCTCCACTCCATGTTCCATCAAGCACGCTCCACTCCATGTTCCATCAAGCACGCTCCACTCCATGTTCAATCAAGCACGCTCCACTCCATGTTCTATCAAACACGCTCCACCCCATGTTCCATCAACCACGCTCCACCCCATGTCCCATCAAGCACGCTCCACTCCATGTCCCATCAAACACGCTCCACCCCATGTTCCATCAACCACGCTCCACCTTATGTCCCATCAAACACGCTCCACTCCATGTCCCATCAAGCCCGCTCCATCCCACGTTCCATCAACCACACTCCACCCCATGTTCCATCAAGCATGCTCCACCCCATGTTCCATCAAGCACGCTCCACTCCATGTTCCATCAAACACGCTCCACCCCATGTCCCATCAAGCACGCTCCACTCCATTTTCCATCAACCACGCTCCATCCCATGTACCATCAAGCACGCTCCATCCCATATCCCATCAAGCACGCTCAACTCCATGTTCCATCAACCACGCTCCACCCCATGTTCCATCAACCACGCTCCACCCCATGTCCCATCAAGCACGCTCCACCCCATGTCCCATCAAGCACACTCCACCCCATGTTGCATCAAGCACGCTCCACCCCATGTTTCATCAGGCACGCTCCACTCCATGTTCCATCAAGCACGCTCCACTCCATGTTCCATCAAGCACGCTCCACTCCATGTTCAATCAAGCACGCTCCACCTCATGTTCCATCAAGCACGCTCCACTCCATGTTCCATCAAGCATGCTCCACCCCATGTTCCATCAACCACGCTCCACCCCATGTCCCATCAAGCACGCTCCACTCCATGTCCCATCAAACACGCCCCACCACATGTTCCATCAACCACGCTCCACCCCATGTCCCATCAAGCACGCTCCACTCCATGTTCCATCAAGCACGCTCCACTCCATGTCCCATCAAGCACGCTCCACTCCATGTTCCATCAAGCCCGCTCCATCCCACGTTCCATCAACCACACTCCACCCCATGTTGCATCAAGCACACTCCACTCCATGTTCCATCAAAAACGCTGCACCTCATGTTCCATCAAGCACGCTCCACTCCATGTTCCATCAAGCACTCTCCACCCCATGTTCCGTCAAGCACGCTCCACTCCATGTCCCATCAAGCACGCTCCACCCCATGTTCCATCAACCACGCTCCACTCCATGTTCCATCAACCACACTCCATCCCATGTCCCATCAAGCACGCTCCATCCCATGTCCCATCAAACACGCTGCACTCCATGTTCCATCAGCCACGCTCCATCCCATGTCCCATGAAGCACGCTCCACCCCATGTTCCATCAAGCACGCTCCACTCCATGTTCCACCAAGCCCGCTCCATCTCACGTTCCATCAACCACACTCCACCCCATGTTCCATCAAGCACGCTCCACCCCATGTTCCAACAAGCACGCTCCACTCCATGTTCCATCAACCAGGCTCCATCCCATGTCCCATCAAGTATGCGCCATCCCATGATCCATCAACCACACTCCACCCCATATTCCACCAAGCACGCTCCACCCCATGTTCCAACAAGCACGCTCCACTCAATGTCCCATCAAGCACGCTCGACTCCATGTCCCATCAAGCACGCTCCACTCCATGTTCCATCAAGCACGCTCCACCTCATGTTCCATCAAGCACGCTCCACCCCATGTTCCATCAAGCACGCTCCACTCCATGTTCCATCAAGCACGCTCCACTCCATGTTCCATCAAACACGCTCCACCCCATGTTCCATCAACCACGCTCCACCCCATGTCCCATCAAGCACGCTCCACTCCATGTCCCATCAAACACGCTCCACCCCATGTTCCATCAACCACGCTCCACCTTATGTCCCATCAAACACGCTCCACTCCATGTCCCATCAAGCCCGCTCCATCCCACGTTCCATCAACCACACTCCACCCCATGTTCCATCAAGCATGCTCCACCCCATGTTCCATCAAGCACGCTCCACTCCATGTTCCATCAAACACGCTCCACCCCATGTCCCATCAAGCACGCTCCACTCCATGTTCCATCAAGCACGCTCCACTCCATGTCCCATCAAGCACGCTCCACTCCATGTTCCATCAAGCCGCTCCATCCCACGTTCCATCAACCACACTCCACCACATGTTCCATCAAACACGCTCCACCCCATGTTCCATCAAGCACGCTCCACTCCATTTTCCATCAACCACGCTCCATCCCATGTACCATCAAGCACGCTCCATCCCATATCCCATCAAGCACGCTCAACTCCATGTTCCATCAACCACGTTCCACCCCATGTTCCATCAACCACGCTCCACCCCATGTCCCATCAAGCACGCTCCACCCCATGTCCCATCAAGCACGCTCCACCCCATGTTGCATCAAGCACGCTCCACCCCATGTTTCATCAGGCACGCTCCACTCCATGTTCCACCAAGCACGCTCCACTCCGTGTTCCATCAAGCACGCTCCACTCCATGTTCAATCAAGCACGCTCCACTCCATGTTCCATCAAACACGCTCCACCCCATGTTCCATCAACCACGCTCCACCCCATGTCCCATCAAGCACGCTCCACTCCATGTCCCATCAAACACGCTCCACCCCATGTTCCATCAACCACGCTCCACCTTATGTCCCATAAAACACGCTCCACTCCATGTCCCATCAAGCCCGCTCCATCCCACGTTCCATCAACCACACTCCACCCCATGTTCCATCAAGCATGCTCCACCCCATGTTCCATCAAGCACGCTCCACTCCATGTTCCATCAAACACGCTCCACCCCATGTCCCATCAAGCACGCTCCACTCCATTTTCCATCAACCACGCTCCATCCCATGTACCATCATGCACGCTCCATCCCATATCCCATCAAGCACGCTCAACTCCATGTTCCATCAACCACGTTCCACCCCATGTTCCATCAACCACGCTCCACCCCATGTCCCATCAAGCACGCTCCACCCCATGTCCCATCAAGCACACTCCAACCCATGTTGCATCAAGCACGCTCCACCCCATGTTTCATCAGGCACGCTCCACTCCATGTTCCATCAAGCACGCTCCACTCCATGTTCCATCAAGCACGCTCCACTCCATGTTCAATCAAGCACGCTCCACCTCATGTTCCATCAAGCACGCTCCACTCCATGTTCCATCAAGCATGCTCCACCCCATGTTCCATCAACCACGCTCCACCCCATGTCCCATCAAGCACGCTCCACTCCATGTCCCATCAAACACGCCCCACCATATGTTCCATCAACCACGCTCCACCCCATGACCCATCAAGCACGCTCCACTCCATGTTCCATCAAGCACGCTCCACTCCATGTCCCATCAAGCACGCTCCACTCCATGTTCCATCAAGCCCGCTCCATCCCACGTTCCATCAACCACACTCCACCCCATGTTGCATCAAGCACGCTCCACTCCATGTTCCATCAAAAACGCTGCACCCCATGTTCCATCAAGCACGCTCCACTCCATGTTCCATCAAGCACTCTCCACCCCATGTTCCGTCAAGCACGCTCCACTCCATGTCCCATCAAGCACGCTCCACCCCATGTTCCATCAAGCAGGCTCCACTCCATGTTCCATCAACCATGCTCCACCCCATGTTCCATCAACCACGCTCCACTCCATGTCCCATCAAGCACGCTCCACCCCATGTTCCATCAAGAAGGCTCCACTCCATGTTCCTTCAACCATGCTCCACCCCATGTTCCATCAACCACGCTCCACTCCATGTTCCATCAACCACACTCCATCCCATGTTCCATCAACCACGCTCCACCCCATGTCCCATCAAGCACGCTCCACCCCATGTCCCATCAAGCACGCTCCACCCCATGTTGCATCAAGCACGCTCCACCCCATGTTTCATCAGGCACGCTCCACTCCATGTTCCATCAAGCACGCTCCACTCCATGTTCCATCAAGCACGCTCCACTCCATGTTCAATCAAGCACGCTCTACCTCATGTTCCATCAAGCACGCTCCACTCCATGTTCCATCAAGCATGCCCCACCCCATGTTCCATCAACCACGCTCCACCCCATGTCCCATCAAGCACGCTCCACTCCATGTCCCATCAAACACGCCCCACCACATGTTCCATCAACCACGCTCCACCCCATGTCCCATCAAGCACGCTCCACTCCATGTTCCATCAAGCACGCTCCACTCCATGTCCCATCAAGCACGCTCCACTCCATGTTCCATCAAGCCCGCTCCATCCCACGTTCCATCAACCACACTCCACCCCATGTTGCATCAAGCACGCTCCACTCCATGTTCCATCAAAAACGCTGCACCCCATGTTCCATCAAGCACGCTCCACTCCATGTTCCATCAAGCACTCTCCACCCCATGTCCCATCAAGCACGCTCCACCCCATGTTCCATCAAGCAGGCTCCACTCCATGTTCCATCAACCATGCTCCACCCCATGTTCCATCAACCACGGTCCACTCCATGTCCCATCAAGCACGCTCCACCCCATGTTCCATCAAGAAGGCTCCACTCCATGTTCCTTCAACCATGCTCCACCCCATGTTCCATCAACCACGCTCCACTCCATGTTCCATCAACCATACTCCATCCCATGTCCCATCAAGCACGCTCCATCCCATGTCCCATCAAACACGCTCCACTCCATGTTCCATCAGCCACGCTCCGTCCGATGTCCCATCAAGCACGCTCGACTCCATGTTCCATCAAGCCCGCTCCATCCCACGTTCCATCAACCACACTCCACCACATGTTCCATCAAACACGCTCCACCCCATGTTCCATCAAGCACGCTCCACTCTATTTTCCATCAACCACGCTCCATCCCATGTACCATTAAGCACGCTCCATCCCATATCCCATCAAGCACGCTCAACTCCATGTTCCATCAACCACGTTCCACCCCATGTTCCATCAACCACGCTCCACCCCTTGTCCCATCAAGCACGCTCCACCCCATGTCCCATCAAGCACGCTCCACCCCATGTTGCATCAAGCCCGCTCCATCCCACGTTCCATCAACCACACTCCACCCCATGTTGCATCAAGCACGCTCCACTCCATGTTCCATCAAAAACGCTGCACCCCATGTTCCATCAAGCACGCTCCACTCCATGTTCCATCAAGCACTCTCCACCCCATGTTCCGTCACGCACGCTCCACTCCATGTCCCATCAAGCACGCTCCACCCCATGTTCCATCAAGCAGGCTCCACTCCATGTTCCATCAACCATGCTTCACCCCATGTTCCATCAACCACGCTCCACTCCATGTCCCATCAAGCACGCTCCACCCCATGTTCCATCAAGAAGGCTCCACTCCATGTTCCTTCAACCATGCTCCACCCCATGTTCCATCAACCACGCTCCACTCCATGTTCCATCAACCACACTCCATCCCATGTCCCATCAAGCACGCTCCATCCCATGTTTTATCAAACACGCTCCACTCCATGTTCCATCAGCCACGCTCCGTTCGATGTCCCATCAAGCACGCTCGACTCCATGTTCCATCAAGCCCGATCCATCCCACGTTCCATCAACCACACTCCACCACATGTTCCATCAAACACGCTCCACCCCATGTTCCATCAAGCACGCTCCACTCTATTTTCCATCAACCACGCTCCATCCCATGTACCATTAAGCACGCTCCATCCCATTTCCCATCAAGCACGCTCAACTCCATGTTCCATCAACCACGTTCCACCCCATGTTCCATCAACCACGCTCCACCCCATGTCCCATCAAGCACGCTCCACCCCATGTCCCATCAAGCACGCTCCACCCCATGTTGCATCAAGCACGCTCCACCCCATGTTTCATCAGGCACGCTCCACTCCATGTTCCATCAAGCACGCTCCACTCCATGTTCCATCAAGCACGCTCCACTCCATGTTCAATCAAGCACGCTCCACCTCATGTTCCATCAAGCACGCTCCACTCCATGTTCCATCAAGCATGCTCCACCCCATGTTCCATCAACCACGCTCCACCCCATGTCCCATCAAGCACGCTCCACTCCATGTCCCATCAAACACGCTCCACCCCATGTTCCATCAACTACGCTCCACCCCATGTCCCATCAAGCACGCTCCACTCCATGTTCCATCAAGCACGCTCCACTCCATGTCCCATCAAGCACGCTCCACTCCATGTTCCATCAAGCACGCTCCACTCCATGTTCCATCAAGCATGCTCCACTCCATGTTCCATCAAGCACTCTCCACCCCATGTTCCGTCAAGCACACTCCACTCCATGTCCCATCAAGCACGCTCCACCCCTTGTTCCATCAAGCAGGCTCCACTCCATGTTCCATCAACCATGCTCCACCCCATGTTCCATCAACCACGCTCCACTCCATGTCCCATCAAGCACGCTCCACCCCATGTTCCATCAAGAAGGCTCCACTTCATGTTCCTTCAACCATGCTCCACCCCATGTTCCATCAAGCACGCTCCACTCTATTTTCCATCAACCACGCTCCATCCCATGTACCATTAAGCACGCTCCATCCCATATCCCATCAAGCACGCTCAACTCCATGTTCCATCAACCACGTTCCACCCCATGTTCCATCAACCACGCTCAACCCCATGTCCCATCAAGCACGCTCCACCCCATGTCCCATCAAGCACGCTCCACCCCATGTTGCATCAAGCACGCTCCACCCCATGTTTCATCAGGCACGCTCCACTCCATGTTCCATCAAGCACGCTCCACTCCATGTTCCATCAAGCACGCTCCACTCCATGTTCAATCAAGCACGCTCCACCTCATGTTCCATCAAGCACGCTCCACTCCATGTTCCATCAAGCATGCTCCACCCCATGTTCCATCAACCACGCTCCACCCCATGTCCCATCAAGCACGCTCCACTCCATGTCCCATCAAACACGCTCCACCCCATGTTCCATCAACCACGCTCCACCCCATGTCCCATCAAGCACGCTCCACTCCATGTTCCATCAAGCACGCTCCACTCCATGTCCCATCAAGCACGCTCCACTCCATGTTCCATCAAGCACGCTCCACTCCATGTTCCATCAAGCATGCTCCACTCCATGTTCCATCAAGCACTCTCCACCCCATGTTCCGTCAAGCACGCTCCACTCCATGTCCCATCAAGCACGCTCCACCCCTTGTTCCATCAAGCAGGCTCCACTCCATGTTCCATCAACCATGCTCCACCCCATGTTCCATCAACCACGCTCCACTCCATGTCCCATCAAGCACGCTCCACCCCATGTTCCATCAAGAAGGCTCCACTCCATGTTCCTTCAACCATGCTCCACCCCATGTTCCATCAACCACGCTTCACTCCATGTTCCATCAACCACACTCCATCCCATGTCCCATCAAGCACGCTCCATCCCATGTCCCATCAAACACGCTCCACTCCATGTTCCATCAGCCACGCTCCATCCGATGTCCCATCAAGCACGCTCGACTCCATGTTCCATCAAGCCCGCTCCATCCGACGTTCCATCAACCACACTCCACCCCATTTTCCATCAAGCACGCTCCACCCCATGTTCCATCAAGCACGCTCCACTCCATGTTCCATCAACCACGCTCCATTCCATGTCCCATCAAGCACGCGCCATCCCATGATCCATCAAGCACGCTCCACTCCATGTTCCATCAAGCACGCTCCACCCCATGTTGCATCAAGCACGATCCACCCCATGTTTCATCAAGCACGCTCCACTCCATGTTCCATCAAGCACGCTCCACTCCATGTTCAATCAAGCACGCTCCACCTCATGTTCCATCAAGCAGGCTCCACTCCATGTTCCATCAACCATGCTTCACCCCATGTTCCATCAACCACGCTCCACTCCATGTCCCATCAAGCACGCTCCACCCCATGTTCCATCAAGAAGGCTCCACTCCATGTTCCTTCAACCATGCTCCACCCCATGTTCCATCAACCACGCTCCACTCCATGTTCCATCAACCACACTCCATCCCATGTCCCATCAAGCACGCTCCATCCCATGTTTTATCAAACACGCTCCACTCCATGTTCCATCAGCCACGCTCCGTTCGATGTCCCATCAAGCACGCTCGACTCCATGTTCCATCAAGCCCGATCCATCCCACGTTCCATCAACCACACTCCACCACATGTTCCATCAAACACGCTCCACCCCATGTTCCATCAAGCACGCTCCACTCTATTTTCCATCAACCACGCTCCATCCCATGTACCATTAAGCACGCTCCATCCCATTTCCCATCAAGCACGCTCAACTCCATGTTCCATCAACCACGTTCCACCCCATGTTCCATCAACCACGCTCCACCCCATGTCCCATCAAGCACGCTCCACCCCATGTCCCATCAAGCACGCTCCACCCCATGTTGCATCAAGCACGCTCCACCCCATGTTTCATCAGGCACGCTCCACTCCATGTTCCATCAAGCACGCTCCACTCCATGTTCCATCAAGCACGCTCCACTCCATGTTCAATCAAGCACGCTCCACCTCATGTTCCATCAAGCACGCTCCACTCCATGTTCCATCAAGCATGCTCCACCCCATGTTCCATCAACCACGCTCCACCCCATGTCCCATCAAGCACGCTCCACTCCATGTCCCATCAAACACGCTCCACCCCATGTTCCATCAACTACGCTCCACCCCATGTCCCATCAAGCACGCTCCACTCCATGTTCCATCAAGCACGCTCCACTCCATGTCCCATCAAGCACGCTCCACTCCATGTTCCATCAAGCACGCTCCACTCCATGTTCCATCAAGCATGCTCCACTCCATGTTCCATCAAGCACTCTCCACCCCATGTTCCGTCAAGCACACTCCACTCCATGTCCCATCAAGCACGCTCCACCCCTTGTTCCATCAAGCAGGCTCCACTCCATGTTCCATCAACCATGCTCCACCCCATGTTCCATCAACCACGCTCCACTCCATGTCCCATCAAGCACGCTCCACCCCATGTTCCATCAAGAAGGCTCCACTTCATGTTCCTTCAACCATGCTCCACCCCATGTTCCATCAAGCACGCTCCACTCTATTTTCCATCAACCACGCTCCATCCCATGTACCATTAAGCACGCTCCATCCCATATCCCATCAAGCACGCTCAACTCCATGTTCCATCAACCACGTTCCACCCCATGTTCCATCAACCACGCTCAACCCCATGTCCCATCAAGCACGCTCCACCCCATGTCCCATCAAGCACGCTCCACCCCATGTTGCATCAAGCACGCTCCACCCCATGTTTCATCAGGCACGCTCCACTCCATGTTCCATCAAGCACGCTCCACTCCATGTTCCATCAAGCACGCTCCACTCCATGTTCAATCAAGCACGCTCCACCTCATGTTCCATCAAGCACGCTCCACTCCATGTTCCATCAAGCATGCTCCACCCCATGTTCCATCAACCACGCTCCACCCCATGTCCCATCAAGCACGCTCCACTCCATGTCCCATCAAACACGCTCCACCCCATGTTCCATCAACCACGCTCCACCCCATGTCCCATCAAGCACGCTCCACTCCATGTTCCATCAAGCACGCTCCACTCCATGTCCCATCAAGCACGCTCCACTCCATGTTCCATCAAGCACGCTCCACTCCATGTTCCATCAAGCATGCTCCACTCCATGTTCCATCAAGCACTCTCCACCCCATGTTCCGTCAAGCACGCTCCACTCCATGTCCCATCAAGCACGCTCCACCCCTTGTTCCATCAAGCAGGCTCCACTCCATGTTCCATCAACCATGCTCCACCCCATGTTCCATCAACCACGCTCCACTCCATGTCCCATCAAGCACGCTCCACCCCATGTTCCATCAAGAAGGCTCCACTCCATGTTCCTTCAACCATGCTCCACCCCATGTTCCATCAACCACGCTTCACTCCATGTTCCATCAACCACACTCCATCCCATGTCCCATCAAGCACGCTCCATCCCATGTCCCATCAAACACGCTCCACTCCATGTTCCATCAGCCACGCTCCATCCGATGTCCCATCAAGCACGCTCGACTCCATGTTCCATCAAGCCCGCTCCATCCGACGTTCCATCAACCACACTCCACCCCATTTTCCATCAAGCACGCTCCACCCCATGTTCCATCAAGCACGCTCCACTCCATGTTCCATCAACCACGCTCCATTCCATGTCCCATCAAGCACGCGCCATCCCATGATCCATCAAGCACGCTCCACTCCATGTTCCATCAAGCACGCTCCACCCCATGTTGCATCAAGCACGATCCACCCCATGTTTCATCAAGCACGCTCCACTCCATGTTCCATCAAGCACGCTCCACTCCATGTTCAATCAAGCACGCTCCACCTCATGTTCCATCAAGCACGCTCCACTCCATGTTCCATCAAGCACGCTCAACTCCATGTTTCATCAAGCACGTTCCACCCCATGTCCCATCAACCACGCTCCACCCCATGTTCCATCAAGCACGCTCCACTCCATGTTCCATCAAGCACGCTCCACCTCATGTTTCATCAAGCACTCTCCACCCCATGTTCCATCAAGCACGCTCCACCCCATGTCCCATCAAGCACGTTCCACCCCATGTTCCATCAAGCACGCTCCACCCCATGTTCCATCAAGCACGCTCCACTCCATGTTCCATCAAGCACGCTCCACTCCATGTCCCATCAAGCACGCTCCACCCCATGTTCCATCAACCACGCTCCACCCCATGTTCCATCAACCACGCTCCACCCCATGTCCCATCAAGCACGCTCCACTCCATGTCCCATCAAACACGCTCCACCCCATGTTCCATCAACCACGCTCCACCCCATGTCCCATCAAGCACGCTCCACTCCATGTTCCATCAAGCACGCTCCACTCCATGTCCCATCAAGCACGCTCCACTCCATGTTCCATCAAGCACGCTCCACTCCATGTTCCATCAAGCATGCTCCACTCCATGTTCCATCAAGAACTCTCCACCCCATGTTCCGTCAAGCACGCTCCACTCCATGTCCCATCAAGCACGTTCCACCCCTTGTTCCATCAAGCAGGCTCCACTCCATGTTCCATCAACCATGCTCCACCCCATGTTCCATCAACCACGCTCCACTCCATGTCCCATCAAGCACGCTCCACCCCATGTTCCATCAAGAAGGCTCCACTTCATGTTCCTTCAACCATGCTCCACCCCATGTTCCATCAATCACGCTCCACTCTATTTTCCATCAACCACGCTCCATCCCATGTACCATTAAGCACGCTCCATCCCATATCCCATCAAGCACGCTCAACCCCATGTTCCATCAACCACGCTCCACCCCATGTCCCATCAAGCACGCTCCACCCCATGTCCCATCAAGCACGCTCCACCCCATGTTGCATCAAGCACGCTCCACCCCATGTTTCATCAGGCACGCTCCACTCCATGTTCCATCAAGCACGCTCCACTCCATGTTCCATCAAGCACGCTCCACTCCATGTTCAATCAAGCACGCTCCACCTCATGTTCCATCAAGCACGCTCCACTCCATGTTCCATCAAGCATGCTCCACCCCATGTTCCATCAACCACGCTCCACCCCATGTCCCATCAAGCACGCTCCACTCCATGTCCCATCAAACACGCTCCACCCCATGTTTCATCAGGCACGCTCCACTCCATGTTCCATCAAGCACGCTCCACTCCATGTTCCATCAAGCACGTTCCACCCCATGTCCCATCAACCACGCTCCACCCCATGTTCCATCAAGCACGCTCCACTCCATGTTCCATCAAGCACGCTCCACCTCATGTTTCATCAAGCACTCTCCACCCCATGTTCCATCAAGCACGCTCCACCCCATGTCCCATCAAGCACGCTCCACCCCATGTTCCATCAAGCACGCTCCACCCCATGTTCCATCAAGCACGTTCCACTCCATGTTCCATCAAGCACGCTCCACTCCATGTCCCATCAAGCACGCTCCACCCCATGTTCCATCAACCACGCTCCACCCCATGTTCCATCAACCACGCTCCACCCCATGTCCCATCAAGCACGCTCCACTCCATGTCCCATCAAACACGCTCCACCCCATGTTCCATCAACCACGCTCCACCCCATGTCCCATCAAGCACGCTCCACTCCATGTTCCATCAAGCACGCTCCACTCCATGTCCCATCAAGCACGCTCCACTCCATGTTCCATCAAGCACGCTCCACTCCATGTTCCATCAAGCATGCTCCACTCCATGTTCCATCAAGCACTCTCCACCCCATGTTCCGTCAAGCACGCTCCACTCCATGTCCCATCAAGCACGCTCCACCCCTTGTTCCATCAAGCAGGCTCCACTCCATGTTCCATCAACCATGCTCCACCCCATGTTCCATCAACCACGCTCCACTCCATGTCCCATCAAGCACGCTCCACCCCATGTTCCATCAAGAAGGCTCCACTTCATGTTCCTTCAACCATGCTCCACCCCATGTTCCATCAAGCACGCTCCACTCTATTTTCCATCAACCATGCTCCATCCCATGTACCATTAAGCACGCTCCATCCCATATCCCATCAAGCACGCTCAACTCCATGTTCCATCAACCACGTTCCACCCCATGTTCCATCAACCACGCTCCACCCCATGTCCCATCAAGCACGCTCCACCCCATGTCCCATCAAGCATGCTCCACCCCATGTTGCATCAAGCACGCTCCACCCCATGTTTCATCAGGCACGCTCCACTCCATGTTCCATCAAGCACGCTCCACTCCATGTTCCATCAAGCACGCTCCACTCCATGTTCAATCAAGCACGCTCCACCTCATGTTCCATCAAGCACGCTCCACTCCATGTTCCATCAAGCATGCTCCACCCCATGTTCCATCAACCACGCTCCACCCCATGTCCCATCAAGCACGCTCCACTCCATGTCCCATCAAACACGCTCCACCCCATGTTTCATCAGGCACGCTCCACTCCATGTTCCATCAAGCACGCTCCACTCCATGTTCCATCAAGCACGCTCCACTCCATGTCCCATCAAGCACGCTCCACTCCATGTTCCATCAAGCACGCTCCACTCCATGTTCCATCAAGCATGCTCCACTCCATGTTCCATCAAGCACTCTCCACCCCATGTTCCGTCAAGCACGCTCCACTCCATGTCCCATCAAGCACGCTCCACCCCTTGTTCCATCAAGCAGGCTCCACTCCATGTTCCATCAACCATGCTCCACCCCATGTTCCATCAACTACGCTCCACTCCATGTTCCATCAAGCACGCTCCACTCCATGTCCCATCAAGCACGCTCCACTCCATGTTCCATCAAGCACGCTCCACTCCATGTTCCATCAAGCATGCTCCACTCCATGTTCCATCAAGCATTCTCCACCCCATGTTCCGTCAAGCACGCTCCACTCCATGTCCCATCAAGCACGCTCCACCCCTTGTTCCATCAAGCAGGCTCCACTCCATGTTCCATCAACCATGCTCCACCCCATGTTCCATCAACCACGCTCCACTCCATGTCCCATCAAGCACGCTCCACCCCATGTTCCATCAAGAAGGCTGCACTTCATGTTCCTTCAACCATGCTCCACCCCATGTTCCATCAAGCACGCTCCACTCTATTTTCCATCAACCACGCTCCATCCCATGTACCATTAAGCACGCTCCATCCCATATCCCATCAAGCACGCTCAACTCCATGTTCCATCAACCACGTTCCACCCCATGTTCCATCAACCACGCTCCACCCCATGTCCCATCAAGCACGCTCCACCCCATGTCCCATCAAGCACGCTCCACCCCATGTTGCATCAAGCACGCTCCACCCCATGTTTCATCAGGCACGCTCCACTCCATGTTCCATCATGCACGCTCCACTCCATGTTCCATCAAGCACGCTCCACTCCATGTTCAATCAAGCACGCTCCACCTCATGTTCCATCAAGCACGCTCCACTCCATGTTCCATCAAGCATGCTCCACCCCATGTTCCATCAACCACGCTCCACCCCATGTCCCATCAAGCACGCTCCACTCCATGTCCCATCAAACACGCTCCACCCCATGTTCCATCAACCACGCTCCACCCCATGTCCCATCAAGCACGCTCCACTCCATGTTCCATCAAGCACGCTCCACTCCATGTCTCATCAAGCACGCTCCACTCCATGTTCCATCAAGCACGCTCCACTCCATGTTCCATCAAGCATGCTCCACTCCATGTTCCATCAAGCACTCTCCACCCCATGTTCCGTCAAGCACGCTCCACTCCATGTCCCATCAAGCACGCTCCACCCCTTGTTCCATCAAGCAGGCTCCACTCCATGTTCCATCAACCATGCTCCACCCCATGTTCCATCAACCACGCTCCACTCCATGTCCCATCAAGCACGATCCACCCCATGTTCCATCAAGAAGGCTCCACTCCATGTTCCTTCAACCATGCTCCACCCCATGTTCCATCAACCACGCTTCACTCCATGTTCCATCAACCACACTCCATCCCATGTCCCATCAAGCACGCTCCATCCCATGTCCCATCAAACACGCTCCACTCCATGTTCCATCAGCCACGCTCCATCCGATGTCCCATCAAGCACGCTCGACTCCATGTTCCATCAAGCCCGCTCCATCCCACGTTCCATCAACCACACTCCACCCCATGTTCCATCAAGCACGCTCCACCCCATGTTCCATCAAGCACGCTCCACTCCATGTTCCATCAACCACGCTCCATCCCATGTCCCATCAAGCACGCGCCATCCCATGATCCATCAAGCACGCTCCACTCCATGTTCCATCAAGCACGCTCCACCCCATGTTGCATCAAGCACGATCCACCCCATGTTTCATCAAGCACGCTCCACTCCATGTTCCATCAAGCACGCTCCACTCCATGTTCCATCAAGCACGCTCCACTCCATGTTCAATCAAGCACGCTCCACCTCATGTTCCTTCAAGCACGCTCCACTCCATGTTCCATCAAGCACGCTCCACTCCATGTTCCATCAAGCACGTTCCACCCCATGTCCCATCAACCACGCTCCACCCCATGTTTCATCAAGCACTCTCCACCCCATGTTCCATCAAGCACGCTCCACTCCATGTCCCATCAAGCACGCTCCACCCCATGTTCCATCAAGCACGCTCCACCCCATGTTCCATCAAGCACGCTCCACTCCATGTTCCATCAAGCACGCTCCACTCCATGTCCCATCAAGCACGCTCCACCCCATGTTCCATCAACCACGCTCCACCCCATGTTCCATCATCCACGCTCCACCCCATGTCCCATCAAGCACGCTCCACTCCATGTCCCATCAAACACGCTCCACCCCATGTTCCATCAACCACGCTCCACCCCATGTCCCATCAAGCACGCTCCACTCCATGTTCCATCAAGCACGCTCCACTCCATGTCCCATCAAGCACGCTCCACTCCATGTTCCATCAAGCACGCTCCACTCCATGTCCCATCAAGCACGCTCCACCCCTTGTTCCATCAAGCAGGCTCCACTCCATGTTCCATCAACCATGCTCCACCCCATGTTCCATCAACCACGCTCAACTCCATGTCCCATCAAGCACGCTCCACCCCATGTTCCATCAAGAAGGCTCCACTTCATCTTCCTTCAACCATGCTCCACCCCATGTTCCATCAAGCACGCTCCACTCTATTTTCCATCAACCACGCTCCATCCCATGTACCATTAAGCACGCTCCATCCCATATCCCATCAAGCACGCTCAACTCCATGTTCCATAAACCACGTTCCACCCCATGTTCCATCAACCACGCTCCACCCCATGTCCCATCAAGCACGCTCCACCCCATGTCCCATCAAGCACGCTCCACCCCATGTTGCATCAAGCACGCTCCACCCCATGTTTCATCAGGCACGCTCCACTCCATGTTCCATCAAGCACGCTCCAATCCATGTTCCATCAAGCACGCTCCACTCCATGTTCAATCAAGCACGCTCCACCTCATGTTCCATCAAGCACGCTCCACTCCATGTTCCATCAAGCACGCTCCACTCCATGTCCCATCAAACACGCTCCACCCCATGTTTCATCAGGCACGCTCCACTCCATGTTCCATCAAGCACGCTCCACTCCATGTTCCATCAAGCACGCTCCACTCCATGTCCCATCAAGCACGCTCCACTCCATGTTCCATCAAGCACGCTCCACTCCATGTTCCATCAAGCATGCTCCACTCCATGTTCCATCAAGCACTCTCCACCCCATGTTCCGTCAAGCACGCTCCACTCCATGTCCCATCAAGCACGCTCCACCCCTTGTTCCATCAAGCAGGCTCCACTCCATGTTCCATCAACCATGCTCCACCCCATGTTCCATCAACCACGCTCCACTCCATGTTCCATCAAGCACGCTCCACTCCATGTCCCATCAAGCACGCTCCACTCCATGTTCCATCAAGCACGCTCCACTCCATGTTCCATCAAGCATGCTCCACTCCATGTTCCATCAAGCACTCTCCACCCCATGTTCCGTCAAGCACGCTCCACTCCATGTCCCATCAAGCACGCTCCACCCCTTGTTCCATCAAGCAGGCTCCACTCCATGTTCCATCAACCATGCTCCACCCCATGTTCCATCAACCATGCTCCACTCCATGTCCCATCAAGCACGCTCCACCCCATGTTCCATCAAGAAGGCTCCACTTCATGTTCCTTCAACCATGCTCCACCCCATGTTCCATCAAGCACGCTCCACTCTATTTTCCATCAACCACGCTCCATCCCATGTACCATTAAGCACGCTCCATCCCATATCCCATCAAGCACGCTCAACTCCATGTTCCATCAACCACGTTCCACCCCATGTTCCATCAAGCACGCTCCACCCCATGTTGCATCAAGCACGCTCCACCCCATGTTTCATCAGGCACGCTCCACTCCATGTTCCATCAAGCACGCTCCACTCCATGTTCCATCAAGCACGCTCCACTCCATGTTCAATCAAGCACGCTCCACCTCATGTTCCATCAAGCACGCTCCACTCCATGTTCTATCAAGCATGCTCCACCCCATGTTCCATCAACCACGCTCCACCCCATGTCCCATCAAGCACGCTCCACTCCATGTCCCATCAAACATGCTCCACCCCATGTTCCATCAACCACGCTCCACCCCATGTCCCATCAAGCACGCTCCACTCCATGTTCCATCAAGCACGCTCCACTCCATGTCCCATCAAGCACGCTCCACTCCATGTTCCATCAAGCACGCTCCACTCCATGTTCCATCAAGCATGCTCCACTCCATGTTCCATCGAGCACTCTCCACCCCGTGTTCCGTCAAGCACGCTCCACTACATGTCCCATCAAGCACGCTCCACCCCTTGTTCCATCAAGCAGGCTCCACTCCATGTTCCATCAACCATGCTCCACCCCATGTTCCATCAACCACGCTCCACTCCATGTCCCATCAAGCACGCTCCACCCCATGTTCCATCAAGAAGGCTCCACTCCATGTTCCTTCAACCATGCTCCACCCCATGTTCCATCAACCACGCTTCACTCCATGTTCCATCAAGCACGCTCCACTCCATGTTCCATCAAGCACGCTCCACTCCATGTTCAATCAAGCACGCTCCACCTCATGTTCCATCAAGCACGCTCCACTCCATGTTCCATCAAGCATGCTCCACCCCATGTTCCATCAACCACGCTCCACCCCATGTCCCATCAAGCACGCTCCACTCCATGTCCCATCAAACATGCTCCACCCCATGTTCCATCAACCACGCTCCACCCCATGTCCCATCAAGCACGCTCCACTCCATGTTCCATCAAGCACGCTCCACTCCATGTCCCATCAAGCACGCTCCACTCCATGTTCCATCAAGCACGCTCCACTCCATGTTCCATCAAGCATGCTCCACTCCATGTTCCATCGAGCACTCTCCACCCTGTGTTCCGTCAAGCACGCTCCACTACATGTCCCATCAAGCACGCTCCACCCCTTGTTCCATCAAGCAGGCTCCACTCCATGTTCCATCAACCATGCTCCACCCCATGTTCCATCAACCACGCTCCACTCCATGTCCCATCAAGCACGCTCCACCCCATGTTCCATCAAGAAGGCTCCACTCCATGTTCCTTCAACCATGCTCCACCCCATGTTCCATCAACCACGCTTCACTCCATGTTCCATCAACCACACTCCATCCCATGTCCCATCAAGCACGCTCCATCCCATGTCCCATCAAACACGCTCCACTCCATGTTCCATCAGCCACGCTCCATCCGATGTCCCATCAAGCACGCTCGACTCCATGTTCCATCAAGCCCGCTCCATCCCACGTTCCATCAACCACACTCCACCCCATGTTCCATCAAGCACGCTCCACCCCATGTTCCATCAAGCACGCTCCACTCCATGTTCCATCAACCACGCTCCATCCCATGTCCCATCAAGCACGCACCATCCCATGATCCATCAAGCACGCTCCACTCCATGTTCCATCAAGCACGCTCCACCCCATGTTGCATCAAGCACGATCCACCCCATGTTTCATCAAGCACGCTCCACTCCATGTTCCATCAAGCACGCTCCACTCCATGTTCCATCAAGCACGCTCCACTCCATGTTCAATCAAGCACGCTCCACCTCATGTTCCATCAAGCACGCTCCACACCATGTTCCATCAAGCACGCTCCACTCCATGTTCCATCAAGCACGTTCCACCCCATGTCCCATCAACCACGCTCCACCCCATGTTCCATCAAGCACGCTCCACTCCATGTTCCATCAAGCACGCTCCACCTCATGTTTCATCAAGCACTCTCCACCCCATGTTCCATCAAGCACGCTCCACCCCATGTCCCATCAAGCACGCTCCACCCCATGTTCCATCAAGCACGCTCCACCCCATGTTCCATCAAGCACGCTCCACTCCATGTTCCATCAAGCACGCTCCACTCCATGTCCCATCAAGCACGCTCCACCCCATGTTCCATCAACCACGCTCCACTCCATGTTCCATCAACCACACTCCATCCCATGTCCCATCAAGCACGCTCCATCCCATGTCCCATCAAACACGCTGCACTCCATGTTCCATCAGCCACGCTCCATCCCATGTCCCATGAAGCACGCTCCACCCCATGTTCCATCAACCACACTCCATCCCATGTCCCATCAAGCACGCTCCATCCCATGTCCCATCAAACACGCTCCACTCCATGTTCCATCAGCCACGCTCCATCCGATGTCCCATCAAGCACGCTCGACTCCATGTTCCATCAAGCCCGCTCCATCCCACGTTCCATCAACCACACTCCACCCCATGTTCCATCAAGCACGCTCCACCCCATGTTCCATCAAGCACGCTCCACTCCATGTTCCATCAACCACGCTCCATCCCATGTCCCATCAAGCACGCACCATCCCATGATCCATCAAGCACGCTCCACTCCATGTTCCATCAAGCACGCTCCACCCCATGTTGCATCAAGCACGATCCACCCCATGTTTCATCAAGCACGCTCCACTCCATGTTCCATCAAGCACGCTCCACTCCATGTTCCATCAAGCACGCTCCACTCCATGTTCAATCAAGCACGCTCCACCTCATGTTCCATCAAGCACGCTCCACTCCATGTTCCATCAAGCACGCTCCACTCCATGTTCCATCAAGCACGTTCCACCCCATGTCCCATCAACCACGCTCCACCCCATGTTCCATCAAGCACGCTCCACTCCATGTTCCATCAAGCACGCTCCACCTCATGTTTCATCAAGCACTCTCCACCCCATGTTCCATCAAGCACGCTCCACCCCATGTCCCATCAAGCACGCTCCACCCCATGTTCCATCAAGCACGCTCCACCCCATGTTCCATCAAGCACGCTCCACTCCATGTTCCATCAACCACACTCCATCCCATGTCCCATCAAGCACGCTCCATCCCATGTCCCATCAAACACGCTGCACTCCATGTTCCATCAGCCACGCTCCATCCCATGTCCCATGAAGCACGCTCCACCCCATGTTCCATCAAGCACGCTCCACTCCATGTTCCACCAAGCCCGCTCCATTTCACGTTCCATCAACCACACTCCACCCCATGTTCCATCAAGCACGCTCCACCCCATGTTCCAACAAGCACGCTCCACTCCATGTTCCATCAACCAGGCTCCATCCCATGTCCCATCTAGTACGCGCCATCCCATGATCCATCAGCCACGCTCCACTCCATGTTCCATCAAGCACGCTCCACTCCATGTTCCATCAACCACGCTCCATCCCATGTCCCATCAAGCACGCTTCACTCCAAGTTCCATCAACCACGGTCCACCCCATGTCCCATCAAGCATGCCCCACAAATGTCCCATCAAGCACGCTCCACCCCATCTTGCATCAAGCACGCTCCACCCCATGTTTCATCAAGCACCCTCCACTCCATGTTCCATCAAGCACGCTCCACTCCATGTTCCATCAAAAACGCTCCACGCCATGTTCCATCAAGCACTCTCCAGCCCATGTTCCATCAAGCACTCTCCACCCCATGTTCCATCAAGCACGCTCCACCTCATGTTCCATCAAACACGCTCCACTCCATGTTCCATCAAGCACGCTCATTCCCATGTCCCATCAAACACGCTCCACTCCATGTTCCATCAGCCACGCTCCACTCCATGTTCCATCAAGCACGCTCCACTCCATGTTCCATCAAGCCCGCTCCATCCCACGTTCCATCAAGCACACTCCACCCCATGTTCCATCAAGCACGCTCCACCTCATGTTCCATCAAGCACGCTCCACTCCATGTTCCATCAACCACGCTCCATCCCATGTCCCATCAAGCACGCCCCACTCCAAGTTCCATCAACCACGGTCCACCCCATGTCCCATCAAGCACGCCCCACAAATGTCCCATCAAGCACGCTCCACCCCATCTTGCATCAAGCACGCTCCACCCCATGTTCCATCAAGCACGCTCCACCCCATGTTCCATCAAGCACGCTCCACCCCATGTTCCAACAAGCACGCTCCACTCCATGTTCCATCAAGCACGCTCCACTCCATGTTCCATCAAGCATGCTCCACTCCATGTTCCATCAAGCACTCTCCACCCCATGTTCCGTCAAGCACGCTCCACTCCATGTCCCATCAAGCACGCTCCACCCCTTGTTCCATCAAGCAGGCTCCACTCCATGTTCCATCAACCATGCTCCACCCCATGTTCCATCAACCACGCTCCACTCCATGTCCCATCAAGCACGCTCCACCCCATGTTCCATCAAGAAGGCTCCACTCCATGTTCCTTCAACCATGCTCCACCCCATGTTCCATCAACCACGCTTCACTCCATGTTCCATCAACCACACTCCATCCCATGTCCCATCAAGCACGCTCCATCCCATGTCCCATCAAACACGCTCCACTCCATGTTCCATCAGCCACGCTCCATCCGATGTCCCATCAAGCACGCTCGACTCCATGTTCCATCAAGCCCGCTCCATCCCACGTTCCATCAACCACACTCCACCCCATGTTCCATCAAGCACGCTCCACCCCATGTTCCATCAAGCACGCTCCACTCCATGTTCCATCAACCACGCTCCATCCCATGTCCCATCAAGCACGCACCATCCCATGATCCATCAAGCACGCTCCACTCCATGTTCCATCAAGCACGCTCCACCCCATGTTGCATCAAGCACGATCCACCCCATGTTTCATCAAGCACGCTCCACTCCATGTTCCATCAAGCACGCTCCACTCCATGTTCCATCAAGCACGCTCCACTCCATGTTCAATCAAGCACGCTCCACCTCATGTTCCATCAAGCACGCTCCACTCCATGTTCCATCAAGCACGCTCCACTCCATGTTCCATCAAGCACGTTCCACCCCATGTCCCATCAACCACGCTCCACCCCATGTTCCATCAAGCACGCTTCACTCCATGTTCCATCAAGCACGCTCCACCTCATGTTTCATCAAGCACTCTCCACCCCATGTTCCATCAAGCACGCTCCACCCCATGTCCCATCAAGCACGCTCCACCCCATGTTCCATCAAGCACGCTCCACCCCATGTTCCATAAAGCACGCTCCACTCCATGTTCCATCAAGCACGCTCCACTCCATGTCCCATCAAGCACGCTCCACCCCATGTTCCATCAACCACGCTCCACTCCATGTTCCATCAACCACACTCCATCCCATGTCCCATCAAGCACGCTCCACTCCATGTTCCACCAAGCCCGCTCCATTTCACGTTCCATCAACCACACTCCACCCCATGTTCCATCAAGCACGCTCCACCCCATGTTCCAACAAGCACGCTCCACTCCATGTTCCATCAAGCACGCTCCACTCCATGTTCCATCAAGCATGCTCCACTCCATGTTCCATCAAGCACTCTCCACCCCATGTTCCGTCAAGCACGCTCCACTCCATGTCCCATCAAGCACGCTCCACCCCTTGTTCCATCAAGCAGGCTCCACTCCATGTTCCATCAACCATGCTCCACCCCATGTTCCATCAACCACGCTCCACTCCATGTCCCATCAAGCACGCTCCACCCCATGTTCCATCAAGAAGGCTCCACTCCATGTTCCTTCAACCATGCTCCACCCCATGTTCCATCAACCACGCTTCACTCCATGTTCCATCAACCACACTCCATCCCATGTCCCATCAAGCACGCTCCATCCCATGTCCCATCAAACACGCTCCACTCCATGTTCCATCAGCCACGCTCCATCCGATGTCCCATCAAGCACGCTCGACTCCATGTTCCATCAAGCCCGCTCCATCCCACGTTCCATCAACCACACTCCACCCCATGTTCCATCAAGCACGCTCCACCCCATGTTCCATCAAGCACGCTCCACTCCATGTTCCATCAACCACGCTCCATCCCATGTCCCATCAAGCACGCACCATCCCATGATCCATCAAGCACGCTCCACTCCATGTTCCATCAAGCACGCTCCACCCCATGTTGCATCAAGCACGATCCACCCCATGTTTCATCAAGCACGCTCCACTCCATGTTCCATCAAGCACGCTCCACCTCATGTTCCATCAAGCACGCTCCACTCCATGTTCCATCAAGCACGCTCCACTCCATGTTCCATCAAGCACGTTCCACCCCATGTCCCATCAACCACGCTCCACCCCATGTTCCATCAAGCACGCTCCACTCCATGTTCCATCAAGCACGCTCCACCTCATGTTTCATCAAGCACTCTCCACCCCATGTTCCATCAAGCACGCTCCACCCCATGTCCCATCAAGCACGCTCCACCCCATGTTCCATCAAGCACGCTCCACCCCATGTTCCATAAAGCATGCTCCACTCCATGTTCCATCAAGCACGCGCCACTCCATGTCCCATCAAGCACGCTCCACCCCATGTTCCATCAACCACGCTCCACTCCATGTTCCATCAACCACACTCCATCCCATGTCCCATCAAGCACGCTCCATCCCATGTCCCATCAAACACGCTGCACTCCATGTTCCATCAGCCACGCTCCATCCCATGTCCCATGAAGCACGCTCCACCCCATGTTCCATCAAGCACGCTCCACTCCATGTTCCACCAAGCCCGCTCCATTTCACGTTCCATCAACCACACTCCACCCCATGTTCCATCAAGCACGCTCCACCCCATGTTCCATCAAGCACGCTCCACTCCATGTTCCATCAACCACGCTCCATCCCATGTCCCATCAAGCACGCACCATCCCATGATCCATCAAGCACGCTCCACTCCATGTTCCATCAAGCACGCTCCACCCCATGTTGCATCAAGCACGATCCACCCCATGTTTCATCAAGCACGCTCCACTCCATGTTCCATCAAGCACGCTCCACTCCATGTTCCATCAAGCACGCTCCACTCCATGTTCAATCAAGCACGCTCCACCTCATGTTCCATCAAGCACGCTCCACTCCATGTTCCATCAAGCACGCTCCACTCCATGTTCCATCAAGCACGTTCCACCCCATGTCCCATCAACCACGCTCCACCCCATGTTCCATCAAGCACGCTTCACTCCATGTTCCATCAAGCACGCTCCACCTCATGTTTCATCAAGCACTCTCCACCCCATGTTCCATCAAGCACGCTCCACCCCATGTCCCATCAAGCACGCTCCACCCCATGTTCCATCAAGCACGCTCCACCCCATGTTCCATAAAGCACGCTCCACTCCATGTTCCATCAAGCACGCTCCACTCCATGTCCCATCAAGCACGCTCCACCCCATGTTCCATCAACCACGCTCCACTCCATGTTCCATCAACCACACTCCATCCCATGTCCCATCAAGCACGCTCCACTCCATGTTCCACCAAGCCCGCTCCATTTCACGTTCCATCAACCACACTCCACCCCATGTTCCATCAAGCACGCTCCACCCCATGTTCCAACAAGCACGCTCCACTCCATGTTCCATCAAGCACGCTCCACTCCATGTTCCATCAAGCATGCTCCACTCCATGTTCCATCAAGCACTCTCCACCCCATGTTCCGTCAAGCACGCTCCACTCCATGTCCCATCAAGCACGCTCCACCCCTTGTTCCATCAAGCAGGCTCCACTCCATGTTCCATCAACCATGCTCCACCCCATGTTCCATCAACCACGCTCCACTTCATGTCCCATCAAGCACGCTCCACCCCATGTTCCATCAAGAAGGCTCCACTCCATGTTCCTTCAACCATGCTCCACCCCATGTTCCATCAACCACGCTTCACTCCATGTTCCATCAACCACACTCCATCCCATGTCCCATCAAGCACGCTCCATCCCATGTCCCATCAAACACGCTCCACTCCATGTTCCATCAGCCACGCTCCATCCGATGTCCCATCAAGCACGCTCGACTCCATGTTCCATCAAGCCCGCTCCATCCCACGTTCCATCAACCACACTCCACCCCATGTTCCATCAAGCACGCTCCACCCCATGTTCCATCAAGCACGCTCCACTCCATGTTCCATCAACCACGCTCCATCCCATGTCCCATCAAGCACGCACCATCCCATGATCCATCAAGCACGCTCCACTCCATGTTCCATCAAGCACGCTCCACCCCATGTTGCATCAAGCACGATCCACCCCATGTTTCATCAAGCACGCTCCACTCCATGTTCCATCAAGCACGCTCCACCTCATGTTCCATCAAGCACGCTCCACTCCATGTTCCATCAAGCACGCTCCACTCCATGTTCCATCAAGCACGTTCCACCCCATGTCCCATCAACCACGCTCCACCCCATGTTCCATCAAGCACGCTCCACTCCATGTTCCATCAAGCACGCTCCACCTCATGTTTCATCAAGCACTCTCCACCCCATGTTCCATCAAGCACGCTCCACCCCATGTCCCATCAAGCACGCTCCACCCCATGTTCCATCAAGCACGCTCCACCCCATGTTCCATAAAGCATGCTCCACTCCATGTTCCATCAAGCACGCGCCACTCCATGTCCCATCAAGCACGCTCCACCCCATGTTCCATCAACCACGCTCCACTCCATGTTCCATCAACCACACTCCATCCCATGTCCCATCAAGCACGCTCCATCCCATGTCCCATCAAACACGCTGCACTCCATGTTCCATCAGCCACGCTCCATCCCATGTCCCATGAAGCACGCTCCACCCCATGTTCCATCAAGCACGCTCCACTCCATGTTCCACCAAGCCCGCTCCATTTCACGTTCCATCAACCACACTCCACCCCATGTTCCATCAAGCACGCTCCACCCCATGTTCCAACAAGCACGCTCCACTCCATGTTCCATCAACCAGGCTCCATCCCATGTCCCATCAAGTACGCGCCATCCCATGATCCATCAGCCACGCTCCACTCCATGTTCCATCAAGCACGCTCCACTCCATGTTCCATCAACCACGCTCCATCCCATGTCCCATCAAGCACGCTCCACTCCAAGTTCCATCAACCACGGTCCACCCCATGTCCCATCAAGCACGCCCCACAAATGTCCCATCAAGCACGCTCCACCCCATCTTGCATCAAGCACGCTCCACCCCATGTTTCATCAAGCACCCTCCACTCCATGTTCCATCAAGCACGCTCCACTCCATGTTCCATCAAAAACGCTCCACGCCATGTTCCATCAAGCACTCTCCAGCCCATGTTCCATCAAGCACTCTCCACCTCATGTTCCATCAAACACGCTCCACTCCATGTTCCATCAAGCACGCTCCATCCCATGTCCCATCAAACACGCTCCACTCCATGTTCCATCAGCCACGCTCCACTCCATGTTCCATCAAGCACGCTCCACTCCATGTTCCATCAAGCCTGCTCCATCCCACGTTCCATCAAGCACACTCCACCCCATGTTCCATCAAGCACGCTCCACCTCATGTTCCATCAAGCACGCTCCACTCCATGTTCCATCAACCACGCTCCATCCCATGTCCCATCAAGCACGCTCCACTCCAAGTTCCATCAACCACGGTCCACCCCATGTCCCATCAAGCACGCCCCACAAATGTCCCATCAAGCACGCTCCACCCCATCTTGCATCAAGCACGCTCCACCCCATGTTCCATCAAGCACGCTCCACTCCATGTTCCATCAAGCCTGCTCCACTCCATGTTCCATCAAGCACGCTGCACTCCATGTTCCATCAAGCACGCTCCACTTTATGTTCCATCAAACATGCTACACCCCATGTCCCATCAAGCACGCTCCACTCCATGTTCCATCAAGCACGCTCCACCCCATGTTGCATCAAGCACGCTCCACCCCATGTTTCATCAAGCACGCTCCACCCCATGTTTCATCAAGCACGCTCCACTCCATGTTCCATCAAGAACGCTCCACTCCATGTTCAATCAAGCACGCTCCACCTCATGTTCCATCAAGCACGCTCCACTCCATGTTCCATCAAGCACGCTCCACTCCATGTTCCATCAAGCACGCTCCACTCCATGTTCCATCAAGCACGCTCCACCTCATGTTCCCTCAAGCACGCTCCATCCCATGTTCCATCAAGCACTCTCCACCCCATGTTCCGTCAAGCACGCTCCACTCCATGTTCCATCAAGCACGCTCCACTCCATGTTCCATCAAGCACTCTCCCCCCCATGTTCCTTCATGCACGCTCCACCTCATGTCCCATCAAACACGCTCCACTCCATGTTCCATCAAAAACGCTCCACCCCATGTTCCATAAAGCACTCTCCACCCCATGTTCCGTCAAGCACGCTCCACTCCATGTTCCATCAAGCACGATCCACTCCATGTTCCATCAAAAACGCTCCACCCCATGTTCCATCAAGCACTCTCCACCCCATGTTCCATCAAGCACGCTCCACTCCATGTCCCATCAAACACGCTCCACCCCATGTCCCATAAAGCATGCTCCACCTCATGTTCCATGAAGCACGCTCCACTCCATGTTCCATTAAACACGCTCCACCCCATGTCCCATCAACCACGCTCCACCTCATGTTCCATGAAGCACGCTCCACTCCATGTTCCATCAAGCACGCTCCACTCCATGTCCCATCAACCACGCTCCATCCCATGTCCGATCAAGCACGCTCCATCCCACGTCCCATCAAGCACGCTCCATCCCATGTCCGATCAACCATGCTCCATCCCACGTCCCATCAAGCACGCTCCACTCCATGTTCCATCAACCACGTTCCACCCCATGTCCCATCAACCACGCTCCACCCCATGTCCCATCAAGGACGCTCCACCCCATGTCCCATCAAGCACGCTCCACCCCATGTTGCATCAAGCACGCTCCACCCCATGTTTCATCAAGCACCCTCCACTCCATGTTCCATCAAGCACGCTCCACTCCATGTTCCATCAAAAACGCTCCACGCCATGTTCCATCAAGCACTCTCCACCCCATGTTCTATCAAGCACGCTCCACTCCATGTTCCATCAAGCACGCTCCACTCCATGTTCCATCAAAAACGCTCCACCCCATGTTCCATCAAGCACGCTCCACTCCATGTTCAATCAAGCACGCTCCACCTCATGTTCCATCAAGCATGCTCCACTCCATGTTCCATCAAGCACGCTCCACCCCATGTCCCATCAAGGACGCTCCACCCCATGTCCCATCAAGCACGCTCCACCCCATGTTGCATCAAGCACGCTCCACCCCATGTTTCATCAAGCACCCTCCACTCCATGTTCCATCAAGCACGCTCCACTCCATGTTCCATCAAAAACGCTCCACGCCATGTTCCATCAAGCACTCTCCACCCCATGTTCTATGAAGCACGCTCCACTCCATGTTCCATCAAGCACGCTCCACTCCATGTTCCATCAAAAACGCTCCACCCCATGTTCCATCAAGCACGCTCCACTCCATGTTCAATCAAGCACGCTCCACCTCATGTTCCATCAAGCATGCTCCACTCCATGTTCCATCAAGCACGCTCCACTCCATGTTCCATCAAGCATGCGCCATCCCATGATACATCAAGCACGCTCCACTCCATGTTCCATCAAGCACGCTCCACTCCATGTTCCATCAACCACGCTCCACCCCATGTCCCATCAAGCACGCTCCACCCCATGTTCCATCAAGCACGCTCCACCCCATGTTGCATCAAGCACGCTCCACCCCATGTTCCATCAAGCACGCTCCACTCCATGTTCCATCAAGCATGCTCCACTCCATGTTCCATCAAGCACGCTCCACTCCATGTTCCATCAAGGACGCTCCACCTCATGTTCCATCAAACACGCTCCACCCCATGTTCCATCAAGCACTCTCCACCCCATGTTCCATCAAGCACGCTCCACCTCATGTTCCTTCAAGTACGCTCCACTCCATGTTCCATCAACCATGTTCCATCCCATGTTCCATCAAGCATGCGCCATCCCATGATCCATCAAGCACGCTCCACTCCATGTTCCATCAAGCACTCTCCACCCCATGTTCCATCACGCACGCTCCACCTCATGTTCCATCAAACACGCTCCACTCCATGTTCCATCAAGCACGCTCCATCCCATGTCCCATCAAACACGCTCCACTCCATGTTCCATCAGCCACGCTCCACTCCATGTTCCATCAAGCACGCTCCACTCCATGTTCCATCAAGCCCGCTCCATCCCACGTTCCATCAAGCACACTCCACCCCATGTTCCATCAAGCACGCTCCACCTCATGTTCCATCAAGCATGCTCCACTCCATGTTCCATCAACCACGCTCCATCCCATGTCCCATCAAGCACGCTCCACTCCAAGTTCCATCAACCACGGTCCACCCCTTGTCCCATCAAGCATGCCCCACAAATGTCCCATCAAGCACGCTCCACCCCATCTTGCATCAAGCACACCCCACCCCATGTTCCATCAAGCACGCTCCACTGCATGTTCCATCAAGGCTGCTCCACTCCATGTTCCATCAAGCATGCTCCACTCCATGTTCCATCAAGCACGCTCCACTCCATGTTCCATCAAGCACGCTCCACCTCATATCCCATCAAGCACGCTCCACTCCATGTCCCATCAAACATGCTCCACCCCATGTCCCATTAAGCACGCTCCACTCCATGTTCCATCAAGCACGCTCCACTCCATGTCCCATCAGGCACGCTCCATTTCATGTTCCATCAAGCCCGCTCCATCTCACGTTCCCTCAACCACACTCCACCCCATGTTCCATCAAGCACGCTCCACTCCATGTTCCATCAAGCACGCTCCACTCCATGTCCCATCAGGCACGCTCCATTCCATGTTCCATAAAGCCCACTCCATCTCACGTTCCCTCAACCACACTCCACCCCATGTTCCATCAAGCACGCTCCAACCCATGTTCCATCAAGCACGCTCCACTCCATGTTCCATCAACCACGCTCCATCCCATGTCCCATCAAGCACGCTCCATCCCATGTCCCATCAAGCACGCTCCACCCCATGTTGCATCAAGCACGCTCCACCCCATGTTTCATCAAGCACGCTCCACTCCATGTTCCATCAAGCACGCTCCACTCCATGTTCAATCAAGCACGCTCCACCTCATGTTCCATCAAGCATGCTCCACTCCATGTTCCATCAAGCACGCTCCACTCCATGTTCCATCAAGCACGCTGCACCCCATGTTCCATCAAGCACGCTCCACTCCATGTTCCATCAAGCACGCTCCACCTCATGTTCCCTCAAGCACGCTCCATCCCATGTTCCATCAAGAACTCTCCACCCCATGTTCCGTCAAGCACGCTCCACTCCATGTTCCATCAAGCACGCCCCACTCCATGTTCCATCAAAAACGCTCCACCCCATGTTCCATCAAGCACTCTCCCCCCCATGTTCCATCATGCACGCTCCACCTCATGTCCCATCAAACACGCTCCACTCCATGTTCCATCAAAAACGCGCCACCCCATGTTCCATAAAGCACTCTCCACCCCATGTTCCGTCAAGCACGCTCCACTCCATGTTCCATCAAGCACGATCCACTCCATGTTCCATCAAAAACGCTCCACCCCATGTTCCATCAAGCACTCTCCACCCCATGTTCCATCAAGCACGCTCCACTCCATGTCCCATCAAACACGCTCCACCCCATGTCCCATAAAGCATGCTCCACCTCATGTTCCATGAAGCACGCTCCACTCCATGTTCCATCAAGCACGCTCCGCTTCATGTTCCATCAAGCACGCTCCACTCCATGTCCCATCAACCACGCTCCATCCCATGTCCGATCAATCACGCTCCATCCCACGTCCCATCAAGCACGCTCCATCCCATGTCCGATCAAGCACGCTCCATCCCACGTCCCATCAAGCACGTTCCACTCCATGTTCCATCAACCACGTTCCACCCCATGTCCCATCAACCACGCTCCACCCCATGTCCCATCAAGCACGCTCCACCCCATGTCCCATCAAGCACGCTCCACCCCATGTTGCATCAAGCACGCTCCACCCCATGTTTCATCAAGCACCCTCCACTCCATGTTCCATCAAGCACGCTCCACTCCATGTTCAATCAAGCACGCTCCACCTCATGTTCCATCATGCACGGTCCACTCCATGTTCCATCAAGCACGCTCCACTCCATGTCCCATCAAGCACGCTCCACTCCATGTTCCATCAAAAACGCTCCATCCCATGTTCCATCAAGCACTCTCCACCCCATGTTCTATCAAGCACGCTCCACTCCATGTTCCATCAAGCACGCTCCACTGCATGTTCCATCAAGGCTGCTCCACTCCATGTTCCATCAAGCATGCTCCACTCCATGTTCCATCAAGCACGCTCCACTCCATGTTCCATCAAGCACGCTCCACCTCATATCCCATCAAGCACGCTCCACTCCATGTCCCATCAAACATGCTCCACCCCATGTCCCATTAAGCACGCTCCACTCCATGTTCCATCAAGCACGCTCCACTCCATGTCCCATCAGGCACGCTCCATTTCATGTTCCATCAAGCCCGCTCCATCTCACGTTCCCTCAACCACACTCCACCCCATGTTCCATCAAGCACGCTCCACTCCATGTTCCATCAAGCACGCTCCACTCCATGTCCCATCAGGCACGCTCCATTCCATGTTCCATAAAGCCCACTCCATCTCACGTTCCCTCAACCACACTCCACCCCATGTTCCATCAAGCACGCTCCAACCCATGTTCCATCAAGCACGCTCCACTCCATGTTCCATCAACCACGCTCCATCCCATGTCCCATCAAGCACGCTCCATCCCATGTCCCATCAAGCACGCTCCACCCCATGTTGCATCAAGCACGCTCCACCCCATGTTTCATCAAGCACGCTCCACTCCATGTTCCATCAAGCACGCTCCACTCCATGTTCAATCAAGCACGCTCCACCTCATGTTCCATCAAGCATGCTCCACTCCATGTTCCATCAAGCACGCTCCACTCCATGTTCCATCAAGCACGCTGCACCCCATGTTCCATCAAGCACGCTCCACTCCATGTTCCATCAAGCACGCTCCACCTCATGTTCCCTCAAGCACGCTCCATCCCATGTTCCATCAAGAACTCTCCACCCCATGTTCCGTCAAGCACGCTCCACTCCATGTTCCATCAAGCACGCCCCACTCCATGTTCCATCAAAAACGCTCCACCCCATGTTCCATCAAGCACTCTCCCCCCCATGTTCCATCATGCACGCTCCACCTCATGTCCCATCAAACACGCTCCACTCCATGTTCCATCAAAAACGCTCCACCCCATGTTCCATAAAGCACTCTCCACCCCATGTTCCGTCAAGCACGCTCCACTCCATGTTCCATCAAGCACGATCCACTCCATGTTCCATCAAAAACGCTCCACCCCATGTTCCATCAAGCACTCTCCACCCCATGTTCCATCAAGCACGCTCCACTCCATGTCCCATCAAACACGCTCCACCCCATGTCCCATAAAGCATGCTCCACCTCATGTTCCATGAAGCACGCTCCACTCCATGTTCCATCAAGCACGCTCCGCTTCATGTTCCATCAAGCACGCTCCACTCCATGTCCCATCAACCACGCTCCATCCCATGTCCGATCAATCACGCTCCATCCCACGTCCCATCAAGCACGCTCCATCCCATGTCCGATCAAGCACGCTCCATCCCACGTCCCATCAAGCACGTTCCACTCCATGTTCCATCAACCACGTTCCACCCCATGCCCCATTAACCACGCTCCACCCCATGTCCCATCAAGCACGCTCCACCCCATGTCCCATCAAGCACGCTCCACCCCATGTTGCATCAAGCACGCTCCACCCCATGTTTCATCAAGCACCCTCCACTCCATGTTCCATCAAGCACGCTCCACTCCATGTTCAATCAAGCACGCTCCACCTCATGTTCCATCATGCACGGTCCACTCCATGTTCCATCAAGCACGCTCCACTCCATGTCCCATCAAGCACGCTCCACTCCATGTTCCATCAAAAACGCTCCATCCCATGTTCCATCAAGCACTCTCCACCCCATGTTCTATCAAGCACGCTCCACTCCATGTTCCATCAAGCTCGCTCCACTCCATGTTCCATCAAAAATGCTCCACCCCATGTTCCATCAAGCACTCTCCACCCCATGTTCCATCAAGCACGCTGCACCTCATGTTCCATCAAGCACGCTCCACTCCATGTTCCATCAACCATGTTCCACCCCATGTTCCATCAAGCATGCGCCATCCCATGATCCATCAAGCACGATCCACTCCATGTTCCATCAAGCACGCTCCATTCCATGTTCCATCAACCACGCTCCACCCCACGTCCCATCAAGCACGCTCCACCCCATGTTCCATCAAGCACGCTCCACCCCATGTTGCATCAAGCACGCTCCACCCCATGTTCCATCAAGCACGCTCCACTCCATGTTCCATCAAGCATGCTCCACTCCATGTTTCATCAAGCACGCTCCACTCCATGTTCCATCAAGGACGCTCCACCTCATGTTCCATCAAGCACGCTCCACTCCATGTTCCATCAACCAAGCTCCACTCCATGTTCGATCAAGCCCGCTCCACCCCATGTTCCATCAAGCACGCTCCACTCCATGTTCGATCAAGCATACTCCACCTCATGTTCCATCAAGCATGCTCCATCCCATGTTTCATCAAGCACGCTCCACTCCATGTTCCATCAACCACGCTCCATCCCATGTTCCATCAACCACGCTCCACCACATGTCCCATCAAGCACGCTCCACTCCATGTTCCATCAAGCACGCTCCACCCCATGTTCCATCAAGCACTCTCCACCCCATGTTTCATCAAGCGCGCTCCACCTCATGTTCCATCAAACACGCTCCACTCCATGTTCCATCAAGCACGTTCCATCCCATGTCCCATCAAACACGCTCCACTCCATGTTCCATCAGCCATGCTCCACTCCATGTTCCATCATTCACGCTCCACTCCATGTTCCATCAAGCCCGCTCCATCCCACGTTCCATCAAGCACACTCCACCCCATGTTCCATCAAGCACGCTCCACTCCATGTTCCATCAACCACGCTCCATCCCATGTCCCATCAAGCACGCGCCATCCCATGATCCATCAAGCATGCTCCACTCCATGTTCCATCAAGCACGCTCCACTCCATGTTCCATCAGCCATGCTCCACTCCATGTTCCATCATTCACGCTCCACTCCATGTTCCATCAAGCCCGCTCCATCCCACGTTCCATCAAGCACACTCCACCCCATGTTCCATCAAGCACGCTCCACCCCATGTTCCATCAAGCACGCTCCACTCCATGTTCCATCAACCACGCTCCATCCCATGTCCCATCAAGCACGTGCCATCCCATGATCCATCAAGCACGCTCCACTCCATGTTCCATCAAGCACGCTTCACTCCAAGTTCCATCAACCACGCTCCACCCCATGTCCCATCAAGCACGCGCCACCCATGTCCCATCAAGCACGCTCCACCCCATCTTGCATCAACCACGCTCCACCCCATGTTCCATCAAGCACGCTCCACTCCATGTTCCATCAAGCCTGCTCCACTCCATGTTCCATCAAGCACGCTCCACTCCATGTTCCATCAAGCACGCTCCACTCCATGTTCCATCAAGCACGCTCCATCTCATGTCCCATCAAGCACGCTCCACTCCATGTCCCATCAAACATTCTCCACCCCATGTCCCATCAAGCACGCTCCACTCCATGTGCCATCAAGCACGCTCCATCCCATGTCCCATCAAGCACGCTCCATCCCATGTCCCATCAAGCACGCTCCACTCCATGTTCCATCAACCACGTTCCACCCCATGTTCCATCAACCACGCTCCACCCCATGTCCCATCAAGCACGCTCCACCCCATGTCCCATCAAGCACGCTCCACCCCATGTTGCATCAAGCACGCTCCACCCCATGTTTCATCAAGCACGCTCCACTCCATGTTCCATCAAGCACGCTCCACTCCATGTTCAATCAAGCACGCTCCACCTCATGTTCCATCAAGCACGCTCCACTCCATGTTCCATCAAGCACGCTCCACTCCATGTTCCATCAAGCACGCTCCACCTCATGTTCCCTCAAGCACGCTCCATCCCATGTTCCATCAAGCACTCTCCACCCCATGCTCCGTCAAGTACGCTCCACTCCATGTTCCATCAAGCACGCTCCACTCCATGCTCCATCAAAAACGCTCCACCCCATGTTCCATCAAGCACTCTCCCCCCCATGTTCCATCATGCACCCTCCACCTCATGTCCCATCAAACACGCTCCACTCCATGTTCCATCAAAAACGCTCCACCCCATGTTCCATAAAGCACTCTCCTCCCCATGTTCCGTCAAGCACGCTCCACTCCATGTTCCATCAAGCACGATCCACTCCATGTTCCATTAAAAACGCTCCACCCCATGTTCCATCAAGCACTCTCCACCCCATGTTCCATCAAGCACGCTCCACTCCATGTCCCATCAAACACGCTCCACCCCATGTCCCATCAAGCACGCTCCACCTCATGTTCCATGAAGCACGCTCCACTCCATGTTCCATCAAGCACGCTCCACTCCATGTTCCATCAAGCACGCTCCGCTCCATGTTCCATCAAGCACGCTCCACTCCATGTTCAATCAAGCACGCTCCACCTCATGTTCCATCAAGCACGTTCTACTCCATGTTCCATAAAGCACGCTCCACCCCATGTTCCATCAAGCACCCTCCACCTCATGTTCCATTAAGCACGCTCCACTCCATGTCCCATCAACCACGCTCCACCTCATGATCCATCAAGCACGCTCCACTCCATGTTCCATCAAGCACGCTCCACTCCAAGTTCCATCAACCACGCTCCACCCCATGTCCCATCAAGCACGCTCCACCCATGTCCCATCAAGCACGCTCCACCCCATCTTGCATCAACCACGCTCCACCCCATGTTCCATCAAGCACGCTTCACTCCATGTTCCATCAAGCCTGCTCCACTCCATGTTCCATCAAGCACGCTCCACTCCATGTTCCATCAAGCACGCTCCACTCCATGTTCCATCAAGCACGCTCCATCTCATGTCCCATCAAGCACGCTCCACTCCATGTCCCATCAAACATTCTCCACCCCATGTCCCATCAAGCACGCTCCACTCCATGTTCCATCAAGCACGCTCCATCCCATGTCCCATCAAACACGCTCCATCCCATGTCCCATCAAGCACGCTCCACTCCATTTTCCATCAACCACGTTCCACCCCATGTTCCATCAACCATGTTCCACCCCATGTCCCATCAAGCACGCTCCACCCCATGTCCCATCAAGCACGCTCCACCCCATGTTGCATCAAGCACGCTCCACCCCATGTTTCATCAAGCACGCTCCACTCCATGTTCCATCAAGCACGCTCCACTCCATGTTCAATCAAGCACGCTCCACCTCATGTTCCATCAAGCACGCTCCACTCCATGTTCTATCAAGCACGCTCCACTCCATGTTCCATCAAGCACGCTCCACCTCATGTTCCCTCAAGCACGCTCCATCCCATGTTCCATCAAGCACTCTCCACCCCATGCTCCGTCAAGTACGCTCCACTCCATGTTCCATCAAGCACGCTCCACTCCATGCTCCATCAAAAACGCTCCACCCCATGTTCCATCAAGCACTCTCCCCCCCATGTTCCATCATGCACCCTCCACCTCATGTCCCATCAAACACGCTCCACTCCATGTTCCATCAAAAACGCTCCACCCCATGTTCCATAAAGCACTCTCCTCCCCATGTTCCGTCAAGCACGCTCCACTCCATGTTCCATCAAGCACGATCCACTCCATGTTCCATCAAAAACGCTCCACCCCATGTTCCATCAAGCACTCTCCACCCCATGTTCCATCAAGCACGCTCCACTCCATGTCCCATCAAACACGCTCCACCCCATGTCCCATCAAGCACGCTCCACCTCATGTTCCATGAAGCACGCTCCACTCCATGTTCCATCAAGCACGCTCCACTCCATGTTCCATCAAGCACGCTCCGCTCCATGTTCCATCAAGCACGCTCCACTCCATGTTCAATCAAGCACGCTCCACCTCATGTTCCATCAAGCACGTTCTACTCCATGTTCCATAAAGCACGCTCCACCCCATGTTCCATCAAGCACCCTCCACCTCATGTTCCATTATGCACGCTCCACTCCATGTCCCATCAACCACGCTCCACCTCATGATCCATCAAGCACGCTCCACTCCATGTTCCATCAAGCACGCTCCACTCCAAGTTCCATCAACCACGCTCCACCCCATGTCCCATCAAGCACGCTCCACCCATGTCCCATCAAGCACGCTCCACCCCATCTTGCATCAACCACGCTCCACCCCATGTTCCATCAAGCACGCTTCACTCCATGTTCCATCAAGCCTGCTCCACTCCATGTTCCATCAAGCACGCTCCACTCCATGTTCCATCAAGCACGCTCCACTCCATGTTCCATCAAGCACGCTCCATCTCATGTCCCATCAAGCACGCTCCACTCCATGTCCCATCAAACATTCTCCACCCCATGTCCCATCAAGCACGCTCCACTCCATGTTCCATCAAGCACGCTCCATCCCATGTCCCATCAAGCACGCTCCATCCCATGTCCCATCAAGCACGCTCCACTCCATTTTCCATCAACCACGTTCCACCCCATGTTCCATCAACCATGTTCCACCCCATGTCCCATCAAGCACGCTCCACCCCATGTCCCATCAAGCACGCTCCACCCCATGTTGCATCAAGCACGCTCCACCCCATGTTTCATCAAGCACGCTCCACTCCATGTTCCATCAAGCACGCTCCACTCCATGTTCAATCAAGCACGCTCCACCTCATGTTCCATCAAGCACGCTCCACTCCATGTTCTATCAAGCACGCTCCACTCCATGTTCCATCAAGCACGCTCCACCTCATGTTCCCTCAAGCACGCTCCATCCCATGTTCCATCAAGCACTCTCCACCCCATGCTCCGTCAAGCACGCTCCACTCCATGTTCCATCAAGCACGCTCCACTCCATGCTCCATCAAAAACGCTCCACCCCATGTTCCATCAAGCACTCTCCCCCCCATGTTCCATCATGCACCCTCCACCTCATGTCCCATCAAACACGCTCCACTCCATGTTCCATCAAAAACGCTCCACCCCATGTTCCATAAAGCACTCTCCTCCCCATGTTCCGTCAAGCACGCTCCACTCCATGTTCCATCAAGCACGATCCACTCCATGTTCCATCAAAAACGCTCCACCCCATGTTCCATCAAGCACTCTCCACCCCATGTTCCATCAAGCACGCTCCACTCCATGTCCCATCAAACACGCTCCACCCAATGTCCCATCAAGCACGCTCCACCTCATGTTCCATGAAGCACGCTCCACTCCATGTTCCATCAAGCACGCTCCACTCCATGTTCCATCAAGCACGCTCCGCTCCATGTTCCATCAAGCACGCTCCACTCCATGTTCCATCAAGCACGCTCCACTCCATGTTCAATCAAGCACGCTCCACCTCATGTTCCATCAAGCAAGCTCTACTCCATGTTCCATAAAGCACGCTCCACCCCATGTTCCATCAAGCACCCTCCACCTCATGTTCCATTAAGCACGCTCCACTCCATGTCCCATCAACCACGCTCCACCTCATGTTCCATCATGCACGGTCCACTCCATGTTCCATCAAGCACGCTCCACTCCATGTCCCATCAAGCACGCTCCACTCCATGTTCCATCAAAAACGCTCCATTCCATGTTCCATCAAGCACTCTCCACCCCATGTTCTATCAAGCATGCTCCACTCCATGTTCCATCAAGCACGCTCCACTCCATGTTCCATCAAAAACGCTCCACCCCATGTTCCATCAAGCACTCTCCACCCCATGTTCCATCAAGCACGCTCCACCTCATGTTCCATCAAGCACGCTCCACTCCATGTTCCATCAACCATGTTCCACCCCATGTTCCATCAAGCATGCGCCATCCCATGATCCATCAAGAACGCTCCACTCCATGTTCCATCAAGCACGCTCCATTCCATGTTCCATCAACCACGCTCCACCCCACGTCCCATCAAGCACGCTCCACCCCATGTTCCATCAAGCACGCTCCACCCCATGTTGCATCAAGCATGCTCCACCCCATGTTCCATCAAGCACGCTCCACTCCATGTTCCATCAAGCATGCTCCACTCCACGTTTCATCAAGCACGCTCCACTCCATGTTCCATCAAGGACGCTCCACCTCATGTTCCATCAAGCACGCTCCACCCCATGTTCCATCAAGCACGCTCCACTCCATGTTCGATCAAGCATACTCCACCTCATGTTCCATCAAGCATGCTCCATCCCATGTTTCATCAAGCACGCTCCACTCCATGTTCCATCAACCACGCTCCATCCCATGTTCCATCAACCACGCTCCACCCCATGTCCCATCAAGCACGCTCCACTCCATGTTCCATCAAGCACGCTCCACCCCATGTTCCATCAAGCACTCTCCACCCCATGTTCCATCAAGCACGCTCCACCTAATGTTCCATCAAACACGCTCCACTCCATGTTCCATCAAGCACGCTCCATCCCATGTCCCATCAAACGCGCTCCACTCCATGTTCCATCAGCCATGCTCCACTCCATGTTCCATTATTCACGCTCCACTCCATGTTCCATCAAGCCCGCTCCATCCCACGTTCCATCAAGCACACTCCACCCCATGTTCCATCAAGCACGCTCCACCCCATGTTCCATCAAGCACGCTCCACTCCATGTTCCATCAACCACGATCCATCCCATGTCCCATCAAGCACGCGCCATCCCATGATCCATCAAGCACGCTCCACTCCATGTTCCATCAAGCACGCTCCACTCCAAGTTCCATCAACCACGCTCCACCCCATGTCCCATCAAGCACGCTCCACCCATGTCCCATCAAGCACGCTCCACCCCATCTTGCATCAACCACGCTCCACCCCATGTTCCATCAAGCACGCTCCACTCCATGTTCCATCAAGCCTGCTCCACTCCATGTTCCATCAAGCACGCTCCACTCCATGTTCCATCAAGCACGCTCCACTCCATGTTCCATCAAGCACGCTCCATCTCATGTCCCATCAAGCCCGCTCCACTCCATGTCCCATCAAACATTCTCCACCCCATGTCCCATCAAGCACGCTCCACTCCATGTTCCATCAACCACGTTCCACCCCATGTTCCATCAACCACGCTCCACCCCATGTCCCATCAAGCACGCTCCACCCCATGTCCCATCAAGCACGCTCCACCCCATGTTGCATCAAGCACGCTCCACCCCATGTTTCATCAAGCACGCTCCACTCCATGTTCCATCAAGCACGCTCCACTCCATGTTCAATCAAGCACGCTCCACCTCATGTTCCATCAAGCACGCTCCACTCCATGTTCCATCAAGCATGCTCCACTCCATGTTCCATTAAGCACGCTCCACCTCATGTTCCCTCAAGCACGCTCCATCCCATGTTCCATCAAGCACTCTCCACCCCATGCTCCGTCAAGCACACTCCACTCCATGTTCCATCAAGCACGCTCCACTCCATGCTCCATCAAAAACGCTCCACCCCATGTTCCATCAAGCACTCTCCCCCCCATGTTCCATCATGCACCCTCCACCTCATGTCCCATCAAACACGCTCCACTCCATGTTCCATCAAAAACGCTCCACCCCATGTTCCATAAAGCACTCTCCTCCCCATGTTCCGTCAAGCACGCTCCACTCCATGTTCCATCAAGCACGATCCACTCCATGTTCCATCAAAAACGCTCCACCCCATGTTCCATCAAGCACTCTCCACCCCATGTTCCATCAAGCACGCTCCACTCCATGTCCCATCAAACACGCTCCGCCCCATGTCCCATCAAGCACGCTCCACCTCATGTTCCATGAAGCACGCTCCACTCCATGTTCCATCAAGCACGCTCCACTCCATGTTCCATCAAGCACGCTCCGCTCCATGTTCCATCAAGCACGCTCCACTCCATGTTCCATCAAGCACGCTCCACTCCATGATCAATCAAGCACGCTCCACCTCATGTTCCATCAAGCATGCTCTACTCCATGTTCCATAAAGCACGCTCCACCCCATGTTCCATCAAGCACCCTCCACCTCATGTTCCATTAAGCACGCTCCACTCCATGTCCCATCAACCACGCTCCATCCCATGTCCGATCAAGCACGCTCCATCCCACGTCCCATCAAGCACGCTCCACTCCATGTTCCATCAACCACGCTCCACCCCATGTCCCATCACGCACGCTCCACCCCATGTCCCATCAAGCACGCTCCACCCCATGTTGCATCAAGCACGCTCCACCCCATGTTCCATCAAGCACGCTCCACTCCATGTCCCATCAAGCACGCTCCACCTCATGTTCCCTCAAGCACGCTCCACTCCATGTTCCATCAAGAACGCTCCACTCCATGTTCCATCAAAAACGCTCCACCCCATGTTCCATCAAGCACTCTCCACCCCATGTTCCATCAAGCACGCTCTCCTCCATGTTCCATCAAGCACGCTCCACTCCATGTTCCATCAAAAACGCTCCACCCCATGTTCCATCAAGCACTCTCCACCCCATGTTCCATCAAGCACGCTCCACGTCATGTTCCATCAAGCACGCTCCACTCCATGTCCCATCAAGCATGCTCCATGCCATGTCCCATCAAGCACGCTCTACTCCATGTTCCATAAACCATGCTCCATCCCATGTCCCATCAAGCATGCTCCACCCCATGTTCCATCAACCACGCTCCACTCCATGTTCCATCAAGCATACTCCATCCCATGTCCCAACAAACACGCTCCACTCCATGTTCCATCAACCACGCTCCATCCCATGTCCCATCAAGCACGCTCCATCCCATGTTCCATCAAGCACGCTCCACTCCATGTTCCATCAAGCCCGCTCCATCCCATGTTCCATCAACCACACTCTACACCATGTTCCATCAAGCACCCTCCACCCCATGTTCCATCAAGCACGCTCCACTCCATGTTCCATCAAGCTCGCTCCACTCCATGTTCCATCAAGCACGCTCCACCTCATGTTCCTTGAAGCACCCTCCACTCCATGTTCCATCAAGCACGCTCCACCCCATGTTCCATCAAGCACGCTCCATCCCATGTTCCATCAAGCACGCTCCACTCCATGTTCCATGAAACACGCTCCACTCCATGTTCCATCAAGCACGCTCCACTCCATGTTCCATCAAACATGCTCCACCCCATGTTCCATCAAGCACACTCCACTCCATGTTCCATCAAGCACTCTCCACCCCATGTTCCATCAAGCACGCTCCACTCCATGTCCCATCAAGCACGCTCCACCTCATGTTCCATCAAGCACGCTCCACTCCATGTTCCATCAAGCACGCTCCACTCCATGTTCCATCAAGCACGCTCCACCTCATGTTCCCTCAAGCACGCTCCACTCCATGTTCCATCAAGAACGCTCCACTCCATGTTCCATCAAAAACGCTCCACCCCATGTTCCATCAAGCACTCTCCACCCCATGTTCCATCAAGCACGCTCTCCTCCATGTTCCATCAAGCACGCTCCACTCCATGTTCCATCAAAAACGCTCCACCCCATGTTCCATCAAGCACTCTCCACCCCATGTTCCATCAAGCACGCTCCACGTCATGTTCCATCAAGCACGCTCCACTCCATGTCCCATCAAGCACGCTCCATGCCATGTCCCATCAAGCACGCTCTACTCCATGTTCCATAAACCATGCTCCATCCCATGTCCCATCAAGCATGCTCCACCCCATGTTCCATCAACCACGCTCCACTCCATGTTCCATCAAGCATACTCCATCCCATGTCCCAACAAACACGCTCCACTCCATGTTCCATCAACCACGCTCCATCCCATGTCCCATCAAGCACGCTCCATCCCATGTTCCATCAAGCACGCTCCACTCCATGTTCCATCAAGCCCGCTCCATCCCATGTTCCATCAACCACACTCTACACCATGTTCCATCAAGCACCCTCCACCCCATGTTCCATCAAGCACGCTCCACTCCATGTTCCATCAAGCTCGCTCCACTCCATGTTCCATCAAGCACGCTCCACCTCATGTTCCTTGAAGCTCCCTCCACTCCATGTTCCATCAAGCACGCTCCAACCCATGTTCCATCAAGCACGCTCCATCCCATGTTCCATCAAGCACGCTCCACTCCATGTTCCATGAAACACGCTCCACTCCATGTTCCATCAAGCACGCTCCACTCCATGTTCCATCAAACATGCTCCACCCCATGTTCCATCAAGCACACTCCACTCCATGTTCCATCAAGCACTCTCCACCCCATGTTCCATCAAGCACGCTCCACTCCATGTCCCATCAAGCACGATCCATCCCATGTCCCATCAAACACGCTCCACTCTATGTTCCATAAACAATGCTCCATCCCATGTTCCATCAACCACGCTCCACTCCATGTCCCATCAAGCACGCTCCACCCCATGTCCCATCAAGCACGCTTCACCCCATGTCCCATCAAGCACGCTCCACCCCATGTCCCATCTAGCTGACGCTTGCTGCATTCCCCAGGATTGTTTCAATCCCGCAGCTTCCTCCTCCCCTCCCTCTCCCTCCCCTCTCTGCCCGTGCCCCCCCCCCCCAACCTCCAGGGCTCGCGTACGCCCTGCTGGCATTGGTGCCCCCCGTGAATGGCCTCTACTCGTCCTTCTACCCCCCGCTCGTCTACTGCCTGCTCGGCACGTCCCGCCACATCTCCGTGGGTGAGGGTGGACGCCCGAATTCACTCAGCCGCCAAGTCGCTCACCTCCTCGCTCGCTCAGTCATTCAGCCGCCGCTCACCACTCAGTCGCTCACCTACTCGGTCACTCAGTCGCTCACCGAACCACTCGCTCGCCTACTCAGTCGTTCACCCACCTTCTTCTCACCTCCCACTCCCACCCTCACTCACCCACGCGTCCTTACCACCTTCGACCCCTCGCTGCCACTTGTAGGCCTCTTCCCCGTGGTCAGCCTCATGGTTGGCACCGTGACCGTCCGCCTGGTCCCCGACGATGGGGGGGCAGTTGCTTTGGAGACGGGAAACGGGACCCTGGGAAACGCCACCGTGGCCACGCCGAGCGACATGGACGCGCGGCGAGTGGCAGTGGCTGCCAGCGTCACCTGCCTGGTGGGGATCATACAGGTGAGACGGGGACGCGTGGTGGGTGCATGGGGTGCACGTGCCAATAACACGTGGTAGGTGTGTGCTACAAAGACAAAGATTCCCCGTATAGCCTTAACATACTGTTGGGGCAAGTGATGTTAATGAGCATCTTATGAAGGCCGGAACGGCACACGAGCGGATGGGTGGCCAGCACCACGCCCGGCCGTCTTTGTCTCCCCAGTGGCGGTGCTTACACACCAGAACCAGGTACTCATTTGAGGCTGAGTCGACCTCAGAGAGGCCCAGGACCGTTTCAGACAATTGTCACTCACTGGTGTTGGTGGCCTTGAGCGGGAATCGAACTCGGGTCGCCGGGTTCGTAACGCAGCGCACTAACCCCTACACTACCGCTCTCCTACATGGATCTGTGTGCGTGCGTCAAACAAGAACATCCAACAGAACATCCAACAGATGTTCTTGTTTGGGCCCAGCGAGCACCCAAGATGTGTTGGGTGCGCCGATGCCAGAGCAGCGTGTTGGTGTTGACAAGTCCATCGAGTATTACTATTGTTACACATGGCTTTGCCTAAATGAATGCATGTGTGTGTGTAGGTGTATGCATGTGTGTGTGTAGGTGTATCCATGTGTCTGTGTGTGTAGGTGTATGCATGTGTGTGTAGGTGTATGCATGTGTGTGTGTAGGTGTATGCATGTGTGTGTGTAGGTGTATGCATGTGTGTGTAAGCATGTGTGTGTAAGCATGTGTGTGTGTAGCGGTTAGCGTGCTGCGCTATGAACCTGGCGACCCGGGTTCGATTCCCGCTCACGGCCAACACCAATGACGATTATCTGAACCGGTCCCGGGCCTCCCCTAGGTCGACTCAGCCTCGAATGAGTACCTAGTGCGGTGGATAAAAACATTGCCACTGGGGAGACAAAGGCGGTCGGGCGTGGTGCTGGCCACCCACCCCCTCGTGTACCGTTCCGGCCTTCATAGGTGCTCGCTAACAGCACTTGCCCCTACAGTCTGTTAAGGCTATACGGGGGATCTTTGTCTTTGTGTAGGTGTATGCATGTGTCTGTGTGTGTAGGTGTATGTGTGTGTAGGTGTATGCATTTGTGTGTGTGTAGGTGTATGCATGTGTCTGTGTGTGTAGGTGTATGCATGTGTGTGTGTGTAGGTGTATGCATGTCCGGCAAAACAACCCCCTACCTCCTCGCGGTGCCGGATGGGCAACTCTGTCGTGGACAGCGCTGTGGGGGGAGATCCAATTTTGATTGGCTCCTCCCCTCATGGCATATGTGTCCACCACAGGGGCTAAACGGGGGCTCTGGACGGGTGCGAGGGGCTGGTAACCCCTCCACCTTCAATTAATTACCACGAAACTACGAATTAAACTGAAATATGTAACAACTAAGCTTGTGCCGGAGGCCCCGGGGGGCCAGGCGTCTATGACGTCTCCTGGCCAAACCCCAATTGGCGGAGCCAGGAGATTGAATACCTACCCTCGGGGCTACTCCAGAAACAACGAAAAGCCACTACGGTTGGCCACGTGGAATGTTCGAACGCTCACTGCAGAGGAGAGGCTGCCACTCCTCTGTCGGGAGCTGGACCGGTACCGCCTGGATCTATGCGGCATTCAGGAGGTCCGGTGGACCGGCTCTGGCTCCTGCCACCATGAGGGGTGGACAGTCCTCTACTCGGGGCACCAGACTGCCAAACAACAGGGTGTGGGTCTTCTTTTGAACAAAAGAATGAAGGGGGCGTGGGAGCGTGGCGGTGAGGTGTGGGAAGCTGTAAGCCCCAGGCTACTTTGGGCTCGCCTTCCCATCAACCGGAGGCGAGGAATGGTGGTCGTGGTTACTTATGCCCCCACCGAAGATGAACATCCGTGGAGGGATGCAGGCAAAGCCGATGAGTCAGATGCCTTCTATGACCTCCTGTCACAGGTGCTGGCTAAAGTGGCCCCTCGGGATAGAGTCATCATGTTGGGTGACTTCAATGCCCGAGTTGGTCATGATACCGGCACCTGGTCTGGAGTGATTGGAGGGCATGGGCCAGATCAGCTCAATAACAACGGTAGGAGGCTGCTAGATTTTTGTGCAGCCCATGGGCTTGTAATTACCAACACGCTGTTCCGGCATCGGCGCATCCACACAACATCATGGATGCATGCCGGGTCCAAGCAAGAACATCTGCTGGACTACATAGTGACGGACCAGCGAATGCGAGCCCATGTCCTTGACACCAGGACCTACCGTGGAGCTGATCTACCCTCTGACCATCGACTAGTCATCTGTAAGATGCGCCTGCCATTCTTCCACTCCGGTGGTGGGTGTACACCCAGGACCCCATTCCAACCTAAAGTGGCCTGGTCTCAGTTATCTGATGAAAGTTGCAAGCGAGAATTTCATCATCGCTTGCGGCTGGGATTGGCATCGTCCCCGACTCCTCCTGATGTCGAGGGTAAATGGGCGAGGTTTAGGACTGTGACTCATGCAGCTGCAATGGCTGCTTTGGGTACGTGGTCCAGACCTCCCCAGACACCCTGGATGACAGAGGAGTTGTTCACGATGGTTGAGAAAAAGCGACAGGCCCACTGTCATCGGCTACAGAATCCCACGTCAGAGAATGAGGAGGCTTACCGCAGCCTTCGCTCGGAGGTTCGGAGAGCCGTGAGGCGCTGCAAGGATGGGTGGTGGTCGCGGGTTGCTGAGGAGATGGAGTCTGCCTCAGTGGCCCGTGATCACAAATCTCTATTTAACTCCATCAAAAAAGTAACCTGCAGCGCCACACCTATTACCATCATTAGGGGAAAAAACGGTGATCCAATTTCCGACCCCCAGGAACAGGTTCGCAGATTTGCTGAGCATTTCTGTGAGGTCCTGGGGGAGGGAAAATCCCTCAGCCAGGAAAACATCGTGGCACAAAGTGAGGATGACCCTGCTGAGGCTGCGGTGCCTCAAATATTGGATGAAGTCACCCCCTGTGAGTGGCTGGCTGAGGTGCCATCTGCTGAGGAAGTATTGAAGGCGATCCGGAGTCTGAGACCAGGAAAGGCAGCGGGCAGAGATGATCTCCCAAGCGAAATGCTGAGGGAGGGTGGCGTTTGTGCACAGACTGCCCTATATGACATCATAACAACAGTCTGGACCACTGGACGGGTTCCGCAGGATTGGAAGGATGCCCTGGTGGTCCCCCTTTTTAAGAAGGGGGACCGCACAGACTGTAACAACTACAGGGGCATCTCACTCCTCAGTGTGCCGGGAAAGGTCCTGGCAAGGATTATTCAGCATCGCCTTGCCAGGCACGCTGAGGAGAGGCTTGCGGAGCCCCAATGCGGTTTCAGGAAAGGGCGGTCCTGCACAGATGCCATATTTTCTGTCCGTCTGCTACAGCAGAGGTGTAGGGAATTCCAACAAGACCTACATCTCTGCTTTATTGACCTGGTCAAGGCCTATGATACCATCAGTAGGCCTGGGCTCTGGGTCGTTCTTCGTGCTTTTGGAGTACCTGACCCTCTGCTCACGATCATTAAGGACCTTCATGATGGTGAGCGGGCCCGGGTAAAACTACGTGGCCGGGAGTCAGAGCCATTCCCTGTACACCTTGGGGTGCGACAGGGATGTCCTCTGGCTCCCACATTATTTAACATCTATTTTGACCACGTAGTTCGTGAAGCCTTCAATAGCTGTACCGGGGGAATCTCCATATGGTACAGATATAATGGGAGGCTAATCGATGCCCGGGTGCGGTCAAGGGATGGCTCCCTAATGCTCAACCACGTTATGTATGCTGATGACTTGGTAATAGCTGCTCGGTCAGAGGAGGAGTTGGAGACGCTGCTGCTGAGACTGGAGCGTGCCACTAAGAGGTGGGGCCTTACCATCAGCCCCACCAAAACTAAGCACCTGCCTGGGTATTTTGTACCATCGGACACTCAACCCCCACAACTCCCAATCGGTGATGGGGCAGTTGTGGAGAGAGTGGAGAGTTTCCCATACCTGGGCAGTGTGCTTATGACTGGCTCCAGTTTAACAGCAGAGGTCTCACTCCGAATCAGTCGAGCGGCAATATCTTTTCATCGGTTGCGTAACGCTGTGTGGAAGCTACCTGGTCTGTCGCTCCGCACTAAGCTTCAGGTCTTCTCGGCCACGGTCATTCCCTCCCTTCTCTACGCTTGCGAAACGTGGACCCCCCTAATGGAACATCTTCGCCGGTTAGAAACATTTAGGCTGGCCTGCCTACGATCCATCCTGGGTTTAACCAGACTGGATTGTGTGAGGAGCTCACAAATCCTTGAAAGATCTGGGCAGGGTCCCATCGGTGAGCTCCTCCGGCAGGCAAGGCTGCGATGGCTGGGTCATGTAGCCCGCATGCCCAGCCACCGCATGCCGAAACAGCTTTTGTTTGGCCGGATTGAGGGGGCTAAGCGGGCGCGGCACGGGCTAGAGAAGAGATGGAGTGATGTGGTACAGGAGGACGTGGAGCTGAGTGGACTTGCCGATGACTGGTACCAGCGGTGTCAAGATCGGCCTCTGTGGAGGAGGCTCGTGAAGGATGCTACTGGGCAGTTGGAGGCAGTCGCCCTCCAACAACAACGGAGGGCGGAGGAGCGACGCTCACAACAACGAGCGGAGCGCCGGGTGGCTAAAGCACAGCAGGTTGGCACAGTAGGGGGCACAGGTGGTGCATCAGCCAGTCATCTCAGTCAGTCGACCCGTGGCACCTGGGTCTGCCCCGTGACCTCCTGCCAGCGGGCGTTCGACACTTCACGTGGCCTCAGGGTGCACATAGCCTGGCACAAGCATCGTGGTGACGTCACCGCCACTTAGTGGCGAATGGCGGTTGTTGTTGTTGTTGCATGTGTGTGTAGGTGTATGCATGTGTGTGTGTGTAAGCATGTGTGTGTGTAGGTGTATGCATGTGTCTGTGTGTGTAGGTGTATGCATGTGTCTGTGTGTGTAGGTGTACGTGTGTGTAGGTGTATGCATGTGTGTGTGTAGGTGTATGCATGTGTGTGTGTGTAGGTGTACGCATGTGTGTGTGTGTAGGTGTATGCATGTGTCTGGGTGTGTAGGTGTACGCATGTGTGTGTGTGTAGGTGTACGCATGTGTGTGTGTAGGTGTATGCATGTGTCTGTGTGTAGGTGTACGCATGTGTGTGTGTGTAGGTGTATGCATGTGTCTGGGTGTGTAGGTGTACGCATGTGTGTGTGTGTAGGTGTACGCATGTGTGTGTGTAGGTGTATGCATGTGTCTGTGTGTAGGTGTACGCATGTGTGTGTGTGTAGGTGTACGCATGTGTGTGTGTAGGTGTATGCGTGTGTGTTTAGGTGTATGCATGTCTGTGTGTGTAAGCATCTGCCAGTCACGTCAGCCAGTCAAACCATAACGCCTTCGTCTATCCCGTCACCTCCTGTCTGCGAGCCTGCGACGTGTCACGTGGCCCCCAGGTGCAGTTAGCCTGGCACAAGAACCATGGTGGGCGCCCCTGCCACTTTGTGACGAATAGTGGCCGTCGCACTTGCCCCAAAAGTCCGTTAAAGGCTACACACGAGGGATCTTTGTCTCTGTGTCTCTATGCCCAGCTGTGTCTGGGCGCGCTGCGTGTCGGCTTCGTCTCCATCTTCCTGTCGTCGCCGCTCGTCAGTGGCTTCATGACGGCGGCCGCGTTCCACGTCCTCGTGTCTCAGCTCAAGTACCTCTTCGGCCTCTCTGTGCCCTCATACAGCGGCCCCTTCGCCTCAATCTACGTGAGCATCTGCCAGTCAGCTCACACACACTGTTAGGGCAAGTGCTCTTAGCGAGCACCAGCGAAGGCCAGCATGGCGCACGAGAGGGTGGATGGCCAACACCACGCCCGGCCACCTTTGTCTCCCCAGTGACGATGTTTACACACACCAGGTACTCATTTAAGGCTGACTCGACCTAGGGGAGGTCCAGGACCGGTTCCGATGATCGTCATTCGCCACGAAGTGGTAGTGACGTCACCACGGGGGTTGTGCCAGACAATGTGGACTTTAAAGCCACGAGAAGTTTCGAAGGTTTACTGGCAGGAGGTCACGGGACAGACTCAGGTGTCATGGGTCGACTGAGATGAGCTGATGCAGCTGCATGAACTGTGCCTCCCTACCGTGCCAACTTGCTGTGTTTTAGCCGCCCGGCGCTCTGCTCGTTGTTGTGAGTGTTGCTCTGTTGTTGTTGGAAGGCGACTGCCTTCAACTGCCTACGAGCATCCTTCACGAGCCTCCTCCACAGAGGCCGATCTTGACACCGCTGATACCAGTCATCGGCAAGTCCACTCAGCTCCACATCCTCCTGTACCACATCACGCCATCTCTTCTCGAGCCCGTTCTGCTCGAGAATGGATGGATCATAGGCAGGCCAGCCTGAATGTTTCTAATTGGTGCAGATGTTCCATGAGCAGGGTCCACATTTTTGCAAAAATAGAAAAGGAAAGGCATAACTGTGGCCGAGAAGACCCGAAGCTTCGTGTGGAGCGACAGACCAGGTAGTATCCACACAGCATTGCGCAGCCGATAAGATAATGCCTCTCGACTGATTCAGAGTAAGACTTCTCATGTGAAACTGGAACTGATCAGAAGCACACTGCTCAGGTATGGGAACCTCTCGACTCCCTGCACAACTGCTCCACCACCAATGGGGTGCAGTGTTTGATGACGCAAAATATCGACCCACACAGCCGTGTCTCCCCGCACGTGATCACCCGCACGTGATCATCCGGGACACGTTACGGCTTTGTCAGATTATTCATGGCACGGCAGCGTCGGTTCACGCCTCTAATCCCACTCGTCCGTGCTTCCATGCAGCTGTACGCCCACGCGCCCGCCCATGCACCTGTGCATCTCCCTAGGCTATCATCGAGGTGTTCTCCCGACTGCCTCAGAGCAACGTGGCCGACGTCGTGACCTCGATCATCTGCATCGTCATCGCCGTCCTCGCCAAGGAGATTAACCAGCGCTTCGCGCGCCGACTGCCCGTGCCCATCCCGGTCGAGCTGCTCGTGGTCAGGACTCCGGCGCGAGCGTGAATCGCGCGAGCAAATTAATCACAATTAACTGCACCGCCGCGCGCGCACAGGGTCCCCGCGGGCCGAGCGCACGCACCATGCACACCGCCTACGGCTGCATGCATAATGCATAGCGAGGAGTAAAAAATAATAATCATCATCCTCCCTCCTGTGCCACACCGCCTGCCCCCATTTCGACCCCTGCCCTTTCAGGGACCCTGCTGCCCTATCTCTGACCCCTAATCCCGTGTCTGACCCTGCTCGTGCCCCCCCTGGCCTCGTCTCTGACCCCTGCATGCCTGACCCCTGACCTTGATTCTAACCGTGAGCCCTGTCTCTCACCTCTGACCCTGTATATGATGCCTGACCCTGTACACAGTTCTTGATCCTATGACCCCTTAATCTGACCACATTATATGGCCCCGACCCCGTCATATGGCCCCTGACCCAAGTGTCTGACCCCTGAACGCATTCTCTGACCGGTGACCCTTAGCTCCCCGTGACCCTGCTGCGTCTGTGTGCGTGCTCAGACTGTGGTGGCGACCGCAGTGTCATACGGAGCCGACTTGGAGGGGCGATTTGGGGTGGATGTGGTGCGCGACATCCCAAAGGGGTGCGTGCGTGCTGCTGTTTGTGGTGACACACAAAGACAACCATTCCCGCATATTACCTTTAACAGACTCTTTGGGAGGAAACCTCTGTTAGCGAGTAGCAATTAAGGCCGGGGGTGAGTGGCCAACGCCACGCCCGGCCACCTTTGTCTCCCCCAAGTTGCGGATATTTATACACCGCACCAGGTATTCATTGAAGTACTCATGTAGGGCTGAGTCGACCTATGGGAGGCCCAGGACAATATAACATATGTGCCACAGGCGGGTATGGAACTCGGGTCACCGGATTCGTAGTGCAACACGTCAACCGCAACCCGTCGCACACCTACACAGAGATATACTCACACTCACATGGCATAGATCTCCACAGCACTCATCTGCACAGTAACACATTCACACACTCATCTGCACCATGACACATTCACACACCTGCACAGCGACACATTCACACACTCACCTGCACAGCGACACATTCACACACTCACCTGCACAGTGACATGCTCACACATTCACCTGCACAGTGACACATTCACCTACTCACCTGCACAGCGACACATTCACACACTCACCTGCACAGTGAAACATTCACACACTCACCTGCACAGTGACACATTCACACACTCACCTGTACAGTGACACATTCATACACTCACCTGCACAGTGACACATTACCAGGCCTCACAAGTTTTGAGAAATCTGAAACTTAACAAAACTAGCTTAGTTTTGAGACGCCGCCCGGTTTATTTTTGGAGGTCGTTGTATTTCAGCCGAGAAGTGTCTGCAGCAGGACACGCTGCTTGGCCTGGAATATGCCCTCCAGCGACAGGTGCATCAGCGCAGTGTGGTTGTCGTCCAGCTCCCATTTGAGGATGGAAAAGTCCGACTCGACCGACGACGTGATGGCAAACACGGTCGCTAAGCCGCCGCAGAACGAGCGCAGGCGCTCAAATCGACTCGGGGCACAGGCCCAGGCGTCGCTGAAGGTCGTCTTGACGATGTGCTTGTCGATGGCGTTGCGCAGGATCGTGTCCGAGTTGTACAGCATTACCAGCTCGCGGTGCTCTGCCTCGATCTGATCGATGCTCTCCTCGGTCCAGACTTCAGAGACATGCTTTCGGTAGGGGTCAAGCGCCTCCTTCAGGAACGTGCCATGGCGCAGCTTGACCAGCTGCGCGGGCAGCACAGACGGCGCATCCTTCTCCAGGGCCTGATTGACGCCGTCCCGTTCGGCCTTGATCGACTGCAGGCCCATGACGAGCGTCATCGCGTATATGGCGACGTGCTTGAGCACATCCTTCTGGTCAGCTGCTTCCAGGCGCTCGTGGCAATCCCTCGGGAACGAGCACTAGTTCTCAATGTGCTCCACGATCGCATCGACCGGGATGTGCAGTGACTCGTAGGGCACGTAGTCGTCGTCCTTGCTGTCGTCATCGTCGTTGCGCGGCTGTATGTTCTCGATGCTAAACATGCTGATGAGCGATCCGACCAGCAGCATGTCGGGGCGCTTGTCCTTGGTGTACTCCATGATCGGGCGACGGTACGACTTGTAGAGCGTCAGCAGGCGGTCGAGATGCACCCATCGCAACGTCTTCTTTGGGCACTTGACGTTCATCTTGATCATCAGGTTGTCCTGCGCGTGCAGGTAGACTGAGTACGTGTAGGCCTGCTTGACCCAGATGCCGTCGTCAATGCCCTCGGCCGCCGCCTTCACGACAATGTCCATCTGATGCGGCATGCACCAGATGCGCAACACGTTGTTCTCGGCGCACGCGACGATGCGGGTGACGACGCCTGCATGACGGCCCGTCATTGTGTTCTCACCGTCCGACGACATGCCGATCAGCTTGGCGCGCCACTTGAGGTAGAGCGCGTCCATGAACTTGGCGATCAAGTTGAAGATGTTGACCGCGGAATGACGTTTGAACATCGGAATCGCGACGAGATGCAAGTTGACCAGCTCGCCGCGATAGCAGACTCGCACGCGCGGGTCGAAGAACGATTGGCCGCGATGCGTGCTCCCGTCGCCAGCCAACGACATGGCCAAAACGCTCTCGTCATCGAGGATGACCGCGATCTCCTACAGCGGGACGGTGACCAGGATGCGCGTGTACTGCACGACGATGGCGTCGTTGATGCCAGTGAGCTTCGCCGTCTTGGTCCGGTCCTTGGCCTTCTGGATGACCGCTGCCGTCTGTCGGGACGACAGGCCGATGTTGATGCCGAAGTAGTCCATGGCGAAGTCGAACCGCAGCACGTCCTTGATCGTCACCGTGTAGACTGCCTTGTCCTCCTCCTGAACGAACAGCTTCATCGCATTAGCCTTCTCCTTCTGCTTCTTGGCAAGCTTCTTGCGGACCGCGTCGGCTGTGTTCTCCTCGCCCTGGTCGTCGTCAATGTCGTCAAGCTGCTCGTCATCGCGAAAGAACAGGTCGCCGACAATCGTCGTTTCGACAATGGCGGCACTGATGAAGAACTGCAGTGTGTCGGTAGCCAGGTCCATGTGGTGGTGCAGCGTGTTGGTGAGCTTGACGAGCCCGTCGAAGTAGTGCTTCTTCTCCTCAACCGACAGGTCCTTGTGCTTCGTCCACGAGGACGCGTGCTGCCCCTCGTGGTGGCTGCGATGCTTGAACGCAGCGAACGGCTTCCTGAAGTACTGGATGTCGCTGCGATGTTTGCGCTCGCGCCCTGCCATGCTGACCTCCACGACGTCGCGGCCCTCGTGCAGGCAGAACTTGCACCGGACGGTCACGTCGCCATTGGCCTCCGTCGAGACGATCTCCAGCGCGTATTCCAGGGCGTGCGACTTCTGCAACGGCGTCGACTTCTTGCCCTTGCCCTTGCTCGCCATCCTCGCGCAACCTCGTTAGTTTTGAGACCGCCACTGACTTGATTTTGAGATATCCGGACTTATTTTTGGAAAAGTCTCAAATTTTATGAGGCCTGCACTTACTACACTCACCTGCACAGTGACACATTCACACACTCACCTGCACAGTGACACATTACTACACTCACCTGCACAGTGACACATTCACACACTCACCTGCACAGTGACACATTCACACACTCACCTGCACAGTGACACATTCACACACTCACCTGCACAGTGACACATTCACACACTCACCTGCACAGTGACACATTCACAAACTCACCTGCACAGTGACACATTCACACACTCACCTGCACAGTGACACATTCACACACTCACCTGCACAGTGACACATTACTACACTCACCTGCACAGTGACACATTCACACACTCACCTGCACAGTGACACATTCACACACTCACCTGCACAGTGACACATTCACACACTTACCTGCACAGTGACACATTCACAAACTCACCTGCACAGTGACACATTCATACACTCACCTGCACAGTGACACATTCACACACTCACCTGCACAGTGACACATTCACACACTCACCTGCACAGTGACACATTACTACACTCACCTGCACAGTGACACATTCACACACTCACCTGCACAGTGACACATTCACACACTCACCTGCACAGTGACACATTCACACACTTACATGTACAGTGACACATTACTACACTCACCTGCACAGTGACACATTCACACACTCACCTGCACAGTGACACATCCACACACTCACCTGCACAGGGACACATTCACACACTCACCTGCACAGTGACACATTCACACACTCACCTGCACAGTGACACATTCACCTGCACAGTGACACACTACAACACTCACCTGCACAGTGATATATTCACACACTCACCTGCACAGTGACACATTCACACACTCACCTGCACAGTGACACATTACTACACTCACCTGCACAGTGACACATTCACACACTCACCTGCATAGTGACACATTCACACACTCACCTGCACAGTGACACATTCACACACTTACCTGCACAGTGACACATTCACAAACTCACCTGCACAGTGACACATTCACACACTCACCTGCACAGTGACACATTCACACACTTACCTGCACAGTGATACATTCACATACTCACCTGCACAGTGATACATTCACACACTCACCTGCACAGTGATACATTACTACACTCACCTTCAGTGACACATTCACACACTCACCTATACAGTGACACATCAATACACTCACCAGCACAGTGACACGTTCACACACTCACCTGCACAGTGACACGTTCATACACTCACCTGCACAGTGACACGTTCATACACTCACCTGCACAGTGACACATTCACACACTCACCTGCACAGTGACACATTCACACACTCACCTGCACAGTGACACGTTCATACACTCACCTGCAGAGTGACACATTCACACACTCACCTGTACAGTGACACATTCACACACTCACCTGCACAGTGATACATTACTACACTCACCTGCACAGTGACACATTCACACACTCACCAGCACAGTGACACATTCACACACTCACCTGCACAGTGACACATTCACACACTCACCTGCACAGTGACACGTTCATACACTCAGCATCACCGTGACAAAGACAAAGGTCCCCCCTCTATCCCTAACAAACTTTTGGGGCAAGTGCTTTGAGGGGGTATTGAAGTCAGCACAATGCCCTGCCGCAACTGATGTTAGTACGCGCTGATCGCTACGCCACAACACAACACACACGCTACACACACACTACACATACACAGACGGTACAAACACACTACACACACAACACCACTCATACCACACACACACACAACACACACACTACACACACGGTATAAACACACTACACACACGGTACAAACACACTACACACGCTACACACACACTACACACGCACTACACACGCTACACACACTGTACAAACTACACACACACTACACACACGCTACACACACACTACACACACACGATACAAACACACTACACACGCTACACTACACGCGCTACACACACACTACACACACACTACACACAACACTATACACACGGTACAAACACACTACACACACGGTACAAACACACTACACACACGACACACTACACACACACTACACACACGATACAAACACACTACACAATGCTACACTACACGTGCTACACACACACAGTACAAACACACTACACAATGCTACAATACACGTGCTACACACATACAGTACACACACACTACACACACACTACACGTGCTACACACACACAGTACACACACACTACACACACACTACACGTGCTACACACACAGTACACACACACTACACACACACTACACACGCTACACACACTACACGCGGTATACACAGACGACACACACATTATACACAGACCACACACACACCACACACACACCACACACACATTAGGGGCCGTCCATAAATGACGTCACGCGATTTTGGCCGATTTTTTTATCCCTCCCCCCCCTCGTCACACGGCGTCACAAAAAGTCAGACCCCCTCAAATATGACGTCACAAAAGCTCTGCCCCCCCCCCAAACCATATTTCCATTTGGAAAATAAAACATGCCTCAAATAACTTTAATCTATTGTCATTGTAGTGCGTATTTAATGTGGCGCTGCACTCTGATGTAGGAGAAATCATTTATTAAAAAGGCGTTGGAAAGCTGAAATTTAGCATAAAATTCACTTGACAATATTCATCGTCTAACTAAAACTGCAGATGTGCAGAATATTACGTTGGAATTCTCTTAAAATTATTAAATAGTAAAAGTAATTATAACTATTTAAAAAATACTTGAAACTTTGTAGTAGAACAGAGAGTACAATTATAACAATCACATATTCATTCCACAGAATGAAAATCCCTGGTAGAATCATTATAATCAAAATGTTTAATAACAATCATTCAAAACATTTACAAAATGTATGCTTCTCCATTCTCCCATGGAGAAGAAAAATGCTCCTTCATGGAATAAATCAAAGGTGGCCTTAGTAAATTTAAATAATCAAATAGTTAATAATAAAAATTAATTAAAATGTATTTAAAGTTGCGCATTTTGATGTGACGCCACATTTCTCAAACCCCCCCTCCCCCCTCGTCACACATAGTCACAAATGTCTGATCTCCTTCCCCCCCCCCCCCCCGGTGTGTGACGTTATTTATGGACGGCCCCTTACACACATACTACACACAAACTACACACACAGTATACACACACACACGACACACAACACACACACAGTCTACACACATTAGACACACACTACACACGTGGACACGCAGTGCAGAGAGTCAGTATTGTCTCAATGTGGCTCAATGGGTTTGCTTAATCTCCGGGTTAAATAAAGGGCAGAGCACCACACACACTACGCTCACACACTACGCACACTACGCTCACACACTACGCACACACCCTCACACACAGATCCGCGAACTCTGTGTACCATGCAACGATTACATGCGGCAAGGCAGGGGCCAGACATTGACTTTTCATTTTAAACTGATGACCTCTACAATTCAATTACTGCCATGCAGAACGCCGCTGGCTCATTTGCATTCCCAGTGGCCCCCCGCGCCCCAACCCCCTCGGCCCCCCCACCAGGGATCAGCTGCCCACTGCCTTCCCGCGGCCCTCTGCCGCCCTCTCGCGGTACGAGGGCAGCAATGGATCCATTGCATCACCACCAAGGCCATGTACTCATGCTGATGCCAATGCAAATTAAACGTCGTAACCCTCCACGACCTCGACGAGCATTGTCACGACGTTCAACAAACAAAAAAGCGGGGACCGCCCTTAGCCGAGCTGCGTTCATTTTCCAGACGACCGCACCCGCAGCAATGGTTCGTCAAGAACGGGCACTGCACAGGCGCAACAGCAGTAGCAGCATCCAGGCAGGGCCGGATTCAGATTGTGTAGGCCACCTGGGCTACAGGTACTGTGAGGCCACCTGGGCTACAGCTACTGTGAGGCCACTGGGCTACAGGTACTGTGAGGCCCCCAGTAATATTTTCAAAAGGAAAACAAAGTTAAAGAAAAATATAATTTATTTTGACAAGGCTAACGACAATCAAATTCAGCATTCACCAATGAAATAACTTTTCACTTCTCTGGCACTGGCAGTGCCAGTGGGGGGGGGGGGGGGTGGCACGTGTCCCCCCCCCCCCCCCCCCCTCAATGATCCGATCTAAATCCCTCATTTCGATCGGATAATTGGGATTCATTAGTAATAAATCGGCATTTTGCGACACCCACTGCCACCGTGTAGCATATTATTAAGTGCCAGGGACTCTATGAGATGATAGGACAATAGTCTGAGTCCATAATTGGCAATAAGTAACGGCAAAGCAGTTATAAGTGACTCGCAGAATTGTGCGCAGTTGCGTATACAGTCCACGACTTCCCTTCAGGAATTCACCTTCAGCGAGCGCGATGCCGATCACACAACGCGGTTTGATTTCAACCCTCAATCGATGGCTGTGCCATCGCCGCACACGCGTCGAATAAAAAGCAAGGGACAAGTCTTTACTTACTAACAAGTCTTTACTTACAGTGAGGGAAAAAAGTATTTGATCCCCTGTTGATTTAGTACGTTTGCCCACTGACAAAGAAATTATCAGTCTATAATTTTAATGGTAGTGAGAGAGAATAACAACAACAACAAAATCCAGAAAAACGCATGTCAAAAATGTAAAAAAATGATTTACATTTTAATGAGGGAAATAAGTATTTGACCCCCTCTCAATCAGAAAGATTTCTGTCTCCCAGGTGTCTTTTATACAGGTAACGAGCTGAGATTAGGAGCACACTCTTAAAGGAAGTGCTCCTAATCTCAGCTTGTTACCTGTATAAAAGACACCTGTCCACAGAAGCAATCAATCAATCAGATTCCAAACTCTCCACCATGGCCAAGACCAAAGAGCTCTCCAAGGGTGTCAGGGACAAGATTGTAGACCTACACAAGGCTGGAATGGACTACAAGACCATTGCCAAGCAGCTTGCTGAGAAGGTGACAACAGTTGGTGCGATTATTCGCAAATGGAAGAAACACAAAAGAACTGTCAATCTCCCTCGGCCTGGGGCTCCATGCAAGATCTCACCTCGTGGAGTTGCAATGATAATGAGAACGGTGAGGAATCAGCCCAGAACTACACGGGAGGATCTTGTCAATGATCTCAAGGGAGCTGGGACCATAGTCACCAAGAAAACAATTGGTAACACACTACGCCGTGAAGAACTGAAATCCTGCAGCGCCCACAAGGTCCCCCTGCTCAAGAAAGCACATATACATGCCCATCTGAAGTTTGCCAATGAACATCTGAATGATTCAGAGGACAACTGGGTGAAAGTGTTGTGGTCAGATGAGACAAAAATAGAGCTCTTTGGCATCAACTCAACTCGCCGTGTTTGGAGGAGGAGGAATGCTGCCTATGACCCCAAGAACACCATCCCACCGTCAAACATGGAGGTGGAAATATTATGCTTTGGGGATGTTTTTCTGTCAAGGGGACAGGGCAACTTCACCGCATCAAAGGGACGATGGACGGGGCCATGTACCGTCAAATCTTGGGTAAGAACCTCCTTCCCTCAACCAGGGCATTAAAAATGGGTCGTGGATGGGTATTCCAGCATGTCACTGACCCAAAACACACGGCCAAGGCAACAAAGGAGTGGCTCAAGAAGAAGCACATTAAGGTCCTGGAGTGGCCTAGCCAGTCTCCAGACCTTAATCCCATAGCAAATCTGTGGAGGGAGCTGAAGGTTTGAGTTGCCAAACGTCAGCCTCGAAACCTTAATGACTTGGAGAAGATCTGCAAAGAGGAGTGGGACAAAATCCCTCCTGAGATGTGTGCAAACCTGGTGGCCAACTACAAGAAACGTCTGACCTCTGTGATTGCCAACAAGGGTTTTGCCACCAAGTACTAAGTCATGTTTTGCAGAGGGGTCAAATACTTATTTCCCTCATTAAAATACAAATCAATTTATAACATTTTTGACATGCGTTATTCTGGATTTTTTTTGTTGTTATTCTGTTTCTCACTGTTCAAATAAACCTACCATTAAAATTTAAAATTATTGACTGATCATTTTTTTGTCAGTGGGCAAACGTACAAAATCAGCAGGGGATCAAATACTTTTTTTTCCCTCACTGTACTAACTACTGTCATTTTTCATTGCTGGAGGGGTTGCCCCCCCCCTACCTGAAAATCCTGGCTCCGCCATTGATCTCTGGAGGCCCTCCAGCTGGCGGAGGCCCCTGGGCTGCAGCCCCTAAAGCCCCCACGCCTTAATCCGGCCCTGCATCCAGGCACCCATCATCCACCTTCCAGGAGGTCATCACCTCTCCAGGCATATTACCTGTTCAGACTCTCAGCCATTCAGGCTCTCACCTGTACAGATTATCACCTCTATAGACCATCACCCGTTCAGGCTCTCACGTGTTCTGTCTGACGTACGAGGAACTTTGATGTTGTAATTGTTGTTGGATCGGACATTCGTAACATATGCGCGCATTACAAGTTTATTGATGATGTAATTGTTATTGTATTTATTATGATTGTTTTTTTAATTGTTGTTGTGATTATTGTTGTGATTGTTCTCGCTGTGATTGTTGTTGTTTTAATGGTTGTTTTTGTCGTCCCAGGCTGGCTCCTCCGGTTATACCGGACGTGAGCCTCTTCCCCGAGATAATCGGGGATGCGTTTGCCATAGCGATCGTGGCCTTCGTGGTGCCCCTGTCACTCAGCAAGATCTTCGCACAGAAGCACGGATACGCTATCGATAGCAACCAGGTAACTGGGTACCCGTAACTAGGTCGCCTGGTTACCAGATAAATAAGTTACCTTGTAACCAGGTAGTAACCGGATATCTTGGTAACCAGATGACTTGGTAACCAGGTAACCAAGTGACCTGTTAACCAGGCAAATGTGTAACCAGATGAACTGGTAATCAGGTTTCCGAATACCCAGCTACCAGGTGACCTGGTAATCAGGTAGCCGGATAACCAGGTAACCAGGTGACCTGGTAACCTTGAACCAAATAACTGGTTAACAAGTTGACCCATTAAGGAGGTAACCAGATAAGCAGGTTACCCAATAACTGGATAACCGGGCAGCCAGCTGGCAGATGAAACAATGTGACTGGGATGTAATGAGATTTATTCGATCCGTGTAAATCACTAAATGGGGTTCCCAGACAGCCGTCTTCCATGCGTTGCATCTGGCACAGGTCATTGTGACTGCGTCTGTCTCGCTCGCCCCTCCATCATTTAACTATTTACTGATTTAACTTTGATAGCACTCCGGCTTGCCAGCTGCACTGCTACTGATGATGGTCTTGGTTGGTCATTACAATGTGGAGAGCGGTGGTGCAGTGATTGGCGCATTGTGCAACGAATCAGACTTCAGTTAGATTACCAGCCCACGGTCAACATCAGTAGCGATTATCTGAACTGGTCCTTAAATGAGTAACTGGTGCAATGTGGCAACATCAGCACTTGGGAGACAAAGGCGGCCGGGCGTGGTGCTGGCCACCCACATAAGTGCGCTGTGCCAGCGTTTTTATGTGCTTGCCCCAACCATATGTGGAGGCTACACAGGAAATATTTGCCTTTGTTTTTTGTTCATTATATATTTGGCTCTGATGCATGGTGATGATATTGATGATGTTGTTAATAATGATTTTAATGATGACGATTGTGATATTGATGTTGATAGCGTTGATGTTGATTATAACGATGCTGATAACAATGTTGATCATGATCCACAGGAGTTGCTTGCGTTCGGGTTGAGCAACATCTTCGGGTCGTTCTTCCAGACGGTCGTGGTGAGCACGTCGCTCTCCCGCTCACTCATACAGGAGAGCTCTGGCGGCAAGACACAGGTCCTGGCCACACCACCACCGCACCATGCTAACACAGCACCGCACCACACTGACACAGCACCACACCACGCTAACACATTATCGCAAAATGCTAACACAGCACCGCACCACCACCACCGCACCATGGAACAACACCACCGCACCACGCTAACACAGCACCGCACCACGCTAACACAGCACCGAACCATGCTAACACAACACCGCACCACGCTAACACAGCACCACACTAACACAGCACCACACCACACTAACACAGCACCACACCACACTAACACAGCACCACACCACGCTAACACAGCACCACACCACGCTAACACAGCACCACACCACACTAACACAGCACCACACCACGCTAAAACAGCACCACAACACACTAACACAGCACCGCACCACGCTAACACAGCCCCTCACCACACTAACACAGCACCACACCACACTAACACAGCACCACACCACACTAACACAGCACCACACCACACTAACACAGCAACACACCTCACTAACACAGCACCGCACCACGCTAACACAGCACCACACTAACACAGCACCACATCACACGAACACAGCACCACACTAACACAGCACCACACCACACTAACATAGCACCGCACCACGCTAACACAGCATCACACCACACTAACACAGCACCACACTAACACAGCACCACACCACACTAACACAGCACCACAACACACTAACACAGCACCGCACCACGCTGACACAGCACCACACCACACTAACACAGCACCACACCACACTAACACAGCAACACACAATTAACACAGCACTACACCATGCTACCACAGCACCACACTAACACAGCACCACGCCACACTAACAGAGCAACACACTAACACATCACCACACTAACACAGCAGCACACCACGCTAAAACAGCACCACACTACACTAACACAGCACCACACTAACACACCACCGCACCACACTAACACAGCACCAAACCACACTAACACAGCACCACAACACAATAACACAGCACCACACCACAATAACAAAGAACCACACCACTCTAAAACAGCACCACACCACACTATCACAGCACCACACTAACACAGCACCACAACACGCTAAAACAGCACCACACTACACTAACACATCACCCTACCACACTAACACAGCACCACACTAACACAGCACCGCACCATGCTAACACAGCACAACACCACACTAACACAGCACCACACCACACTAACACAGCACCGCACCACACTTACACCGCAACACACCACACTAACACAGCACCACACCACACTAACACAGCAACACACCACTAAAACAGCACCGCACCACGCTAACACAGCACCACACTAACACAGCACCACACTAACATAGCACCACACCGCGCTAAAACAGCACCACACTACACTAACACATCACCCTACCACACTAACACAGCACCACACTAACACAGCACCACACCACACTAACGCAGCACCACACCACACTAACACAGCACCACACCACACTAAAACAGCACCACACCACACTAACATAGCACCACATCACACTAACACAGCACCGCACAACACCACACTAACACAGCACGGCACCACGCTAACACAGCACCACACCACACTAACACAGCACCACCCCACACTAACACAGCACCGCACCACGCTTACACAGCACCACACCACACTAACATAACACCACACTACACTAACACAGCAACACACCACTAACACAGCACCGCACCACGCTAACACAGCACCACACTAACACAGCACCACACTAACACAGCACCTCACCACACTAACATAGCACCACACCACACTAACACAGCACCACACCCTGCTAACACAGCACCACACCACACTAACACAGCACCACACCACATTAACACTGCACCACACGACGCTAACATAGCACCACACCACACGAACACAGCACCGCACCACACTAACACAGCACCGCACCACACTAACACAGCAACAAACCACACTAACACAGCACCACAACACAATAACACAGCACCACACCACACTAACAAAGAACCACACCACTCTAAAACAGCACCACACCACACTATCACAGCACCACACTAACACAGCACCACAACACGCTAAAACAGCACCACACTACACTAACACATCACCCTACCACACTAACACAGCACCACACTAACACAGCACCGCACCACGCTAACACAGCACCACACCACACTAACACAGCACCACACCACACTAACACAGCACCGCACCACGCTTACACCGCAACACACCACACTAACACAGCACCACACCACACTAACACAGCAACACACCACTAAAACAGCACCGCACCACGCTAACACAGCACCACACTAACACAGCACCACACTAACATAGCACCACACCGCGCTAAAACAGCACCAGACTACACTAACACATCACCCTACCACACTAACACAGCACCACACTAACACAGCACCACACCACACTAACGCAGGACCACACCACACTAACACAGCACCACACCACACTAAAACAGCACCACACCACACTAACATAGCACCACATCACACTAACGCAGCACCGCACAACACCACACTTACACAGCACGGCACCACGCTAACACAGCACCACACCACACTAACACAGCACCACCCCACACTAACACAGCACCGCACCACGCTTACACAGCACCACACCACACTAACACAACACCACACTACACTAACACAGCAACACACCACTAACACAGCACCGCACCACGCTAACACAGCACCACACTAACACAGCACCACACTAACACAGCACCTCACCACACTAACATAGCACCACACCACACTAACACAGCACCACACCCTGCTAACACAGCACCACACCACACTAACACAGCACCGCACCACATTAACACTGCACCACACGACGCTAACATAGCACCACACCACACGAACACAGCACCGCACCACACTAACACAGCACCACACCACACTAACACTGCACCGCACCACGCTAACACAGCACCACACCACACTAACACAGCACCGCACCACAATAACACAGCACCGCACCACACTAACGCAGCACCACATCACACGAAGACAGCACCACACCACACTAACACAGCACCGCACAGCACCACACTACATTAACACAGCACCGCACCACGCTAACACAGCACCACACCACACTAACACAGCACCACACCACACTAACATAGCACCAAACCACACTAACACAACACCACACAGCACCACACCACACTAACACAGCACCACAATACACTAACACAGCACCGCACCACGCTGACACAGCACCACACCACACTAACACAGCACCACACTAACACAGCAACACACAATTAACACAGCACTGCACCATGCTACCACAGCACCACACTAACACAGCACCACACTAACACAGCAACACACTAACACAGCACCACACTAACACAGCAGCACACCACGCTAAAGCAGCACCACACTACACTAACACAGCACCACACTAACACAGCACCGCTCCACACTAACACAGCATCACACCACACTAACACATCACCACATCACACTAACACAGCACCATACTAACACAGCACCACACCACACTAACACAGCACCACACCACACTAACAAAGCACCACACCACTCTAAAACAGCACCACACCACACTATCACAGCACCACACTAACACAGCACCACACCACGCTAAAACAGCACCACACTACACTAACACAGCAGCACACTAACACAGCACCGCACCACACTAACACAGCACCACACTAACACATCACCATACCACACTAACACAGCACCACACTAACACAGCACCACACCACACTAACACAGGACCACACCACACTAACACAGCACCACACCACACTAGCACAGCACCACACCACACTAACACAGGACCAGACCACACTAACACAGCACCACACCACACTAACACAGCACCACACCACACTAACACAGCACCACACCACACGAACACAGCACCGCACCACACTAACACAGCACCGCACCACACTAACACAGCAACAAACCACACTAACACAGCACCACAACACAATAACACAGCACCACACCACACTAACAAAGAACCACACCACTCTAAAACAGCACCACACCACACTATCACAGCACCACACTTACACAGCACCACAACACGCTAAAACAGCACCACACTACACTAACACATCACCCTACCACACTAACACAGCACCACACTAACACAGCACCGCACCACGCTAACACAGCACCACACTAACACATCACCATACCACACTAACACAGCACCACACTAACACAGCACCACACCACACTAACACAGGACCACACCACACTAACACAGCACCACACCACACTAGCACAGCACCACACCACACTAACACAGGACCAGACCACACTAACACAGCACCACACCACACTAACACAGCACCACACCACACTAACACAGCACCACACCACACGAACACAGCACCGCACCACACTAACACAGCACCGCACCACACTAACACAGCAACAAACCACACTAACACAGCACCACAACACAATAACACAGCACCACACCACACTAACAAAGAACCACACCACTCTAAAACAGCACCACACCACACTATCACAGCACCACACTTACACAGCACCACAACACGCTAAAACAGCACCACACTACACTAACACATCACCCTACCACACTAACACAGCACCACACTAACACAGCACCGCACCACGCTAACACAGCACCACACCACACTAACACAGCACCACACCACACTAACACAGCACCGCACCACGCTTACACCGCAACACACCACACTAACACAGCACCACACCACACTAACACAGCAACACACCACTAAAACAGCACCGCACCACGCTAACACAGCACCACACTAACACAGCACCACACTAACATAGCACCACACCGCGCTAAAACAGCACCACACTACACTAACACATCACCCTACCACACTAACACAGCACCACACTAACACAGCACCACACCACACTAACGCAGGACCACACCACACTAACACAGCACCACACCACACTAAAACAGCACCACACCACACTAACATAGCACCACATCACACTAACACAGCACCGCACAACACCACACTTACACAGCACGGCACCACGCTAACACAGCACCACACCACACTAACACAGCACCACCCCACACTAACACAGCACCGCACCATGCTTACACAGCACCACACCACACTAACACAACACCACACTACACTAACACAGCAACACACCACTAACACAGCACCGCACCACGCTAACACAGCACCACACTAACACAGCACCACACTAACACAGCACCTCACCACACTAACATAGCACCACACCACACTAACACAGCACCACACCCTGCTAACACTGCACCACACGACGCTAACATAGCACCACACCACACGAACACAGCACCGCACCACACTAACACAGCACCACACCACACTAACACTGCACCGCACCACGCTAACACAGCACCACACCACACTAACACAGCACCGCACCACAATAACACAGCACCGCACCACACTAACGCAGCACCACATCACACGAAGACAGCACCACACCACACTAACACAGCACCGCACAGCACCACACTACATTAACACAGCACCGCACCACGCTAACACAGCACCACACCACACTAACACAGCACCACACTAACACAGCAACACACAATTAACACAGCACTGCACCATGCTACCACAGCACCACACTAACACAGCACCACACTAACATAGCACCAAACCACACTAACACAACACCACACAGCACCACACCACACTAACACAGCACCACAATACACTAACACAGCACCGCACCACGCTGACACAGCACCACACCACACTAACACAGCACCACACTAACACAGCAACACACAATTAACACAGCACTGCACCATGCTACCACAGCACCACACTAACACAGCACCACACTAACACAGCAACACACTAACACAGCACCACACTAACACAGCAGCACACCACGCTAAAGCAGCACCACACTACACTAACACAGCACCACACTAACACAGCACCGCTCCACACTAACACAGCATCACACCACACTAACACATCACCACATCACACTAACACAGCACCATACTAACACAGCACCACACCACACTAACACAGCACCACACCACACTAACAAAGCACCACACCACTCTAAAACAGCACCACACCACACTATCACAGCACCACACTAACACAGCACCACACCACGCTAAAACAGCGCCACACTACACTAACACAGCAGCACACTAACACAGCACCGCACCACACTAACACAGCACCACACTAACACATCACCATACCACACTAACACAGCACCACACTAACACAGCACCACACCACACTAACACAGGACCACACCACACTAACACAGCACCACACCACACTAGCACAGCACCACACCACACTAACACAGGACCAGACCACACTAACACAGCACCACACCACACTAACACAGCACCACACCACACTAACACAGCACCACACCACACTAACACAGCACCACACCACACTAACATAGCAACACACCACACTAACACAACACCGCACAGCACACACCACACTAACACAGGACCACACCACACTAACACAGCACCACACCACACTAACACAGCACAGCACCACCCTAACACAGCACCGCACATCGCTGACACAGCACCACACCACACTAAAACAGCACCACACTAACACAGCAACACACAATTAACACAGCACTATGCTACCATAACACCACACTAACACAGCACCACACCACACTAACATAGCAACACACCACACTAACACAACACCGCACAGCACCACACCACACTAACACAGGACCACACCACACTAACACAGCACCACACCACACTAACATAGCACCACACCACACTAACACAGCACCGCACAGCACAGCACCACAGTAACACAGCACCACACCACGCTAAAACAGCACCACACTACACTAACACATCAGCCTACCACACTAACACAGCACCACACTAACACAGGACCACACCACACTAACACAGGACCACACCACACTAACACAGCACCACACCACACTAACATAGCACCACATCACACTAACACAGCACCGCACAACACCACACTAAAACAGGAGCACACCACACTAACACAGCACCACACTAACACAGCAACACACAATTAACACAGCACTGCACCATGCTACCACAGCACCACACTAACACAGCACCACACTAACACAGCAACACACTAACACAGCACCACACTAACACAGCAGCACACCACGCTAAAGCAGCACCACACTACACTAACACAGCACCACACTAACACAGCACCGCTCCACACTAACACAGCATCACACCACACTAACACATCACCACATCACACTAACACAGCACCATACTAACACAGCACCACACCACACTAACACAGCACCACACCACACTAACAAAGCACCACACCACTCTAAAACAGCACCACACCACACTATCACAGCACCACACTAACACAGCACCACACCACGCTAAAACAGCACCACACTACACTAACACAGCAGCACACTAACACAGCACCGCACCACACTAACACAGCACCACACTAACACATCACCATACCACACTAACACAGCACCACACTAACACAGCACCACACCACACTAACACAGGACCACACCACACTAACACAGCACCACACCACACTAGCACAGCACCACACCACACTAACACAGGACCAGACCACACTAACACAGCACCACACCACACTAACACAGCACCACACCACACTAACACAGCACCACACCACACTAACACAGCACCACACCACACTAACATAGCAACACACCACACTAACACAACACCGCACAGCACACACCACACTAACACAGGACCACACCACACTAACACAGCACCACACCACACTAACACAGCACAGCACCACCCTAACACAGCACCGCACATCGCTGACACAGCACCACACCACACTAAAACAGCACCACACTAACACAGCAACACACAATTAACACAGCACTATGCTACCATAACACCACACTAACACAGCACCACACCACACTAACATAGCAACACACCACACTAACACAACACCGCACAGCACCACACCACACTAACACAGGACCACACCACACTAACACAGCACCACACCACACTAACATAGCACCACACCACACTAACACAGCACCGCACAGCACAGCACCACAGTAACACAGCACCACACCACGCTAAAACAGCACCACACTACACTAACACATCAGCCTACCACACTAACACAGCACCACACTAACACAGGACCACACCACACTAACACAGGACCACACCACACTAACACAGCACCACACCACACTAACATAGCACCACATCACACTAACACAGCACCGCACAACACCACACTAAAACAGGAGCACACCACACTAACACAGCACCACACCACACTAACACAGCACAGCACCACCCTAACACAGCACCGCACTACGCTGACACAGCACCACACCACACTAAAACAGCACCACACCACACTAACACAGCAACACACAATTAACACAGCACTGCACCATGCTACCATAGCACCACACTAACACAGCACCACACTAACACATCACCACACCACACGAACACAGCAACACACTAACACAGCACCACACTAACACAGCAGCACACCACGCTAAAACAGCACCACACTACACTAACACAGCACCACACTAACACAGCGCCGCACCACACTAACACAGCACCACACTAACACATCACCACACCACAATAACACAGCACCACACCACACTAACACAGCACCACACCACACTAACACAGCAACACACCTCACTAACACAGCACCGCACCACGCTAACACAGCACCACACTAACACAGCACCACATCACACGAACACAGCACCACACTAACACAGCACCACACCACACTAACATAGCACCGCACCACACTAACACAGCATCACACCACACTAACACAGCACCACACTAACACAGCACCACACCACACTAACACAGCACCACAACACACTAACACAGCACCGCACCACGCTGACACAGCACCACACCACACTAACACAGCACCACACCACACTAACACAGCAACACACAATTAACACAGCACTACACCATGCTACCACAGCACCACACTAACACAGCACCACGCCACACTAACAGAGCAACACACTAACACATCACCACACTAACACAGCAGCACACCACACTAACACACCACCGCACCACACTAACACAGCACCAAACCACACTAACACAGCACCACAACACAATAACACAGCACCACACCACACTAACAAAGAACCACACCACTCTAAAACAGCACCACACCACACTATCACAGCACCACACTAACACAGCACCACAACACGCTAAAACAGCACCACACTACACTAACACATCACCCTACCACACTAACACAGCACCACACTAACACAGCACCGCACCACGCTAACACAGCACCACACCACACTAACACAGCACCACACCACACTAACACAGCACCGCACCACACTTACACCGCAACACACCACACTAACACAGCACCACACCACACTAACACAGCAACACACCACTAAAACAGCACCGCACCACGCTAACACAGCACCACACTAACACAGCACCACACTAACATAGCACCACACCGCGCTAAAACAGCACCACACTACACTAACACATCACCCTACCACACTAACACAGCACCACACTAACACAGCACCACACCACACTAACGCAGCACCACACCACACTAACACAGCACCACACCACACTAAAACAGCACCACACCACACTAACATAGCACCACATCACACTAACACAGCACCGCACAACACCACACTAACACAGCACGGCACCACGCTAACACAGCACCACACCACACTAACACAGCACCACCCCACACTAACACAGCACCGCACCACGCTTACACAGCACCACACTAACACAGCACCACACTAACACAGCACCTCACCACACTAACATAGCACCACACCACACTAACACAGCACCACACCCTGCTAACACAGCACCACACCACACTAACACAGCACCGCACCACATTAACACTGCACCACACGACGCTAACATAGCACCACACCACACGAACACAGCACCGCACCACACTAACACAGCACCGCACCACACTAACACAGCACCAAACCACACTAACACAGCACCACAACACAATAACACAGCACCACACCACACTAACAAAGAACCACACCACTCTAAGACAGCACCACACCACACTATCACAGCACCACACTAACACAGCACCACAACACGCTAAAACAGCACCACACTACACTAACACATCACCCTACCACACTAACACAGCACCACACTAACACAGCACCGCACCACGCTAACACAGCACCACACCACACTAACACAGCACCACACCACACTAACACAGCACCACACCACACTAACACAGCACCACACTAACACAGCACCACACCACACTAACACAGCACCACAACACACTAACACAGCACCGCACCACGCTGACACAGCACCACACCACACTAACACAGCACCACACCACACTAACACAGCAACACACAATTAACACAGCACTACACCATGCTACCACAGCACCACACTAACACAGCACCACGCCACACTAACAGAGCAACACACTAACACATCACCACACTAACACAGCAGCACACCACACTAACACACCACCGCACCACACTAACACAGCACCAAACCACACTAACACAGCACCACAACACAATAACACAGCACCACACCACACTAACAAAGAACCACACCACTCTAAAACAGCACCACACCACACTATCACAGCACCACACTAACACAGCACCACAACACGCTAAAACAGCACCACACTACACTAACACATCACCCTACCACACTAACACAGCACCACACTAACACAGCACCGCACCACGCTAACACAGCACCACACCACACTAACACAGCACCACACCACACTAACACAGCACCGCACCACACTTACACCGCAACACACCACACTAACACAGCACCACACCACACTAACACAGCAACACACCACTAAAACAGCACCGCACCACGCTAACACAGCACCACACTAACACAGCACCACACTAACATAGCACCACACCGCGCTAAAACAGCACCACACTACACTAACACATCACCCTACCACACTAACACAGCACCACACTAACACAGCACCACACCACACTAACGCAGCACCACACCACACTAACACAGCACCACACCACACTAAAACAGCACCACACCACACTAACATAGCACCACATCACACTAACACAGCACCGCACAACACCACACTAACACAGCACGGCACCACGCTAACACAGCACCACACCACACTAACACAGCACCACCCCACACTAACACAGCACCGCACCACGCTTACACAGCACCACACCACACTAACACAACACCACACTACACTAACACAGCAACACACCACTAACACAGCACCGCACCACGCTAACACAGCACCACACTAACACAGCACCACACTAACACAGCACCTCACCACACTAACATAGCACCACACCACACTAACACAGCACCACACCCTGCTAACACAGCACCACACCACACTAACACAGCACCGCACCACATTAACACTGCACCACACGACGCTAACATAGCACCACACCACACGAACACAGCACCGCACCACACTAACACAGCACCGCACCACACTAACACAGCACCAAACCACACTAACACAGCACCACAACACAATAACACAGCACCACACCACACTAACAAAGAACCACACCACTCTAAAACAGCACCACACCACACTATCACAGCACCACACTAACACAGCACCACAACACGCTAAAACAGCACCACACTACACTAACACATCACCCTACCACACTAACACAGCACCACACTAACACAGCACCGCACCACGCTAACACAGCACCACACCACACTAACACAGCACCACACCACACTAACACAGCACCGCACCACGCTTACACCGCAACACACCACACTAACACAGCACCACACCACACTAACACAGCAACACACCACTAAAACAGCACCGCACCACGCTAACACAGCACCACACTAACACAGCACCACACTAACATAGCACCACACCGCGCTAAAACAGCACCACACTACACTAACACATCACCCTACCACACTAACACAGCACCACACTAACACAGCACCACACCACACTAACGCAGGACCACACTACACTAACACAGCACCACACCACACTAAAACAGCACCACACCACACTAACATAGCACCACATCACACTAACACAGCACCGCACAACACCACACTTACACAGCACGGCACCACGCTAACACAGCAGCACACCACACTAACACAGCACCACCCCACACTAACACAGCACCGCACCACGCTTACACAGCACCACACCACACTAACACAACACCACACTACACTAACACAGCAACACACCACTAACACAGCACCGCACCACGCTAACACAGCACCACACTAACACAGCACCACACTAACACAGCACCTCACCACACTAACATAGCACCACACCACACTAACACAGCACCACACCCTGCTAACACAGCACCACACCACACTAACACAGCACCGCACCACATTAACACTGCACCACACGACGCTAACATAGCACCACACCACACGAACACAGCACCGCACCACACTAACACAGCACCACACCACACTAACACTGCACCGCACCACGCTAACACAGCACCACACCACACTAACACAGCACCGCACCACAATAACACAGCACCGCACCACACTAACGCAGCACCACATCACACGAAGACACCACCACACCACACTAACACAGCACCGCACAGCACCACACTACATTAACACAGCACCGCACCACGCTAACACAGCACCACACCACACTAACACAGCACCACACCACACTAACATAGCACCAAACCACACTAACACAACACCACACAGCACCACACCACACTAACACAGCACCACACTAACACAGCAACACACAATTAACACAGCACTGCACCATGCTACCACAGCACCACACTAACACAGCACCACACTAACACAGCAACACACTAACACAGCACCACACTAACACAGCAGCACACCACGCTAAAGCAGCACCACACTACACTAACACAGCACCACACTAACACAGCACCGCTCCACACTAACACAGCATCACACCACACTAACACATCACCACATCACACTAACACAGCACCATACTAACACAGCACCACACCACACTAACACAGCACCACACCACACTAACAAAGCACCACACCACTCTAAAACAGCACCACACCACACTATCACAGCACCACACTAACACAGCACCACACCACGCTAAAACAGCACCACACTACACTAACACAGCAGCACACTAACACAGCACCGCACCACACTAACACAGCACCACACTAACACATCACCATACCACACTAACACAGCACCACACTAACACAGCACCACACCACACTAACACAGGACCACACCACACTAACACAGCACCACACCACACTAGCACAGCACCACACCACACTAACACAGGACCAGACCACACTAACACAGCACCACACCACACTAACACAGCACCACACCACACTAACACAGCACCACACCACACTAACACAGCACCACACCACACTAACATAGCAACACACCACACTAACACAACACCGCACAGCACACACCACACTAACATAGGACCACACCACACTAACACAGCACCACACCACACTAACACAGCACAGCACCACCCTAACACAGCACCGCACATCGCTGACACAGCACCACACCACACTAAAACAGCACCACACTAACACAGCAACACACAATTAACACAGCACTATGCTACCATAGCACCACACTAACACAGCACCACACCACACTAACATAGCAACACACCACACTAACACAACACCGCACAGCACCACACCACACTAACACAGGACCACACCACACTAACACAGCACCACACCACACTAACATAGCACCACACCACACTAACACAGCACCGCACAGCACAGCACCACACTAACACAGCACCACACCACGCTAAAACAGCACCACACTACACTAACACATCAGCCTACCACACTAACACAGCACCACACTAACACAGGACCACACCACACTAACACAGGACCACACCACACTAACACAGCACCACACCACACTAACATAGCACCACATCACACTAACACAGCACCGCACAACACCACACTAAAACAGGAGCACACCACACTAACACAGCACCACACCACACTAACACAGCACAGCACCACCCTAACACAGCACCGCACTACGCTGACACAGCACCACACCACACTAAAACAGCACCACACCACACTAACACAGCAACACACAATTAACACAGCACTGCACCATGCTACCATAGCACCACACTAACACAGCACCACACTAACACATCACCACACCACACGAACACAGCAACACACTAACACAGCACCACACTAACACAGCAGCACACCACGCTAAAACAGCACCACACTACACTAACACAGCACCACACTAACACAGCGCCGCACCACACTAACACAGCACCACACTAACACATCACCACACCACAATAACACAGCACAAAACTAACACAGCACCACACCACACTAACACAGCAACACACCACTAAAACAGCACCTCTACACGCTAACACAGCACCACACTAACACAGCACCACACTAACACAGCACCACGCAACACTAACATAGCACCACACCACACTAACACAGCACCGCACACCACAGCACCACACTAACACAGCACCACACTGCGCTAAAACAGCACCACACTACACTAACACATCACCCTATCACACTAACACAGCACCACACTAACACAGGACCACACCACACTAACACAGGACCACACCACACTAACACAGCACCACACCACACTAAAACAGCACAACACCACACTAACATAGCACCACATCACACTAACACAGCACCGCACAACACAACACTAACATAGCACCGCACCACGCTAACACAGCAGCACACCACAATAACACAGCACCACACCACACTAACACAGCACCGCACCACGCTTACACAGCACCACACCACACTAACACAGCACCACACTACACTAACACAGCAACACACAACTAACACAGCACCGCACCACGCTAACACAGCACCACACTAACACAGCACCACACTAACACAGCACCACACCACACTAACATAGCACCACACCACACTAACACAGCACCGCACAGCACCACACCACAATAACACAGCACCACTCCATGCTAACACAGCATCACACCACACTAACACAGCACCACACTAACACAGCACCGCACCACACTAACACAGCACCACACCACACGAACACAGCAACACACTAACACAGCACCACACTAACACAGCAGCACACCACGCTAAAACAGCACCACACTACACTAACACAGCACCACACTAACACAGCGCCGCACCACACTAACACAGCACCACACCACACTAACACATCACCACACCACACTAACACAGCACAAAACTAACACAGCACCACACCACACTAACTCAGCAACACACCACTAAAACAGCACCTCAACACGCTAACACAGCACCACACTAACACAGCACCACACTAACACAGCACCACGCAACACTAACATAGCACCACACCACACTAACACAGCACCGCACACCACAGCACCACACTAACACAGCACCACACTGCGCTAAAACAGCACCACACTATACTAACACATCACCCTACCACACTAACATAGCACCACACCACACTAAAACAGCACCACACCACACTAACATAGCACCACATCACACTAACACAGCACCGCACAACACCACACTAACACAGCACCGCACCACGCTAACACAGCAGCACACCACAATAACACAGCACCACACCACACTAACACAGCACCGCACCACGCTTACACAGCACCACACCACACTAACACAGCACCACACTACACTAACACAGCAACACACCACTAACACAGCACCGCACCACGCTAACACAGCACCACACTAACACAGCACCACACTAACACAGCACCACACCACACTAACATAGCACCACACCACACTAACACAGCACCGCACAGCACCACACCACAATAACACAGCACCACTCCATGCTAACACAGCATCACACCACACTAACACAGCACCACACTAACACAGCGCCGCACCACACTAACACAGCACCACACCACACTAACACATCACCACACCACACTAACACAGCACAAAACTAACACAGCACCACACCACACTAACACAGCAACACACCACTAAAACAGCACCTCAACACGCTAACACAGCACCACACTAACACAGCACCACACTAACACAGCACCACGCAACACTAACATAGCACCACACCACACTAACACAGCACCGCACAGCACAGCACCACACTAACACAGCACCACACTGCGCTAAAACAGAACCACACTACACTAACACATCACCCTACCACACTAACACAGCACCACACTAACACAGGACAACACCACACTAACACAGGACCACACCACACTAACACAGCACCACACCACACTAAAACAGCACCACACCACACTAACATAGCACCACATCACACTAACACAGCACCGCACAACACCACACTAACACAGCACCGCACCACGCTAACACAGCAGCACACCACAATAACACAGCACCACACCACACTAACACAGCACCGCACCACGCTTACACAGCACCACACCACACTAACACAGCACCACACTACACTAACACAGCAACACACCACTAACACAGCACCGCACCACGCTAACACAGCACCACACTAACACAGCACCACACCACACTAACATAGCACCACACCACACTAACACAGCACCGCACAGCACCACACCACAATAACACAGCACCACTCCATGCTAACACAGCATCACACCACACTAACACAGCACCGCACAGCACCACACCACACTAACACAGCACCACACCATGCTAACACAGCACCACACCACACTAACACAGCACCACACCACACTAACTCAGCACCGCACCACGCTGACACAGCACCACACCACTCTAACACAGCACCACACCACACTAACACAGCAACACACCACTAACACAACACCGCACCAGGCTAACACAGCACAACGCACGCTAACACAGCACCGCACCACACTTACCCAGCACCGCACCACACTAACACAGCACCGAAACCACACTAATACTGCACCACACGACGCTAACATAGCACCACACCACACTAACACAGTACCGCACCACACTAACACAGCACCGCACCACACTAACACAGCACCGCACCACACTAACACAGCACCACACCACACTAATGCAGCACCGCACCACACTAACACAGCACCGCAGCACAATAACACAGCACGACACCACACTAACATAGCACCGCACAGCACCACACCACACTAACACAGCACCGCACCACGCTAACACAGCACCACACCACACTAACACAGCAACGAACCACACTAACACAGCACCACACTACACTAACTCAGCACTGCACCACGCTAACACAGCACAACACTATGCTAACACAGCACAACACACGCTAACACAGCACCGCACCACACTAACATAGCACCACCCGACGCTAACACAGCACCACACCACACTAACACAGCACCGCACCACGCTAACACATCATCGCACCACACTAACACAGCACCGCACCACGCTAACACAGCACCACACTAACACATCACCACACCACACTAACACAGCACCGCACCATTCTAACACAGCACTAAACCACACTAACAGAGCACTACACCACGCTAAGACAGCACCACACCACACTAACATAGCACCACACCACACTAACACAGCACTACACTAACACAGCACCACACCACACTAATAAAGCACCGCACCACACTAACACAGCACAACACCACGCTAACACAGCACAACGCACGCTAACACAGCACCGTACCACACTTACCTAGCACCGCACCACACTAACACAGCACCGCACCACACTAACACAGCACCACACGACGCTAACACTGCACACACCACACTAACCCAGCACTGCACCACACTAACACAGCACCACACCAGACGAACACAGCACCGCACCACACTAATACAGCACCACACCACACAAACACAGCACCACACCACACTAACACAGCACCGCACAGCACCACACTAACACAGCACCACACCACGCTAACACAGCACCACACCACAATAACACAGCACCGCACCACACTAACACAGCACCACACCACGCTAAAACAGCACCATACCACACTATCACAGCACCACACTAACATAGCACCACACCACGCTAAAACAGCACCACACTACACTAACGCAGCACCACACAGCACCGCACCACGCTAACACAGCACCACACCACAATAACACAGCACCGCACAGCACTACACCACACTAACACAGCACCGCACCACGCTAACACAGCACCACACTAACACAGCACCACACTAACACAGCACCACACCACACTAACACAGCACCAAACTAACACAGCACCACACTAACACAGCACCACACCTCACTAACAAAGCACCACACCACGCTAAAACAGCACCATACCACACTATCACAGCACCACACTAACATAGCACCACACCACGCTAAAACAGCACTACACTACACTAATGCAGCACCACACACATCACCGCACCACACTAACACAGCACCGCACACCACAGCACCACACTAACACAGCACCACACTGCGCTAAAACAGCACCACACTATACTAACACATCACCCTACCACACTAACATAGCACCACACCACACTAAAACAGCACCACACCACACTAACATAGCACCACATCACACTAACACAGCCCCGCACAACACCACACTAACACAGCACCGCACCACGCTAACACAGCAGCACACCACAATAACACAGCACCACACCACACTAACACAGCAACACACTACACTAACACAGCAACACACCACTAACACAGCACCGCACCACGCTAACACAGAACCACACTAACACAGCACCACACTAACACAGCACCACACCACACTAACATAGCACCACACCACACTAACACAGCACCGCACAGCACCACACCACAATAACACAGCACCACTCCATGCTAACACAGCATCACACCACACTAACACAGCACCACACTAACACAGCGCCGCACCACACTAACACAGCACCACACCACACTAACACATCACCACACCACACTAACACAGCACAAAACTAACACAGCACCACACCACACTAACACAGCAACACACCACTAAAACAGCACCTCAACACGCTAACACAGCACCACACTAACACAGCACCACACTAACACAGCACCACGCAACACTAACATAGCACCACACTAACACAGCACCGCACAGCACAGCACCACACTAACACAGCACCACACTGCGCTAAAACAGAACCACACTACACTAACACATCACCCTACCACACTAACACAGCACCACACTAACACAGGACAACACCACACTAACACAGGACCACACCACACTAACACAGCACCACACCACACTAAAACAGCACCACACCACACTAACATAGCACCACATCACACTAACACAGCACCGCACAACACCACACTAACACAGCACCGCACCACGCTAACACAGCAGCACACCACAATAACACAGCACCACACCACACTAACACAGCACCGCACCACGCTTACACAGCACCACACCACACTAACACAGCACCACACTACACTAACACAGCAACACACCACTAACACAGCACCGCACCACGCTAACACAGCACCACACTAACACAGCACCACACCACACTAACATAGCACCACACCACACTAACACAGCACCGCACAGCACCACACCACAATAACACAGCACCACTCCATGCTAACACAGCATCACACCACACTAACACAGCACCGCACAGCACCACACCACACTAACACAGCACCACACCATGCTAACACAGCACCACACCACACTAACACAGCACCACACCACACTAACTCAGCACCGCACCACGCTGACACAGCACCACACCACTCTAACACAGCACCACACCACACTAACACAGCAACACACCACTAACACAACACCGCACCAGGCTAACACAGCACAACGCACGCTAACACAGCACCGCACCACACTTACCCAGCACCGCACCACACTAACACAGCACCGAAACCACACTAATACTGCACCACACGACGCTAACATAGCACCACACCACACTAACACAGTACCGCACCACACTAACACAGCACCGCACCACACTAACACAGCACCGCACCACACTAACACAGCACCACACCACACTAATGCAGCACCGCACCACACTAACACAGCACCGCAGCACAATAACACAGCACGACACCACACTAACATAGCACCGCACAGCACCACACCACACTAACACAGCACCGCACCACGCTAACACAGCACCACACCACACTAACACAGCAACGAACCACACTAACACAGCACCACACTACACTAACTCAGCACTGCACCACGCTAACACAGCACAACACTATGCTAACACAGCACAACACACGCTAACACAGCACCGCACCACACTAACATAGCACCACCCGACGCTAACACAGCACCACACCACACTAACACAGCACCGCACCACGCTAACACATCATCGCACCACACTAACACAGCACCGCACCACGCTAACACAGCACCACACTAACACATCACCACACCACACTAACACAGCACCGCACCATTCTAACACAGCACTAAACCACACTAACAGAGCACTACACCACGCTAAGACAGCACCACACCACACTAACATAGCACCACACCACACTAACACAGCACTACACTAACACAGCACCACACCACACTAATAAAGCACCGCACCACACTAACACAGCACAACACCACGCTAACACAGCACAACGCACGCTAACACAGCACCGTACCACACTTACCTAGCACCGCACCACACTAACACAGCACCGCACCACACTAACACAGCACCACACGACGCTAACACTGCACACACCACACTAACCCAGCACTGCACCACACTAACACAGCACCACACCAGACGAACACAGCACCGCACCACACTAATACAGCACCACACCACACAAACACAGCACCACACCACACTAACACAGCACCGCACAGCACCACACTAACACAGCACCACACCACGCTAACACAGCACCACACCACAATAACACAGCACCGCACCACACTAACACAGCACCACACCACGCTAAAACAGCACCATACCACACTATCACAGCACCACACTAACATAGCACCACACCACGCTAAAACAGCACCACACTACACTAACGCAGCACCACACAGCACCGCACCACGCTAACACAGCACCACACCACAATAACACAGCACCGCACAGCACTACACCACACTAACACAGCACCGCACCACGCTAACACAGCACCACACTAACACAGCACCACACTAACACAGCACCACACCACACTAACACAGCACCAAACTAACACAGCACCACACTAACACAGCACCACACCTCACTAACAAAGCACCACACCACGCTAAAACAGCACCATACCACACTATCACAGCACCACACTAACATAGCACCACACCACGCTAAAACAGCACTACACTACACTAATGCAGCACCACACACATCACCGCACCACACTACCACAGCACCACACCACACAAACACAGCACCACACCACACTAACACAGCACCACACAGCACCACACTAACACAGCACCACACCACGCTAACACAGCACCACACCACAATAACACAGCACCGCACCACACTAACACAGCACCACACTAACACAGCACCACACTAACATAGCTCCACACCACACTAACACAGTACCGCACAGCACCACACCACACTTAAACAGCACCACACCACACTAACATAGCTCCACACCACACTAACACAGCACCGCACAGCACCACACCACACTAACACAGCACCGCACCACGCTAACACAGCACCACACCACAATAACACAGCACCGCACAGCACTACACCACACTAACACAGCACCGCACCACGCTAACACAGCACCACACTAACACAGCACCACACTAACACAGCACCAAACTAACACAGAACCACACTAACACAGCAGCATACCACGGTAACACATCACCACACCACACTAACACAGCACCACACCTCACTAACAATGCACCACACCACGCTAAAACAGCACCATACCACACTATCACAGCACCACACTAACATAGCACCACGCCACGCTAAAACAGCACCACACTACACTAACGCAGCACCACACTAACACAGCACCGCACCACACTAACACAGCACCACACCACACTAACACAGCACCACACCTCACTAACGATGCACCACACCACGCTAAAACAGCTCCATACCACACTATCACAGCACCACACTAACATAGCACCACACCACGCTAAAACAGCACCACACTACACTAACGCAGCACCACACAGCACCGCACCACGCTAACACAGCACCACACCACAATAACACAGCACCGCACAGCACTACACCACACTAACACAGCACCGCACCACGCTAACACAGCACCACACTAACATAGCACCACACTAACACAGCACCACACCACACTAACACAGCACCAAACTAACACAGCACCACACTAACACAGCACCACACCTCACTAACAAAGCACCACACCACGCTAAAACAGCACCATACCACACTATCACAGCACCACACTAACATAGCACCACACCACGCTAAAACAGCACTACACTACACTAATGCAGCACCACACACATCACCGCACCACACTACCACAGCACCACACCACACAAACACAGCACCACACCACACTAACACAGCACCACACAGCACCACACTAACACAGCACCACACCACGCTAACACAGCACCACACCACAATAACACAGCACCGCACCACACTAACACAGCACCACACCACACTAACACAGCACCACACTAACATAGCTCCACACCACACTAACACAGTACCGCACAGCACCACACCACACTAAAACAGCACCACACCACACTAACATAGCTCCACACCACACTAACACAGCACCGCACAGCACCACACCACACTAACACAGCACCGCACCACGCTAACACAGCACCACACCACAATAACACAGCACCGCACAGCACTACACCACACTAACACAGCACCGCACCACGCTAACACAGCACCACACTAACACAGCACCACACTAACACAGCACCAAACTAACACAGAACCACACTAACACAGCAGCACACCACGGTAACACATCACCACACCACACTAACACAGCACCACACCTCACTAACAATGCACCACACCACGCTAAAACAGCACCATACCACACTATCACAGCACCACACTAACATAGCACCACGCCACGCTAAAACAGCACCACACTACACTAACGCAGCACCACACTAACACAGCACCGCACCACACTAACACAGCACCACACCACACTAACACATCACCACATCACACTAACACAGCACCACACCACACTAACACAGCACCACACCACACTAATACAACACCACACTAACACAGCACCACACCACACTAACATAGCACCACACCACACTAACACAGCACCGCACAGCACCACACTAACACAGCACCGCACCACGCTAACACAGCACCACACCACACTAACACAGCACCGCACCACACTAACACAGCACCGCACCACGCGGACACAGCACCACACCACACTAACACAGGACCACACCACACTAACACAGCAACACACCACTAACACAGCACCGCACCATGCTAACACAACACCACACTAACACAGCACCGCACTAACACAGCACCACACCACACTAACACAACAACAACAACCGCCATTCGCCACTAAGTGGCGGTGACGTCACCACGACGCTTGTGCCAGGCTATGTGCACCCTGAGGCCACGTGAAGTGTCGAACGCCCGCTGGCAGGAGGTCACGGGGCAGACCCAGGTGCCACGGGTCGACTGACTGAGATGACTGGCTGATGCACCACCTGTGCCCCCTACTGTGCCAACCTGCTGTGCTTTAGCCACCCGGCGCTCCGCTCGTTGTTGTGAGCTTCGCTCCTCCGCCCTCCGTTGTTGTTGGAGGGCGACTGCCTCCAACTGCCCAGTAGCGTCCTTCACGAGCCTCCTCCACAGAGGCCGATCTTGACACCGCTGGTACCAGTCATCAGCAAGTCCACTCAGCTCCACGTCCTCCTGTACCACATCACTCCATCTCTTCTCTAGCCCGTGCCGCGCCCGTTTAGCCCCCCCAATCCGGCCGAACAAAAGCTGTTGCGGCATGCGATGGCTGGGCATGTGGGCTGCATGACCCAGCCATCGCAGCCTTGCCCGCCGGAGGAGCTCACCGATGGGACCTTGCCCAGATCTTTCAAGGATTTGTGAGCTCCTCACACAATCCAGTCTGGTTAAACCCAGGATGGATCGTAGGCAGGCCAGCCTAAATATTTATAACCAGCGAAGATGTTCCATTAGGGGGGTCCACGTTTCGCAAGCGTAGAGAAGGGAGGGAATGACCATGGCCGAGAAGACCTGAAGCTTAGTGCGGAGCGACAGACCAGGTAGCTTCCACACAGCGTTATGCAACCGATGAAAAGATATTGCCGCTCGACTGATTCGGAGTGAGACCTCTGCTGTTAAACTGGAGCCAGTCATAAGTACACTGCCCAGGTATGGGAAACTCTCCACTCTCTCCACAACTGCCCCATCACCGATTGGGAGTTGTGGGGGTGGAGTGTCCGATGGTACAAAATACCCAGGCAGGTGCTTAGTTTTGGTGGGGCTGATGGTAAGGCCCCACCTCTTAGTGGCACGCTCCAGTCTCAGCAGCAGCGTCTCCAACTCCTCCTCTGACTGAGCAGCTATTACCAAATCATCAGCATACATAACGTGGTTGAGCAATAGGGTGCCATCCCTTGACCGCACCCGGGCATCGATCAGCCTCCTATTATATCTGTACCATATGGAGATTCCCCCGGTACAGCTATTGAAGGCTTCACGAACTACGTGGTCAAAATAGATGTTAAATAATGTGGGAGCCAGAGGACATCCCTGTCGCACCCCAAGGTGTACAGGGAATGGCTCTGACTCCCGGCCACGTAGTTTTACCCGGGCCCGCTAACCATCATGAATGTCCTTAATGATCGTGAGCAGAGGGTCAGATACTCCAAAAGCACGAAGAACGACCCAGAGCCCAGGCCTACTGATGGTATCATAAGCCTTGACCAGGTCAATAAAGCAGAGATGTAGGTCTTATTGGAATTCCCTACACCTCTGCTGTAGCAGACGGACAGAAAATATGGCATCTGTGCAGGACCGCCTTATCCTGAAACCGCAATGGGGCTCCGCAAGCCTCTCCTCAGCGTGCCTGGCAAGGCGATGCTGAATAATCCTTGCCAGCACCACACCACACTAACATAGCACCACACCACACTAACCCAGCACCACACTAATACAGCACCACACTAACACAGCACCCCACTAACACATCACCACACCACACTAACTCGGCACCATACCACGCTAACACAGCACTACACCACACTAACGCAGCACTGCACCACGCTAAGACAGCACCACACCACACTAACACAGCACCACACTAACACAGCACCACACCATGCTAACACAGCACCACAACACACTAACACAGCACCATACCATGCTAACACAGCACCACACCACACTAACACAGCACCACACCACACTAACACAGCACCACATCACACGAACACAGCACCACACCACACTAACACAGCACCACACCACGCTAACAGCACCACACCACGCTAACACAGCACCACACTAACACAGCACCGCACCACGCTAACACAGCACCACACCACACTAATACAGCACCACACCACACTAACACAGCACCACACCACACTAACACCTCACCGCACCATGCTAACACAGCACCAGACTAACACAGCACCACACCACACTAACACAGCATCGCACCACGCTAACACAGCACCACACCACACTAACACAGCACCACACCACAGTAACACAGCACCACACCACACTAACACAGCACCACACCACACTAACACAGCGCCACACCACACTAACACAGCACCACACGACACTAACACAGCGCCACAGCACACTAACACAGCGCCACACCACACGAACACAGCTTCCCACACCACACTAACACAGCACCGCACCACACTAACACAGCTGCACACCACACTAACACAGCACCGCACCACACTAACACAGCACCACACCACACTAACACAGCACCACACTAACACAGCACAGCACCACCGTAACATAGCACCGTACCACGCTAACACAGCACTACACCACACTAACACAGCACCGCACCATGCTAACACAGCACCACATCACACTAACACAACACCACACTAACACAGCACTGCACCACGCTAACACAGCACCACACTAACACAGCACCACACCACACTAACACAGCGCCACACCACACTAACACAGCACCACACCACAGTAACACAGCACCACACCACACTAACACAGCACCACACCACACTAACACAGCGCCACAGCACACTAACACAGGACCACACGACACTAACACAGCACCGCACCACACTAACACAGCACCACACCACACTAAAACAGCACCGCACCACACTAACACAGCACCACTCCACACTAACACCGCGCCACACCACACTAACACAGCGCCACACCACACGAACACAGCACCACACCACACTAACACAGCATTGCACCACGCTAACACAGCACCACACCACACTAACACAACACCACACTAACACAGCACCGCACCACGCTAACACAGCAGTACACCACACTAACACTGCACCGCACCATGCTAACACAGCACCACACCACACTAACACAAGACCACACTAACACAGCGCCACACCACACTAACACAGCACCACACCACAGTAACACAGCACCACACCACACTAATACAGCACCACACCACACTAACACAGCACCACACCACACTAACACAGGACCACACGACACTAACACAGCACCGCACCACACTAACACAGCACCACAACACACTAACACAGCACCGCACCACACTAACACAGCACCACACCACACTAACACCGTGCCACACCACACTAACACAGCGCCACACCACACGAACACAGCACCACACCACACTAACACAGCACCACATCACACGAACACAGCACCACACCACACTAACACAGCACCACACTAACACAGCACCGCACCACGCTAACACAGCACCGCACCACACTAATACAGCACCACACCACACTAACACAGCACCACACCACACTAACACCTCACCGCACCATGCTAACACAGCACCAGACTAACACAGCACCACACCACACTAACACAGCATCGCACCACGCTAACACAGCACCACACCACACTAACACAGCACCACACCACAGTAACACAGCACCACACCACACTAACACAGCACCACACCACACTAACACAGCGCCACACCACACTAACACAGCACCACACGACACTAACACAGCGCCACAGCACACTAACACAGCGCCACACCACACGAACACAGCTTCCCACACCACACTAACACAGCACCGCACCACACTAACACAGCTGCACACCACACTAACACAGCACCGCACCACACTAACACAGCACCACACCACACTAACACAGCACCACACTAACACAGCACAGCACCACCGTAACATAGCACCGTACCACGCTAACACAGCACTACACCACACTAACACAGCACCGCACCATGCTAACACAGCACCACATCACACTAACACAACACCACACTAACACAGCACTGCACCACGCTAACACAGCACCACACTAACACAGCATCACACCACACTAACACAGCGCCACACCACACTAACACAGCACCACACCACAGTAACACAGCACCACACCACACTAACACAGCACCACACCACACTAACACAGCGCCACACCACACTAACACAGGACCACACGACACTAACACAGCACCGCACCACACTAACACAGCACCACACCACACTAAGACAGCACCGCACCACACTAACACAGCACCACTCCACACTAACACCGCGCCACACCACACTAACACAGCGCCACACCACACGAACACAGCACCACACCACACTAACACAGCATTGCACCACGCTAACACAGCACCACACCACACTAACACAACACCACACTAACACAGCACCGCACCACGCTAACACAGCAGTACACCACACTAACACTGCACCGCACCATGCTAACACAGCACCACACCACACTAACACAAGACCACACTAACACAGCGCCACACCACTCTAACACAGCACCACACCACAGTAACACAGCACCACACCACACTAATACAGGACCACACCACACTAACACAGCGCCACACCACACTAACACAGGACCACACGACACTAACACAGCACCGCACCACACTAACACAGCACCACAACACACTAACACAGCACCGCACCACACTAACACAGCACCACACCACACTAACACCGTGCCACACCACACTAACACAGCGCCACACCACACGAACACAGCACCACACCACACTAACACAGCACCGCACCACGCTTACACAGCACCACACCACACTAACACAGCACCACACTACACTAACACAGCAACACACCACTAACACAGCACCGCACCACGCTAACACAGCACCACACTAACACAGCACCACACTAACACAGCACCACACCACACTAACATAGCACCACACCACACTAACACAGCACCGCACAGCACCACACCACAATAACACAGCACCACTCCATGCTAACACAGCATCACACCACACTAACACAGCACCACACTAACACAGCGCCGCACCACACTAACACAGCACCACACCACACTAACACATCACCACACCACACTAACACAGCACCACACTAACACAGCACCACACTAACACAGCACCACGCAACACTAACATAGCACCACACCACACTAACACAGCACCGCACAGCACAGCACCACACTAACACAGCACCACACTGCGCTAAAACAGAACCACACTACACTAACACATCACCCTACCACACTAACACAGCACCACACTAACACAGGACAACACCACACTAACACAGGACCACACCACACTAACACAGCACCACACCACACTAAAACAGCACCACACCACACTAACATAGCACCACATCACACTAACACAGCACCGCACAACACCACACTAACACAGCACCGCACCACGCTAACACAGCAGCACACCACAATAACACAGCACCACACCACACTAACACAGCACCGCACCACGCTTACACAGCACCACACCACACTAACACAGCACCACACTACACTAACACAGCAACACACCACTAACACAGCACCGCACCACGCTAACACAGCACCACACTAACACAGCACCACACCACACTAACATAGCACCACACCACACTAACACAGCACCGCACAGCACCACACCACAATAACACAGCACCACTCCATGCTAACACAGCATCACATCACACTAACACAGCACCGCACAGCACCACACCACACTAACACAGCACCACCCAATGCTAACACAGCACCACACCACACTAACACAGCACCACACCACACTAACTCAGCACCGCACCACGCTGACACAGCACCACACCACTCTAACACAGCACCACACCACACTAACACAGCAACACACCACTAACACAACACCGCACCAGGCTAACACAGCACAACGCACGCTAACACAGCACCGCACCACACTTACCCAGCACCGCACCACACTAACACAGCACCGAAACCACACTAAGACTGCACCACACGACGCTAACATAGCACCACACCACACTAACACAGGACAACACCACACTAACACAGGACCACACCACACTAACACAGCACCACACCACACTAAAACAGCACCACACCACACTAACATAGCACCACATCACACTAACACAGCACCGCACAACACCACACTAACACAGCACCGCACCACGCTAACACAGCAGCACACCACAATAACACAGCACCACACCACACTAACACAGCACCGCACCACGCTTACACAGCACCACACCACACTAACACAGCACCACACTACACTAACACAGCAACACACCACTAACACAGCACCACACCACGCTAACACAGCACCACACTAACACAGCACCACACCACACTAACATAGCACCACACCACACTAACACAGCACCGCACAGCACCACACCACAATAACACAGCACCACTCCATGCTAACACAGCATCACACCACACTAACACAGCACCGCACAGCACCACACCACACTAACACAGCACCACACCATGCTAATACAGCACCACACCACATTAACTCAGCACCGCACCACGCTGACACAGCACCACACCACTCTAACACAGCACCACACCACACTAACACAGCAACACACCACTAACACAACACCGCACCAGGCTAACACAGCACAACGCACGCTAACACAGCACCGCATTACACTTACCCAGCACCGAACCACACTAACACAGCACCGAAACCACACTAAGACTGCACCACACGACGCTAACATAGCACCACACCACACTAACACAGTACCGCACCACACTAACACAGCACCGCACCACACTAACACAGCACCGCACCACACTAACACAGCACCACACCACACTAATGCAGCACCGCACCACACTAACACAGCACCGCAGCACAATAACACAGCACGACACCACACTAACATAGCACCGCACAGCACCACACCACACTAACACAGCACCGCACCACGCTAACACAGCACCACACCACACTAACACAGCAACGAACCACACTAACACAGCACCACACTACACTAACTCAGCACTGCACCACGCAAACACAGCACAACACTATGCTAACACAGCACAACACACGCTAACACAGCACCGCACCACACTTACCCACACCGCACCACACTAACACAGCACCGCACCACACTAACATAGCACCACCCGACGCTAACACAGCACCACACCACACTAACACAGCACCGCACCACGCTAACACATCATCGCACCACACTAACACAGCACCGCACCACGCTAACACAGCACCACACTAACACATCACCACACCACACTAACACAGCACCGCACCATTCTAACACAGCACTAAACCACACTAACAGAGCACTACACCACGCTAAGACAGCACCACACCACACTAACATAGCACCACACCACACTAACACAGCACTACACTAACACAGCACCACACCACACTAATAAAGCACCGCACCACACTAACACAGCACAACACCACGCTAACACAGGACAACGCACGCTAACACAGCACCGTACCACACTTACCTAGCACCGCACCACACTAACACAGCACCGCACCACACTAACACAGCACCACACGACGCTAACACTGCACACACCACACTAACCCAGCACTGCACCACACTAACACAGCACCACACCACACGAACACAGCACCGCACCACACTAATACAGCACCACACCACACAAACACAGCACCACACCACACTAACACAGCACCGCACAGCACCACACTAACACAGCACCACACCACGCTAACACAGCACCACACCACAATAACACAGCACCGCACCACACTAACACAGCACCACACCACGCTAAAACAGCACCATACCACACTATCACAGCACCACACTAACATAGCACCACACCACGCTAAAACAGCACCACACTACACTAACGCAGCACCACACAGCACCGCACCACGCTAACACAGCACCACACCACAATAACACAGCACCGCACAGCACTACACCACACTAACACAGCACCGCACCACGCTAACACAGCACCACACTAACACAGCACCACACTAACACAGCACCACACCACACTAACACAGCACCAAACTAACACAGCACCACACTAACACAGCACCACACCTCACTAACAAAGCACCACACCACGCTAAAACAGCACCATACCACACTATCACAGCACCACACTAACATAGCACCACACCACGCTAAAACAGCACTACACTACACTAATGCAGCACCACACACATCACCGCACCACACTACCACAGCACCACACCACACAAACACAGCACCACACCACACTAACACAGCACCACACAGCACCACACTAACACAGCACCACACCACGCTAACACAGCACCACACCACAATAACACAGCACCGCACCACACTAACACAGCACCACACCACACTAACACAGCACCACACTAACATAGCTCCACACCACACTAACACAGTACCGCACAGCACCACACCACACTAAAACAGCACCACACCACACTAACATAGCTCCACACCACACTAACACAGCACCGCACAGCACCACACCACACTAACACAGCACCGCACCACGCTAACACAGCACCACACCACAATAACACAGCACCGCACAGCACTACACCACACTAACACAGCACCGCACCACGCTAACACAGCACCACACTAACACAGCACCACACTAACACAGCACCAAACTAACACAGAACCACACTAACACAGCAGCACACCACGGTAACACATCACCACACCACACTAACACAGCACCACACCTCACTAACAATGCACCACACCACGCTAAAACAGCACCATACCACACTATCACAGCACCACACTAACATAGCACCACGCCACGCTAAAACAGCACCACACTACACTAACGCAGAACCACACTAACACAGCACCGCACCACACTAACACAGCACCACACCACACTAACACAGCACCACACCTCACTAACAATGCACCACACCACGCTAAAACAGCTCCATACCACACTATCACAGCACCACACTAACATAGCACCACACCACGCTAAAACAGCACCACACTACACTAACGCAGCACCACACAGCACCGCACCACGCTAACACAGCACCACACCACAATAACACAGCACCGCACAGCACTACACCACACTAACACAGCACCGCACCACGCTAACACAGCACCACACTAACACAGCACCACACTAACACAGCACCACACCACACTAACACAGCACCACACCTCACTAACAAAGCACCACACCACGCTAAAACAGCACCATACCACACTATCACAGCACCACACTAACATAGCACCACACCACGCTAAAACAGCACTACACTACACTAATGCAGCACCACACACATCACCGCACCACACTACCACAGCACCACACCACACAAACACAGCACCACACCACACTAACACAGCACCACACAGCACCACACTAACACAGCACCACACCACGCTAACACAGCACCACACCACAATAACACAGCACCGCACCACACTAACACAGCACCACACCACACTAACACAGCACCACACTAACATAGCTCCACACCACACTAACACAGTACCGCACAGCACCACACCACACTAAAACAGCACCACACCACACTAACATAGCTCCACACCACACTAACACAGCACCGCACAGCACCACACCACACTAACACAGCACCGCACCACGCTAACACAGCACCACACCACAATAACACAGCACCGCACAGCACTACACCACACTAACACAGCACCGCACCACGCTAACACAGCACCACACTAACACAGCACCACACTAACACAGCACCAAACTAACACAGAACCACACTAACACAGCAGCACACCACGGTAACACATCACCACACCACACTAACACAGCACCACACCTCACTAACAATGCACCACACCACGCTAAAACAGCACCATACCACACTATCACAGCACCACACTAACATAGCACCACGCCACGCTAAAACAGCACCACACTACACTAACGCAGCACCACACTAACACAGCACCGCACCACACTAACACAGCACCACACCACACTAACACAGCACCACACCTCACTAACAATGCACCACACCACGCTAAAACAGCTCCATACCACACTATCACAGCACCACACTAACATAGCACCACACCACGCTAAAACAGCACCACACTACACTAACGCAGCACCACACAGCACCGCACCACGCTAACACAGCACCACACCACAATAACACAGCACCGCACAGCACTACACCACACTAACACAGCACCGCACCACGCTAACACAGCACCACACTAACACAGCACCACACTAACACAGCACCACACCACACTAACACAGCACCAAACTAACACAGCACCACACTAACACAGCACCACACCTCACTAACAAAGCACCACACCACGCTAAAACAGCACCATACCACACTATCACAGCACCACACTAACATAGCACCACACCACGCTAAAACAGCACTACACTACACTAATGCAGCACCACACACATCACCGCACCACACTACCACAGCACCACACCACACAAACACAGCACCACACCACACTAACACAGCACCACACAGCACCACACTAACACAGCACCACACCACGCTAACACAGCACCACACCACAATAACACAGCACCGCACCACACTAACACAGCACCACACCACACTAACACAGCACCACACTAACATAGCTCCACACCACACTAACACAGTACCGCACAGCACCACACCACACTAAAACAGCACCACACCACACTAACATAGCTCCACACCACACTAACACAGCACCGCACAGCACCACACCACACTAACACAGCACCGCACCACGCTAACACAGCACCACACCACAATAACACAGCACCGCACAGCACTACACCACACTAACACAGCACCGCACCACGCTAACACAGCACCACACTAACACAGCACCACACTAACACAGCACCAAACTAACACAGAACCACACTAACACAGCAGCACACCACGGTAACACATCACCACACCACACTAACACAGCACCACACCTCACTAACAATGCACCACACCACGCTAAAACAGCACCATACCACACTATCACAGCACCACACTAACATAGCACCACGCCACGCTAAAACAGCACCACACTACACTAACGCAGCACCACACTAACACAGCACCGCACCACACTAACACAGCACCACACCACACTAACACATCACCACATCACACTAACACAGCACCACACCACACTAACACAGCACCACACCACACTAATACAACACCACACTAACACAGCACCACACTACACTAACATAGCACCACACCACACTAACACAGCACCGCACAGCACCACACTAACACAGCACCGCACCACGCTAACACAGCACCACACTAACACAGCACCGCACCACACTAACACAGCACCGCACCACGCGGACACAGCACCACACCACACTAACACAGGACCACACCACACTAACACAGCAACACACCACTAACACAGCACCGCACCATGCTAACACAACACCACACTAACACAGCACCGCACTAACACAGCACCACACCACACTAACACAACAACAACAACCGCCATTCGCCACTAAGTGGCGGTGACGTCACCACGACGCTTGTGCCAGGCTATGTGCACCCTGAGGCCACGTGAAGTGTCGAACGCCCGCTGGCAGGAGGTCACGGGGCAGACCCAGGTGCCACGGGTCGACTGACTGAGATGACTGGCTGATGCACCACCTGTGCCCCCTACTGTGCCAACCTGCTGTGCTTTAGCCACCCGGCGCTCCGCTCGTTGTTGTGAGCTTCGCTCCTCCGCCCTCCGTTGTTGTTGGAGGGCGACTGCCTCCAACTGCCCAGTAGCGTCCTTCACGAGCCTCCTCCACAGAGGCCGATCTTGACACCGCTGGTACCAGTCATCAGCAAGTCCACTCCGCTCCACGTCCTCCTGTACCACATCACTCCATCTCTTCTCTAGCCCGTGCCGCGCCCGTTTAGCCCCCTCAATCCGGCCGAACAAAAGCTGTTGCGGCATGCGATGGCTGGGCATGTGGGCTGCATGACCCAGCCATCGCAGCCTTGCCCGCCGGAGGAGCTCACCGATGGGACCTTGCCCAGATCTTTCAAGGATTTGTGAGCTCCTCACACAATCCAGTCTGGTTAAACCCAGGATGGATCGTAGGCAGGCCAGCCTAAATATTTATAACCAGCGAAGATGTTCCATTAGGGGGGTCCACGTTTCGCAAGCGTAGAGAAGGGAGGGAATGACCATGGCCGAGAAGACCTGAAGCTTAGTGCGGAGCGACAGACCAGGTAGCTTCCACACAGCGTTATGCAACCGATGAAAAGATATTGTCGCTCGACTGATTCGGAGTGAGACCTCTGCTGTTAAACTGGAGCCAGTCATAAGTACACTGCCCAGGTATGGGAAACTCTCCACTCTCTCCACAACTGCCCCATCACCGATTGGGAGTTGTGGGGGTGGAGTGTCCGATGGTACAAAATACCCAGGCAGGTGCTTAGTTTTGGTGGGGCTGATGGTAAGGCCCCACCTCTTAGTGGCACGCTCCAGTCTCAGCAGCAGCGTCTCCAACTCCTCCTCTGACTGAGCAGCTATTACCAAATCATCAGCATACATAACGTGGTTGAGCAATAGGGTGCCATCCCTTGACCGCACCCGGGCATCGATCAGCCTCCTATTATATCTGTACCATATGGAGATTCCCCCGGTACAGCTATTGAAGGCTTCACGAACTACGTGGTCAAAATAGATGTTAAATAATGTGGGAGCCAGAGGACATCCCTGTCGCACCCCAAGGTGTACAGGGAATGGCTCTGACTCCCGGCCACGTAGTTTTACCCGGGCCCACTAACCATCATGAATGTCCTTAATGATCGTGAGCAGAGGGTCAGATACTCCAAAAGCACGAAGAACGACCCAGAGCCCAGGCCTACTGATGGTATCATAAGCCTTGACCAGGTCAATAAAGCAGAGATGTAGGTCTTATTGGAATTCCCTACACCTCTGCTGTAGCAGACGGACAGAAAATATGGCATCTGTGCAGGACCGCCTTATCCTGAAACCGCAATGGGGCTCCGCAAGCCTCTCCTCAGCGTGCCTGGCAAGGCGATGCTGAATAATCCTTGCCAGCACCACACCACACTAACATAGCACCACACCACACTAACCCAGCACCACACTAATACAGCACCACACTAACACAGCACCCCACTAACACATCACCACACCACACTAACTCGGCACCATACCACGCTAACACAGCACTACACCACACTAACGCAGCACTGCACCACGCTAAGACAGCACTACACCACACTAACACAGCACCACACCACACTAACACAGCACCACACCATGCTAACACAGCACCACAACACACTAACACAGCACCATACCATGCTAACACAGCACCACACCACACTAACACAGCACCACACCACACTAACACAGCACCACATCACACGAACACAGCACCACACCACACTAACACAGCACCACACCACGCTAACAGCACCACACCACGCTAACACAGCACCACACTAACACAGCACCGCACCACGCTAACACAGCACCACACCACACTAATACAGCACCACACCACACTAACACAGCACCACACCACACTAACACCTCACCGCACCATGCTAACACAGCACCAGACTAACACAGCACCACACCACACTAACACAGCATCGCACCACGCTAACACAGCACCACACCACACTAACACAGCACCACACCACAGTAACACAGCACCACACCACACTAACACAGCACCACACCACACTAACACAGCGCCACACCACACTAACACAGCACCACACGACACTAACACAGCGCCACAGCACACTAACACAGCGCCACACCACACGAACACAGCTTCCCACACCACACTAACACAGCACCGCACCACACTAACACAGCTGCACACCACACTAACACAGCACCGCACCACACTAACACAGCACCACACCACACTAACACAGCACCACACTAACACAGCACAGCACCACCGTAACATAGCACCGCACCACGCTAACACAGCACTACACCACACTAACACAGCACCGCACCATGCTAACACAGCACCACATCACACTAACACAACACCACACTAACACAGCACTGCACCACGCTAACACAGCACCACACTAACACAGCACCACACCACACTAACACAGCGCCACACCACACTAACACAGCACCACACCACAGTAACACAGCACCACACCACACTAACACAGCACCACACCACACTAACACAGCGCCACACCACACTAACACAGGACCACACGACACTAACACAGCACCGCACCACACTAACACAGCACCATACCACACTAAGACAGCACCGCACCACACTAACAGAGCACCACTCCACACTAACACCGCGCCACACCACACTAACACAGCGCCACACCACACGAACACAGCACCACACCACACTAACACAGCATTGCACCACGCTAACACAGTACCACACCACACTAACACAACACCACACTAACACAGCACCGCACCACGCTAACACAGCAGTACACCACACTAACACTGCACCGCACCATGCTAACACAGCACCACACCACACTAACACAAGACCACACTAACACAGCGCCACACCACACTAACACAGCACCACACCACAGTAACACAGCACCACACCACACTAACACAAGACCACACTAACACAGCGCCACACCACACTAACACAGGACCACACGACACTAACACAGCACCGCACCACACTAACACAGCACCACAACACACTAACACAGCACCGCACCACACTAACACAGCACCACACCACACTAACACCGTGCCACACCACACTAACACAGCGCCACACCACACGAACACAGCACCACACCACACTAACACAGCACCGCACCACACTTACACAGCACCACACCACACTAACACAGCACCACACTACACTAACACAGCAACACACCACTAACACAGCACCGCACCACGCTAACACAGCACCACACTAACACAGCACCACACTAACACAGCACCACACCACACTAACATAGCACCACACCACACTAACACAGCACCGCACAGCACCACACCACAATAACACAGCACCACTCCATGCTAACACAGCATCACACCACACTAACATAGCACCACACTAACACAGCGCCGCACCACACTAACACAGCACCACACCACACTAACACATCACCACACCACACTAACACAGCACAAAACTAACACAGCACCACACCACACTAACACAGCAACACACCACTAAAACAGCACCTCAACACGCTAACACAGCACCACACTAACACAGCACCACACTAACACAGCACCACGCAACACTAACATAGCACCACACCACACTAACACAGCACCGCACAGCACAGCACCACACTAACACAGCACCACACTGCGCTAAAACAGAACCACACTACACTAACACATCACCCTACCACACTAACACAGCACCACACTAACACAGGACAACACCACACTAACACAGGACCACACCACACTAACACAGCACCACACCACACTAAAACAGCACCACACCACACTAACATAGCACCACATCACACTAACACAGCACCGCACAACACCACACTAACACAGCACCGCACCACGCTAACACAGCAGCACACCACAATAACACAGCACCACACCACACTAACACAGCACCGCACCACGCTTACACAGCACCACACCACACTAACACAGCACCACACTACACTAACACAGCAACACACCACTAACACAGCACCGCACCACGCTAACACAGCACCACACTAACACAGCACCACACCACACTAACATAGCACCACACCACACTAACACAGCACCGCACAGCACCACACCACAATAACACAGCACCACTCCATGCTAACACAGCATCACACCACACTAACACAGCACCGCACAGCACCACACCACACTAACACAGCACCACACCATGCTAATACAGCACCACACCACACTAACTCAGCACCGCACCACGCTGACACAGCACCACACCACTCTAACACAGCACCACACCACACTAACACAGCAACACACCACTAACACAACACCGCACCAGGCTAACACAGCACAACGCACGCTAACACAGCACCGCATTACACTTACCCAGCACCGAACCACACTAACACAGCACCGAAACCACACTAAGACTGCACCACACGACGCTAACATAGCACCACACCACACTAACACAGTACCGCACCACACTAACACAGCACCGCACCACACTAACACAGCACCGCACCACACTAACACAGCACCACACCACACTAATGCAGCACCGCACCACACTAACACAGCACCGCAGCACAATAACACAGCACGACACCACACTAACATAGCACCGCACAGCACCACACCACACGAACACAGCACCGCACCACGCTAACACAGCACCACACCACACTAACACAGCAACGAACCACACTAACACAGCACCACACTACACTAACTCAGCACTGCACCACGCTAACACAGCACAACACTATGCTAACACAGCACAACACACGCTAACACAGCACCGCACCACACTTACCCACACCGCACCACACTAACACAGCACCGCACCACACTAACATAGCACCACCCGACGCTAACACAGCACCACACCACACTAACATAGCACCGCACCACGCTAACACATCATCGCACCACACTAACACAGCACCGCACCACGCTAACACAGCACCACACTAACACATCACCACACCACACTAACACAGCACCGCACCATTCTAACACAGCACTAAACCACACTAACAGAGCACTACACCACGCTAAGACAGCACCACACCACACTAACATAGCACCACAACACACTAACACAGCACTACACTAACACAGCACCACACCACACTAATAAAGCACCGCACCACACTAACACAGCACAACACCACGCTAACACAGGACAACGCACGCTAACACAGCACCGTACCACACTTACCTAGCACCGCACCACACTAACACAGCACCGCACCACACTAACACAGCACCACACGACGCTAACACTGCACACACCACACTAACCCAGCACTGCACCACACTAACACAGCACCACACCACACGAACACAGCACCGCACCACACTAATACAGCACCACACCACACAAACACAGCACCACACCACACTAACACAGCACCGCACAGCACCACACTAACACAGCACCACACCACGCTAACACAGCACCACACCACAATAACACAGCACCGCACCACACTAACACAGCACCACACCACGCTAAAACAGCACCATACCACACTATCACAGCACCACACTAACATAGCACCACACCACGCTAAAACAGCACCACACTACACTAACGCAGCACCACACAGCACCGCACCACGCTAACACAGCACCACACCACAATAACACAGCACCGCACAGCACTACACCACACTAACACAGCACCGCACCACGCTAACACAGCACCACACTAACACAGCACCACACTAACACAGCACCACACCACACTAACACAGCACCAAACTAACACAGCACCACACTAACACAGCACCACACCTCACTAACAAAGCACCACACCACGCTAAAACAGCACCATACCACACTATCACAGCACCACACTAACATAGCACCACACCACGCTAAAACAGCACTACACTACACTAATGCAGCACCACACACATCACCGCACCACACTACCACAGCACCACACCACACAAACACAGCACCACACCACACTAACACAGCACCACACAGCACCACACTAACACAGCACCACACCACGCTAACACAGCACCACACCACAATAACACAGCACCGCACCACACTAACACAGCACCACACCACACTAACACAGCACCACACTAACATAGCTCCACACCACACTAACACAGTACCGCACAGCACCACACCACACTAAAACAGCACCACACCACACTAACATAGCTCCACACCACACTAACACAGCACCGCACAGCACCACACCACACTAACACAGCACCGCACCACGCTAACACAGCACCACACCACAATAACACAGCACCGCACAGCACTACACCACACTAACACAGCACCGCACCACGCTAACACAGCACCACACTAACACAGCACCACACTAACACAGCACCAAACTAACACAGAACCACACTAACACAGCAGCACACCACGGTAACACATCACCACACCACACTAACACAGCACCACACCTCACTAACAATGCACCACACCACGCTAAAACAGCACCATACCACACTATCACAGCACCACACTAACATAGCACCACGCCACGCTAAAACAGCACCACACTACACTAACGCAGAACCACACTAACACAGCACCGCACCACACTAACACAGCACCACACCACACTAACACAGCACCACACCTCACTAACAATGCACCACACCACGCTAAAACAGCTCCATACCACACTATCACAGCACCACACTAACATAGCACCACACCACGCTAAAACAGCACCACACTACACTAACGCAGCACCACACAGCACCGCACCACGCTAACACAGCACCACACCACAATAACACAGCACCGCACAGCACTACACCACACTAACACAGCACCGCACCACGCTAACACAGCACCACACTAACACAGCACCACACTAACACAGCACCACACCACACTAACACAGCACCACACCTCACTAACAAAGCACCACACCACGCTAAAACAGCACCATACCACACTATCACAGCACCACACTAACATAGCACCACACCACGCTAAAACAGCACTACACTACACTAATGCAGCACCACACACATCACCGCACCACACTACCACAGCACCACACCACACAAACACAGCACCACACCACACTAACACAGCACCACACAGCACCACACTAACACAGCACCACACCACGCTAACACAGCACCACACCACAATAACACAGCACCGCACCACACTAACACAGCACCACACCACACTAACACAGCACCACACTAACATAGCTCCACACCACACTAACACAGTACCGCACAGCACCACACCACACTAAAACAGCACCACACCACACTAACATAGCTCCACACCACACTAACACAGCACCGCACAGCACCACACCACACTAACACAGCACCGCACCACGCTAACACAGCACCACACCACAATAACACAGCACCGCACAGCACTACACCACACTAACACAGCACCGCACCACGCTAACACAGCACCACACTAACACAGCACCACACTAACACAGCACCAAACTAACACAGAACCACACTAACACAGCAGCACACCACGGTAACACATCACCACACCACACTAACACAGCACCACACCTCACTAACAATGCACCACACCACGCTAAAACAGCACCATACCACACTATCACAGCACCACACTAACATAGCACCACGCCACGCTAAAACAGCACCACACTACACTAACGCAGCACCACACTAACACAGCACCGCACCACACTAACACAGCACCACACCACACTAACACAGCACCACACCTCACTAACAATGCACCACACCACGCTAAAACAGCTCCATACCACACTATCACAGCACCACACTAACATAGCACCACACCACGCTAAAACAGCACCACACTACACTAACGCAGCACCACACAGCACCGCACCACGCTAACACAGCACCACACCACAATAACACAGCACCGCACAGCACTACACCACACTAACACAGCACCGCACCACGCTAACACAGCACCACACTAACACAGCACCACACTAACACAGCACCACACCACACTAACACAGCACCAAACTAACACAGCACCACACTAACACAGCACCACACCTCACTAACAAAGCACCACACCACGCTAAAACAGCACCATACCACACTATCACAGCACCACACTAACATAGCACCACACCACGCTAAAACAGCACTACACTACACTAATGCAGAACCACACACATCACCGCACCACACTACCACAGCACCACACCACACAAACACAGCACCACACCACACTAACACAGCACCACACAGCACCACACTAACACAGCACCACACCACGCTAACACAGCACCACACCACAATAACACAGCACCGCACCACACTAACACAGCACCACACCACACTAACACAGCACCACACTAACATAGCTCCACACCACACTAACACAGTACCGCACAGCACCACACCACACTAAAACAGCACCACACCACACTAACATAGCTCCACACCACACTAACACAGCACCGCACAGCACCACACCACACTAACACAGCACCGCACCACGCTAACACAGCACCACACCACAATAACACAGCACCGCACAGCACTACACCACACTAACACAGCACCGCACCACGCTAACACAGCACCACACTAACACAGCACCACACTAACACAGCACCAAACTAACACAGAACCACACTAACACAGCAGCACACCACGGTAACACATCACCACACCACACTAACACAGCACCACACCTCACTAACAATGCACCACACCACGCTAAAACAGCACCATACCACACTATCACAGCACCACACTAACATAGCACCACGCCACGCTAAAACAGCACCACACTACACTAACGCAGCACCACACTAACACAGCACCGCACCACACTAACACAGCACCACACCACACTAACACATCACCACATCACACTAACACAGCACCACACCACACTAACACAGCACCACACCACACTAATACAACACCACACTAACACAGCACCACACTACACTAACATAGCACCACACCACACTAACACAGCACCGCACAGCACCACACTAACACAGCACCGCACCACGCTAACACAGCACCACACTAACACAGCACCGCACCACACTAACACAGCACCGCACCACGCGGACACAGCACCACACCACACTAACACAGGACCACACCACACTAACACAGCAACACACCACTAACACAGCACCGCACCATGCTAACACAACACCACACTAACACAGCACCGCACTAACACAGCACCACACCACACTAACACAACAACAACAACCGCCATTCGCCACTAAGTGGCGGTGACGTCACCACGACGCTTGTGCCAGGCTATGTGCACCCTGAGGCCACGTGAAGTGTCGAACGCCCGCTGGCAGGAGGTCACGGGGCAGACCCAGGTGCCACGGGTCGACTGACTGAGATGACTGGCTGATGCACCACCTGTGCCCCCTACTGTGCCAACCTGCTGTGCTTTAGCCACCCGGCGCTCCGCTCGTTGTTGTGAGCTTCGCTCCTCCGCCCTCCGTTGTTGTTGGAGGGCGACTGCCTCCAACTGCCCAGTAGCGTCCTTCACGAGCCTCCTCCACAGAGGCCGATCTTGACACCGCTGGTACCAGTCATCAGCAAGTCCACTCCGCTCCACGTCCTCCTGTACCACATCACTCCATCTCTTCTCTAGCCCGTGCCGCGCCCGTTTAGCCCCCTCAATCCGGCCGAACAAAAGCTGTTGCGGCATGCGATGGCTGGGCATGTGGGCTGCATGACCCAGCCATCGCAGCCTTGCCCGCCGGAGGAGCTCACCGATGGGACCTTGCCCAGATCTTTCAAGGATTTGTGAGCTCCTCACACAATCCAGTCTGGTTAAACCCAGGATGGATCGTAGGCAGGCCAGCCTAAATATTTATAACCAGCGAAGATGTTCCATTAGGGGGGTCCACGTTTCGCAAGCGTAGAGAAGGGAGGGAATGACCATGGCCGAGAAGACCTGAAGCTTAGTGCGGAGCGACAGACCAGGTAGCTTCCACACAGCGTTATGCAACCGATGAAAAGATATTGTCGCTCGACTGATTCGGAGTGAGACCTCTGCTGTTAAACTGGAGCCAGTCATAAGTACACTGCCCAGGTATGGGAAACTCTCCACTCTCTCCACAACTGCCCCATCACCGATTGGGAGTTGTGGGGGTGGAGTGTCCGATGGTACAAAATACCCAGGCAGGTGCTTAGTTTTGGTGGGGCTGATGGTAAGGCCCCACCTCTTAGTGGCACGCTCCAGTCTCAGCAGCAGCGTCTCCAACTCCTCCTCTGACTGAGCAGCTATTACCAAATCATCAGCATACATAACGTGGTTGAGCAATAGGGTGCCATCCCTTGACCGCACCCGGGCATCGATCAGCCTCCTATTATATCTGTACCATATGGAGATTCCCCCGGTACAGCTATTGAAGGCTTCACGAACTACGTGGTCAAAATAGATGTTAAATAATGTGGGAGCCAGAGGACATCCCTGTCGCACCCCAAGGTGTACAGGGAATGGCTCTGACTCCCGGCCACGTAGTTTTACCCGGGCCCGCTAACCATCATGAATGTCCTTAATGATCGTGAGCAGAGGGTCAGATACTCCAAAAGCACGAAGAACGACCCAGAGCCCAGGCCTACTGATGGTATCATAAGCCTTGACCAGGTCAATAAAGCAGAGATGTAGGTCTTATTGGAATTCCCTACACCTCTGCTGTAGCAGACGGACAGAAAATATGGCATCTGTGCAGGACCGCCTTATCCTGAAACCGCAATGGGGCTCCGCAAGCCTCTCCTCAGCGTGCCTGGCAAGGCGATGCTGAATAATCCTTGCCAGCACCACACCACACTAACATAGCACCACACCACACTAACCCAGCACCACACTAATACAGCACCACACTAACACAGCACCCCACTAACACATCACCACACCACACTAACTCGGCACCATACCACGCTAACACAGCACTACACCACACTAACGCAGCACTGCACCACGCTAAGACAGCACTACACCACACTAACACAGCACCACACCACACTAACACAGCACCACACCATGCTAACACAGCACCACAACACACTAACACAGCACCATACCATGCTAACACAGCACCACACCACACTAACACAGCACCACACCACACTAACACAGCACCACATCACACGAACACAGCACCACACCACACTAACACAGCACCACACCACGCTAACAGCACCACACCACGCTAACACAGCACCACACTAACACAGCACCGCACCACGCTAACACAGCACCACACCACACTAATACAGCACCACACCACACTAACACAGCACCACACCACACTAACACCTCACCGCACCATGCTAACACAGCACCAGACTAACACAGCACCACACCACACTAACACAGCATCGCACCACGCTAACACAGCACCACACCACACTAACACAGCACCACACCACAGTAACACAGCACCACACCACACTAACACAGCACCACACCACACTAACACAGCGCCACACCACACTAACACAGCACCACACGACACTAACACAGCGCCACAGCACACTAACACAGCGCCACACCACACGAACACAGCTTCCCACACCACACTAACACAGCACCGCACCACACTAACACAGCTGCACACCACACTAACACAGCACCGCACCACACTAACACAGCACCACACCACACTAACACAGCACCACACTAACACAGCACAGCACCACCGTAACATAGCACCGCACCACGCTAACACAGCACTACACCACACTAACACAGCACCGCACCATGCTAACACAGCACCACATCACACTAACACAACACCACACTAACACAGCACTGCACCACGCTAACACAGCACCACACTAACACAGCACCACACCACACTAACACAGCGCCACACCACACTAACACAGCACCACACCACAGTAACACAGCACCACACCACACTAACACAGCACCACACCACACTAACACAGCGCCACACCACACTAACACAGGACCACACGACACTAACACAGCACCGCACCACACTAACACAGCACCATACCACACTAAGACAGCACCGCACCACACTAACAGAGCACCACTCCACACTAACACCGCGCCACACCACACTAACACAGCGCCACACCACACGAACACAGCACCACACCACACTAACACAGCATTGCACCACGCTAACACAGTACCACACCACACTAACACAACACCACACTAACACAGCACCGCACCACGCTAACACAGCAGTACACCACACTAACACTGCACCGCACCATGCTAACACAGCACCACACCACACTAACACAAGACCACACTAACACAGCGCCACACCACACTAACACAGCACCACACCACAGTAACACAGCACCACACCACACTAACACAAGACCACACTAACACAGCGCCACACCACACTAACACAGGACCACACGACACTAACACAGCACCGCACCACACTAACACAGCACCACAACACACTAACACAGCACCGCACCACACTAACACAGCACCACACCACACTAACACCGTGCCACACCACACTAACACAGCGCCACACCACACGAACACAGCACCACACCACACTAACACAGCACCGCACCACACTTACACAGCACCACACCACACTAACACAGCACCACACTACACTAACACAGCAACACACCACTAACACAGCACCGCACCACGCTAACACAGCACCACACTAACACAGCACCACACTAACACAGCACCACACCACACTAACATAGCACCACACCACACTAACACAGCACCGCACAGCACCACACCACAATAACACAGCACCACTCCATGCTAACACAGCATCACACCACACTAACATAGCACCACACTAACACAGCGCCGCACCACACTAACACAGCACCACACCACACTAACACATCACCACACCACACTAACACAGCACAAAACTAACACAGCACCACACCACACTAACACAGCAACACACCACTAAAACAGCACCTCAACACGCTAACACAGCACCACACTAACACAGCACCACACTAACACAGCACCACGCAACACTAACATAGCACCACACCACACTAACACAGCACCGCACAGCACAGCACCACACTAACACAGCACCACACTGCGCTAAAACAGAACCACACTACACTAACACATCACCCTACCACACTAACACAGCACCACACTAACACAGGACAACACCACACTAACACAGGACCACACCACACTAACACAGCACCACACCACACTAAAACAGCACCACACCACACTAACATAGCACCACATCACACTAACACAGCACCGCACAACACCACACTAACACAGCACCGCACCACGCTAACACAGCAGCACACCACAATAACACAGCACCACACCACACTAACACAGCACCGCACCACGCTTACACAGCACCACACCACACTAACACAGCACCACACTACACTAACACAGCAACACACCACTAACACAGCACCGCACCACGCTAACACAGCACCACACTAACACAGCACCACACCACACTAACATAGCACCACACCACAGTAACACAGCACCGCACAGCACCACACCACAATAACACAGCACCACTCCATGCTAACACAGCATCACACCACACTAACACAGCACCGCACAGCACCACACCACACTAACACAGCACCACACCATGCTAATACAGCACCACACCACACTAACTCAGCACCGCACCACGCTGACACAGCACCACACCACTCTAACACAGCACCACACCACACTAACACAGCAACACACCACTAACACAACACCGCACCAGGCTAACACAGCACAACGCACGCTAACACAGCACCGCATTACACTTACCCAGCACCGAACCACACTAACACAGCACCGAAACCACACTAAGACTGCACCACACGACGCTAACATAGCACCACACCACACTAACACAGTACCGCACCACACTAACACAGCACCGCACCACACTAACACAGCACCGCACCACACTAACACAGCACCACACCACACTAATGCAGCACCGCACCACACTAACACAGCACCGCAGCACAATAACACAGCACGACACCACACTAACATAGCACCGCACAGCACCACACCACACGAACACAGCACCGCACCACGCTAACACAGCACCACACCACACTAACACAGCAACGAACCACACTAACACAGCACCACACTACACTAACTCAGCACTGCACCACGCTAACACAGCACAACACTATGCTAACACAGCACAACACACGCTAACACAGCACCGCACCACACTTACCCACACCGCACCACACTAACACAGCACCGCACCACACTAACATAGCACCACCCGACGCTAACACAGCACCACACCACACTAACATAGCACCGCACCACGCTAACACATCATCGCACCACACTAACACAGCACCGCACCACGCTAACACAGCACCACACTAACACATCACCACACCACACTAACACAGCACCGCACCATTCTAACACAGCACTAAACCACACTAACAGAGCACTACACCACGCTAAGACAGCACCACACCACACTAACATAGCACCACAACACACTAACACAGCACTACACTAACACAGCACCACACCACACTAATAAAGCACCGCACCACACTAACACAGCACAACACCACGCTAACACAGGACAACGCACGCTAACACAGCACCGTACCACACTTACCTAGCACCGCACCACACTAACACAGCACCGCACCACACTAACACAGCACCACACGACGCTAACACTGCACACACCACACTAACCCAGCACTGCACCACACTAACACAGCACCACACCACACGAACACAGCACCGCACCACACTAATACAGCACCACACCACACAAACACAGCACCACACCACACTAACACAGCACCGCACAGCACCACACTAACACAGCACCACACCACGCTAACACAGCACCACACCACAATAACACAGCACCGCACCACACTAACACAGCACCACACCACGCTAAAACAGCACCATACCACACTATCACAGCACCACACTAACATAGCACCACACCACGCTAAAACAGCACCACACTACACTAACGCAGCACCACACAGCACCGCACCACGCTAACACAGCACCACACCACAATAACACAGCACCGCACAGCACTACACCACACTAACACAGCACCGCACCACGCTAACACAGCACCACACTAACACAGCACCACACTAACACAGCACCACACCACACTAACACAGCACCAAACTAACACAGCACCACACTAACACAGCACCACACCTCACTAACAAAGCACCACACCACGCTAAAACAGCACCATACCACACTATCACAGCACCACACTAACATAGCACCACACCACGCTAAAACAGCACTACACTACACTAATGCAGCACCACACACATCACCGCACCACACTACCACAGCACCACACCACACAAACACAGCACCACACCACACTAACACAGCACCACACAGCACCACACTAACACAGCACCACACCACGCTAACACAGCACCACACCACAATAACACAGCACCGCTCCACACTAACACAGCACCACACCACACTAACACAGCACCACACTAACATAGCTCCACACCACACTAACACAGTACCGCACAGCACCACACCACACTAAAACAGCACCACACCACACTAACATAGCTCCACACCACACTAACACAGCACCGCACAGCACCACACCACACTAACACAGCACCGCACCACGCTAACACAGCACCACACCACAATAACACAGCACCGCACAGCACTACACCACACTAACACAGCACCGCACCACGCTAACACAGCACCACACTAACACAGCACCACACTAACACAGCACCAAACTAACACAGAAAAACACTAACACAGCAGCACACCACGGTAACACATCACCACACCACACTAACACAGCACCACACCTCACTAACAATGCACCACACCACGCTAAAACAGCACCATACCACACTATCACAGCACCACACTAACATAGCACCACGCCACGCTAAAACAGCACCACACTACACTAACGCAGCACCACACTAACACAGCACCGCACCACACTAACACAGCACCACACCACACTAACACAGCACCACACCTCACTAACAATGCACCACACCACGCTAAAACAGCTCCATACCACACTATCACAGCACCACACTAACATAGCACCACACCACGCTAAAACAGCACCACACTACACTAACGCAGCACCACACAGCACCGCACCACGCTAACACAGCACCACACCACAATAACACAGCACCGCACAGCACTACACCACACTAACACAGCACCGCACCACGCTAACACAGCACCACACTAACACAGCACCACACTAACACAGCACCACACCACACTAACACAGCACCAAACTAACACAGCACCACACTAACACAGCACCACACCTCACTAACAAAGCACCACACCACGCTAAAACAGCACCATACCACACTATCACAGCACCACACTAACATAGCACCACACCACGCTAAAACAGCACTACACTACACTAATGCAGCACCACACACATCACCGCACCACACTACCACAGCACCACACCACACAAACACAGCACCACACCACACTAACACAGCACCACACAGCACCACACTAACACAGCACCACACCACGCTAACACAGCACCACACCACAATAACACAGCACCGCACCACACTAACACAGCACCACACCACACTAACACAGCACCACACTAACATAGCTCCACACCACACTAACACAGTACCGCACAGCACCACACCACACTAAAACAGCACCACACCACACTAACATAGCTCCACACCACACTAACACAGCACCGCACAGCACCACACCACACTAACACAGCACCGCACCACGCTAACACAGCACCACACCACAATAACACAGCACCGCACAGCACTACACCACACTAACACAGCACCGCACCACGCTAACACAGCACCACACTAACACAGCACCACACTAACACAGCACCAAACTAACACAGAACCACACTAACACAGCAGCACACCACGGTAACACATCACCACACCACACTAACACAGCACCACACCTCACTAACAATGCACCACACCACGCTAAAACAGCACCATACCACACTATCACAGCACCACACTAACATAGCACCACGCCACGCTAAAACAGCACCACACTACACTAACGCAGCACCACACTAACACAGCACCGCACCACACTAACACAGCACCACACCACACTAACACAGCACCACACCTCACTAACAATGCACCACACCACGCTAAAACAGCTCCATACCACACTATCACAGCACCACACTAACATAGCACCACACCACGCTAAAACAGCACCACACTACACTAACGCAGCACCACACAGCACCGCACCACGCTAACACAGCACCACACCACAATAACACAGCACCGCACAGCACTACACCACACTAACACAGCACCGCACCACGCTAACACAGCACCACACTAACACAGCACCACACTAACACAGCACCACACCACACTAACACAGCACCAAACTAACACAGCACCACACTAACACAGCACCACACCTCACTAACAAAGCACCACACCACGCTAAAACAGCACCATACCACACTATCACAGCACCACACTAACATAGCACCACACCACGCTAAAACAGCACTACACTACACTAATGCAGCACCACACACATCACCGCACCACACTACCACAGCACCACACCACACAAACACAGCACCACACCACACTAACACAGCACCACACAGCACCACACTAACACAGCACCACACCACGCTAACACAGCACCACACCACAATAACACAGCACCGCACCACACTAACACAGCACCACACCACACTAACACAGCACCACACTAACATAGCTCCACACCACACTAACACAGTACCGCACAGCACCACACCACACTAAAACAGCACCACACCACACTAACATAGCTCCACACCACACTAACACAGCACCGCACAGCACCACACCACACTAACACAGCACCGCACCACGCTAACACAGCACCACACCACAATAACACAGCACCGCACAGCACTACACCACACTAACACAGCACCGCACCACGCTAACACAGCACCACACTAACACAGCACCACACTAACACAGCACCAAACTAACACAGAACCACACTAACACAGCAGCACACCACGGTAACACATCACCACACCACACTAACACAGCACCACACCTCACTAACAATGCACCACACCACGCTAAAACAGCACCATACCACACTATCACAGCACCACACTAACATAGCACCACGCCACGCTAAAACAGCACCACACTACACTAACGCAGCACCACACTAACACAGCACCGCACCACACTAACACAGCACCACACCACACTAACACATCACCACATCACACTAACACAGCACCACACCACACTAACACAGCACCACACCACACTAATACAACACCACACTAACACAGCACCACACCACACTAACATAGCACCACACCACACTAACACAGCACCGCACAGCACCACACTAACACAGCACCGCACCACGCTAACACAGCACCACACCACGCTAACACAGCACCACACTAACACAGCACCACACCACACTAACACAGCGCCACACCACACTAACACAGCACCACACCACAGTAACACAGCACCACACCATACTAACACAGCACCACACCACACTAACACAGCGCCACACCACACTAACACAGGACCACACGACACTAACACAGCACCGCACCACACTAACACAGCACCACACCACACTAAGACAGCACCGCACCACACTAACAGAGCACCACTCCACACTAACACCGCGCCACACCACACTAACACAGCACCGCACCACGCTAACACAGCACCACACCACACTAATACAGCACCACACCACACTAACACAGCACCACACCACACTAACACCTCACCGCACCATGCTAACACAGCACCAGACTAACACAGCACCACACCACACTAACACAGCATCGCACCACGCTAACACAGCACCACACCACACTAACACAGCACCACACCACAGTAACACAGCACCACACCACACTAACACAGCACCACACCACACTAACACAGCGCCACACCACACTAACACAGCACCACACGACACTAACACAGCGCCACAGCACACTAACACAGCGCCACACCACACGAACACAGCTTCCCACACCACACTAACACAGCACCGCACCACACTAACACAGCTGCACACCACACTAACACAGCACCGCACCACACTAACACAGCACCACACCACACTAACACAGCACCACACTAACACAGCACAGCACCACCGTAACATAGCACCGCACCACGCTAACACAGCACTACACCACACTAACACAGCACCGCACCATGCTAACACAGCACCACATCACACTAACACAACACCACACTAACACAGCACTGCACCACGCTAACACAGCACCACACTAACACAGCACCACACCACACTAACACAGCGCCACACCACACTAACACAGCACCACACCACAGTAACACAGCACCACACCACACTAACACAGCACCACACCACACTAACACAGCGCCACACCACACTAACACAGGACCACACGACACTAACACAGCACCGCACCACACTAACACAGCACCACACCACACTAAGACAGCACCGCACCACACTAACAGAGCACCACTCCACACTAACACCGCGCCACACCACACTAACACAGCGCCACACCACACGAACACAGCACCACACCACACTAACACAGCATTGCACCACGCTAACACAGTACCACACCACACTAACACAACACCACACTAACACAGCACCGCACCACGCTAACACAGCAGTACACCACACTAACACTGCACCGCACCATGCTAACACAGCACCACACCACACTAACACAAGACCACACTAACACAGCGCCACACCACACTAACACAGCACCACACCACAGTAACACAGCACCACACCACACTAACACAAGACCACACTAACACAGCGCCACACCACACTAACACAGGACCACACGACACTAACACAGCACCGCACCACACTAACACAGCACCACAACACACTAACACAGCACCGCACCACACTAACACAGCACCACACCACACTAACACCGTGCCACACCACACTAACACAGCGCCACACCACACGAACACAGCACCACACCACACTAACACAGCACCGCACCACACTTACACAGCACCACACCACACTAACACAGCACCACACTACACTAACACAGCAACACACCACTAACACAGCACCGCACCACGCTAACACAGCACCACACTAACACAGCACCACACTAACACAGCACCACACCACACTAACATAGCACCACACCACACTAACACAGCACCGCACAGCACCACACCACAATAACACAGCACCACTCCATGCTAACACAGCATCACACCACACTAACATAGCACCACACTAACACAGCGCCGCACCACACTAACACAGCACCACACCACACTAACACATCACCACACCACACTAACACAGCACAAAACTAACACAGCACCACACCACACTAACACAGCAACACACCACTAAAACAGCACCTCAACACGCTAACACAGCACCACACTAACACAGCACCACACTAACACAGCACCACGCAACACTAACATAGCACCACACCACACTAACACAGCACCGCACAGCACAGCACCACACTAACACAGCACCACACTGCGCTAAAACAGAACCACACTACACTAACACATCACCCTACCACACTAACACAGCACCACACTAACACAGGACAACACCACACTAACACAGGACCACACCACACTAACACAGCACCACACCACACTAAAACAGCACCACACCACACTAACATAGCACCACATCACACTAACACAGCACCGCACAACACCACACTAACACAGCACCGCACCACGCTAACACAGCAGCACACCACAATAACACAGCACCACACCACACTAACACAGCACCGCACCACGCTTACACAGCACCACACCACACTAACACAGCACCACACTACACTAACACAGCAACACACCACTAACACAGCACCGCACCACGCTAACACAGCACCACACTAACACAGCACCACACCACACTAACATAGCACCACACCACACTAACACAGCTCCACACCACACTAACACAGCGCCACACCACACTAACATAGCACCACACCACAATAACACAGCACCACTCCATGCTAACACAGCATCACACCACACTAACACAGCACCGCACAGCACCACACCACACTAACACAGCACCACCCAATGCTAACACAGCACCACACCACACTAACACAGCACCACACCACACTAACTCAGCACCGCACCACGCTGACACAGCACCACACCACTCTAACACAGCACCACACCACACTAACACAGCAACACACCACTAACACAACACCGCACCAGGCTAACACAGCACAACGCACGCTAACACAGCACCGCACCACACTTACCCAGCACCGCACCACACTAACACAGCACCGAAACCACACTAAGACTGCACCACACGACGCTAACATAGCACCACACCACACTAACACAGGACAACACCACACTAACACAGGACCACACCACACTAACACAGCACCACACCACACTAAAACAGCACCACACCACACTAACATAGCACCACATCACACTAACACAGCACCGCACAACACCACACTAACACAGCACCGCACCACGCTAACACAGCAGCACACCACAATAACACAGCACCACACCACACTAACACAGCACCGCACCACGCTTACACAGCACCACACCACACTAACACAGCACCACACTACACTAACACAGCAACACACCACTAACACAGCACCGCACCACGCTAACACAGCACCACACTAACACAGCACCACACCACACTAACATAGCACCACACCACACTAACACAGCACCGCACAGCACCACACCACAATAACACAGCACCACTCCATGCTAACACAGCATCACACCACACTAACACAGCACCGCACAGCACCACACCACACTAACACAGCACCACACCATGCTAATACAGCACCACACCACACTAACTCAGCACCGCACCACGCTGACACAGCACCACACCACTCTAACACAGCACCACACCACACTAACACAGCAACACACCACTAACACAACACCGCACCAGGCTAACACAGCACAACGCACGCTAACACAGCACCGCATTACACTTACCCAGCACCGAACCACACTAACACAGCACCGAAACCACACTAAGACTGCACCACACGACGCTAACATAGCACCACACCACACTAACACAGTACCGCACCACACTAACACAGCACCGCACCACACTAACACAGCACCGCACCACACTAACACAGCACCACACCACACTAATGCAGCACCGCACCACACTAACACAGCACCGCAGCACAATAACACAGCACGACACCACACTAACATAGCACCGCACAGCACCACACCACACGAACACAGCACCGCACCACGCTAACACAGCACCACACCACACTAACACAGCAACGAACCACACTAACACAGCACCACACTACACTAACTCAGCACTGCACCACGCTAACACAGCACAACACTATGCTAACACAGCACAACACACGCTAACACAGCACCGCACCACACTTACCCACACCGCACCACACTAACACAGCACCGCACCACACTAACATAGCACCACCCGACGCTAACACAGCACCTCACCACACTAACATAGCACCGCACCACGCTAACACATCATCGCACCACACTAACACAGCACCGCACCACGCTAACACAGCACCACACTAACACATCACCACACCACACTAACACAGCACCGCACCATTCTAACACAGCACTAAACCACACTAACAGAGCACTACACCACGCTAAGACAGCACCACACCACACTAACATAGCACCACAACACACTAACACAGCACTACACTAACACAGCACCACACCACACTAATAAAGCACCGCACCACACTAACACAGCACAACACCACGCTAACACAGGACAACGCACGCTAACACAGCACCGTACCACACTTACCTAGCACCGCACCACACTAACACAGCACCGCACCACACTAACACAGCACCACACGACGCTAACACTGCACACACCACACTAACCCAGCACTGCACCACACTAACACAGCACCACACCACACGAACACAGCACCGCACCACACTAATACAGCACCACACCACACAAACACAGCACCACACCACACTAACACAGCACCGCACAGCACCACACTAACACAGCACCACACCACGCTAACACAGCACCACACCACAATAACACAGCACCGCACCACACTAACACAGCACCACACCACGCTAAAACAGCACCATACCACACTATCACAGCACCACACTAACATAGCACCACACCACGCTAAAACAGCACCACACTACACTAACGCAGCACCACACAGCACCGCACCACGCTAACACAGCACCACACCACAATAACACAGCACCGCACAGCACTACACCACACTAACACAGCACCGCACCACGCTAACACTGCACCACACTAACACAGCACCACACTAACACAGCACCACACCACACTAACACAGCACCAAACTAACACAGCACCACACTAACACAGCACCACACCTCACTAACAAAGCACCACACCACGCTAAAACAGCACCATACCACACTATCACAGCACCACACTAACATAGCACCACACCACGCTAAAACAGCACTACACTACACTAATGCAGCACCACACACATCACCGCACCACACTACCACAGCACCACACCACACAAACACAGCACCACACCACACTAACACAGCACCACACAGCACCACACTAACACAGCACCACACCACGCTAACACAGCACCACACCACAATAACACAGCACCGCACCACACTAACACAGCACCACACCACACTAACACAGCACCACACTAACATAGCTCCACACCACACTAACACAGTACCGCACAGCACCACACCACACTAAAACAGCACCACACCACACTAACATAGCTCCACACCACACTAACACAGCACCGCACAGCACCACACCACACTAACACAGCACCGCACCACGCTAACACAGCACCACACCACAATAACACAGCACCGCACAGCACTACACCACACTAACACAGCACCGCACCACGCTAACACAGCACCACACTAACACAGCACCACACTAACACAGCACCAAACTAACACAGAACCACACTAACACAGCAGCACACCACGGTAACACATCACCACACCACACTAACACAGCACCACACCTCACTAACAATGCACCACACCACGCTAAAACAGCACCATACCACACTATCACAGCACCACACTAACATAGCACCACGCCACGCTAAAACAGCACCACACTACACTAACGCAGCACCACACTAACACAGCACCGCACCACACTAACACAGCACCACACCACACTAACACAGCACCACACCTCACTAACAATGCACCACACCACGCTAAAACAGCTCCATACCACACTATCACAGCACCACACTAACATAGCACCACACCACGCTAAAACAGCACCACACTACACTAACGCAGCACCACACAGCACCGCACCACGCTAACACAGCACCACACCACAATAACACAGCACCGCACAGCACTACACCACACTAACACAGCACCGCACCACGCTAACACAGCACCACACTAACACAGCACCACACTAACACAGCACCACACTAACACAGCACCAAACTAACACAGCACCACACTAACACAGCACCACACCTCACTAACAAAGCACCACACCACGCTAAAACAGCACCATACCACACTATCACAGCACCACACTAACATAGCACCACACCACGCTAAAACAGCACTACACTACACTAATGCAGCACCACACACATCACCGCACCACACTACCACAGCACCACACCACACAAACACAGCACCACACCACACTAACACAGCACCACACAGCACCACACTAACACAGCACCACACCACGCTAACACAGCACCACACCACAATAACACAGCACCGCACCACACTAACACAGCACCACACCACACTAACACAGCACCACACTAACATAGCTCCACACCACACTAACACAGTACCGCACAGCACCACACCACACTAAAACAGCACCACACCACACTAACATAGCTCCACACCACACTAACACAGCACCGCACAGCACCACACCACACTAACACAGCACCGCACCACGCTAACACAGCACCACACCACAATAACACAGCACCGCACAGCACTACACCACACTAACACAGCACCGCACCACGCTAACACAGCACCACACTAACACAGCACCACACTAACACAGCACCAAACTAACACAGAACCACACTAACACAGCAGCACACCACGGTAACACATCACCACACCACACTAACACAGCACCACACCTCACTAACAATGCACCACACCACGCTAAAACAGCACCATACCACACTATCACAGCACCACACTAACATAGCACCACGCCACGCTAAAACAGCACCACACTACACTAACGCAGCACCACACTAACACAGCACCGCACCACACTAACACAGCACCACACCACACTAACACAGCACCACACCTCACTAACAATGCACCACACCACGCTAAAACAGCTCCATACCACACTATCACAGCACCACACTAACATAGCACCACACCACGCTAAAACAGCACCACACTACACTAACGCAGCACCACACAGCACCGCACCACGCTAACACAGCACCACACCACAATAACACAGCACCGCACAGCACTACACCACACTAACACAGCACCGCACCACGCTAACACAGCACCACACTAACACAGCACCACACTAACACAGCACCACACCACACTAACACAGCACCAAACTAACACAGCACCACACTAACACAGCACCACACCTCACTAACAAAGCACCACACCACGCTAAAACAGCACCATACCACACTATCACAGCACCACACTAACATAGCACCACACCACGCTAAAACAGCACTACACTACACTAATGCAGCACCACACACATCACCGCACCACACTACCACAGCACCACACCACACAAACACAGCACCACACCACACTAACACAGCACCACACAGCACCACACTAACACAGCACCACACCACGCTAACACAGCACCACACCACAATAACACAGCACCGCACCACACTAACACAGCACCACACCACACTAACACAGCACCACACTAACATAGCTCCACACCACACTAACACAGTACCGCACAGCACCACACCACACTAAAACAGCACCACACCACACTAACATAGCTCCACACCACACTAACACAGCACCGCACAGCACCACACCACACTAACACAGCACCGCACCACGCTAACACAGCACCACACCACAATAACACAGCACCGCACAGCACTACACCACACTAACACAGCACCGCACCACGCTAACACAGCACCACACTAACACAGCACCACACTAACACAGCACCAAACTAACACAGAACCACACTAACACAGCAGCACACCACGGTAACACATCACCACACCACACTAACACAGCACCACACCTCACTAACAATGCACCACACCACGCTAAAACAGCACCATACCACACTATCACAGCACCACACTAACATAGCACCACGCCACGCTAAAACAGCACCACACTACACTAACGCAGCACCACACTAACACAGCACCGCACCACACTAACACAGCACCACACCACACTAACACATCACCACATCACACTAACACAGCACCACACCACACTAACACAGCACCACACCACACTAATACAACACCACACTAACACAGCACCACACCACACTAACATAGCACCACACCACACTAACACAGCACCGCACAGCACCACACTAACACAGCACCGCACCACGCTAACACAGCACCACACCACGCTAACACAGCACCACACTAACACAGCACCACACCACACTAACACAGCGCCACACCACACTAACACAGCACCACACCACAGTAACACAGCACCACACCACACTAACACAGCACCACACCACACTAACACAGCGCAACACCACACTAACACAGGACCACACGACACTAACACAGCACCGCACCACACTAACACAGCACCACACCACACTAAGACAGCACCGCACCACACTAACAGAGCACCACTCCACACTAACACCGCGCCACACCACACTAACACAGCGCCACACCACACGAACACAGCACCACACCACACTAACACAGCATTGCACCACGCTAACACAGCACCACACCACACTAACACAACACCACACTAACACAGCACCGCACCACGCTAACACAGCAGTACACCACACTAACACTGCACCGCACCATGCTAACACAGCACCACACCACACTAACACAAGACCACACTAACACAGCGCCACACCACACTAACACAGCACCACACCACAGTAACACAGCACCACACCACACTAATACAGCACCACACCACACTAACACAGCGCCACACCACACTAACACAGGACCACACGACACTAACACAGCACCGCACCACACTAACACAGCACCACAACACACTAACACAGCACCGCACCACACTAACACAGCACCACACCACACTAACACCGTGCCACACCACACTAACACAGCGCCACACCACACGAACACAGCACCACACCACACTAACACAGCACCGCACCACACTAACACAGCACCACACCACACTAACACAGCACCACACTAACACAGCGCCACACCACACTAACACAGCACCACACGACACTAACACAGCGCCACAGCACACTAACACAGCGCCACACCACACGGACACAGCACCACACCACACTAACACAGCACCGCAACACACTAACACAGCACCACACCACACTAACACAGCACCGCACCACACTATCACAGCACCACACCACACTAACACAGCACCACACCACACTAACACAGCAGAGCACCACCCTAACACAGCACCGCACCACGCTAACACAGCACTACACCACACTAACACAGCACCGCACCATGCTAACACAGCACCACCTCACACTAACACATCACCACACTAACACAGCACTGCACCACGCTAACACAGCACCACACCACACTAACACAGCACCACACCATACTAACACAGCGCCACACCACACTAACACAGCACCACACCACAGTCACACAGCACCACACCACACTAACACAGCACCACACCACACTAACACAGCACCGCACCACACTAACACATCACCACACCACACTAACACTGCACCGCACCACACTAACACAGCACCACACCACACTAACACAGCGCCACAACACACTAACACAGCGCCACACCACACGAACACAGCACCACACCACACTAACACAGCACCGCACCACACTAACACAGCACCACACCACACTAACACAGCACCGCACCACACTAACACAGCACCACACCACACTAACACAGCGCCACACTAACACAGCACCACACCACACTATCACAGCACCGCACCACGCTAACACAGCACGACACCACACTAACACAGCACCGCACCATGCTAACACAGCACCACACCACACTAACACAACACCACACTAACACAGCACTGCACCACGCTAACACAGCACCACACCACACTAACACAGCTCCACACCACACTAACACAGCACCGCACAGCACGACACCACACTAACACAGCACCGCACCACGCTAACACAGCACCACACCACAATAACACAGCACCGCACAGCACTACACCACACTAACACAGCACCGCACCACGCTAACACAGCACCACACTAACACAGCACCACACTAACACAGCACCAAACTAACACAGAACCACACTAACACAGCAGCACACCACGGTAACACATCACCACACCACACTAACACAGCACCACACCTCACTAACAATGCACCACACCACGCTAAAACAGCACCATACCACACTATCACAGCACCACACTAACATAGCACCACGCCACGCTAAAACAGCACCACACTACACTAACGCAGCACCACACTAACACAGCACCGCACCACACTAACACAGCACCACACCACACTAACACATCACCACATCACACTAACACAGCACCACACCACACTAACACAGCACCACACCACACTAATACAACACCACACTAACACAGCACCACACTACACTAACATAGCACCACACCACACTAACACAGCACCGCACAGCACCACACTAACACAGCACCGCACCACGCTAACACAGCACCACACTAACACAGCACCGCACCACACTAACACAGCACCGCACCACGCGGACACAGCACCACACCACACTAACACAGGACCACACCACACTAACACAGCAACACACCACTAACACAGCACCGCACCATGCTAACACAACACCACACTAACACAGCACCGCACTAACACAGCACCACACCACACTAACACAACAACAACAACCGCCATTCGCCACTAAGTGGCGGTGACGTCACCACGACGCTTGTGCCAGGCTATGTGCACCCTGAGGCCACGTGAAGTGTCGAACGCCCGCTGGCAGGAGGTCACGGGGCAGACCCAGGTGCCACGGGTCGACTGACTGAGATGACTGGCTGATGCACCACCTGTGCCCCCTACTGTGCCAACCTGCTGTGCTTTAGCCACCCGGCGCTCCGCTCGTTGTTGTGAGCTTCGCTCCTCCGCCCTCCGTTGTTGTTGGAGGGCGACTGCCTCCAACTGCCCAGTAGCGTCCTTCACGAGCCTCCTCCACAGAGGCCGATCTTGACACCGCTGGTACCAGTCATCAGCAAGTCCACTCCGCTCCACGTCCTCCTGTACCACATCACTCCATCTCTTCTCTAGCCCGTGCCGCGCCCGTTTAGCCCCCTCAATCCGGCCGAACAAAAGCTGTTGCGGCATGCGATGGCTGGGCATGTGGGCTGCATGACCCAGCCATCGCAGCCTTGCCCGCCGGAGGAGCTCACCGATGGGACCTTGCCCAGATCTTTCAAGGATTTGTGAGCTCCTCACACAATCCAGTCTGGTTAAACCCAGGATGGATCGTAGGCAGGCCAGCCTAAATATTTATAACCAGCGAAGATGTTCCATTAGGGGGGTCCACGTTTCGCAAGCGTAGAGAAGGGAGGGAATGACCATGGCCGAGAAGACCTGAAGCTTAGTGCGGAGCGACAGACCAGGTAGCTTCCACACAGCGTTATGCAACCGATGAAAAGATATTGTCGCTCGACTGATTCGGAGTGAGACCTCTGCTGTTAAACTGGAGCCAGTCATAAGCACACTGCCCAGGTATGGGAAACTCTCCACTCTCTCCACAACTGCCCCATCACCGATTGGGAGTTGTGGGGGTGGAGTGTCCGATGGTACAAAATACCCAGGCAGGTGCTTAGTTTTGGTGGGGCTGATGGTAAGGCCCCACCTCTTAGTGGCACGCTCCAGTCTCAGCAGCAGCGTCTCCAACTCCTCCTCTGACTGAGCAGCTATTACCAAATCATCAGCATACATAACGTGGTTGAGCAATAGGGTGCCATCCCTTGACCGCACCCGGGCATCGATCAGCCTCCTATTATATCTGTACCATATGGAGATTCCCCCGGTACAGCTATTGAAGGCTTCACGAACTACGTGGTCAAAATAGATGTTAAATAATGTGGGAGCCAGAGGACATCCCTGTCACACCCCAAGGTGTACAGGGAATGGCTCTGACTCCCGGCCACGTAGTTTTACCCGGGCCCGCTAACCATCATGAATGTCCTTAATGATCGTGAGCAGAGGGTCAGATACTCCAAAAGCACGAAGAACGACCCAGAGCCCAGGCCTACTGATGGTATCATAAGCCTTGACCAGGTCAATAAAGCAGAGATGTAGGTCTTATTGGAATTCCCTACACCTCTGCTGTAGCAGACGGACAGAAAATATGGCATCTGTGCAGGACCGCCTTATCCTGAAACCGCAATGGGGCTCCGCAAGCCTCTCCTCAGCGTGCCTGGCAAGGCGATGCTGAATAATCCTTGCCAGCACCACACCACACTAACATAGCACCACACCACACTAACCCAGCACCACACTAATACAGCACCACACTAACACAGCACCCCACTAACACATCACCACACCACACTAACTCGGCACCATACCACGCTAACACAGCACTACACCACACTAACGCAGCACTGCACCACGCTAAGACAGCACCACACCACACTAACACAGCACCACACCACACTAACACAGCACCACACCATGCTAACACAGCACCACAACACACTAACACAGCACCATACCATGCTAACACAGCACCACACCACACTAACACAGCACCACACCACACTAACACAGCACCACATCACACGAACACAGCACCACACCACACTAACACAGCACCACACCACGCTAACAGCACCACACCACGCTAACACAGCACCACACTAACACAGCACCGCACCACGCTAACACAGCACCACACCACACTAATACAGCACCACACCACACTAACACAGCACCACACCACACTAACACCTCACCGCACCATGCTAACACAGCACCAGACTAACACAGCACCACACTAACACAGCATCGCACCACGCTAACACAGCACCACACCACACTAACACAGCACCACACCACAGTAACACAGCACCACACCACACTAACACAGCACCACACCACACTAACACAGCGCCACACCACACTAACACAGCACCACACGACACTAACACAGCGCCACAGCACACTAACACAGCGCCACACCACACGAACACAGCTTCCCACACCACACTAACACAGCACCGCACCACACTAACACAGCTGCACACCACACTAACACAGCACCGCACCACACTAACACAGCACCACACCACACTAACACAGCACCACACTAACACAGCACAGCACCACCATAACATAGCACCGCACCACGCTAACACAGCACTACACCACACTAACACAGCACCGCACCATGCTAACACAGCACCACATCACACTAACACAACACCACACTAACACAGCACTGCACCACGCTAACACAGCACCACACTAACACAGCACCACACCACACTAACACAGCGCCACACCACACTAACACAGCACCACACCACAGTAACACAGCACCACACCACACTAACACAGCACCACACCACACTAACACAGCGCCACACCACACTAACACAGGACCACACGACACTAACACAGCACCGCACCACGCTAACACAGCACCACACCACAATAACACAGCACCGCACAGCACTACACCACACTAACACAGCACCGCACCACGCTAACACAGCACCACACTAACACAGCACCACACTAACACAGCACCAAACTAACACAGAACCACACTAACACAGCAGCACACCACGGTAACACATCACCACACCACACTAACACAGCACCACACCTCACTAACAATGCACCACACCACGCTAAAACAGCACCATACCACACTATCACAGCACCACACTAACATAGCACCACGCCACGCTAAAACAGCACCACACTACACTAACGCAGCACCACACTAACACAGCACCGCACCACACTAACACAGCACCACACCACACTAACACATCACCACATCACACTAACACAGCACCACACCACACTAACACAGCACCACACCACACTAATACAACACCACACTAACACAGCACCACACTACACTAACATAGCACCACACCACACTAACACAGCACCGCACAGCACCACACTAACACAGCACCGCACCACGCTAACACAGCACCACACTAACACAGCACCGCACCACACTAACACAGCACCGCACCACGCGGACACAGCACCACACCACACTAACACAGGACCACACCACACTAACACAGCAACACACCACTAACACAGCACCGCACCATGCTAACACAACACCACACTAACACAGCACCGCACTAACACAGCACCACACCACACTAACACAACAACAACAACCGCCATTCGCCACTAAGTGGCGGTGACGTCACCACGACGCTTGTGCCAGGCTATGTGCACCCTGAGGCCACGTGAAGTGTCGAACGCCCGCTGGCAGGAGGTCACGGGGCAGACCCAGGTGCCACGGGTCGACTGACTGAGATGACTGGCTGATGCACCACCTGTGCCCCCTACTGTGCCAACCTGCTGTGCTTTAGCCACCCGGCGCTCCGCTCGTTGTTGTGAGCTTCGCTCCTCCGCCCTCCGTTGTTGTTGGAGGGCGACTGCCTCCAACTGCCCAGTAGCGTCCTTCACGAGCCTCCTCCACAGAGGCCGATCTTGACACCGCTGGTACCAGTCATCAGCAAGTCCACTCCGCTCCACGTCCTCCTGTACCACATCACTCCATCTCTTCTCTAGCCCGTGCCGCGCCCGTTTAGCCCCCTCAATCCGGCCGAACAAAAGCTGTTGCGGCATGCGATGGCTGGGCATGTGGGCTGCATGACCCAGCCATCGCAGCCTTGCCCGCCGGAGGAGCTCACCGATGGGACCTTGCCCAGATCTTTCAAGGATTTGTGAGCTCCTCACACAATCCAGTCTGGTTAAACCCAGGATGGATCGTAGGCAGGCCAGCCTAAATATTTATAACCAGCGAAGATGTTCCATTAGGGGGGTCCACGTTTCGCAAGCGTAGAGAAGGGAGGGAATGACCATGGCCGAGAAGACCTGAAGCTTAGTGCGGAGCGACAGACCAGGTAGCTTCCACACAGCGTTATGCAACCGATGAAAAGATATTGTCGCTCGACTGATTCGGAGTGAGACCTCTGCTGTTAAACTGGAGCCAGTCATAAGCACACTGCCCAGGTATGGGAAACTCTCCACTCTCTCCACAACTGCCCCATCACCGATTGGGAGTTGTGGGGGTGGAGTGTCCGATGGTACAAAATACCCAGGCAGGTGCTTAGTTTTGGTGGGGCTGATGGTAAGGCCCCACCTCTTAGTGGCACGCTCCAGTCTCAGCAGCAGCGTCTCCAACTCCTCCTCTGACTGAGCAGCTATTACCAAATCATCAGCATACATAACGTGGTTGAGCAATAGGGTGCCATCCCTTGACCGCACCCGGGCATCGATCAGCCTCCTATTATATCTGTACCATATGGAGATTCCCCCGGTACAGCTATTGAAGGCTTCACGAACTACGTGGTCAAAATAGATGTTAAATAATGTGGGAGCCAGAGGACATCCCTGTCACACCCCAAGGTGTACAGGGAATGGCTCTGACTCCCGGCCACGTAGTTTTACCCGGGCCCGCTAACCATCATGAATGTCCTTAATGATCGTGAGCAGAGGGTCAGATACTCCAAAAGCACGAAGAACGACCCAGAGCCCAGGCCTACTGATGGTATCATAAGCCTTGACCAGGTCAATAAAGCAGAGATGTAGGTCTTATTGGAATTCCCTACACCTCTGCTGTAGCAGACGGACAGAAAATATGGCATCTGTGCAGGACCGCCTTATCCTGAAACCGCAATGGGGCTCCGCAAGCCTCTCCTCAGCGTGCCTGGCAAGGCGATGCTGAATAATCCTTGCCAGCACCACACCACACTAACATAGCACCACACCACACTAACCCAGCACCACACTAATACAGCACCACACTAACACAGCACCCCACTAACACATCACCACACCACACTAACTCGGCACCATACCACGCTAACACAGCACTACACCACACTAACGCAGCACTGCACCACGCTAAGACAGCACCACACCACACTAACACAGCACCACACCACACTAACACAGCACCACACCATGCTAACACAGCACCACAACACACTAACACAGCACCATACCATGCTAACACAGCACCACACCACACTAACACAGCACCACACCACACTAACACAGCACCACATCACACGAACACAGCACCACACCACACTAACACAGCACCACACCACGCTAACAGCACCACACCACGCTAACACAGCACCACACTAACACAGCACCGCACCACGCTAACACAGCACCACACCACACTAATACAGCACCACACCACACTAACACAGCACCACACCACACTAACACCTCACCGCACCATGCTAACACAGCACCAGACTAACACAGCACCACACTAACACAGCATCGCACCACGCTAACACAGCACCACACCACACTAACACAGCACCACACCACAGTAACACAGCACCACACCACACTAACACAGCACCACACCACACTAACACAGCGCCACACCACACTAACACAGCACCACACGACACTAACACAGCGCCACAGCACACTAACACAGCGCCACACCACACGAACACAGCTTCCCACACCACACTAACACAGCACCGCACCACACTAACACAGCTGCACACCACACTAACACAGCACCGCACCACACTAACACAGCACCACACCACACTAACACAGCACCACACTAACACAGCACAGCACCACCATAACATAGCACCGCACCACGCTAACACAGCACTACACCACACTAACACAGCACCGCACCATGCTAACACAGCACCACATCACACTAACACAACACCACACTAACACAGCACTGCACCACGCTAACACAGCACCACACTAACACAGCACCACACCACACTAACACAGCGCCACACCACACTAACACAGCACCACACCACAGTAACACAGCACCACACCACACTAACACAGCACCACACCACACTAACACAGCGCCACACCACACTAACACAGGACCACACGACACTAACACAGCACCGCACCACACTAACACAGCACCACACCACACTAAGACAGCACCGCACCACACTAACACAGCACCACACCACACTAACACAGCACCACACCACACTAACACAGCACCACACTAACACAGCACAGCACCACCATAACATAGCACCGCACCACGCTAACACAGCACTACACCACACTAACACAGCACCGCACCATGCTAACACAGCACCACATCACACTAACACAACACCACACTAACACAGCACTGCACCACGCTAACACAGCACCACACTAACACAGCACCACACCACACTAACACAGCGCCACACCACACTAACACAGCACCACACCACAGTAACACAGCACCACACCACACTAACACAGCACCACACCACACTAACACAGCGCCACACCACACTAACACAGGACCACACGACACTAACACAGCACCGCACCACACTAACACAGCACCACACCACACTAAGACAGCACCGCACCACACTAACAGAGCACCACTCCACACTAACACCGCGCCACACCACACTAACACAGCGCCACACCACACGAACACAGCACCACACCACACTAACACAGCATTGCACCACGCTAACACAGCACCACACCACACTAACACAACACCACACTAACACAGCACCGCACCACGCTAACACAGCAGTACACCACACTAACACTGCACCGCACCATGCTAACACAGCACCACACCACACTAACACAAGACCACACTAACACAGCGCCACACCACACTAACACAGCACCACACCACAGTAACACAGCACCACACCACACTAATACAGCACCACACCACACTAACACAGCGCCACACCACACTAACACAGGACCACACGACACTAACACAGCACCGCACCACACTAACACAGCACCACAACACACTAACACAGCACCGCACCACACTAACACAGCACCACACCACACTAACACCGTGCCACACCACACTAACACAGCGCCACACCACACGAACACAGCACCACACCACACTAACACAGCACCGCACCACACTAACACAGCACCACACCACACTAACACAGCACCACACTAACACAGCGCCACACCACACTAACACAGCACCACACGACACTAACACAGCGCCACAGCACACTAACACAGCGCCACACCACACGGACACAGCACCACACCACACTAACACAGCACCGCAACACACTAACACAGCACCACACCACACTAACACAGCACCGCACCACACTATCACAGCACCACACCACACTAACACAGCACCACACCACACTAACACAGCAGAGCACCACCCTAACACAGCACCGCACCACGCTAACACAGCACTACACCACACTAACACAGCACCGCACCATGCTAACACAGCACCACCTCACACTAACACATCACCACACTAACACAGCACTGCACCACGCTAACACAGCACCACACCACACTAACACAGCACCACACCATACTAACACAGCGCCACACCACACTAACACAGCACCACACCACAGTCACACAGCACCACACCACACTAACACAGCACCACACCACACTAACACAGCACCGCACCACACTAACACATCACCACACCACACTAACACTGCACTGCACCACACTAACACAGCACCACAGCACACTAACACAGCGCCACAACACACTAACACAGCGCCACACCACACGAACACAGCACCACACCACACTAACACAGCACCGCACCACACTAACACAGCACCACACCACACTAACACAGCACCGCACCACACTAACACAGCACCACACCACACTAACACAGCGCCACACTAACACAGCACCACACCACACTATCACAGCACCGCACCACGCTAACACAGCACGACACCACACTAACACAGCACCGCACCATGCTAACACAGCACCACACCACACTAACACAACACCACACTAACACAGCACTGCACCACGCTAACACAGCACCACACCACACTAACACAGCTCCACACCACACTAACACAGCGCCACACCACACTAACACAGCACCACACCACAGTAACACAGCACCACACCACACTAACACAGCACCACACCACACTAACACAGCGCCACACCACACTAACACAGGACCACACGACACTAACACAGCACCGCACCACACTAACACAGCACCACACCACACTAACACAGCACCGCACCACACTAACACAGCACCACACCACACTAACACAGCGTCACACCACACTAACACAGCACCACACCACACTATCACAGCACCGCACCACGCTAACACAGCACTACACCACACTAACACAGCACCGCACCACGCTAACACAGCACCACACCACACTAACACAACACCACACTAACACAGAACCGCACCACGCTAACACAGCACCACACCACACTAACACAGCATCACACCACGCTAACACAGCACCACACCACACTACCAAAACACCACACTAACACAGCACCGCACCACGCTAACACAACACCACACCACGCTAACACAGCACAACACCACACTAACACAGCACCACACCACACTAACACAGCAATGCACCAGGCTAACACAGCACCTCAGCACACTAACACAGCACCACACCACACTAACACAGCACCGCACCACGCTATCACAGCACCACACCACACTAACACAGCAATGCACCATGCTAACACAGCATGGCACTACACTAACACAACTCCACACTAATACAGCACCGCACCACGCTAACACAGCACCACACCACACTAACACAGCACCAAACCACACTAACACAGCACCACACCACGCTAACGCAGATCCACACCACACTAACACAGCACTACACCACACTAACACAGCACCACACCACACTAACACAGCACCACACCATGCTAACACAGCACCACACCACACTAACACAGCACCACACCACATTAACACAGCACCACACCACACTAATACAGCACCCCCACCATGCTAACACAGCACCACACCACACTAACACAGCACCACACCACACTAACACAGCACCACACCACGCTAAAACAGCACCACACCACACTAAAACAGCACCACACCACGCTAACACAGCACCACACCACACTAACACAGCACCACACCACACTAACACAGCACCACACCACACTAACACAGCACCACACCACACTAATACAGCACCACACCATGCTAACACAGCACCACACCACACTAACACAGCACCACACCACACTAACACAGCACCGCACCACGCTAAAACAGCACCACACCACACTAACACAGCACCCCACCACACTTACACAGCAACACACCACACTAACACAGCCCCGCACCACACTAACACAGCACCACACCACACTAACACTGCACCGCACCACACTAACACAGCATTACACCACACTAACACAACACCGCACCACGCTAACACAGCACCACACCACACTAATACAGCACCACACCATGCTAACACAGCACCACACCACACTAACACAGCACCACACCACACTAACACAGCACCGCACCACGCTAAAACATCACCACACCACACTAACACAGCACCACACCACGCTAACACAGCACCCCACCACACTAACCCAGCACCACACCACACTAACACAGCACCACACCACACTAACACAGCACCACACCACACTAATACAGCACCACACCATGTTAACACAGCACCACACCACACTAACACAGCACCACACCACACTAACACAGCACCGCACCACGCTAAAACAGCGCCACACCACACTAACACAGCACCACACCACGCTAACACAGCACCACACCACGCTAACACAGCACCCCACTAACACAGCACCGCACCACGCTAACACAGCACCACACCACAATAATACAGCACCACACCACACTAACACAGCACCACACTAACACAGCACCACACCATGCTAACACAGCACCAGACTAACACAGCACCACACCACACTAACACAGCACCGCACCACGCTAACACAGCACCACACCACACTAACACAGCACCACACCACATTAACACAGCACCACACCACACTAAGACAGCACCACACCACACTAACACAGCACCACACAACACTAACACAGCACCACACCACACTAACACAGCACCGCACCACACTAACACAGCACCACACCACACTAACACAGCACCACACCACACTAACACAGCACCACACCACACTAACACAGCGCCACGCCACACTAACACAGCACCACACCACACTATCACAGCACCGCTCCACGCTAACACAGCACCACACCACACTAACACAGCACCGCACCACGCTAACACAGCACCACACCACACTAACACAACACCACACTAACACAGCACTGCACCACACTAACACAGCACCACACCACACTAACACAGCACCAACCACGCTAACACAGCACCACACCACACTAACACAGCACCACACCACACTAACATAGCACCACACCCCGCTAACACAGCACCACACCACACTAACACAGCACCGCGCCACACTAACACAGCACCGCACCATGCTAACACAGCACCACACCACACTAACACAACACCACACTAACACAGCACTGCACCACGCTAACACAGCACCACACCACACTAACACAGCACCACACCATGCTAACACAGCACCACACCACACTAACACAGCACCACTCCACGCTAACACAACACCACACCACACTAACATACACCACACTAACATAGCACCACACCCCGCTAACACAGCACCACACCACACTAACACAGCACCACACCACACTAACACAGCACTGCACCATGCTAACACAGCACCACACCACACTAACACAACACCACACTAACACAGCACTGCACCACGCTAGCACAACACCACACCACACTACCACAGCACCACACCACACTAACACAGCACCGCACCATTCTAACACAGCACCACACCACACTAACACAGCACCACACTAACACACCACATCGCAACACACCAATACAGAACCACACTGCACCTACACAACACCACACCAACACCACAGCACACCACACCAGCACCGCACTGTACCAACGCACCACACTCATGGCACAGCCACACACACACCCCACAATGCACGTGTTTGTGTGTGAGACTATTGTGCTGCGGTGAGCGGGAGTGTAGCGGCGAGCACGCTGCGCTACGAACCCGGTCACCCGAGTTCGATTCCCGCTCACGGTCAACAGCAGTGCCCATTATCTGAACCGATCCGGGGCCCCCTCGAGGTAGACTCATCGACGAATATCTGAAATGGCACTGGGCCTCCCCAAAATCGCGTGGTATAATCCACCCATGCGCTCGAGGGTCGTGACAGCCTTTATAGGTGCTTGCTAACAGCACTTTCCCCAAGTCAATTGAAGTCTATACGGGGCATCTTTGTCTTTGTGTGTATTTGGGTGAAGGTGGCTGCTCTGCTTTCGTCCATCATCGTGCTCATCGTCATCCTGGCGCTGGGCTTCCTCCTGGAGCCACTGCAGACGGTATGCACCAGCATCACGGTGGCTAGAAGATGTTAACTACCTCTCCTTGTGTACAGGAGGTCGTGGGCTCGATCTCGACCCTGATGCCTGCTGTATATCTGGAGTTTGCGTGTCGCTCTTTCTCCCTGTGGTCGCGTGATTTTACTCCATGTCCTCCGGCTTTTCCCTGGACATTTTGAATCACCATCACGCGTTTAGTATATTTGTCTGCTATACATTTCCACACGATGATAAGCCATTTCTTTCAGCTATCATTTGTGGCCGGGTCGCTGAGGAAAAAAAGAGCTGCATACTCTTTGGTTCTTTTGGTAAAGTCACGTAGAAAGAAAATAAATTAAATAATAGAGTACGACGTTTCGATTGCAACACAAGCAACCGTCATCATAGATACACAGAGTGTCTATGTTGTGTGTCTCTCTCTGTGTGTCTGTGTTGTCTCTCTCTGCTTGTGCGTCTGTCTGTGTGTCTCCGTGTCTGTGTTTTGTCTCTCTCTCAAATTTAGTTCTACCTGATGACGACTGATTGTGTTGCAATCGAAACGTCGTATTCTATTGATTTAATTTATTTTATTTTACGTGACTTTACCGAAAGAACAAAAGAGTAACTCCTGCAGTCACGAAAGCTTTAAATAAAGTTTAAAGAGCTGCATAGTTCAGTGGGCCTTGCTTGGTAAATTTAAAAAGGTAAGTTTAGTTTAAAGACATGGCCTGCACAACTCACCTACTCACGGGACAACTGGCCAACCAGCTCAATCGCTCACCAACTCACTGTCCTGACGGACCACCGCGTGACTGTCTAACCGTGTGAACTGATGGATGGTTGGCTGGGTAGTTGGGTGGCTGGATGGGTGGGTAGGTGGGTGGCTGGGTTTGTGGATGGGTGGCTGGGTGGCTATGTGGCTGTGCGGCTACGTGGCTGGATGGCTGGGTGGCTACGTGGCTGGGCAGCTAGGTGGCTGGGTGGCTACGTAGCTGGATGGCTGGGTGGGTGATAGTGTGTGAGCGAGGCTGTGGGAACCCCGGGCCATACGCAACGTGACTACTTGTTTTTTTCCCCTGCTCCGTGGCGGTGCAAGGCGGTGCTGGCCTCCCTCGTGGTGGTGAACCTGAAGGGGATGTTCACCCAGGTGAAGGAGGTGCCTCGCCTGTGGCGGACGGACCGCATCGACTGCGTACGTAAGCGCGAGTGCACACGCAAGCACACGCACGCATACACGTGGAGCGGTCACATGACCCAGTGGTGCGCTGGCGCGTTATTCGCTGCATGTCGCAGGGTTTTAGCGGTTCCACCCTGGCGGCCACCCTGATCACTCCTGCAGTGTCTGCGTTGTGAGCCATAGTCGTGCTACACACCGGCCACTGCGCTCACAGTTGGACGTTAAAGGCCTCGCGGCGCCATTCGGCAAGAGTTGGGCCATTGTGTGCCCTCGTCACTGTCCACATTTTGATATATTTGAAAAGTTACACCACAAATGAATCACAGCAGCAGCAATAATCGCCCCCTCCTACTAACATTTGTCAGGAGCCTCCTGAAAAAAGTGTCATGAGACTCATGGAGCCACATTGGAGAGCTACACAGCACAACCCACATACCAGCGTGCTCACTCAGCAACCACTCACCTCCTAGCCCCATCCACCCACGCACTGGCTCATCTGTGCACTCATCCACTCAGGTACTGTACTGATCCACAAAGCCAAAGATACCCAGGCCTCATAAAATTTGAGACTTCTCAAAAATAAGTCCGGATATCTCAAAATCAAGTCAGTGGCGGTCTCAAAACTAACGAGGTTGCGCGAGGATGGCGAGCAAGGGCAATGGCAAGAAGTCGACGCCGTTGCAGAAGTCGCACGCCCTGGAATACGCGCTGGAGATCGTCTCGACGGAGGCCAATGGCGACGTGACCGTCCGGTGCAAGTTCTGCCTGCACGAGGGCCGCGACGTCGTGGAGGTCAGCATGGCGTGGCGCGAGCGCAAACATCGCAGCGACATCCAGTACTTCAGGAAGCCGTTCGCTGCGTTCAAGCATCGCAGCCACCACGAGGGGCAGCACGCGTCCTCGTGGACGAAGCACAAGGACCTGTCGGTTGAGGAGAAGAAGCACTACTTCGACGGGCTCGTCAAGCTCACCAACACGCTGCACCACCACATGGACCTGGCTACCGACACACTGCAGTTCTTCATCAGTGCCGCCATTATCGAAACGACGATTGTAGGCGACCTGTTCTTTCGCGACGACGAGCAGCTCGATGACATTGACGACGACCAGGGCGAGGAGAACGCAGCCGACGCGGTCCGCAAGAAGCTTGCCAAGAAGCAGAAGGAGAAGGCTAATGCGATGAAGCTGTTCGTTCAGGAGGAAGACAAGGCCGTCTACACAGTGACGATCAATGACGTGCTGCGGTTCGACCTCGCCATGGACTACTTCGGCATCAGCATCGGCCTGTCGTCCCGACAGATGGCGGCGGTCATCCAGAAGGCCAAGGACCGGACCAAGACGGCGAAGCTCACTGACATCAACGACGCCATCGTCGGGCAGTACACGCGCATCCTGGTCACCGTCCCGCTGTAGGAGATCGCGGTCATCCTCGATGACGAGAGCGTTTTGGCCATGTCGTTGGCTGGCGATGGGAGCACACATCGCGGCTAATCGTTCTTCGACCCGCGCGTCCGAGTCTGCTATCGCGGCGAGCTGGTAAACTTGCATCTCGTCGCGATTCCGATGTTCAAACGTCATTCCGCGGTCAACATCTTCAACTTGATCGCCAAGTTCATGGACGCGCTCTACGTCAAGTGGCGCGCCAAGCTGATCGGCATGTCGTCGGACGGCGAGAACACCATGACGGGCCGTCATGCAGGCGTCGTCACCCGCATCGTCGCGTGCGCGGAGAACAATGTGTTGCGCATCTGGTGCGCGCCGCATCAGATGGACATTGTCGTGAAGGCGGCGGCCGAGGGCATTGACGACGACATCTGGGTCAAGCAGGCCTACACGTACTCAGTCTACCTGCATGCGCAGGACAACCTGATGATCAAGATGAACGTCAAGTGCCCAAAGAAGACGCCGCGATGGGTGCATATCGGCCGCCTGCTGACGCTCTACAAGTCGTACCATCGACAGATCATGGAGTACACTAAGGACAAGCGCCCCGACATGCTGCCGACGGACCAGTGGTGGCTGATCACGTACTCGGTGTCGCCCGCCATCGACTCGATCAACGTCACGCTCGTTGAGATGCAGGCCAAGTCGCTGCTGATTGGCCAGCAGGACGCGCTCGTGCAGGCGCTGGTCGGATCGCTCATCAGCATGTTTAGCATCGAGAACATACAGCCGCGCAACGACGATGACGACAGCAAGGACGATTACTACGTGCACTACGAGTCACTGCACATCCCGGTCGATGCGATCGTGGAGCACATTGAGAACCAGTGCTCGTTCCCGAGGGATTGCTACGAGCTCCTGGAAGCAGCTGACCAGAAGGATGTGCTCAAGCACGTCGCCATCTACACGATGACGCTTGTCACGGGCCTGCAGTCGATCAAGGCCGAACGGGACGGCGTCAATCAGGCCCTGGAGAAGGATGCGCCGTCTGTGCTGCCCGCGCAGCTGGTCAAGCTGCGCCATGGCACGTTCCTGAAGGAGGCGCTCGACCCCTACCGAAAGCATGTCTCTGAAGTCTGGACCGAGGAGAGCATCGATCAGATCGAGGCGGAGCACCGCGAGCTGGTAATGCTGTACAACTCGGACACGATCCTGCGCAACGCCATCGACAAGCACATCGTCAAGACGACCTTCAACGACGCCTGGGCCTGTGCCCCGAGTCGATTTGAGCGCCTGCGCTCGTTCTGCGGCGGCTTAGCGACCGTGTTTGCCATCACGTCGTCGGTCGAGTCAGACTTTTCCATCCTCAATTGGGAGCTGGACGACAACCACACTGCGCTGGTGCACCTGTCGCTGGAGGGCATATTCCAGGCCAAGCAGCGCGTCCTGCTGCAGACGCTTCTCAGCTGAAATACAACGACCTCCAAAAACAAACCGGGCGGCGTCTCAAAACTAAGCTCGTTTTGTTAAGTTTAACACGTAGGCTTTCGCGACCAATATTATTCATAATAAAGGTTTTTGGGTTAGATCGCGTTTATTTATAAATGTGTCGTAACCCTCCACCACCCGACACGGCCAATCAACAAAAAAAAGTGTCACGTTGACAAAAGACAAATAATTCACTACTTCAGCCCACCGGTGTGTTGAAGAGTTAATCCACATTTACAGTTTGAGTACGACGTTTCGCTGGTAAATACATCCAGCATCATCGGGCAATTCGCCAGAATGGTAAAGCCCTCGCTTGCTCCCGGTTTTTATATAGAGCAGCAGAGTGACGTCATCACTTAACTCATCAGGTGCAGTGATTAGAGGCGGAGGGTGGGGTATTGTAATTATATAATCGATTAGTAATCAGTCATTGGTTATGATTAGTAATGAGTTGTAGATTAGTAATTATTTAAGTGTAATGTGTATTATTTAATAATACGCTTCCAGGCCGCACTAAGCCGGTAGCTGTCAGAGCGATTAAAGTTATTCTTGTTCCTCTCAATTTCAATGGATTCTCTAATTAGTCTTTGCCAGTAATAATTCGTTTTACACACCACTGCAACATTGTCAAAATCAATTGAGTGTCCTTGTTGACAAGCATGTTCTGCCACTGCCGACAGTTGTGTTTGAGATAATTTAATATTTCTCTGATGTTCTTTTAGTCTTACGCTGATGTTACGTCCCGTCTGCCCAATGTAGCAGCTGCCACATGAACAATTAATCCGATATACACCTTCTGTTGATAGTTCAGGTAATGCATCTTTAGTGCAAGATACTAGTTTTTGAATTTTGTGTACTGTACCAAATCTTACTGTAATGTTTTGCTTTTGCAGAACACGGGCTAATTTGTCAGTTACTCCTGAGATATATGGAATTTTTATTGTTTTAACAATCTGGTCGCTTTCAGTAGTATTGCTTTGCGATCGTGATTTGGCATTCAGTGCTCTGTTAATTTGAGCATTATTGTAGCCATTCTGTCGTAGTGCGTCTTTAACGTGTTTAATCTCTCTCACTAGACTCTCACCATCTGACACTGTTTTCGCCCGATGTACGAGCGTCTTGATAAGAGAGGATTTTTGAGCTGGATGATGATGTGATTCTGCATTCAGATAGGCATCAGTGTGCGTTTGCTTTCTGTAAACGCTGTGTGTTATTTTACCGTTTAGGCCATGTCCAAGCAAAATATCTAGGAATGGGAGTGTGTTATTCACCTCCATTTCCATGGTGAACTGGATGGCCGGGTTTTGTGCATTGAGATGATTTAGAAAATCATTAAGTGTATCTTTGCCATGTGGCCAGACAACCAAAGTGTCATCCACATACCTAAACCAAAAGGATGGTTTTAATGTGCTCGAGGCAAGTGCTCTTATTTCAAAGTTTTCCATGTACAAATTTGCTATAGCAGGGGATAAAGGAGAACCCATTGCTGCTCCTTCCTTTTGTTTAAAGAAATCCCCTCTCCATAAGAAGTAAGTGTTATTTAAACAATGGCCAGCAAGTTTCGGAATATCTTTTTTGTAAACCGGTATTCTTTACTAGTGTATCAAGTAATTTAAGCGATTCGTCCACTGGAACCTTAGTGAATAGAGAAATCACATCAAAACTTACCAGAATATCATCAGGAGTAAGTTTAATATCTTTAATCACATTCACAAGATGTTCGTTTTGTTAAGTTTCAGATTTCTCAAAACTTGTGAGGCCTGAAGATACCCCACGTAGCCTTAACAGACTGTTGGTGCAAGTGCTGGTAGCGAGCACCTACGAAGGCCGGCACGGCACACGAGGTGTGGTTGGTCAGCACCATGGCCGACCACCTTTGTCTCCCCAGTGGCGATGTTTACACACCGCACCAGGTACAGTACTCATTTGAGGCTGAGTTCAGGCATCCACCCGCTCACTCAACACGTGCTTCTCTTCACTGCCCCGTTTGCCCCCCCCCCCACCAACTTCCACCCCGCCCGCCCCGCCGGTGACGAGTGCAGCTGCTGTGGGTGGTGAGCTGCGTGATGAGCATCCTGCTCGGCCTCGACCTGGGCCTGGCCGTGGCGCTCGTCTTCGAGATCCTCACCACCGTCGCTCACTCCCTCTTGTGAGACCGGCTTCTGGTGGTGCCCGACACACCGGCGCCATGGTGCCATGGTGCCAGCTCACACTGGGCCATGGTGCCAGCTCACACTGGGTCATGGTGCCAGCTCACACTGGGGCATGGTGCCAGCTCACACTGGGCCATGGTGCCAGCTCACACTGGGCCATGGTGCCAGCTCACACTGGGCCATGGTGCCAGCTCACACTGGGGCATGGTGCCAGCTCACACTGGGGCATGGTGCCAGCTCACACTGGGGCATGGTACCAGCTCACACTGGGCCATAGTGCCAGCTCATACTGGGGCATGGTGCCAGCTCACACTGGGGCATGGTACCAACTCACACTGGGGCATGGTACCAGCTCACACTGGGCCATGATACCAACTCACACTGGGCCATGGTACCAGCTCACACTGGGCCATGGTGCCAGCTCACACTGGGCCATGGTGCCAGCTCACACTGGGCCATGATGCCAACTCACACTGGGCCATGGTGCCAGCTCACACTGGGCCATGGTGCCAGCTCACACTGGGGCATGGTGCCAGCTCACACTGGGGCATGGTGCCAGCTCACACTGGGGCATGGTGCCAGCTCACACTGGGGCATGGTGCCAGCTCACACTGGGGTATGGTGCCAGCTCACACTGGGCCATGGTGCCAGCTCACACTGGGCCATGGTGCCAGCTCACACTGGGGCATGGTACCAGCTCACACTGGGGCATGGTGCCAGCTCACACTGGGGCATGGTGCCAGCTCACACTGGGGCATGGTGCCAGCTCACACTGGGCCATGGTGCCAGCTCACACTGGGGCATGGTGGGGGTGGGGTGGGCGCGGGGGGTGGGGTGGGCGCGAGGGGTGGGGTGGACGCGGGGGGTCTTAAAGACGATCCAATGGGGTGGCAACTTCGTTTTGATGTCGTTCTGGTGCCGTTAGCAATAATGAATAATAATTTAACATTTATAAATCGCCCTTAAACAATCGTTCTCAGGTCGCTTTGCATGGAAAGGCGGAGAACAGTCAGCGACAACCACGCCAAGAAGAAGTGAGATCGGCAGTTGAAAATAACTGAATAGAGAAAGCCGTGTGAAGCAGAGACGTTTTTAGTTAAGCTTTGAAGATGTGTAAGTGTCTCGGAAGACCTGACCTCGAAGGGGCAAGGAGTTCCAGAGTTTAGGTGTCGCAAATGCAAAGGCACCGTCACCCCGAGTGCTAAGCCGAGAACGTGGGAAAGTGAGCAATGCACAATCTGACGACCTTAACGATCTTAATGGAATATTTGACTGAAGGAGGTCATGAATGTACGGAGGAGCAAGTCCATTTCCGGCACTCACCCTGGGGCGAGGGTGGCGGTACGATAGGATATTTTTCGTACTCGAAAAACAATATCGAGTCGTACATTCGTACCGTACCTTCGGAAACAAATGTTTGTGCCGTACCTTTCCAATATTCATATCGTACCGTGTACCCTAATTTCGTACCTTATATCGTACTTAAGAAACAACAAAGCTTAGGAAATAAGGGATATACGACGCTTATAACAGTATATCTAATGGCCTGATTGTTTGCTCTTGTAGAAAGGTTCTCGCTTTTTACAACACAAATGTGTGTAAAGATTTATTTTAAATTGAAGAAAAACATTTAAATCCGAAATCGCATAATTAGGAAATATTGATTTTAAAAACCCCGCGTCTTATTCTCATCCATTATCAACGGTGAGTGGCATTTTGCGAACGGAGTCTTTGCCTACCGTTTAAGTTTCTGATAACTGATGTGTTGCATTATTATAGCCGACAACAAACTGAAAACTGCATTTTACCTTTAATTTGTCGTCCTTCCCCCCGCACTGCACCTCCAATGAGCACGGTTGGCTATGTACGGTGCGAAGAAGTTCCAACGCACGTTGAAAAGATAAAGAGAAGAGAATGATTATCAGAAATCAAGAAGCTTGGCTTCTCATGAATTCATCACCTGAGTTGGTACGAAAAGTGTATGGGGGAAAAAAAATACCGTGCCGTACTTAACAACCGAACAAATCCCGTGCCGTACCACACTTCCACCCTTTCCCCGGAGAGTAGTGGGCTCGTTGATTAAAGTGGCGCCCAACGCTGTAAGAGAGAAAAAAATAACGCCTAAAGGATGACATGCACAACGATTCTGGTCAAGACGATCCATTGTCAACTTTACTCGGCCCTCACGTAGGGCCCGTTACCTGAAACGTCGTCTATTGTCCATTGTATTGTGTGGCCGCAGCGTCATTGACGAACGCGTTGGAAGTTTTTGCTGTTTGTGCTCTTGCACCGCTGCCGCTGCAACAGCAGCATCAGTAGCAGCAGCATCGCAACATCAATGTGACTCATCGCCAGGTGAAAGTTGCGTTCCTTGTTAGGAACTTACCCCCAGAAAAGAACAGAGGAAGGAATGGAAACAAAACTACGGACAAATTCATCAGCAGGGGCCTCGCCCCCCCACCCCACCCAAAAAAAAAATGGCGATTAAAAAGCAGCGCTTGACGGATGCAGCAGCATTTCTTTCGATCTCGAGTACAGGAGACGACGAGATGGACCGTGGACATCGCGAGACCGCGAGAGATGGGAAGGCATTCATCCAGTCGCGAGGGCGGTGGTGGCGGTAGGGGTGCGATCGAGCGTAGCTCCTCTCGTTGTTGTTCATGATGATGACCTGGCTACGGTGGATTGAGGGGTGCGAAAAATCACCGACCGCTTTCAGTAAAGCTGCTTTCGATCTGGCGAGCCTCTAATGGGCGCGGACATCTCTCTCTATCTCTCCCAGCAGGCTGCCGAAAGTCAATAGTTTCTTGACTCTGACGCGTTGCACGCCCATTGAATTCTCTCCCTCGACTGTAACTCGTGACACCTGCGAGCTCGCGTCAATCGCGTGCAAAGCAGGTGCGGTGACGAAACGGCGCAGCGAATTGGATTTCACTTACGGCTCGAAGTCTTAATAGCAGCGCCCGGGGTTATTAACGGGGCGACGCGTGCGGCAGGGGAGGGAGGGGGCGGGTGGTGGTGGTGCGTCGCGTGGCCTCGGGCCGTGGAAGGGGCGGTGGCACGACGGACGGCCCCCTCCGCCGCTGTGGAGATGGAGCGATGAAACCCGGTGGCTTGAGGGAAGGCCTTCAGTAGATCGATCTCATCAGAAGACGATGATGATGAGGATCCTGATGAAGACCACGCGTTGTGGATGGGGCAGCCGGTAATGATTGGAGGGGTGGGGAGAAGGGAGATGCTGACGGCTCGCCAGAGGGTGCCCCCACCCTCGCGTGGTCACCGCTGTCGTGGGGAAGACTCGGCCCACACAAGAGGAGGTTAAGGCGCAGCCCTGCAATAGCCCGTTAACGCCACTGCTGGTGGATGGGCCTCCATCAGAGGACGCTCGAGAGAAAGAGAGAGAGAGACCCTCTACTGCAGGGTAACTTGGCCTACTCTTCACGGTTGCCGAGCACAGTTGGCCCAAAGGTCCAATAATATCAAGCGGCCAGGAACAAATAGCAGCACTGTCAAACTTTGTAATAGCCACGGAGTGAAACGCGTGCCTAGAAATCGAGCGAGGTTATTGTTGTAAAAGCTGCTTGGAGAAAAGCGATGAGGGGGAGGAGGGACTTCCACAAATAAACAGGGCGAGAGAAGAAGCCGAGAGAGAGAGATGGGTGTTGTGATGGCGGTGTGGAGTGTAGAGGCGTGGGTGGGTGAGTTGTCTTGACCTGCAAGTGTGGTGGAACAGTGGTGTGACGAGACGAAAGAGCCGGCGTCTGGTAGACCTCGACTGTTTCGACAGGGGTGGAGGAATCGATGAGCGAAGTTTACGGCACGGGTAAAACCGTAGTAGCGATAGACGAGTGATAAGGAGATGACTGAGCGCCGGTGAGCATCGCTCCAGGGAGCCGTGTGGCTCGTAAAGCGCCGCGTCAGTTCTCGAATCGGCCCGGCATGGTTCGGGTCCGACTTCTCACGCACGTGGGAACGCGGCACGTGCTCGCGTAGCGCTTAGCGAGCTGCGCTATGAATCCCGACGACTCCAGTTCAAATCTCGCTCACGATCACCGCCGGTGCCAATTATCTGAACCGGTCCTGGGCCTCCCCTAGGTCGACTCAGACTCAAATGAGCACCTGGTTCGATGCGGGAGACAAAGGCGGCCGGGCGCGGTGCTGTCCATTCACCCGCTCTCGTGCCGTTGACGACCTTCAGAGGTGTTACTCGCTAACAGCACTTGCCCCAAAAGTCTGTTAAGGTGACACTGGGGTTCTTTTGTCTTTGTGTTACAGCCCAGCATGCGTCCCGCTGGGCAACATTCCCAACACGGAGATCTACAAACGCGTCGGTGTCTTCAAGCAGGTGACCTCACCGTCTCCCTCCCGTTTCCCTCCCAAGCAATGCCCGATCAGTGTTGATCTCCCTTAACATTCAATGAGGGGGTAGGGGGGGAAGGGGGTTGTTTCCGGTTCACTTCTTGATTGGAGCAAGGGCCGTTCCAATTCAATAAGTCGTTTGGAAAGTCGATGGGTACGGTTACAAATGTACACACACGTCTTTGTTGTTGTTTTTGCTACGTGTTAAAATAAAATATTTTACCCGTGTAGCGTAAGACACGGCATGGGGATTTCAATCTGTGGGAAAAGAGAAAGGCATGGGGGAAAGGGAAGCGATGCCGGGAAGGAAGCCCCCGAGACGGACAAAGAGGAGGAGGGCACGGCTTAAGATGAGCGGCGGGAAGGAGGAGAAGGAGGAGAAGGAATGACGGGGCCAAGATGTCGGGCAATGATGGGATGAGAGAAGATATAATGAAGGCGCGAGCAGCAGCGGCATCTGTTTTCACAGGGGGCAGGGAGGGATTCAGAGTGGGAGTGGCCACACATCGACCCCACGAAGCTGCTGACGGACACCAGATGATTCGCGTGCCGTGCTGGATAGACAGCAATGATAATAATACCGGAATAGTCAAACTGTGATCAAAGACCCAAAGAATATGTAATCATTTCTCCTGCCTGAAAATTGACCCCCCCCCCCCATAAGTGATACCGTCGTTTGTGTTTTGTGATCGCAGGCGACGGAAACCCCCGGAGTGAAGGTTGTCCGCTGCCCAGCGCCGCTCTACTTCGGGAACATCGAATACTTCAGAGAGAAGCTCATGGCGATCGTGAGTAACCCCCCGACCCCCCCTCCCACGATCCCTGTGACTCCGTGTCTCCGTGTCTTCGTGTCCCCGTGTCTCCGTGCCTCCGTGTCTCCGTGTCCCCATGTCCCCGTGTCCCCATTTCCCCGTGTCTCCATGTCCCCGTGTCTCCCGTGTCTCCGTGTCTCCGTGTCTCCGTGTCTCCATGTCCCCGTGTCTCCGTGTCCCCGTGCCTCCGTGTCCCCGTGCCTCCGTGTCCCCATGTCTCCATGTCTCCATGTCCCATGTCTCCGTATCTCCATGTCTCCGTGTCCCAATGTTTCTATGTCCCCGTGTCTCCGTGCTCCATATCTCCATGTCTCTGTGTCTCCATGTCTCCGTGTCCTCATTTCCCTGTGCCTCCGTGTCCCCGTGCCTCCGTGTCCCCGTGTCCCCATGTCTCCGGGTCTCCATGTCCCCGTGTCTCCGTATCTCCATGTCCCCGTGTCCCCGTGTCTCTATGTCCCCGTGTCTCCGTGTCTCCATGTCCCCGTGTCTCCGTGTCTCCATGTCCCCGTGTCTCCGTGTCTCCGTGTCTCCATGTCCCCATGTCCCCATGTCTCTATGTCCCCGTGTCTCCGTGTCTCCATGTCCCCGTGTCTCCGTGTCTCCATGTCCCCGTGTCTCCGTGTCCCTGTGTGCGTGCAGCTGGAGTTCGACCCAGCGAGGGTCGCGAGGAAGAGGGACAAAGCCCTGAAGAAGCTGAAGAAGCGGCTGAGCCGAGAGGCCGCCCTGGTGAGAGCAGCACCAGCCGCGTGAGCACACTCACACTCACCCTCACACTCACCACCACCACTCACACTCACCACCGTTCACACACAACAACAACAACCGCCATTCGCCACTAAGTGGCAGTGACGTCACCATGACGCTTATGCCAGGCTATGTGCACCCTGAGGCCACGTGAAGTGTCGAACGCCCGCTGGCAGGAGGTCACGGGGCAGACCCAGGTGCCACGGGTCGACTGACTGAGATGACTGGCTGATGCACCACCTGTGCCCCCTACTGTGCCAACCTGCTGTGCTTCAGCCACCCGGCCCTCCGCTCGTTGTTGTGAACGTCGCTCCTCCACTCTCCGTTGTTGTTGGAGGGCGACTGCCTCCAACTGCCCAGTAGCGTCCTTCACGAACCTCCTCCACAGAGGCCGATCTTGACACCGCTGGTACCAGTCATCGGCAAGTCGACTCAGCTCCACGTCCTCCTGTACCACATCACTCCATCTCTTCTCTAGCCCGTGCCGCGCCCGTTTAGCCCCCTCAATCCGGCCAAACAAAAGCTGTTTCGGCATGCGGTGGCTGGGCATGCGGGCTACATGACCCAGCCATCGCAGCCTTGCCCGCCGGAGGAGCTCACCGATGGGACCTTGCCCAGATCTTTCAAGGATTTGTGAGCTCCTCACACAATCCAGTCTGGTTAAACCCAGGATGGATCGCAGGCAGGCCAGCCTAAATGTTTATAACCGGCGAAGATGTTCCATTAGGGGGGTCCACGTTTCGCAAGCGTAGAGAAGGGAGGGAATGACCGTGGCCGAGAAGACCTGAAGCTTAGTACGGGAGCGACAGACCAGGTAGCTTCCACACAGCGTTACGCAACCGATGAAAAGATATTGATTCGGAGTGAAACCTCTGCTGTTAAACTGGAGCCAGTCATAAGCACACTGCCCAGGTATGGGAAACTCTCCACTCTCTCCACAACTGCCCCATCACCGATTGGGAGTTGTGGGGGTGGAGTGTCCGATGGTATAAAATACCCAGGCAGGTGCTTAGTTTTGGTGGGGCTGATGGTAAGGCCCCACCTCTTAGTGGCACGCTCCAGTCTCAGCAGCAGCGTCTCCAACTTCTCCTCTGAATGAGCAGCTATTACCAAATCATCAGCATACATAACGTGGTTGAGCAATACGGAGCCATCACTTGACCGCACCCGGGCATCGATCAGCCTCCCATTATATCTGTACCATATGGAGATTCCCCCGGTACAGCTATTGAAGGCTTCACGAACTACGTGGTCGAAATAGATGTTAAATAATGTGGGAGCCAGAGGACATCCCTGTCGCACCCCAAGGTGTACAGGGAATGGCTCTGGCTCCCAGCCACGTAGTTTTACCCGGGCCCGCTCACCATCATGAAGGTCCTTAATGATCGTGAGCAGAGGGTCAGGTACTCCAAAAGCATGAAGAACAACCCAGAGCCCATACCTACTGATGGTATCATAGGCCTTGACCAGGTCAATAAAGCAGAGATGTAGGTCTTGTTGGAATTCCCTACACCTCTGCTGTAGCAGACGGACAGAAAATATGGCATCTGTGCAGGCCCGCCCTTTCCTGAAACCGCATTGGGGCTCCGCAAGCCTCTCCTCAGCGTGCCTGGCAAGGCGATGTTGAATAATCCTTGCCAGGACCTTTCCCGGCACTCTGAGGAGTGAGATGCTCCTGTAGTTGTTACAGTCTCCGACCCCCAGGAGAAGGGGGACCACCAGGGCATCCTTTCAATCCTGCGGAACCCGTCCAGTGGTCCAGACTGTTGTTATGATGTCATATACGGCAGTCTGTGCACAAACGCCACCCTCCTTCAGCATTTCCCTTGGGAGATCATCTCTGCCCGCTGCCTTTCCTGGTCTCAGACTCCGGATCGCCTTCAGTACTTCCTCAACAGAAGGCACCTCAGCCAGCCACTCACAGGGGGTGACTTCTTCCAATATTTGAGGCACCGCAGCCTCAGCAGGGTCATCCTCACTTTGTGCCCCGAGGGATTTCCCTCCCCCAAGACCTCACAGAAATGCTCAGCAAATCTGCAAACCTGTTCCTGGGGGTCGGAGATTGGATCACCGTTTTTTCCCCTAATGATGGTAATAGGTGTGGCACTGCCGGTTACTTTTTTGATGGAGTTAAATCGAGATTTGTGATCACGGGCCACTGAGGCAGACTCCATCTCCTCAGTAACCCGCTACCACCACCCATCCTTGCAGCGCCTCACGGCTCTCCGAACCTCCGAGCGAAGGCTGCGGTAAGCCTCCTCATTCTCTGACGTGGGATTCTGTAGCCGATGACAGTGGGCCTGTCGCTTTTTCTCAACCATCCTGAACACCTCCTCTGTCAGCCAGGGTCTCTGGGGAGGTCTGGACCGCGTACCCAAAGCAGCCATTGCAGCTGCATGAGTCACAGTCCTAAACCTCGCCCATTTACCCTCGACATCAGGAGGAGTCGGGGACGATGCCAATCCCAGCCGCAAGCGATGATGAAATTCTTGCTTGCAACTTTCATCAGATAACTGAGACCAGGCCACTTTAGGTTGGAATGGGGTCCTGGGTGTACACCCACCACCGGAGTGGAAGAATGGCAGGCGCATCTTACAGATGACTAGTCGATGGTTAGATGGCAGATCAGCTCCACGGTAGGTCCTGGTGTCAAGGACATGGGCTCGCATCCGCTGGTCCGTCACTATGTAGTCCAGCAGATGTTCTTGCTTGGACCCGGCATGCATCCATGATGTTGTGTGGATGCGCCGATGCCGGAACAGCATGCTGGTAATTACAGGCCCATGGGCTGCACAAAAATCTAGCAGCCTCCTACCGTTGTTATTGAGCTGATCTGGCCCATGCCCTCCAATCACTCCAGACCAGGTGCTAGCATCATGAACAACTCGGTCATCATGTCACCCAACAGGATGACTCTATCCCGAGGGGCCACTTTAGCCAGCACCTGTGACAGGAGGTCATAGAAGGGGTCTGACTCATCGGCTTTGCCTGCATCCCTCCATGGATGTTCATCTTCGGTGGGGGCATAAGTAACCACGACCACCATTCATTGCCTCCGGTTGATGGGAAGGCGAGCCCAAAGTAGCCTGGGGCTTACAGCTTCCCACACCTCTCCGCCACGCTCCCACGCCCCCTTCATTCTTTTGTTCAAAAGAAGAGCCACACCCTGTTGTTTGGCAGTCTGCTGCCCCGAGTAGAGGACTGTCCACCCCTCATGGTGGCAGGAGCCAGAACCGGTCCACCGGACCTCCTGAATGCCACATAGATCCAGGTAGTACCGGTCCAGCTCCTGACAGAGGAGTGGCAGCCTCTCCTCCGCAGTGAGTGTTCGAACATTCCACGTGGCCACCCGTAGTGGTTTTTCGTTGTTTCTGGAGGAGCCCCGAGGGTAGATATTCAATCTCCTTGCTCCGCCAATTGGGGTTTGGCCAGGAGACGTCATAGACGCCTGGCCCCCCGGGGCCTCCGACACAAGCTTATTAGTTATATACTTAATTCGCGGTTTAGTGGTAATTAATTGAAGATGGAGGGGTTACCAGCCCCTCGCACCCGTCCAAAGCCCCCGTTTAGCCCCTGTGGTGGACACAGATGCCATGAGGGGAGGAGCCAATCGAATTTGGACCTCCCCCCACAGCACTGTGCACGACAGAGTTGCTCGTCATCCTCACCACTGCTCACACACACCACCGCTCACACTCACACTCACCCTCACACTCACCTTCACCACCGCTCTCCCTCACACTCACCACTGCTCACCCTCACACTCACCACCGCTCACCCACACACTCACCACCACACTCACCACCACTCACACTCACCACCACTTACACACACACACTCACCCTCACACTCACCACCGCTCACCCTCACACTCACCCTCACACTCACCCTCACCACCGCTCACACACACACTCACCACCGCTCACACTCACACTCTCCACCGCTCACCCACACACTCACCACCACTCACCTACACACTCATCACTGCTCACACTCACCACCGCTCACCCACACACTCACCACCGCTCACCCACACACTCTCCACCGCTCACTCACACACTCACCACCGCTCACACTCACCACCACTCACCCTCACACTCACCACCGCTCACCGACACACTCACCACCGCTCACCATAACACTCACCACCACTCACACTCACCACCGCTCACACTCACCACGGCTCACCCTCACACTCACCACCGCTCACCCACACACTCACTACCGCTCACACTCACCACCGCTCACACTCACCACCGCTCACCCACACACTCACCACCGCTCACACTCACCACCACTCACCCTCACACACACCACCGCTCACCCACACACTCACCACTGCTCACACTCACCACCGCTCACCCACATACTCACCACCGCTCACACTCACCACCACTCACACTCACCACCGCTCACCCACACACTCACCACCGTTCACCCTCACACTCACCACCGCTCACCCACACACTCACCACCCCTCACCATAACACTCACCACCACTCACACTCACCACCGCTCAGCCTCACACTCACCACCGCTCACCCACACACTCACTACCGCTCACACTCACACTCACCGCCGCTCACACTCACACTCACCACCGCTCACCCTCACACTCACCACCGCTCACCCACACACTCACTACCGCTCACACTCACACTCACCACCGCTCACCCTCACACTCACCACCGCTCACCCACACACTCACTACCGCTCACACTCACCACCGCTCACACTCACCACCACTCACTCTCACACTCACCACCACTCACTCTCACACTTACCACCGCTCACCCTCACACTCACCACCACTCACTCTCACACTCACCACTGCTCACCCACACACTCACCATCGCTCACCCACACACTCACCACTGCTCACCCACACACTTACCACCACTCACCTACACACTCACCACTGCTTACACTCACCACCGCTCACCCACACACTCACCACCACTCACTCACACACTCACCACCGCTCACACTCACCCTCACCACCGCTCCCACTCACCATCGCTCACTCACACACTCACCACCGCTCACACTCACCCACACCACCGCTCACCCACACACTCACCACCGCTCACCCACACACTCACCACCGCTTACATTCACACTCACCACCGCTCACCCACACACTCACCACCACTCACCTACACACTCACCACTGCTCACACTCACCATCGCTCACTCACACACTCACCACTGCTCACACTCACCCTCACCACCGCTCACCCTCACTGTCACTCACACTCGCGCTCAACCTCACTGACCCTAACCCTCCCCATCACTCACCTCACTCACCCTCAAACTCATCCCCGCTCACCCTCACGCTGACCCTCACACTCACGTCACCATATCGGGCTTAATTTCAACGAGGTTGCATCTGCAATGGCGACTCAGACAATATTTACGTACCCGGCACACCACGTCCAGTATTCATCTCGTCTTCGTCCGTGGCCACTCTTTGGGCCTCGCAGCCAATCAACACCGGCGCTCAGAACGAGGCCTTCAGCGCCAGCGACCAATCGGAGACGTCCGACGACAGCGACGGCGACGACGCGGCCGTGGGTGCCGGCGTCGAGGAGGTGAAGGTCACCAGGGAGGGGTGCGGCACCCACGAGGTCGTCGCCGCCGTGAAAACCAAACGGGCCCCGCCGACGAAGCGGGAGGTCACGGAGACGCGGGGGGCCCAGGGAACCCCGGGGCCCGATGGGGAGGGCGGCGGCGGCGGCACGGGGCCCTGGCTCCAGGCCGGGCTCGCGGTGGAGCTGGAGGGCGTGCCGAGGGTGACGGTCGACACCGTCATTCTGGACTTCTCCTCCGTCACGTACCTGGACACCGTGGCGGTCAACACCCTCACCACGGTACTCACGGTGCCACCTCACGCTGGGTGATGGTGCCACCTCACGCTGGGTCACGGTGCCACTTCACGCTGGGTCACGGTGCCACCTCAGGCTGGGTCATGGTGCCACCTCACACTGGGTCACGGTGCCACCTCAGGCTGGGTGATGGTGCCACCTCACGCTGGGTCACGGTGCCACCTCACGCTGGGTCACGGTGCCACCTCACGCTGGGTCACGGTGCCACCTCAGGCTGGGTGATGGTGCCACCTCACACTGGGTCACGGTGCCACCTCACGCTCGGTCACGGTGCCACCTCACGCTGGGTCACGGTGCCACCTCAGGCTGGGTCATGGCAAGAGGGTAAAATGTAAAGGTGTAGCCTTGCAATTCCTCGCTCACACCACTGCTGGCAGAAGGACATCCACAGCAGGGAGCTCGAGAGAGCCCCTCTGGAGGGTGCTCTTGGGTTGTTCTCCACACTGGCGGGAGGACGGAGGTTCCACTCTGGGTGTGTGGAGGTTTGTATGTTCTCTCCCCTGTTTTGCATGGGCTTTCACAGATTTTCTCCAATAGCTAAAACACCCCACATACAATGTCATTTGTGTCGGGATATATTAGCGGTAAACCGGTGCAGCATAACACACCGGTCCTCATAAAACAATCTAATATCTAACCTGAATCAGCAAATTGTATCTGTTTATCAGCCTTTAATTGACCCTGTCGCCAAGTTTGACGCGATTCAAAGGTAAATTGAGTCCACTGAGACTGAATAAACCTGAATCGAGGGACCATCCGGCCAAGTCTAGGGCACGAGGAGTAAAATGTTTCCTTTGGGACACGGAGCCAGCCAATTGTCATGATGCTGGGTTGCTGCTATACGGCAACAGACTGTGAAGCTTCGTGTTCAGCCGCTCGTATAAATATTCGTCCAGCAACTGCTCCGATATCACGAGAAACGAGTTTGACTCGCACCACCACCACCCCGCAAGGTTTTCTGACTGGCGGTTGCGAATCGTGGGAAATAAAATAATTACTGCGGATAATTTGTTTTCTTTTTTGTAATACCACGCACCACATCGGTGTGTACCGCCCAATACGTTCATTTCTCAAACCACATCACAACGCTGAAAGATGGCGCTGCGAATCACTCGTTTGGGATCACACACAGCAACACCCCGCCCCCCCCCTCCTACTGCGAACAACTCGGCAGTACTCTCCTGAAAATAATCTTGAGACTCGGTGAAATTTTCCTGGATAAACGAGCAGAATAATACAATATAACAATAATAATGTGTTCTTTAAACAACAACAAAAACGTGTCTCCTCAGATGACCGGAGATTATCAGAAGGTGGGCGTAAGCTTCCTCTTCGCTGGCTGTGACGGTGAGGGAAGCTCCCCTTCCCATCTTTTCCTCTTCTCTCCTCTTCTCTTTCCATCTTCTCGTCTCCTCCTCATGTCATCTCTTCTAATCTCATCTTCTCATATTCTCATCTTCTTCTCTCCTCGTCTCCTCTATCTCTTTCTTCTGCCCGAGCGCACCGCTCCCTCACGCGCCATGCTCACCGTCAGCACTTGTCCCAGCAGTCTGTGTGGGCTACACGGAGGGACCTTTGTCTGCGTCGTGGTGTCCGCAGACGCGGTGCTGTCGCGCCTCGAGAGGGCCGGCTTCTTCGCGGGTGCCGTGGCGCGGAGCGGATTCTTCCCGACGACGCGTGACGCGGTGCTGTGGAACGCGGCGCACGCCACCCCTCCTGTCCCGCTCTCTCCACGCGCCTCTCCTCGTGCCTCTGTGAGTCCCTTCTGCGAGTTCGGTCTCACGGCCGCCACGTTCAGCGGCAGTGTTTCCACGATTACGAGCCGCCCCAAACGCCAACGTGATTGTTTCAGAAAGGGCCCCCTGGCACGGCATGGCACATTGTGCCGTGCCAGCGTGAGGCTCCGCAAGCTCCTCCCCCTCTCGCCTCCCACCTACGTTTCTGCCGTCCCCAATCGACGTGTGGCGTATCGGGAGCCCTGCGAGAGTCAAGTCAAAAAATGGCCAGCGTGGTCGGTTCACGCCATTCTACTCGCACGAGCTGATCACGCGGGCTCCACGTCCCACAGACGGCTATAGGAAGCGGTCGATTTGTGGTCGGGGGCCGATGTCGCTGTGCGTTCACCCAGCACACGTGACCTTGCCGTTCTTCACGTGACGTCACGGGATCTTTAACGTCAACTGCAAGAGCAGTCGGCACACCCGCAGCGTTAGCCGGGGCGGCTGCGGGTTCTCAAACCACGAACTTTAGCGGCAAAGGCGCCACCGCTGCGGGCGACTCACCGGCCCCGCCGCGGTTCATGTTCGATACCTCGTCATGCGCTCGCTGCTGACAGTGCCGCGCGGCACCATTGTGTGTTGCAGGTCACGGAAGACACGCACATGTGACGGCAGGGAGCGCGTCGCGGTGCCTGCAAGACGCGTCAGGCGAAAGTAACATAGAATGTAATGTGTCACGATTTGAATACCTCTAATTTAAGGCTGCCAAATTTCTAGGAGGCTCAACTGGGACACGTGGTGGTGAGCTCGCTGCCCATCCCTCTCCCAGCACCACCCACTTTTGTGTAGCCACACCCACTCAACCACTAGCACCGCCCACACAGCAAGCGGATTTGTTCTGTCTGAAACTGGCCCTGCCCACTACTCAAGTACCTCCGTCCGTTACCAAGGTAGCTCCGCCAACTGCACAAGGACCTTTGCCAACTAATAAGGTAGCTCCGCTCATTACCAAGTTGGCTCCGCCCATTACTAAGTTAGTTCCGCCCACTATGAAGTAGCCCCGCCTACTACATAAGTAGCTCCGCCTACTATGAAAGCAGCTTCGCCCATTGCTCAGGATGCCCCACCCACTACTCAGGTAACCTGCTCATATTAGTAGAGACCGAGGATAGAAAACGTTAAACTTGTTACACCATGCAGATTTTCACAAAACATTTTTTGGAGGGGATGACGGGTACGCAACCTTCCTCAACCCACCGGGACTGTCCCGGCCAGACAGACATTTGGTGGCCTTGAAATCGTAATCCAAAGGATGGCCCCCATAATCGGGCTGCAGAATGTTTATACCTTTCAATGGAATGTAAATCGTGGAAAACAGCAATTAAATGCAATTACACGCCGCACCGGCGATGCGAGATGCACGTACTGTATTCTGAATGGAGTATGAATCACAGAGAGACCACGATGGATGCCAAATATTCACCGAGCAAAGCCTCAACGAGTCTCAAGATGAATTTCAGGAGGGTCCTGCTCGGGTCTGTCTGACTCGGCGACCCAGAGAACTATCATCCTCACCCGGCACACCACATCCACTATAGTTGTCTCGCTGTAGCTGTGGGTGACACACACGTGCCTACTCAAGTCCACCAGCAACCGTGAGAAAGGATGCCCTGGTCTCAGAGACCCTGGTGAGCCCTCGTAAGGGAACAGAGACCCCGGGAAAAACCCAGCACCGTGCTGCTGTATGCGAGGGGGGAGACACTCGGCGCATCCGTCTCCTGACCACCACTGCGCAGCCTCGCGCCTGCAACACCTGGCAAGCCCTGGCGCAGAGCGCACGTTCCAGGCTGAAGCCTGCTTTGGCTTCAGGGTACCGACGACACCTTTGTCTGCAGGCTTTGTTGGGAGATGTCAGGTCAGTGCGTGGGAGTGTAAACGATGCATCGCGTGTGATTGCTCCGTTAAACACATTGTATAGCGATGCTGCTGCTGCTGCCGCTGGTGTCGCCGCTGTGTAGACAGTGGTGCTCAAACAACAACATACCACATTCCTCAATAACACTCCAGTTTTTAAATTAAATATATAATAGGCGACGTTTCGGGCAATGCCCCTTCACTGCGCATGATGGCCATAACCTATGTATGTGCTATGCAGAAGGGCCATCGCTCGAATCGTCTATTCTGTATTGAATTAATTTTAAGGCCACAGTTGCTGACACTGGGATGTGTTCAGTTTCCCGACGGATTCGCGTGACCCTCACTAGCTACTAGGGGCGCTACTAAGCTAAAACTAAACAATTAAAATGTTACCAGGTCAGGCCAACTGCGCTATACAGCTCTTTTTCAGAAGCGACCTGGAAATTAATATTAGCCAAATACTCTAAACAAATGTTTCTAAATGTGTAGGGAAAACCCGGAGGACCCGGAGTAAAATCCACGGGGAGAGAGACATGCAATACATATACAGTCTCTACATATACAGGCTCTACATATACAATCTCTACATATACAGTCTCTATATATACAGGCTCTACATATACAATCTCTACATATACAGGCTCTACATATACAGGCATCCGCGTGTCAGGATTGAACCAACAAAGTCCTGTAGATCAGGCGAGTTGGTTAACATCTCGCCACCGTGGCGCCCAGGGAAATTCCAAATCTGAACTTAAAACAAAAACAAATTTGACTTTTATTGTAGACCCGACACGAACAAAGGGAGATGTCTCAACAAGACGCTTCTGGCGGTCCGTGTCCATCCATGAAGGGGTAAAGCAGTGGCTACTGCCGCTGCTGCCAACACGTTTGGCCAGTGTGGAATAGGAGGCAAAGTAGCCTCTGCAGAGAGGGGCTCTCCAGTGGAAGCCCATCCGCCAACAATTTCAGGCTTTGCGCCTTTGCCTTTGTAAGGGCCCGCATTGTGCCGCATGGTCTCTGCACGGCTCAGCGAGTCACCATCTGCAGGATCTGATTGGACCGCGACTCCGGGGCCCCTTATCTCGAGGTCCAGGCAGTGACCACATCCGCGCGCGTTCCCCCGCCACTTTCACAACCCCCCCGCCTCCGCCCCCACCGCTCCACATTCCGCGCGCAGTTTCCTCATCCTTCAGCGGCAGCAACTACCGACAGACGCGTCTCCAGTGCGTGTCAATAAACCCCGGGGAGCATGAAGTGAAGTCTCCTAAGGAGAGCGGTGTTTGGTATTGGGGCGGGTGCTGTCTCGGGACAGATAGAAGGGACCCGCGTGTGGACAAGGAAGAGCAATGTTGAAGAGTCCGTGCCTCGTCATTCGCGAGTCCCGGCGGACAGAGTCGCCGGTCTCTCCCACCTCGCCTGGCGCGGTGACCCGAGGAGGAGGTGGTGGGACCCCCTCAAAACGGGACCCTGAGCTCTTCCGCCGCAGGGGTCTCAACCTTCAGCTGCTGCAACTGCAGCAGCTGCAGCAGCTGCAGCAAACCTCGGTTCGGACCGGAGCCCGGGGGTGCGGGACCCCCTCGCGTCTCCACAGGAGCTCCCCACGCAACGCGGCGGCTACGCGGGACCAGCTGAGGGGCTCGGCGCGCGGAGGCGACGGTGGTGGCGGTGGCGTCTGTGCTAATGAAGATTGGGATGGTGGTGATGATGGTGATGGCGGCGGTGATGGTGGTGATGGAGATGCGCCCGTGCGCCTCACCCTCGCTCGCCTCGTGCGCCGCGTGGAGCGCGTGGTCCGCGAGGTGAGCGCCGTGCGCTGCGCCGTGGCCACCATGGAGCGCGTGGCAGGGGACCGCCAATTAGGGCCCCGGGCAGGACCCCGGACGGCACCCGAAGCGGGGCTACTCCGGCGGGACACCGAGGTGACACGGAGGATACGAGAAGCGCACGAGAGGGCGCAAGAGGCGCTACTCGAGGTGGGGTTCAGCCCGGGGCTGGTGCTCGCTGAGCGGCGAGGCGAGCGAGACCTAAACAGCTGCAGTCGCTTTGTCAATCTCACTGGCGATTAGCACGGTTGGATACGTACGGTGCGAAAAAAGTTCGACATACAAACGTGTGCAGGCTTTCTCACGCCGCCGGTCGTGACCATACTTCACCACGCGGGTCAATGTGGGTTGGTGAAAGGTGGAGGAGGTGCCGAGGTGGGAGGGGCGCAGAACCGGTTTCCGATATCAATTCCCCGCTGATTTAAGTTCAATTGTAATTCCTGTGGAGGGCTTCTCGGCCATTCCCGCCTCGCCCGTCGCCCCCACTGATGTCCACCTTCTTCACCGCCCCCCCCCCCCCAATGTGTGCGAGATTCTAATGACTCTAGTGTATGTAGGGTGTGTATGTAGGGTGTGTATGTATATATGTGGGTACTACTGGTGTGTGTAGGGTGTGTATGTATATATGTGGGTACTACTGGTGTGTGTAGGGTGTGTATGTCTATATGTGGGTACTACTGGTGTGTGTAGGGTGTGTATGTCTATATGTGGGTACTACTGGTGTATGTAGGGGGTGTATGTATATATGTGGGTACTACTGGTGTATGTAGGGTGTGTATGTATATATGTGGGTACTACTGGTGTATGTAGGGTGTGTATGTAGGGTGTGTATGTAGGGTGTGTATGTATATATGTGGGTACTACTGGTGTATGTAGGGTGTGTATGTATATATGTGGGTACTACTGGTGTATGTAGGGTGTGTATGTAGGGTGTGTATGTATATATGTGTATGTAGGGTGTGTATGTATATATGTGGGTACTACTGGTGTATGTAGGGTGTGTATGTATATATGTGTATGTAGGGTGTGTATGTAGGGTGTGCACGTAGGATGTGCATGTTTCTAGTTTCTGCCTACAAAATAAATTTATTTTGGGTGAGGGGGAGTGAAAAAAATGGTTTGAGGGGAGGCGTTCGGCAATTGCTGTCAACCTGTTGGATCAACTTTTTTACTCCCACATCGGGGGGGGAGGCGCACTTTCTGTAACTTTTTGACTCAGGCCTTCTGAAACGCTCTTAAACTTCACTTGACGGACAAGCGGAACGTCGGACTTTCATCACGGAAGCTCCGAATCTTGGGCGATAATTGAACTCGGGGGACCCTGTTCACCACGCAGTGCACGTGGACCACTGCGTCCCATCGCCCTGCTGTAAAATTCCCCTCGTCAGGCCGTGGGAGGGAGAGAGGCAGGGAGAGAGGCAGGGAGAGAGACAGGGAGGGAGGCAGGAAGGGAGGCAGGGAGGGAGAGAGACAGGGAGAGAGACAGGGAGAGACAGGGAGAGAGGCAGGGAGAGAGACAGGGAGAGAGACAGGGAGGGAGGCAGGGAGAGGGACAGGGAGAGAGACAGGGAGAGAGGCAGGGAGAGAGACAGGGAGAGAGACAGGGAGAGCGACAGGGAGAGAGACAGGGAGAGAGGCAGGGAGAGACAGGGAGAGAGGCAGGGAGAGAGAGAGACAGGGAGAGAGACAGGGAGGGAGGCAGGGAGAGAGACAGGGAGAGAGACAGGGAGAGAGGCAGGGAGGGAGAGAGACAGGGAGAGAGACAGGGAGAGACGGAGAGAGGCAGGGAGAGAGACAGGGAGAGAGACAGGGAGAGAGACAGGGAGGGAGGCAGGGAGAGAGACAGGGAGAGAGACAGGGAGAGAGGCAGGGAGAGAGACAGGGAGAGAGACAGGGAGAGAGGCAGGGAGAGAGACAGGGAGAGAGGCAGGGAGGAAGAGAGACAGGGAGAGAGACAGGGAGAGAGACAGGGAGAGAGGCAGGGAGAGAGACAGGGAGAGAGGCAGGGAGGAAGAGAGACAGGGAGAGAGACAGGGAGAGACAGGGAGAGAGGCAGGGAGAGAGACAGGGAGAGAGACAGGGAGGGAGGCAGGGAGAGACAGGGAGAGAGACAGGGAGAGAGGCAGGGAGAGAGACAGGGAGAGAGACAGGGAGAGAGGCAGGGAGAGAGACAGGGAGAGAGGCAGGGAGGGAGAGAGACAGGGAGAGAGACAGGGAGAGACAGGGAGAGAGGCAGGGAGAGAGACAGGGAGAGAGACAGGGAGAGAGACAGGGAGGGAGGCAGGGAGAGACAGGGAGAGAGACAGTGAGAGAGGCAGGGAGAGAGGCATGGAGAGAGACAGGGAGAGAGGCAGGGAGAGAGACAGGGAGAGAGGCAGGAAGGGAGGCAGGGAGGGAGGGAGACAGGGAGAGAGGCAGAGAGAGAGACAGGGAGAGAGACAGGGAGAGAGGCAGGGAGAGGCAGGGAGGGAGAGAGACAGGGAGAGAGGCAGGGAGAGAGGCAGTGAGAGAGACGGAGGGAGAGGCAGGGAGAGGCAGGGAGGGAGAGAGACAGGGAGAGAGGCAGGGAGAGAGACAGGGAGGGAGAGGCAGGGAGAGAGACAGGGAGGGAGAGGCAGGGAGGGAGAGAGACAGGGAGGGAGGCAGGGAGGGAGAGAGGGAGAGAGACAGGGAGAGAGGCAGGAAGGGAGGCAGGGAGGGAGAGAGAGAGACAGGGAGGGAGGCAGGGAGAGAGACAGGGAGAGAGGCAGAGAGACAGGGAGAGAGACAGGGAGAAAGGCAGGGAGGGAGAGAGACAGGGAGAGAGGCAGGGAGAGAGGCAGTGAGAGAGACAGGGAGGGAGAGGCAGGGAGAGAGGCAGGGAGAGAGGCAGGGAGGGAGAGAGACAGGGAGGGAGGCAGGGAGGGAGAGATGGAGGCGCGCCGTCAGGGGGCGCGCGAGCGCCGCGCGGTCCGGCGAGAGAACCGCGCTCCACTGCGGTTTGTAAAACAACAAAAACATCTCCACAACATTCATCAACGCCACCGTGTGTGACCTTAAAAGGGGAAAATATACAGCACACACGTACAGTCGTAGCAGGCGACGTTTCAGACAACGGTCCTTCATAACACACTTTAGTTGGGCGGTGGTGGCTGTGCACGCGGCTGCCTGTAAGCGAGCCCTGTGGAGGATTGGTGAATCGCCGGCACTCGGGTTGTGAACTTCCCTTCTTCCCGTGGGCGTCGAGGAGGAGCCGTCCATCGTGCCCTGGCTCGCCAGTAGAAGGCGGCACGGCAAACATTTGGACTCCCACCCGTTACATTCGCACGGGATTGAGTGTTTCCCCCGACGCAACGCGTGGGCTTCCTCTGTGCCCAATGGTTTCCTCGCACAGGTAAACACCGCTCATCAATTGACTGCTGTCATCATCACGGTCCATGGGGAGACAGCCCTGAGGTGAGCCAGTTCGCAGTTTGCCGTTTGTTTCCACTTCCCTCCGTCTTGTGCCAATATTCTCAAGTAGTGCAACACATCTTTTCGTCGTCAAGCCACTCTCTTTTAAGTTTTCCCTCTCTTCGCTGTTTCATTGACACCTTCATGTGTAGTGGACCGCAGAGCTCGGGCAATTGTTGGCGCCGGCTCCTCATCGCCCCTCTGAGTCGTTTTCTCTCTCTACGAGAGCCAGGAGCGGGTTCTGCGGTGCGCCAGTATCGCGTTACAAGTTGACATTAGTATCAATACAGTATTCTTGTTTTCTTTGCTTCTTTCGGTAAAGTCACGTAGAATGAGAATAAAATAATAAATTAATAAAATAAAATAACAATCAAATTCTCACGACGTTTCGGCCACAACACAAGTGGCCTTCATCAGGTGAAGGGACGAGACTGTCTGGAGGACAGCGCTGTAGCGAACACAGCCAAGCTCAGACCGCGACTTTTAAGCTGTGTGAGAAGATACAGAGCGCCTTGACAAAGGAATTAGCATAAAAATTAGCATTTAATTGGCGGACTGAGCATGATGAACGGTGTAGAGGGGGTGAACATGTGCAGACCGGCGAGGGGGGGAGGGGGAGTTTACATAATGATGGTGTGAAAAGGGAATTTAAGCTGCTGCGACAGTTTGGGATACCACTACTTGAAAAAATATACTGTACCATTGAAAATTAGTTTAATGTTTGGTTCGGATAATTGAGCATTTATAGCTGCGTGATTAGCTTGTGACTGGTCACAGAAATGGCTATGTTAAAGTCAAAGCCTACACATCCACAGAGGCACTTAGTACAAATCGAACAGGAGAATTTGGCATTGAAATAGCTGAGTGATTAGCTTGTGACTGGTCACAGAAATGGCTATGTTAAAGTCAAAGCCTACACATCCACAGAGGCACCTAGTACAAATTAAACAGGATAATTTAGCATTGAAATTACTGAGGGATTAGCTTGTGACTGGTCATAGAAATAACTATGTTAAAGTCAAAGCCTACATATCTACAGAGGCACCTAGTACAAATCAAACAGGAGAATTTAGCATTGAAATAACTGAGGGATTAGCTTGTGACTGGTCATATAAATAGCTATGTTAAAGTCAAAGCCTACACATCTACAGAGGCACCTAGTACATGGACGCCAAAGGGGCTGCAACAACTCGACTATCATATAGTAAACCGATGTGAAAAAACCCAAGTCTAAATTAAATCAATATAATAAATGTACTCAATATATTCTTCAATAAGCTGAGCTATTAACAGTAACTGGGTATACACTACACTATATAATGAATACCATATAGTAAACCAATAAAAAACTAAAATATAAACTACCTCAAAGTTATCAATAAACTATATATTCTCCAATCAGCTAAGCTACCAACAATAAGTCGTTATATATCACAATGCTATATTGCGAAAAAATGGGTGGATTCTTACCCTCAACTTTAGCACCACGGATAGCTACGAGCCCCGTTCAGACGGACGAGTTCATCCATGGTCGGAAAGGAGGAGGGGGAGAGAGACAGCTGCGAGGTGCTGTTATACTCCATGTTGTAAACCATACCATTAACCGTGGTGTGAAAGGTATTAAGAGTCAATGCCAGCGAAAGAGCTGCGGTCTGAAGGTCATCGTAAAATAAAATTAATTAAGAACGGAAATGGTTTAAAACATCTTTCCAATGGTTACTAAGCCAGAATCCATCTTCTCTGTTGAAATTGTATCTGTGCCTGTATATGTGAATGGCCTCATGAACGAATCTCTCATGGTAGGTTTGCAAAGAACCTCCGTCTTGGAGAATTCAATGTCATGTGAGTCCGCTGAATTATAACAGTGATCTGCCACGGCAGAGGAGTTCGTTCTACCGTGTTTCAAGTCTGCTTTATGTTCGCGGATGCGGTCCGAGATATGTCGTTTGGTTTCTCCAATGTAGCTACTACCACAGAGGCACTTTAGTTTTTAAACGCCCAGGTACTGTATGTCTGGAACAGCATCTTTTAAAGATGGAACCAGATCACGGATTTTATGTACTGTGTTGAATCGGACCTGGATCTTGTGTTTATTCAGGATTTTGGAGATCTTTTTAGTGACCCCTGCAATGTAGGGTAAGGTGATGGTTTTAAGTGGCTCCACAAGAGGATCTTTCTTCATGACTGGAGTGATGGCTTTGCGGATTGTGTAGTCGGAGTAACCATTAACCCTGAGAGCCTGGTGTACGTGCTTGAGTTCACTGGTAATGTGTGATTTAAAGCTTTCGTGACTGCAATGATTCATCTTCTTTGGTTCTTTCGGTAAAGTCACGTAGAATGATAATAAAATAATAAATTGATAAAATAAAATAACACAATAATATTCTCACGACGTTTCGGCCACAACACAAGCGGCCTTCATCAGGTGAAGGGGGCGAGACTGTCTGGTAGGACAGCGCTGGAGTGAAAGAGCCACGTTCAGATACGGCCTTTAAGCTGTCTGAGAGGAACAAAGCACCTTGACAAAGGAATTAGCATATAATTTAGCATTGAAATGGCTGAATGATTAGCTTGTGACTGGTCACAGAAATAGCTATGTTAAAAGTTAAAGCATACACACCCGCAGAGGCACCCATTGTTAAAGGAATTAGCATAGAATTTAGCATTGAAATAGCTAAGTTAAGGCATACACATCTTGACAATGGAATTAGCATAGAATTTAGCATTGAGACAGCTGAGTGATTAACTTGTACCTGCTGCAGAAATAGAGCTTGTACCTGCTGAAGAAATAGCTACGTTAAAGTCAGAGCATACACATTCACCGAGGCCCTTAGTACAAATCAAACAGGAGAATTTAGCATTGAAATAACTAGGCGAATCCAGCATTGAAACAACTGAGTGATTAGCTAGTGACTGGTCACAGAAATAACTACACATCTGAGCTATTCACAGTACTATGTAGTGAACCAATAAAAACTAAAATATAAATTATCTTCATGTTATCAATAAACTCTATATTCTCCAATCAGCTAAGCTACCAACAATAAGTCGTCAAGATGTGTATGCCTTAACTTAGCTATTTAAATGCTAAATTCTATGCTAATTCCTTTAACAATGGGTGCCTCTGCGGGTGTGTATGCTTTAACTTTTAACATAGCTATTTCTGTGACCAGTCACAAGCTAATCATTCAGCCATTTCAATGCTAAATTATATGCTAATTCCTTTGTCAAGGCGCTTTGTTCCTCTCACACAGCTTAAAGGCCGTATCTGAACGTGGCTCTTTCACTCCAGCGCTGTCCTACCAGACAGTCTCACCCCCTTCACCTGATGAAGGCCGCTTGTGTTGTGGCCGAAACGTCGTGAGAATATTATTGTGTTATTTTATTTTATCAATTTATTATTTTATTATCATTCTACGTGACTTTACCGAAAGAACCAAAGAAGATGGTAATGTGTGGTTAGAAATGCATTGGGCTCTATGGTATAGAGTCTTGATGAGGGAGTTCTTCTGGGATGGATGGTGGTGGGAATCCGGTTTCAAGTAAGCATCTGTGTGGGTAGCTTTCCTGTAGACAGAGTGGCTCATTGAACCATCATGTCTCCTTTTAATTAAGACATCCAAAAAGGGAGGTTTGCCAGCTTTTTCGACCTCCATGGTAAATCTGATGGTTGGGTGTATGGAATTGATGTGGTCGCGGAATTGGTCTAAAGCAGGCTGGCCATGTAGCCAGAAAACAAAAGTGTCATCCACGTACCTCTTCCATAAGGTCGGGCATAGAGTGGTAGTCTGGATAGCGTCAGTTTCAAATTTTTCCATTAATACGTTGGCTACAACCGGAGATAGGGGGGAGCCCATTGGGGTGCGCTCAGTTTATTTGTAGAAAGTTCCATTCCAGGTGAAGTATGTGTTGGTTAAGCAATGTCTCACCAGGGGGGGTACATCAGTATGCAGTCCTTGATGAACCAGGTCTTCAATGATAGCGATGGTGTCAGGTACCGGGACTTTGGTGAACAAGGACACCACATCAAAACTGACAAGCAGGTCGTCTGGGGACAGGGAAATGCCTTAGATTGTCGATACCAGGTGAGTAGAATTTAGTACCGCAGAGGTGGTTTTTTCCAGTGAAGGGTCGCAGTATATCAGCAAGAAAACGTGCCAGTTTATAGGTGGGGGAGTTGATAGTAGAGACGATGGGACGAAGGGGTGTATCTTATTTGTGTATCTTTGGAAGGCCATATAATCTTGGTGGTCTGGCAGCAGAGGGTTTCAATGAGAACTGTTTGGTCTGATCAATTAATGCTGTTCAATCAGAGACGATTTTGTTCGTTTTGGTAACCAGGCTGTTGGTGGAAGATCACTGTTATAAATCAGTGGGCTCACATGACATTGACTTCTCCAAGACGGAGGTTCTTTGCAAACCAACCGGATACCATGAGAGATTCGTTCATGAGGCCATTCACATATACAAGCACAGAGACAATTTCAACCGAGAAGATGGATTCTGGCTTAGTAACCATTGGAAAGATGTTTTAAACCATTTCGGTTCTTAATTAATTGTATTTTACGATGACCTTCAGACCGCAGCTCTTTCGCTGGCATTGACCCTTAATACCTCTCACACCACGGTTAATGGTATGGTTTACAACATGGAGTATAACAACGCCTCGCAGCTGTCTCTCTCCCCCTCCTCCGTTCCGACCATGGATGAACTCGTCCGTCTGAACGGGGCTCGTAGCTATCCGTGGTGCTAAAGTTGAGGGTAAGAATCCACCCATTTTTTCGCCATATAGCATTGTGATATATAACGACTTATTGTTGGTAGCTTAGCTGATTGGAGAATATATAGAGTTTATTGATAACTTTGAGGTAGTTTATATTTTAGTTTTTTATTGGTTCACTATATAGTATTCATTATATATTGTAATGTATACCCAGTTACTGTGAATAGCTCAGATGTGTAGGCCTTGACTTCAACATAGCCATTTCTGTGACCAGTCACAAGCTAATCACTCAGTTATTTCAACGCTAAATTCGCCTAGTTATTTCAATGCCAAATTCTCCTGTTTGATTTGTACTAGGTGCCTTTGTGAATGTATATGCTCTGACTTTAACATAGCTATTTCTGTGACCAGTTACAAGCTAATCACTCAGCTATTTCAATGCTAAATTCTATGCTAATTCCTTTGTCAAGGGGTGCCTCTGCGGATGTGTATGCTTTAACTTAGCTATTTCAATGCTAAATTCTAAGCTAATTCCTTTGTCAAGGGGTGCCTCTGCGGATGTGTATGCTTTAACTTTAACATAGCCATTTCTGTGACCAGTCACAAGCTAATCACTCAGCCATTTCAATGCTAAATTCTATGCTAATTCCTTTGTCAAGGCGCTTTGTTTCTTCTCACACAGCTTAAAGGTCGCGATCTGAGCGTGGCTTTTTCACTCCGGCGCTGTCCTCCAGACAGTCTCGTCCCTTCACCTGATGAAGGCCGCTTGTGTTGTGGCCGAGACGTCGTGAGAATATTGAGTTATTTTATTTGATCAATTTATTATTTTATTCTCATTCTACGTGACTTTACCGAAAGAACCAAAGAAGATTTAACATAGCTATTTCTATGACCAGTCACAAGCTAATCCCTCAGTTATTTCAATGCTAAATTCTCCTGTTTGATTTATACTAGGTGCCTCTGTGGATGTGTAGGCTTTGACTTTAACATAGTTATTTCTGTGACCAGTCAAAAGCTAATCACTCAGCTATTTCAATGCTAAATTGTCCTGTTTGATTTGTACTAGGTGCCTCTGTGGATGTGTAGGCTTTGACTTTAACATAGTCATTTCTGTGACCAGTCACAAGCTAATCACGCAGCTATTTCAATGCTAAATTATCCGAACCAAACATTAAACTAATTTTCAATGGTACAGTATATTTTTTCAAGTAGTGGTATCCCAAACTTTCGCAGCAGCTTAAATTCCCTTTTCACACCATCAATATGTAAACTCCCCCTCCCCCCTCGCCGGTCTGCACATGTTCACCCCCTCTACACCATTCATTATGCTAAGTCCGCCAATTAAATGCTAATTTTTATGCTAATTCCTTTGTCAAGGCACTCTGTTTCTTCTCACACAGCTTAAAAGTCGCGGTCTGAGCTTGGCTGTGTTCGCTACAGCGCTGTCCTCCAGACAGTCTCGTCCCTTCACCTGATGAAGGCCACTTGTGTTGTGGCCGAAACGTCGTGATAATGTTATTGTTATTTTATTTTATTAATTTATTATTTTATTCTCATTCTACGTGACTTTACCGAAAGAACCAAAGAAGATGAATCCTTGCAGTCACGAAAGCTTTAAATCAGTATTCTTGTCCGTCGCTTACGTTTATCTGGGGGTTGTATTGGTTACGACTGCATTGGGAGCCGTGTCCCGCTGCACGCAATGCACATTGGGGCCACGTGCATGCTAAAACCACTGAAGCTAGCACGGGGTTCTGGTTTATCCTATAAACCTCGTGCCCATATTTCATGTACCGTGCAGTCTTGTTGATGTTGGTTGTCAGATCCTCCGTTCTGTCAAGGGGGGTGGAGGGAGCGAGGGGCTTGATCCAATCAGCGGCTTTACGATTCGCCATAACGGTACTCTCTTAAATCACAATTTGCATGGTTTTTAAATATTTTTTTCTTTCATCAATCTCTCAATATGATCTGGCTGTTGAACGGTACCTGTGGTGCAGTTTAGTCCAAGCTGTCTCTCTCTCTCTCTGCGCTGTAGATTATAGCCATGCAAGCAGTTCAGCCTCGCTTTCTTGCACCTGCCAGAGAGTCACTTGTAGTTACTAAACATCATGCAAACGCAAGCATCAGTTCGGCGTGATGTCCAACGTTTCGCACCACGTTCCGGGCGCTTCTCAGTGAGAAACTGAATGCAGCGGCTCCCGTTCGCCCTCGATACATCTATTCAGTTCTATGCTCCCAGCACGTGCAGCAAAACGTCGGACATCATGCCAAACATACATCGATTTCAAATGACCCTCTGACTTTCTTGTCAACAGGTGATTGAATATTGTGAAAGCGATGGCACCGTGTCTTACAGAGGAGAGCGTTAACATATGTAATCAGCGTAGTATGGTTGGTGGGAGACGTGAAGAGGAATTGGATACCACACTGTGTCCTCTATAATGTATACCGATTGTTTTAGTGAGGTGCCTAAACATGGATAATGATCCTGTGAACTACACATTGATTCCTCTGCCCATGTTGATGACTTCAGACACTGAGTGTTTCGTCTCATGCATCACATTGTGTTCAACCACCACCACGCTGTAGGTCACAGCCACTAACCCACTCACCCACCCATACCGTCACCCACTCGCCTATCCACCCATCTACTCACCCACTCATCCACTTACCCATCCACCGACTCACCCTCCCTCACTCACCCACCCTCTCACTCTTCACACTGTAGGTCACAACACCGTCTCCACCTCTGCCCTCGCACTGCTCCACTTTGAAATGCATCGTCTCTGTTCCCCAAGCTCTCACAATAACAACAACCTTTCTAAATTCAAGACAGTTTAACTCATATCCATTACAACTTTAGTATTGCTCTTTGTTACTGGCCGCTTGGGGCCTTTGCTCAACAGCTGTGACTAAATACAAACGAAACACTTTTATTTGACCAAGTAAGGCTCACTGAGCTCCGTAGCGCTTTGTCAGAAGCGACCTGTCTATCACAAATGATAGCTCAACAGAGTGGCTTATCGTGTGGCAATTAACATCAGCCACCTACTCTAAACACGTGTTCCTAAATGTGGAGGGGAAAACCGGAAGACCCGGAGAAGAATCCACGCGACCACGGGGAGAGACACACAAACTCCAAATATACAGGCGTCAGGGTCGGGGTCGAACCCGCCTACTCCTGTATACCAGGCGATGGAGTAAACATCTCGCCACCGCGGCGCCCCAAAGAGTCTCCCTACGAGTCCCAGCCAACCTGAGTTCAATTCTTACCCTGGGACACGAGTGGAGCATTGCTTCTGAGCCACCCCAAGGCCACTGCTTAAGTTGATGTGGATGTAGCCGAGTTCCTCTGGGTATTGCGACAGGGTCGTGAATGAACCCACGACCTACTGTATACCCGGCGAGGTAGTTAACATCTCCTAGCCACCCTGGCGAGACATAAAATAAAATAATGGTTAACGTCCGCGCACTGCCCGGCGAGGAATATTCCGACGACTCGTCTCGTAACTGGACTCCCCCGGACTCCCGGAATGGATTCCTTGCCCCCTCTGTTCGGTCCGCGGGGGGGGGGGGGGGCTGAGTAATAACTCTACCCGGGTCACGGCGACACCAGGGCTGCTATGCAGGGGGCGTTGACAAATATCCATTCTGCTGCCACGGTCAAAGTCAACTCGTAAGGAAAGCCTTGTTTGTGCCTTACCGAAGACGATCATGACTCCTCTTTCAGGAGGGTCCTGCCACGTTTTCGCAGTATGGGGCGATGTTGCTACTGCTCCTTGTGTTCCCAATTTAGTAATTTGCCAATAATTATTCAGCATTGGGATGTTTGGCCAATTTCAATTGCACTGTGTGTTTTTTCGCCCCTAAGTAGATGCATACGACGTCTCCTTCACACATCTATCCATCCACGTACAAAAAAACACACGCAAAAGTTTTTTTTTTAAATTAGTATTATTATTATAAATCCCGTCAGCCCCAATACTTCTGGGAGTGCAGAATACCAGCGGCGTTGGTTGAACGAGAGCACAACTCTGGGCCGGTTTCGAGCATCCGCGTCTCATCAGACGAGTTGGACAGATGCGAATGGATTTCAAGATGTTGTTGGCAAGAGCACTCCAGATAATCTATGGGACCCCGTTCAACGGAAGAGGCAATGTCAAGTTGATGTAGGGTGCTGCTAAAGTTATCACGCTGCTTGCTCTCTGTCTTTCTGTGCATCTTCCCGTGCTCCCCTCTCCCCGTGCGCCCCTCTCCCCGTGCTCCCCTCTCCCCGTGCTCCCCTCTCCCCGTGCGCCCCTCTCCCCGTGCGCCCCTCTCCTCGTGCGCCCCTCTCCCCGTGCGCCCCTCTCCCCGTGCGCCCCTCTCCCCGTGCGCCCCTCTCCCCGTGCGCCCCTCTCCCCGTGCGCCCCTCTCCCCGCGTGTCCGCGTGCGAGTGTAGCTCTCTGAGACCCAGGCGCGCGTGTCCGAGGGACGGCAGCTGCTGGAGTCGCGACTCGGCGAGAAGGAGCGGCTGAGCGAGCAGCTGAGGCTCGCGCACGACTCCCTGCACGACGTGAACGCGCAGGGGGGGCAGGTGGGGCCCTGCCGGGGGGGGGGGGGGATGGTTGGGTCTATACATCTATCGGTCTGTCTATGTATCTGCCTGTCTGTGTGTCCCTGTGTGGGGACTCACAGACAGGCAGAACATTATTTGGTCCGGTCCTGGGATTCCGCTCGGTTGACTCAGCCTCAAATGAGTACCTGGTGCGATGTGTAAACATTGCCACTAGGGAGACAAAGGCGGTCGGGCGTGGTGGTGCTGGCCACCCACCCCCTCGTGTACCTTTCCGGCCTTCAAATGTGCTCGCTAACAGCACTTACCCCAACAGTCTGTTAAAGCTACAAGGGGGATCTTTGCCTCTTTTTGTCTAGCTCCTCCGGCAGGCGAGGCTGCGTTGGCTGGGTCATGTAGCCCGCATGCCCAGCAGCCGCATGCCCGAACAGCTTTTGTTCGGCTGGATAGAGGTGGCTAAACGGGCGCGGCACGGGCTGGAGAAGAGATGGATTGATGTGGCACGAGAGGATGTAGAGCTGATTTGACTTGCCAATAACTGGAACCAGCGGTGTCAAGATCACAGCAAGTTGGCACAGTAACGAGCATAGGTGGTGCATCGGCCAGTCATCTCAGTCAGTCAACCCATGGCACCTGGGTCTGTCCCGTGACCTCCTGCCAGTGGCCGTTCGACACTTCACGTGATCTTAAAGTGAACTTAGTCTGGCACAAGCGCCGTGGTGGCGTCACCGCCACTTAGTGGCGAATTACGGTAATGATAATGGTAATGATGATGGTGGCGATGATGATGGTGGTGATGATGATGGCGATGAGGATGATGGTAATGATAAATTTGGTGATGATGGTGGTGATAATGATGATGGCGATGAGGATAATGGTAATGATGGTGGTAATGATTATGGTGGTGATGATGATGGCGATGACGATAATAGCAATGATGATGATGGTGGTGATGATGCAGATGGCGATGAGGATAATGGTAATGATGATGGTGGTGGTGATGATGGTGGTAATGATGATGGTGCTGCTGATGATGATGGTGGTAATGATGGTGGTGGTGGTGATGATGGTGATGATGTGTGCAGGGTGCGTGGCTGATCGTCATCTCCATCTTCACGCTGCTTGTCTCCATGCTCCTCGCCTCCATGTGGCCGCGCATCGTTCGCGGCGGCGGCGTCTACTGAGGACACTCGGCGACGATGGCTACGATGGTGATGATGGTGATGATGACGACGATGATGGTGATGATGGTGATGATGATGACGACGATGATGGTGATGATGGTGATGATGACGACGATGATGGTGATGATGGTGATGATGAGGACGATGATGGTGATGATGGTGATGATGATGACGACGATGATGGTGATGATGACAACAATGGTGATGACGACGATGGTAATGATGACGACGATGGTGATGATAATGATGATGACAACGATGGTGATGATGGTGATGATGACAACAATGGTGATGATGACGACGATGGTAATGATGACGACGATGGTGATGATGGTAATGATGACGACGATGATGGTGATGATGGTGATGATGACCACGATGTTGATGATGATGACGGCGATGGTGATAATGATGGTGATGATGATGGTGATGATGACGACGACGATGGTGATGACGACGATGGTGATGATGATTATGGTGACAACGATGTTGATAATGATGACGATGGTGATGATGATGGTGATGATGACGACGATGGTGGTGATGATGATGACAACAATGGTGATGACGACGACGATGGTGATGATGGTGATGATGATGGTGATGATCATGATGACGATCATGATGACGACGATGATGATGATGGTGATGATGACAATAACAATGAAAGGGATAACGACTGTGAAGAAGATGGTGGTGACGGGGATGGCGATGATGTTGATGAAAGATAACGATGGGCAAGATAGGTATTGTGTAGGATTATCGTGATGAAGCTGCTGACGATGATACTGATGCAAATTACAATGATGGCGATAGCGGTGATGGTAACGATGAGATGAATTATGGATATTTAAGAAATTACGATGGTACAGGCGGCGACGATGACGACGTTGAAGGAGGGTGGAATGGAGGTGGACTATTATGTTTGTGATGATGATGGTCACGGTGGTGTCACGGTGGCGATGGTGGTTGTTCTGATGAACGTGTTCATATGATTGATTCTATACAACAACGACCATGCACTCGTTATGTGATGATGGCAGCGGCGATGATTATAGAGATGATCTGATGTCAACTGTTTGAAACGGATCATGATTAATTACCACCATGATCATCACCGCCCTGAGCGTGATGCTGACGACGAGGTAACCATTTGACTGTCACACCGGTTCAGTAATTCTGACAGCTGCCATCTCCCCGCGGGTAAAATTGGACGTTACGCGTACTAAGCGAACTGGGCGCTCCGAGTTCGATTCCCGGCCGCGGCTAACATCAGTGGCGAGTATCTGAACCAGTACCGGGCTTCCTCTACGTCGACTCAGCCTAAACTTAATATCTTGCGCGGTGTGCAAACGTCACCAATGGGGAGACAAACACGGCCGGCTGTGGTTCCTGGCCACACCGCCCCCTCGTGCGCCGTTTCGCTTGCCACCGACAGCCTGTGTAGACTACAGGGGGAACTTTGTCTTTGGAAGATATAATCACCGCACACCTTCTCGCCTCTGTCACTGCACAGAAATAGCAGCCCCCGTCACCCGGCTTTTGGGTGGAGGGGTGAACTCTGAACGCGCGGAGTCTTTTGGCCGTGACGCGGGGCGCCGCGGTGGCTGGGAGATGTTAACAACCTTGCCCGGTATTCAGGAGCTCGTGGGTTCGATCCCGACTCTGATGACGCCTGCTGAATATTTGGAGTTTGCGTGTTCTCTCTCCGTGATCGCTTGAATTTTTCTCGCGTTCCTCCGGTTGTTTTCCCCTCCGCATTTAGAATCAACGTGCGTTTTAGAGTATTTGGTTTATATAAATATCCACGTGATGAGCCAATTCGTTGAACTATCATTTATGGTAGCCACATTGCATCTTAAAAATATCTATTGAGCTCAGCGGGCCTACCTGACAAATAAATTAATAAATATAGCTCCGTTTGAGTCATCTTCACGTCTAGGTCTCGCGAGGAGTCATTGCCCACGGCACCCAGGTGATGAGGATGATGGTGGATACAGGTGATGATGATAGTAGTCATGATAGTGCTCGTCGTCTTTAATTCGTTTCATACATCGTGAAAATGTCTCTTGTTCAATTCGTTAAACATCATCAGCAGCAGCATCACCATAATCATAATCAAACTTCATCCACCATCATCAGCATCCTTCAATTTGAACATCATACAACATCATCATTCAATATCACCATTATTGCCGTTGTTATCCGTAGGATAATGGGGAGATGGGGACCAGGGCAGGGGGTCGTTTGGGTCGAGGCTTCCTCGAGTCCCCGCCGGTTCCACAAACACGCGGCTGACGCGGGGAGCCGCGTTCCCCTGCGCTGCCGTCGAGTCCGCAGGAGAGAGGCATCCTTCCTGGGGTGGTGCGGGGGGAGGGGAGCGGCAGAGGAGGGGGAGGGGAGGGGGAGAGAAGGGGGAGGGGGAGAGGAGAGGAGGGGGAGTGGAAGGGGGAGAGGAGGGGGAGGGGAGGGGGAGGAGAGGGGGGTTAGAGGAGGGGTTGCGGTGTCTCCCCACCGGCCTCGGGGGAGCCGGGACCCCTTGGCAGCTGCTGGAGCTGCCAAGGGGACCGCGCGGGGTGGGGCGAGGGGTGGATCTCGGGACCCCTCTGTGGCTCGCACGGGGCTGGGGTGGGGCAAAGGCGCGGGGGGGGGGGCGGTACGGGGGCCCCCAGCCCCTCCTCATTTACTGGAGGGGTTCATTCGTAGCGGCGTTGGTTGGGGGAGAAATTCCCACGTCGGCTGCGTCCCGATGGTCGCCGATCAACACCGCGGGCGCTGTGGCGAATCGCGTGGATGATTGGGCCATGGAAGCCCCCGAGAGCGAGCGAGAGAGAATCACTCGCTGCGCGTATCGCTACCGGCCGCGCGCTGTTCGCCTTTAAACTTTGCGAGAGCCCCGCACTTGGCGCGTGTCACATTCTAAAAGCGGCGCTGCAGTGGCCGTGCTGGACAACAGTGGAGAGTTTGTCACCGCCGCTGGCGCACGGGCGGTGGTGAAGCTGTCAATGCGGTGGTGGATGTGTAAAGTGCCCCCCCCCCCCCCAGCTAATCTATAAGAGCTCCGCCCCACTCCCCACCCCGCCCCCCGCCGAAACTTAATCCGGCCCTGGATGTTACCAGGGCCATAATCTCTCACTGAACTTTATTATCCAGATTCTTTGGGTCTATATTCTTGGTTCTTTCGGTAAAGTCACGTTGAAGGGAAACAATAAAATATATATTTTATTATTATATTTATATATTTATTTTATTATTTTATTGTTTCCCTTCAACGTAACTTTACCGAAAGAACCAAGGATATGAATCACTGCAGTCACGAAAGCTTTAAATCAAAATTCTTTGGGTCTTTCGATGAAGTCACGTAGATAGGTTCAATTTTTTCATATTTTTATTTAAAAAATTTGTAACCTTTCTACGTGACTTTTTTTTACCTATCTACGTGACTTTACCGAAAGACCCAAAGAATATTAATTCCTGCAGCCACGAAAACTTTAAGTCAAGGTCATTATCCAGGTCGCTGGTAGTGGACTGGAATAAGTGGTTCGTGACTCGTATACATATACTGGATGTTGTGTGCCGGCTGAGGAAATAAACTTCCCTGGTCGCTGACCTGGACAGACCTGGCTGAAAATTATTTGTCTGTCTTCGTGTGTCCAAATGTTTGGGTGCCATGGTAGCGAGGAGATGTTAACTACCTCGCCTGGTATACAGCAGGTTATGGGGTTCAATTCCGACCCTGATGCCTGCTGCTGTATATTTGGAATTTGTGCGTCTTTCTCTCTCCCCGTGGTCGCGTGGATTTTTCTCCGGGTCCTCCAGTTTTCCCCTCCATATTTAGAAACATCTCGCGTTCAGCGTATTCGGCTGCTCTAAATTACCACTCGATAAGTCACTTCGTTGAGCTATCGTTTGTGGTGAGGTCGCGCCTGTAAAAGATCTATGTAGCTCAATGGGCTTTACCTGGTAAAATAAATAAAGTGTCGTTTTTGTCTCTCTGGGAAAACTTGTGCAGTCAGCCTCGCCACCAGAGAACGCATCGCGACTCACGTGTCCGTGTCTGTCACTGTGTGTCTTTGTGTATCTGTCTTTATCTGTGTATGTGTCTTTGTATCTGTGTCCGATGTCTTTGCGTGGTGTCTGTCTCTCCAGGTATCTCCCTGGTGGATTATAGAACAATGCGCCCAGACACCACGGGACAGACCGCATCACGAATCCACGCTCCTGCGTCCGTACGCGTGTCTCTGTGTCTACGTGCCAGTCTATGCGTGTGTCTCTACGCCTGTGCCTCTGTCTCTGCGTGTCAATCTGTCTGTCTGGTCCACGTGTCTCCCTGGGGAGTCAATTACAGCTCGGCGACCCCACGTGTCGCCCTCGTGTCAAGCTGTGACGCTGCACCTGTTTGATATCCACGGAGGACAGCAAGGGGTTGGGTTATGGGGGGGTCCGTGGGGGGGCGGGGATGGTGTTGATGGGACACAGAAGCTTTGCTCCAGCTCTTGCTGTCAAGCCGTGCCCCGCCCCTCTTGGCCTCACACCCTCCCTCGCCTCCGCTCATCGTGCACACGTAACACACGCGCACAGATCGTGCGTCAGTCCACTGCTGGATGGTTAAGGACCTCCCCGCATCGCGATGGGGGTCGTGGGGGCTCTTAGACCAGACTGGTCAGTGCCGGTTGGTGAAGGTGCAGGAGACAAGACGTAGACGCGAGAGCATAGAAGTACAATGCAACGATGGATTTAGCTCCACACTGCCCTCCGATACAACCGCTGCTGCTCGTGTTATCGGATACGTGGTGGCCACCTGTACGAGCACAATCGAGGCTCAAGCGACTTCGCTTCCCAGATCTGACGAGAGATCAGATCTGGCGCACTCCGAGTGATTTGCTCGTTTGTACCAACGATACAAACGTTTAAACAAACTATGCCAACCCCCCGCGCCCCCAGCTATTAATATGCGACTATACATAGAGGCCCGGGTGGCGCTCTGAGGATCTCATCGACAGCGCCCGACGGTACAGTGCAGCAAGCCACAACGGCCCCAATGTCCAGCCTGAACCTCAATCGACCGGCATGCCATGTCCTCCATCTCAAAGCCTTCTTCATGCCGAGTCTTCGCCCCCAACCTCTGTTCCGTGCCACCATCCCATGTTGATATCCCTGTCTCCATTTCTGAGCATCCATCACGTGCCTCCCCATCCTGTGCCATCCATCCCGTGCCCTTCCATACTGTGCCCTTTCATTCCGTACCCTACCTCCCGTGCCCTACACCCCGTGCCCTCCCACCCCGTGCCCTCCCATCCCATGCCCTCATCCTGTTTCCTTCCATCCCGTGCATTCAATCCCGTGCCCTTTATCCCGTGCATTCAATCCCGTGCCCTTCATCCCGTGCCCTCCCATCCGGTGCATTCCATCCCGTACCCTCCCATATAGAGCCCTCCCATCCCGTGCCCTCTATCCCGTGCGTTCCATCCTGTGCCCTAATTCCTCTGTATTCAGTCTATGAATTTGGAAATGCAGCGTGCGCTCTGTTCTTTGTGTTTAAGGCCACTTTAATTTTCAAATTTCCTCTGTCGTCTCTGACTCGAATACCACCGTTGGCAGTCCCTTCCCAATACAAAACCTCCAAGCTCACCTCACTCTCACCCACGACTTGGTCCATGGCCAGATGGCTACTCCCCAGAAAATCACATCACAAAATACATCTCGAGCTCGTCAAAGACTCGGCCTCTTCCCACCGACACCCATCCCCAACCACCAACGTGGACACCAATAGTTTGTTTGTCCCTATGGCTATAAGCGATTGGAACAGGCTGCACTCGAGCCCTATATTCGAAATGTGATTCACTCAAGATTAATCACGTGGGAAACCAACCGGCATCATCCAGTCAAGAATATCTGGTGCCGAACATCGCGTGTCCACTCATCGTGCGTCCATTTATCGCGTGTCCACTCATCGTGCGCCCACCCATCGCGTGCCCACCCATCGCGTGTCTACCCATCTGGTACCCATTCATCCGGTGTTCACCCATGGGCGGTGAGGACGGTGGCTGGCTCGGCTGGATGGGTGGGAGCCGTGGTTGGGTTGGTGGCAAGGGGGGGTTCCATGAGGGGTATGTGGAGGGGGTCGTGGTTGGTCGTGGAAGCTCTGTGTGTGTGGTGGGGAGGGGGTATGGGAGAGGTGGGGGTGGGGGGGCTCTGTAATTTAACACCGAGTTCCAAAATAGCTCGGACTAAATTACCCCTTCCCTCCTCCTCCTCGTGCTGGCGGGTGCTGAGGGCTCCTGTGCTGCCGCATCACCGAGTAGAATGGTCGCGAAAAGCTGTGCGGTGAACTCTAAATTTGCTTCATTACGGAATTGCCTCTCCATGGGAAGTGTGTGGTGGGGGGAGGGGGGCCAGGGTTGGACCCCTCCCCCCACCCACCCACCAAGGAGTCTGTTCAGGGGACACCCAGGATTGAGAATCATCGAGCCACACGAGAGCATGAGGTGCGGCGATGTTGAAGAAACGGCCAATACCAGTGACGATTATCTGAAACGGTCCTGGGCCTCCCCTAGGTCGACTCAGCCTCAAATGAGTACCTGGTGTGGTGTGTAGTAAACATCGTCACTAGGGAAACAAAGGCGGCCGGGTGTGGTGTGCCATGCCGGCCTTCATAGGTGCTCGCTAACAGCACTGTTAAGGATACACGGGGGATCTTTGTCTTTGTTGAACCACGCAGGATCACGGCTTCCTTCAATTCAAACCGGGACCTGCCCGTGTCTGCGACCCGTCAACGATTTCCACACTCGGCACGCCACATCCCAGTTCACCTCCCGCTATGGCTGTGGTGGCGGCTACCAAGCCACGTGGCTTCTCCTCCAGTCCACGAGCGATCGCGAGAATGTCGCGGTTCTCTCCATATCGTCCTTCCACCTAGGGATCTCGTTTAATTGGCTCGAATTCAATGTTACCATTGCACTAAATAATCCATGATTTGTCGTATCGTTTGTATTGTCTGTCTGTTTAGTTTGTTCTTGAAACTCGGTCAGACCTCGACTGGCCATAGGGCAGCAGATCGGGAAATGCCTGGTGGCCCGGTCTGTGTGGGGTACATTGTAAATATATATAATTAAAATATTACCTATAATGTGTACGCTTCATTTCTTATTTACGCTCTTAGTGTGAATTAAGTCCCCATGTTCGGCAGCCACGAAGATTCTTCCTCATTGGCCCATTTGCTTTTTCGGACCCAGCCCCAAATGGTACCAATGAGGATCGCATGGCAATTTGGTCCGTCACTGGACTCGGTGATGCCTTGGTGGATAGATAGCACAAAGGCTTTCTTACGACTCGGCTGCCTCTTCTCTAGACCCGTACGCTGTTGCTGCTGCGGCGTCTGTGCCCAGCCGTTGTTCTCCGTGACGCGCACGCGTGTACCCGCCGTTCCGCGCAGCAGCGCCCACTGTGTGTGGGAATTAGACAGACGGATACGAGAAGATGCGCAGGTTATGAACATCGTCGTCGTCCCAACAACCGTTTAAGTGAGTGGGGACGGGCGAGACGCGTCGCTCTACGATTGGCAATGGAACCTTCGCCGAGACCTAACGACGGAGTGGCAGTCAAAGGAGGGAAACTCCACCTGGGAAGACATTGTCCACCTAGGAGGACATTGTCCACCTGGGAGGACATTGTCCACCTGGGAGAACATTGTCCACCTGGGAGGACATTGTCCACCTTGAAGGACATTGTCCACCTGGGAGGACATTGTCCACCTTGAAGGACATTGTCCACCTGGGAGGACATTATCCACCTGGAAGGACATTGTCCACCTGGGAGGGCATTGTCCACCTGGGAGATGGAGCGATGCCGTCGGCTTGCCTTGCAGGTCGCTGGGTGGATCGTCGCATTAGCGAGATTGTGAGAGATGGCGATGACGTGCTGCAAGGGGTTCACCCAGCAGTGGATAGAGCACGGCCACATCGCGTTCCACGCGCGAACCCTGCAGGAATGCAGCGTGCGTGGTCGTCCCAATTGAGCCGCCTGTGCGTGTCACTGTGTGTGCCTGTCACTGTGTGTGCCTGTCACTGTGTGTGTGTCACAGTGTGTGTCACTGTGTGTGCCTGTCACTGTGTGTGTGTCACTGTGTGTGTCTGATAGGGTAGCGGTTAGCACGCTGCGCTATGAACCTGGCGACCCGGGTTCGATTCCCGCCCAGTGACGATTATCTGAACCGGTCCCGGACGACACCTAGGTCGACTCAGCCTCAAATTAGTACCTGGTGCAGTGTGTAAACATTGCCACTCGGGAGACAAAGGTGGTCGGGCGTGGTGCTGGCCACCCACCCCCTCGTGTACCGTTACCGGCCTTCATAGGAGCTCGCTAACAGCACTTGCCCCTACAGTCTGTTAAGGCTATATGGGGGATCTTTGCTCTTTGGCGTGTCACTGTGTGTGCATGTCACTGTGTGTGTGTGTGTGTCACACACACACACAGTGACACATGTCTTGTTGGGTGACTTCAATGCCCGAGTTGGTCATGATGCTGGCACCTGGTCTGGAGTGATTGGAGGGCATGGGCCAGATCAGCTCAATAACAACAGTAGGAGGCTGCTCGATTTTTGTGCAGCCCATGGGCTTGTAATTACCAACACGCTGTTCCGGCATCGGCGCATCCACATAACATCATGGATGCATGCCGGGTCCAAGCAAGAACATCTGCTGGACTACATAGTGACGGACCAGCGGATGCGAGTCCATGTCCTTGACACCCGGACCTACCGTAGAGCTGATCTGCCCTCTGACCATCGACTAGTCATCTGTAAGATGTGCCTGCCATTCTTCCACTCCGGTGGTGGGTGTACACCCAGGACCCCATTCCAAACTAAAGTGGCCTGGTCTCAGTTATCTGATGAAAGTTGCAAGCCAGAATTTCATCATCGCTTGCGGCTGGGGTTGGCATCGTCCCCAACTTCTCCTGATGTCGAGGGTAAATGGGAGGTGTTCAGGATGGTTGAGAAAAAGCGACAGGCCCACTGTCATCGGCTACAGAATCCCACGTCAGAGAATGAGGAGGCTTACCGCAGCCTTCGCTCAGAGGTTCGGAGAGCCGTGAGGGCGCTGCAAGGATGGGTGGTGGTCGCGGGATGCTGAGGAGATGGAGTCTGCCTCAGTGGCCCGCGATCACAAATCTCTATTTAACTCCATCAAAAACGTAATCGGCAGCGCCACACCTATTACCATCATTAGGGGAAAAAACAGTAAACCAATCTCGGACCCCCAGGAACAGGTTTGCAGATTTGCCGAACATTTCTGTGAGGTCCTGGGGGAGGGAAAATCCCTCAGCCAGGAAAACATCGTGGCACAAAGTGAGGATGACCCTGCTGAGGCTGAGGTGCCTCAAATGTTGGAAGAAGTCACCGCCTGTGTGTGGCTGGCTGAAGTGCCATCTGTTGAGGAAGTACTGAGACCAGGAAAGGCAGTGGGCAGAGATTATCTCCCAAGCGAAATGCTGAGGGAGGGTGGCGTTTGTGCCCAGACTGCCCTACATGACATCATAATAACAGTCTGGACCACTGGACGGATTCCGCATGATTGGAAGGATGCCCTGGTGGTCCCCCTCTTTAAGAAGGGGGACCGCACAGACTGTAACAATTACAGGGGCATCTCATTCCTCAGTGTGCCGGGAAAGGTCCTGGCAAGGATTATTAAACATCGCCTTGCCTGGCACGCTGAGGAGAGGTATGCAGAGCCCCAATGCGGTTTCAGGAAAGGGCGGTCCTGCACAGATGCCATATTTTCTGTCCGTCTGCTACAGCAGAGGTGTAGAGAATTCCAGCAAGACCTACATCTCTGCTTTATTGACCTGGTCAAGGCCTATGATACCATCAGTAGGCCTGGGCTCTGAGTTGTTCTTCGTGCTTTTGGAGTACCTGACCCTCTGCTCACGATCATTAAGGACCTTCATGATGGTGAGCGGGCCCGGGTAAAACTACGTGGCTGGGAGTCAGAGCCATTCCCTGTACACCTTGGGGTGCGACAGGGCTGTCCTTTGGCTCCCACATTATTTAACATCTATTTTGACCACGTAGTTCGTGAAGCCTTCAATAGCTATACCGCGGGGAATCTCCATTTGGTACAGATATAATGGGAGGCTGATCGATGCCCGGGTGCGGTCAAGGGATGGCTCCCTATTGCTCAACCACGTTATGTATTCCGATGATTTGGTAATAGCTGCTCATTCAGAGGAGGAGTTGGAGACGCTGCTGCTGAGACTGGAGCGTGCCACTAAGAGATGGGGCCTTACCATCAGCCCCACCAAAACTAAGCACCTGCCTGGGTATTTTGTACCATCGGACACTCCACCCCCACAACTTCCAATCGGTGATGGGGCAGTTGTGGAGAGAGTGGAGAGTTTCCCATACCTGGGCAGTGTGCTTATGACCGGCTCCAGTTTAACAGCAGAGGTCTCACTCCGAATCAGTCGAGCGGCAATAGCTTTTCAACGGTTGCGTAACGCTGTGTGGAAGCTACCTGGTCTGTCGCTCCGCACTAAGCTTCAGGTCTTCTCGGCCACGGTCATTCCCTCCCTTCTCTACGCTTGCGAAACGTGGACCCCCCTAATGGAACATCTTCACCGGTTGGAAACATTTAGGCTAGCCTGCCTACGATCCATCCTGGGTTTAACCAGGCTGGATTGTGTGAGGAGCTCAAAAATCCTTGAAAGATCTGGGCAGAGTCCCATCGGTGAGCTCCTCCGGCAGGCAAGGCTGCGTTGGCTGGGTCATGTAGCCCGCATGCCCAGCCACCGCATGCCGAAACAGCTTTTGTTCGGCCGGATCGAGGGGGCTAAACGGGCGCGGCACGGGCTAGAGAAGAGATAGAGTGATGTGGTACAGGAGGACGTGGAGCTGAGCTGACTTGCCGATGACTGGTACCAGCGGTGTCAAGATCGGCCTCTGTGGAGGAGGCTCGTGAAGGACGCTTTTGGGCAGTTGGAGGTAGTCGCCCTCTAACAACAACGGAGGGCGGAGGAGCGACGCTCACAACAACGAGCGGAGCGCCGGGTGGCTAAAGCACAGCAGGTTGGCACAATAGGGGGCACAGGTGGTGCACCAGCCAGTCATGTCAGTCAGTCGACCCTTGGCACCTGGGTCTGCCCCGTGACCTCCTGCCCGCGGGCGTTCGACACTGCACGTGGCCTCAAGGTGCACATGGCCTGGCACAAGCGTCGTGGTGACGTCACCGCCACTTAGTGGCGAATTGCGGTTGTTGTTGTGTGTGTGTCACTGTGTGTGCGTGTCACTGTGTGTTTGCGTGTCACTGTGTGTGCGTTATACTGTGTGTGTGTCACTGGGTGTGTGTGTCACTGTGTGTGTGTCACTGTGTGTGTGCGTATCACTGTGTGTGTGCGTGTCACTGTGTGTGTGTCACTGCGTGTGTGCGTGTTACTGTGCGTGTCACTTTGTGCGTGTTACTGTGTGTACGTGTCACTGTGTGTGTCACTGTGTGTGTGTGTGTCACTGTGTGTGTCTGTCACTGTGTGTGCGTGTCACTGTGCGCGTATCTCTGCGTGAGCGTGTCACTGTGTGTGTGTGCGTGTCACTGTGTGTGCGTGTCACTGTGTGCGTGTCACTGTGTGTGCGTGTCTCTGTGTGAACGTGTCTCTGTATGAGCGTGTCACTGTGTGTGTGTGCGTGTCACTGTGTGTCCGTGTCACTGTGTGTGCGTGTCACTGTGTGTGTGCGTGTCACTGTGTGTACGTGTCACTGCGTGTGTGCGTGTCACTATGTGTGTGCGTGTCACTGTGTGTGTGTGTCACTGTGTGTGTGCGTCACTGTGTGTTTGGGGAGCGGTGGTGTAGCGGTTAGTGCGCTGCGCTACGAACCTGGCGACCCGGGTTAGATTCCCGCTCATGCCAACACCGGTGACGATTATCTGAACTGGTCCCGGCTCTCCCCTAGGTCGACTCAGCCTCAAATTAGTACCTGGTGCGGTGTGTAAACATCGCCACTTGAGAGACAAAGGCGACCGGGCGTGGTTGCTGGCCATCCACCCCCTCGTGTGCCGTGTCGGCCTTCATAGGTGCTCGCTAACAGAACTTGCCCCTACAGTCTGTTAAGGCTACACTAGGGGATATTTTCCTTCGAAGTGTTGCATTTGTGTTCGTATTATTGCGTGTATGCGTCTGCTCCTGTGTGTATTATTACGTTTGTGTCTGTTTGTATCTGCTCCTGTATGTTTGTGTGTCTTTTACTGAGTGGGCTTTATTGGGTGTTTTTGTGTGTCTCTTATTATGATCTGTATGCGTCTGTATTATGATTATTACGTCTTTTTGTGTCTGTTCCTGTACGTTTGTTTGTGTATTTTTGTGCGTGTGGATTATTGTGTCTATTTGTGCCTGCACCTGTACGTCTGTATGTGTGTTATTGTGTGTGTGTGTGTCTGTGAGTGAGTGTGCGCGTATTCGTGGCCCAATGTGTGCGAAGTGAAGACCAAAAATAGCGCATCGCGCTCCCGGTGCACCGGGAGCGGCGCGGACACTGAGCGAGCCGCCTTTAATTAGGAGTGACGAGACCCCTTCGCCCCTCGACCCTTTATAAGGGAACGAGCGGCAGCTGTAAGCAACACAGAAGCAGCAGCAGTAGCGACAGTATCAGCGGACGCGCAAGAGGAAGTTCGATCGAGAACGATCAACGCGACCAGGCAGCACTCCGATCGCTGTCAACGAATCACGCGTCTCTCTCTCTCTCTCCCTCTCCTCTCTTCGTCTCACCCCGCGTTTGCGAGGAGACTCGACGAAATCGGCTGCCGATCCACGAACGCCTGCGGAGTTTGCCGGCTCTCCTCGTGAGTTATTTATAAACGAGCAGATAAGGGAGGCGGCGAGGAGTGGCCGAGCTGTCGCCCACCTCTTCTCCCCCTGCGCCTTTTGCGCACTTCGCGTGGTGCTCAGCTCCCGACAGACGCCAGAGGCCTCTTCCCGCAAGAAGTTTTTAAACAAGACAGACGTTTAACCCTCGACCCACCAAACAAGTCGTCGTGTTACAGCTTTGTAAGCGAAGGCAGGCGAGGGTGTAACCGTCATCAGCAGCAGCAGTAGAAGAAGAAGAACCGCGCTCTCGAGATGGATCTAGAGCCGCACTATGTTGCGCATTCGCGCGGAGATCGCCTGAACGGCTCCCCCGAGGAGGAGCTCCACGGCCAGGAGGTGCAGGCAGAGGACGAGATCCCGGCTGGCGAGAAGGAGCTCGCCGAGGACGCACCATGGAAGAAGATTCAGCAGAACACGTTCACCCGCTGGTGCAACGAGCACCTCAAGTGCGCCAACAAGACGGTGACCGACCTGCAGAAGGATCTGGCGGATGGCCTCAGGCTCATCTCGCTGCTGGAGGTGCTGAGTCAGAAGAGGATGTACCGCAAGTACCACTCGAGGCCCAACTTCAGACAAATGAAGCTCGAGAACGTGTCCGTGGCCCTGGAGTTTCTGGAGCGGGAGCACATCAAGCTGGTGTCCATAGGTGAGTGGCTCGGGAGAGAGCTGGACACAGCGCTGGACACGCGGGAGGCAGGGCCGAATTCACGCAGGGGCTTCGTGGTGGTGCAGCCTGGGGCCTCTTTTGAGTTTGAAGGACCCCATGAAATGTAGATACGCCCACTGCAATACACGCTGTATGGGTAACGTGTGTGATTAAATGCCACACGTTCCCGTGACGGGTTCATCCGTACATAGGACAACCGCTGTTGACTTCTCATTGTATGCGCCCTGGAAGGGGGCATGGGGGAAGTCATCCTCTGGCGAGCCGTTCGCGTTTCAGCCGAGCTGCGGAGCAGGTTAACAGCAGCGATGCTTGAACCACGCGGAGTGTCGCTACCAGCGGCGTGTCCAATTTAACATGGCCGTAGCTTACATTTCGATTTAAAGCTTTCGTGACTGCAGGGAATCATCTTCTTTGGTTCTTTCGGTAAAGTCACGTAGAATGAGAATAAAATAATAAAATAAAAATAAGACAATAAAATTCTCACGACGTTTCGGCCACAACACAAGCGGCCTTCTTCAGGTGAAAGAACAGAACTGTCAGGACGACAATGCTTCAATGAGTGCTGCTGAGATTCGTGGCTTCTTTTAAAAGACGCCAGGAATCTCAGCAGCACTCAGACGCCACGAATCTCAGCAGCACTCATTGAAGCATTGTCGTCCTGGCAGTTCTGTTCTTTCACCTGAAGAAGGCCGCTTGTGTTGTGGCCGAAACGTCGTGCGAATTTTATTGTCTTATTTTAATTTTATTATTTTATTCTCATTCTACGTGACTTTACCGAAAGAACAAAAGAAGATGACCGTAGCTTATTTCGCGTTTACTTAGGGAGTGCTTTAAAAAGTATTTTATATTGTGTCTGTTGTCCTTCCCCCCTACCTCCGATTATCACCGTTGGCTATGTACGGTGCGAAAGAAGTTCAACATACATACAGTACATACATTCGTGCATCACGTTTAAACGCCAGCACTGGCATGGCTGTGATGAGTAAGAACGGGGTGATTGGCATCACTCGGGGGCACGGGCGGTGGTGAAACAATTCAAGCAAGGGATTAGACAGTGCCCTCCCCCCCCAAATCTATAACAGTTTGCCCCCCTCCCCCCACCCGCCTGTAAATTAATCCCGCCCTGGGTCCCACCAGGGCTTAAACTCTCACTCAATATGATCCAGGTCGCTGGTAGTGGACTGGGACAGGTGGCTCGCGTAGCTCGTGGCTACAAGTCATCGCGAGACCTATACTGGATGTTGAGCGCAGGCAGGGCCGGATTAAGGCGTGGGGGCTTCAGGAGCTGCAGCCCAGGGGCCTCCGCCAGCTGGAGGGCCTCCAGAGATTCAGTAAAAAGTTATTTCATTTGTGAATGCTGAATTTTATTTGTTGTAGGCCTTGTAAAAAATAATTATATTTTTCTTTAACTTTTTTTCCTTTTGAAAATATTACTGGGGGCCTCAGAGTACCTGTAGCCCAGGCGGCCTGCAAAATGTGTATCTGGCCCTGAGCGCAGGGTGAGACAAAACATATTTTTACCCGGTCGCTGATCTGGACGGGCCAGGCTTGAAGTTAAGCGGACAGAGATTGTTGGCGAGAGGATTGCCACGAGTTCTGTGAGCTGTGGGCCCTGTCGCGATGCGAACTCAGGTCCGAGGCATGGGCTTTGCTTGGATTAAAGCCACACGCATGCACGCACACTCACAATTGGGGATTGAATTCTCATTCAATATTCGTCGGGTCGCTGTGAGACTGCAGTAGGTGGCACGTGACTGGTAGTGACCACAGCCATAGGCGTGAGGTCTATTGGATGTGGTGTGCCGGGTGCGGAACTCTCTTTCCGGGTCGCCGAACCTTCTTTATGATTCTAATCCTTCGTGTGTGTGTGCATATATACACAACAGTATATATATGCACTTCCCCCGTACATCCGATTACCACAGTTGGCTACGTACGGTGCGAAAAAAGTTCAACATACATACAAGAAGCAAAGATCCCACATGCAGCTGTGTAGACTGCAGCGATATATTTGGAGTTTGCGTGTCTCTCTCCCCATGGTCGCGTGGATATTCTCCGGGTCCTCCGGTTTTTCCCTCCACATTTAGAAACATGCTGCTATCAACTTCCACGTGATGGTAAGTCACTTCGTTGAGCTATAATTTGTGGCCAGATCGCTTCTAAAAAAGAGCTACAATATCTCGTTCAGTGGGCCTTAAAAAACGAATTGAGTTGAGTTTATTAAGGCCGGAAATGGTAGTCGTTTATTTCTGTAAGAAGCGGCATCCCGGCCCGACATTCTACGAAACTATTCACCACCACCACCATCATCATCAGCAGTCATGATCTATCAACTGCTGGATGAATGAACTCTCCAAGCCGTCGGCCTTTTCTCACGGTCCTGCGATGCGACAATCCATGTAGCTCGTGCGCTCGAGGTGACTTCACCACCGCTCCAAAACGAGTGGTCGTAATAATGACGATGCCGTTTATTTATCCAAGAAAGCTTCAATGGGGAAAACATTTTTTTTAGTAAGAATGCTTTGTCTCGTGTGGGGAGGAGGCCGGGGGTCACGACAGAAACACCCACGCGTACTTTGGGATAACGTTCAAAAGTCCACACAGACGGGTTCACATACCCACGTCACGTCCTACCATCTGCGGGCATCCTGGCAGCCCGGCGAGGTTTTGTGAAATTCACAAATCTCTGCTTTATCCACTCACTCTTGCTGCCAAAGCGCCACATCACGCGCGTGGTTGGGTCATCATCTGTTGGCCGGCCTCTACCCCATGGCTTAAGCCCCATCCATCCTGTCCAATCTGGAGCTTTCTCCTCCATGTCACTGGACCTCTCCATCCCCCATCCTTCCTTCAAGTCGTCAAGCAGCATATTTGTTTCAATTGCTCTTGGCCTCCTTTCCAGCATCCCGAACACTCACAGGACCCCCTTCATCGAGCTCCCGCTCCCATCTCTGAGCATGTGCCCAGTCCACGTCTCTTGTCTTTTTCTGGATCATCATCATTATCATGATGCGTAGAATCATAGCACACAGCAGCATCTGCAGCATCACGCACAGCATCATCATATACAGCAACATCAAAATCATCACACACAGCAACATCAAACACAGGCACGGCATAATCATCAGCTCTATCACACACAGCAACATTTCTCTCTAGAACATTCTTCCTGAAGCTCAGTCCTCTGAGCACGTTCCCAGCCTCCATATATCGCCTCTTTTGGATCGTTCTAATGGGTCTTCTCGCTTCCTTATCCTGCTCTAGAAGGTCCTCTTATCTCGTTCTCGCCACCCCCGACCAATCATCTCCATTCGACGCCGCCACCCACAACCTCCAGCCCCGCCCAATCTTATCGCGTCGTTCTTTCTCAGAGTCGAAGTTCGTGCCGCCATACGATCCATGCACTCCGTGCTCGACAACACACACACACGTGACTCGTGGTGCACGAGCACAACAACAACGACTACTAGTCAGCGCGTCCGTCAACAATGCCGCCTCTAGAAGAAGACCGTCACTGCTTTCCTCCTGGGGCAGTGTTGGTTTAGCCTAGAGATGTACAGAAGGACCCTTTCCCGAAACGTCGCCTACTATATGTTTGTCCTCTTGTGGCCACGACGCGATCGACTCCACACGAAGGTCGTCTCCTCGAGTCGCTTTAACCCCGCGTGCCAACCACGTGCGCGGAGTTCCTTCACCGATCACTTAGACGGCAGAGGCCACGTGCGCCAATGATGGTGGTGATGATGTTAATACTAACGACGATGATGATGATGATGAACCAGTTACTGAACCATCGCCAGATCGCTTCCTCTAGGAATGGTGGTCGTGTGTGTGAAAGGAGGCGTGAGATGATGAGCGACAGTGGGGCTGGGAGGAGAGGGCGGGGGTTGTTGACTTCGAGATTGGGGTGAGTCTCGGCAGGAATGTGTGTGTGCGTGTGTGTCTGTGTGTGTGTCTGTCTTTGTGTGGGGAGCGGTAGTGTAACTGTTAGCGGGCTGCGTTACGAACCTGGCGGCCCGGGTTCGATTCCCGCTCACAGCCAACACCAGTGGCGATTATCTGCACCGGTCCTGGGCCTCCCCTAGGTCGACTTAGCCTCAAACGAGAACCTCGTGCTGTGTGTAAACATCGCCACGAGGGAGACAAAGGCGGCCGGGCGTGGTGTTGGCCACCCACCCCATCGTGTGCTGTATGGCTTTCATAGGTGCTCGCTAACACCACTTGCCCCAACAGTATGTTACAGGCTATACGGGGCATCTTTGTTTTTTTTTGTTCTTGTGTCTGTGCGTGACAGCTGAGTGGCCCCCACCCACCCCTCCCACCACCTCCACATGCATCTCAGCCCCCGACACACGCGCGTGGGATAACAGCTGATAAAATGACTGGGCGCTGGATTGCGGGCGCGTGCGTGTGTGAGAATGCGCATGTGTTTTGCGCGCTGGGTGTGCGCGTGTGTGTGTTGGGCCAGCGCCACGATGGCCTGAATAGGTGCTTGCTAACATCGAGGCAGTAAACATAGCCCAACGTTGGTCCAACGTTCCGCCAACCATATTCCAACGTTGGCCCAAGGTTGCATATTCACTGAGACTTGCCCCAACAGTCTGTGAAGGCTACACAGGGGTGTGCGAGAGGTCTTTGCGAGGGTGTGTGTTTGAGGTGTATGCGAGATAGTGCAACGGTTAGAGGTCTGCCCGACGAATATGGTCACCCGAGTTCGATTCTCGCTCACGGCCAACACCAGTGACGATTATCTGAATCAGGCCTGGGCCTCCCCTAGTACTGGTACGATGTGTGAACATCGCACCAAACATCGCAACTGAGGATACAAAGGCGGCCGGGCGTGGTGCTGGCCACCCACCCCCTCGTGTGCCGTACCGGCCTTCATAGGTGCTTGTCCCAACAGTCTGTTAAAGCTATAGGGGGGATCTTTGTCCGTGTGTGTGGACCAATCTCCAACACAGTCATGCCCACATCACTCATTATATAATTATCATCACCATTAATACTACAAGTATGTGTCCTCTTCTCTGAGGAAGGGCCATTACCTGAAACGTTGGCCTGCTGCACCACTCACTGATGTGTGAGGCAGTGCTAATGGGGAGCGTGGCGAGTTTGGGTATTAATTTTATCTAATTTAATTTAATTATTTATCCAGGGGAGCCACGCTACTGAGTCGTGGGACTCTTTTTCAAGAGGGTCCCTTTCGCATTAGATTTGTATCTGTAAGATGTCTTCAGCCGATTAATGATAAGTCGTGTATAGTATTATGATACACGTGTGGAGGAAGACGGAGCACCCGGAGAAACCCCACGCCTTGTGGAAGGGGGCAACACTCCATCCCCGTACAGACGGAAACAGATGGCGATTCGCCCACTTGCTGGACCGTGTGGGGGCTACCGTCCCCCGCCACCACCGAATTGTCGGGGCCGTTGCCCCCCGACTCCCCCGTTCCATTCATACCACTACCCCCCGGCTGTTCTGTGGGGTCCGGGCTACCAACTCCCAATTCTTCGCCCCCTTGCGCCCCCGACTTTGCAGCTGCCCGCGTAGGCGTGTTTCAATTGGTGGCTCGTACGCTTTGCGCTTGCGGCGCGCTACGCGAGATCGGCGGCGTGCTGCGGTGAGCGTGCTCGCGAAGCAAGACTCCGTCTTCCACGGACACAGATGGGTATAGCGCGCCGACGCGTGAATCCACTCTGGTTTGAAGGGCCGTTTTAACCGCCGCACATATACGCACACACCCGGCGCTTAGCTCGCTACCTCGCTATAGACAACCGCACAGGTACGCGAGCGCTACGCACCACCGTAAACAGCCGCGTAGGCACGCGCACGCTAAGCACTCCGCCTCGTTGTAAACAACCGCGCAGGCACGCGAACACAAAGCACGCTCCACCCTCCTCTTCACACTCACAGAGACCACACGACGCAGTTTATCCCCCCGCTAGCTATTTTATTTACCGCGAGTCACCCGTTAAACTACGCGTGATTGTGTGGGTCAGCGGATGCCAGCCTATTCCCCTTGGGATCCTAGACTGAATTTACTCTGCCTATCGCCCCGCTTTCTACCCTCGGTAAAATAGCCCAAGCTTACCTCTCCTCTACTTACGCTTATTCCTACCCTGATGCGCTGGAAGCTGTTGAAGGGCGATGTGGTGGGTCGTCTCCGTAGAGGGTTGAGCCTGGCTGCGCTGAAGCTCGTCACACGGACGACTCGATGGCTGACTCCAATGCTCCATGGACCGCGAGGATTTGAAGAACCCTTTACTGTCTCAATCACCTGCCTTTTATCCTACCTATCACAAAAGGCATTTCCGTGGACCTTGCTTGCCCGTGCCCTTTTGTCCATTCAGAGGCCTGGCTATTCTTGTCCCTTTGTTATCTAGATCCCTAATCCTAACAAAGGCATTCCGATCCGTACCCCCTTGGCCTCCTGACTCGTGCTTGTGTGTGCGGTTTCACTCGCGGTGGCTCAACGGCCTCTGCCGTGACCACGTAACTTTAATATCAGGCCACGGCGCTGCGGTGCATGTCAGCCTCGGGGGTAGATCGCCCAATTGCCCGGCCGCAGGAAACCATGAAGCTTGAACCCATTAGGGGCTTTTGGATAAAAACCTGTCGGCCAGGTGACCTTCCCTCCCGGCCCTACGTGGGGTGTGCGTGCATTCATGTGGGGGGGGGGGGGGGAAGGGGCGGCGAGGGGCGCGCCGCGTCCGCACCGTCACTCCCCGGTGGCGGTGTCACGGCGGTGGGCACGGCCCCGATGGAGCGGCTCCGCTGCGGCGGCACCACAACCGCCTTCTCCTGGCGAGCCAGGACATGGCACCTCCTCCACGCCCTCAGGTTGGGAGTTTCACAATAAAATCAGTGTGGTGAACCACCAACCCTCGCTGCTGCCTCCACAGCGCTGGATGATCACAGCCATCCACGTGCAGCAGCGGCGTAGTCACCGCCGCCGTTTCATCTGCTGTTGTACCACGTGATCGGCAACACGTGGCGCCGTGCCGCGTAATTAATTCATCAACAAACACCCACGTGACTTAGCAGGAGGTTCGCGATTCATCTATCAGTTGCCGTCCAGCATCACGCGTGATACTTCAATGTATTTTCGTCTTACCCGATCTGATTAGTTAAGTAATCGAACCTATAATCGGTAGAGTGATCGATTATATGAGTGCCCAGTAAACACAAAACAGTGGGCCAATGTTGGCTCAACGTTGCGTGTTTACAGGATAATCGAATAGCCGAGCTCGACTGACGTTTTACCGTGGATAACCGCAAGAGAACAACAGAGAGGCCGCCGCTTAACGTGTGCACATTTGATGGCGACTCTTAATTAAAGTCTCATTACAGCCTCGAAAATCAGTGTGGGTAGTTCCATTATGGCGGTGAGAAAACTGCGTTTCCTATTGCTATGGGGAAGCAGCGTTGGGCAATTGAGTTCCTGGTGGCAGAAAATATAAGAGCAACTGATATTTATAGGAAGTTCCATTCTATTCTCGGGCAAGACTGCACCAATGTGTCCAGGAGCTCGATGCAAATGTCGAGGTCTGCTGGCCACGACGAGAGGGTTTCATGAGAGAGTTTCGTTTTGCTGTTCCTCCTTTTTTGAAAGAGCGCAGACCACAGTGATTTATTTTACGGTCCATAGTTTTGATTGCATGGCCACAATCGCACGACTGTGGCTTGTCTTTCATGTATATCTCTGTGAGTCTCTATCTCTATTTATATTGTGCATCGACCTATCGATATTCTCATGCGGTTGATGGTCTATATAGGACGTTATATCTGCACAGTTCTCTTTTGACCCTGGCTCTCGTGGTGTAAATCGGCACAGCTTTGAAAAATACCACTGCAAATGACTCAATTGAGACCACACACAGCAGCAGCAGCAATCATCACCAACTCCCAATACGAAAACCTCACAGGACCCTCCTGCAAGAGTCATGAGCCTCGGTGAGCCTCTCCTGGATAACATGTGGCATATGATTAATGTGAGTGTTTGAGTGGTGCGACATGGTTTATGTGCTGTGGCTCGGTAAGACGTGATGAGGATTTCTTGAACGGGCTGTGGCTCGATAAGACGTGGTGAGGATATCATGAACGGGCTGTGCCTCGGTAAGACGTGGTGAGGATATCTTGAATGGGCTGCGGCTCGGTAAGACATGGTGAGGATGTCTTGAACGGGCTGCGGCTCGATAAGACGTGGTGAGGATGTCTTAAACGGGCTGCGGCTCGGTAAGACGTGGTGAGGATGTCTTGAACGGGCTGTGCCTCGGTAAGACGTGGTGAGGATGTCCTGAACGGGCTGCGGCTCGGTAAGACGTGGTGAGGATGTCTTGAACGGGCTGTGGCTCGGTAAGACGTGGTGAGGATGTCTTGAACGGTCTGCGGCTCGGTAAGACGTGGTGAGGATGTCTTGAACGGTCTGTGGCTCGGTAAGACGTGGTGAGGATGTCTTGAACGGGCTGCGGCTCGGTAAGACGTGGTGAGGATGATATGAACGGGCTGCGGCTATTCCCTCGACCCTTTTGCACTTCCTTGCATTCGGACGTCGCACGCCAATGGGACAAATATGAATGCGCAGCCGGGGGAAATAACTCAGTCCTGTTTAAATTTTGAATTAAAGCTTTCGTGACTGCAGTGTTTCATATTCTTGGTTCTTTCGGTAAAGTCACATTGAAGGTAAACAATAAAATAATAAAATATATATAAACGTGATGATGACTGCTTGTGTTGCAGTCATAATGATGATGTCTGCTTGTGTTGCAGTCAAAACGTCGTGAGAATTTTATTTTTATATATATTTTATTATTTTATTGTTTCCCTTCAACGTGACTTTACCGAAAGAACCAAGAATATAAATATCAGTCCTGTTTGTTTTTAAAACGAATGACAAAAAAACAGTGTTAATAGACTAATATAGCTTAAACAGAATGCCCATAGACTAACTTGGGGATAACGGAATGCCCATAGACTAACTTGGGGATAACGGAATGTTCGCCTATAGGTATTGCATTTTCCCTTTGGTAAACTACGGGGCGTTTACCATAAAACTCATGATATTTTTTATTAACTCGACTTCGCAATTTTCCAGCTCTAAAATCAGAGCAGGTTGACCTTGAAGGACCATTTGACATCAATATAGTGCACGTCATGTCGCACGTCCCAATTGCTGGAGACTCGGATAATGGGCCAATGTGTGAGGTCGGATTTGTGGTCGTCGACAGAAAAGGGCAGTTGCACCGTGCAAAATACTCCACTGGGTGTGGGCGGTTAATTGGTCCGGCTGGATACGTGACGGTCGGATACACGGCATACTGAGCTGTGGATAGGACCGTAGTCCATTGAATAGAGCGTCCGCAGTGCCGGTGCAGGAGGCTTTAGCGCGTGTGTGTGGCTTGAGTGTGTGCCAGGCTGGGTTGAATAAGAGGACAACAACATTTGGCCGGATGTAAACGTCTGTAAGAGCATTTCATATACGTCATCGTTATCAGCCATGATCAATTCATCTGACTCCTGCACACGACATGGTGCCATCGCTCCGTCTCCAGTCAAGCAGAAATTTCATAACTCATTTGGTCGTGAGGGATCGGTTCCCACTAGTGTGTCGGCCGCGGCTGCGAGTCGAACTCGAGTCGCCGGTTCCGTCGGGGAGCGGCAAGCCAACCGCTGCGCCGCCGCTCTGCCCGTACGATCGACGAACGTTGTCGTCGGTGACGGGAGGCCTTCAGAGTCCTACTGCGGCCTCCGTAAATCAATCTCCCTCCTATTCCCCCGTCTCCGCCTCCCCACAACCCCCGAATACCCCGTGAGGTCATGCCAGCCACGGCCAGTACCAATTATAGCAAAGGATTTCTTAAATTACTTGTATAAAAATATATATATAAAACGGTCCCTTGTCATTTATGCGGCCGAGATTCCGTGCCAGGTTTTGCCTTCCTAATATGGCCACGTTACTTAACCTCGTCTTGGCCCAGCTGTCACCGCGACCCGCCACCTCCTTCCCACACCCCCCCTCCCGCACCTCCACTTCTCTCCCCGTGCCGGGCTGGGTGTCGGGAGAGCCCAGGGTCCCACATTCTCGGACTGTTCATAATAATATTCGCTCGGGGAGAAGTGGGCGACTGTCCCAGGGGGTCACTGAGATGCCGAGCCGGTGCCGCTGAGACCTTGGGTTCAAATCCGAGTTTCAGCCGACCAACCACAGCGATTACAACAGGTTCTCAAGTGTAGGGAGTTGATGGTCTCAGCCCTGTGTCACTCGTGACGTGTACAGATATCCATAGACTCGTATGGAGACCCACACACTCACATCAACCGAGTTGGTAGCGCAGTGCGCTAACTGCTACACTACCACTCCCCACACACCTCCATCACCCACCCTCCCTGGCGTCTACACATTCAAGCAGACAGCGTTCTGAACGAATCCCAATCCCTGCTTGTGTTCTACCTGCCCCATTGTAAAGCATAATGAGACCTGTCACAGATGTTTCGAAATGTATTCCTGAAAATAGATGGTGAGGATTACTATGATGGTGATGTTATTGATGGTGGTATTATTTATGATGGTGATGTTAATTTTCATTGTCATCATTAACGATGGTGATGGTTGCGGTGTGGGCTATATTATTTATGATGGTGAATACAGATGATAATTGATCGTGGTAATTATAATAACCAATTAGTGCATTATTATCATACTTGACGATATTACACTATAGCGATATTGATGACTGATAATGAATGTGCACGTGATGCGTGATGAATAGATGGTGAAGTGTAAATGACAGCGCCATCATCATCATCAGATGCAGAGATGTCATGATATCAACATTCACAAGAGCAGTGATCATTCCCACGGGCCCTGATTTATCCTTATAATACGCAAGCGGGAAACGCGTGCGCTCCCGCTTAACGTATATGTTGAACTTCATTCGCACTATACGTAGCCAACCGTGCTAATCGGAGGTGCGGGGGAAGGACGCCGAACTAAAGCCTCATCTCCCTTGGGCCCCCTCTCCCCTCTGGTGCCCCCCACAGACAGCAAAGCCATCGTGGATGGGAACCTGAAGCTGATCCTGGGCCTCGTGTGGACACTGATCCTGCACTACTCCATCTCCATGCCCATGTGGGACGACGAGGACGAGGAGGAGATGAAGAAGCAGACCCCCAAGCAGCGCCTGCTGGGCTGGATCCAGAACAAGGTTCCGCAAATTCCCATCACCAACTTCCACCGCGACTGGCAAGACGGCAAGGCCCTGGGGGCACTGGTGGACAACTGCGCTCCCGGTGAGTGTCGCACCGCCATCAAAACAACCACCACAACCACCATCGCTACCACCAACCATAGTGCCGCAGTCGTGATGGTAGTTGTGTGGAGAACGGTGGCGTGCAGTGATGAACCTGGTGGCCCTAGTTCTATTCCAGCTCGTGACCAAAAACAGTGGCAAAATTTATGATCACGGTCCTCCTCTAGGTCGACCCAGCTTAAAACTGAGTACCTGCTCCGATGTGTAAACATTACCACTGAGGAGTGTGGCCTTCCCCCGCACCTCCGATTAGCAAGGTTGGTTACATACGGTGAGAAAGAAGTTCAGCATACATACAGCCGAGCGGGATGTTGGCCGTAACGGTCGCTGACAGAATTTATGCCAACAGTCTGTTGAGGCTATACGGGGGATCTTTGTCTTTGTGTGTGATCTCGGGTGTGAAGGCCTGTGCCCCGACTGGCAGTCCTGGGACCCCAACAAGCCAGTGGACAATGCTCGGGAGGCCATGCAGCAGGCGGATGACTGGCTCGGCGTCCCACAAGTGAGCTCACATGGCGACCAAACTAAAAACATATATTTTTTTATTTTACCAGGTAAGGCACACTGAGCTATACAGCTCTTTTGCAGAAGCGACCTGGTAACAAATCACAGCTCAACGAATTGGCTATTCACATGGAAATGTATAGCAGCCAAATACTTTAAAATGAACGTTGATTCTAAATGTGGAGGGGAAAACCAGAGGACCCGGAGAGCAATCCACGCAACCAGGGGGAGAACATGCAAACTCCAAATATACAGGTGACGGGGTTGGGATCGAACCGACGATCTCCTATATACAGTGAGGAAAAAAGTATTTGATCCCCTGCTGATTTTGTACGTTTGCCCACTGACAAAGAAATGATCAGTCTATAATTTTAATGGTAGGTTTATTTGAACAGTGAGAGACAGAATAACAACAATAAAATCCGGAAAAACGTAAGTCAAAATTTTTATAAATTGATTTGCATTTTAATAAGGGAAATAAGTATTTGACCCCCTCTCAATCAGAAAGATTTCTGGCTCCCAGGTGTCTTTTATACAAGTAACGAGCTGAAATTAGGAGCACACTCTTAAAGGGAGTGCTCCTAATCTCAGCTTGTTACCTGTGTTGAGGCGTAAATGACGACTCGGAGGCAGATCTTCATGTAGGGGCTTGCGCCAGTTATTTTATTAAGAACTTTTATTCATACATGACTCCGTGTACTGCACGCTCACTGCCTACACTCGACACCCCAGGGGAAGGGTACTGGGGAAGTCCCTAGCACACCTCCAGGCTCCCCGAGCCTGGTGCTAATTTCCCCCTACCCTGGGTCCCAACTCCCAACTTCACACGTTCCTGGCTCCCCGCAACGACCTCGAACACGTCACGGGTCCCAACCTAAATATCCCAGGGGGACATGTCACCGTCCCGCCCCTGTCCATGACGTCACCATACGTGACGTCATCGTACCGGAGGGCAAGCGTGACATGACGTCACTAACTACTACTCTACATCACACCCCCCGTGAAAAAAAATCAGCCGACCCGGCTGCAACCATTACGAAAATAGAGCCCCGGCAACCCGGATAGATAGACATTAACGTGACAACAATGGTAACCGACACGCAAGAACGGGCAGACACTCATCAATCAGAAAACCGCGGAGTCTTAGAGCGTGTCCGTGTGGCCGGTCCATCTGCATGGCTCAAGCCAACTTCGGAGAACAACAGGTAGAGCAGGAGTGTCGAACAGGCGCTCCACTCCCCCTTCAAGTCCACATCCAGTCAGCACGACCGGTGACTCCAAGCGTGGCAGGCGCCGGAAATCTGTGACGAGAAGGAGAACCCAACCTCCTGAGGCACAGCAGAATAAAACGCACCTCAGCATGTCGGACACGACAGCCACCCGGCCCCAGGTTAGTGGAGATGATTGTATACCACCCGGCGGGAGAAAAGAAAACAAAAATATACAGATTCCGACGCGTTGGATGCACAACCAACACCGGTAATCGAACCGAAATCACACAATTACCCCATGGACGGCAGGGTCCCACACCACCCTGTGATGTCACCGTCCCGCCCCCTGTCCATGACGTCACCATACGTGACGTCATCGTACCGGAGGGCGTGCGTGACATACGTCACTAACTACTACTCTACACCTGTATAAAAGACACCTGTCCACAGAAGCAATCAATCAATCAGATTCCAAACTCTCCACCATGGCCAAGACTAAAGAGCTCTCCATAGATGTCAGGGACAGGATTGTAGACCTACACAAGGCTGGAATGGGCTACAAGACCATTGCCAAGCAGCTTGGTGAGAAGGTGACAACAGTTGGTGTGATTATTCGCAAATGGAAGAAACACAAAAGAACTGTCAATCTCCCTCAGCCTGGGGATCCATGCAAGATCTCACCTCGTGGAGTTGCAATGATCATGAGAACAGTGAGGAATCAGCCCAGAACTACACAGGAGGATCTTGTCAATGATCTCAAGGCAGCTGGGACCATAGTCACCAAGAAAACAATTGGTAACACACTACACCGTGAAGGACTGAAATCCTGCAGTGCCCGCAAGATCCTCCTGCTCAATAAAGCACATATACATGCCCGTCTGAAGTTTGCCAATGAACATCTGAATGATTCAGAGGACAACTGGGTGAAAGTGTTGTGGTCAGATGAGAACAAAATGAAGCTCTTTGGCATCAACTCAACTCGCCGTGTTTGGAGGAGGAATGCTGCCTATGACCCCAAGAACACCATCCCCACCGTCAAACATGGAGGTGGAAACATTATACTTTGGAGATGTTTTTCTGCTAAGGGGACAGGACAACTTCACCGCATCAAAGGGACGATGGATGGGGCCATGTACCGTCAAATCTTGGGTGAGAACCTCCTTCCCTCAGCCAGGGCATTGAAAATGGGTTGTGGATGGGTATTCCAGCATGACAATGACCCAAAACACACGGCCAAGGCAACAAAGGAGTGGCTCAAGAAGAAGCACATTAAGGTCCTGGAGTGGCCTAGCCAGTCTCCAGACCTTAATCCAATAGAAAATCTGTGGAGGGAGCTGAAGGTTCGAGTTGCCAAACGTCAGCCTCGAAACCTTAATGACTTGGAGAAGATCTGCAAAGAGGAGTGGGACAAAATCCCTCCTGAGATGTGTGCAAACCTGGTGGACAACTACAAGAAACGTCTGACCTCTGTGATTGCCAACAGTGAGTCAGTCTAACCATCCAATGTGTTTTTGGGTGGTGAAATAGCCCAGCTTGTTGCAGAGGTTTGTGGTTCCAATCTAGCAGGCCTCCCTGGTTTTTAATGCGGATGTGTTCACTATAAAATTCGCGCCATCCGCTTCATTGTGGACATCAAAGATCCCGCGACGTGATTCAAAACGAGTAGGCCGTTGTGTGGCGGCGTTGCGAACCATATTATTTTCCATATTTGAAAATTACCTTCAAATCACTAAATTTGGATCACATGAAGCAGCAGAAATTCTTGCTACTCGATTACAAAAATGTGGCAGCTCCCTCCTGAAAAACAGTCATGGCACTCAGTGAAACACACACACACGCACATACTAATATTAATAATTGCCTGTAGCACCATAAATGCTGGGTGACCTCCACATGACCTTCACCTCGATCTGCCCCCCACTCAGGTAATCGCTCCGGAGGAGATCGTCGACCCCAATGTGGACGAGCACTCGGTGATGACCTACCTGTCGCAGTTCCCCAAGGCCAAGCTGAAGCCGGGAACCCCCCTCCGGCCCAAGATCGACCCCAACAGCGTGAAGGCCTTCGGGCCAGGTGTGCTGCTGCTACAAACACTTGCTGCACCGCGTGGTGACAATGCTGGAGATGACTGGGTGACGAGTATAGTGGTGATGGTGATAGAGAAGATGACACCGATGAAAGTTGGTATTGATGATGCTGATAAGAATGATGAGAATAATGATGGTTGTGATGATAATTGTAATGGTGATAATGATGATTAATCAAATTAAGTAATGATTATGATGATGATGGTGATGACAAAGTGGCAACGATAATGAGTCATTTGACAATAATAATGACGATTACGGTGGCAATGATGAATATTAACATTTCAATGATGCGGTGACGATAGTGGTAATGGGAACGATGATATCGTTTAGTGCTGCTGGCAATGATGACGATAGTGACGATACTGATAACAATGACGAGGATATCGGCAATGACGATGTGGACGAAAACAAAGACGATGGCGATGACGATGACATCGGGCGAAGGCGCGGATAATGACGGTGGTGACGATGTGACCGGCGGGCAGGTATCGAGCGCTCGGGTAACGAGGTGACGCGCCCCGCGAGGTTCACCGTGGAGACGCTCAACGCAGGTGTGGGCGAGGTGCTGGTGTACGTGGAGGACCCCGAGGGGCACACCGAGGAGGTGAGGGGCCACACTCACTCACTCCTACCACCTCCACTGCCTCCCGTGCCCCCTACAGTCCCCCTACAATCACCCGTGCCCCCAACCCACTGCCCCCGTGCCCCCCACAGCCCTCCGTTACCCTCCCCCACAGCACCCCGTTTCCCCCCACAGCCCCCCGTGCCCCCCTACAGCCTCCCGTGCCACCAGACTGACGATGACAAGTCGTGTTGTCACGTGGTGGTGACTTTTTCCGTCGCACTGCCTCCACTGTGGAATTCCCTCCCGTTGTCTGAGCAATAACAATCGCCTTGCTCATGTTCAAGGATCGCGTTGCACACTCTTCTCGTCTGTTACGCGTTTACTAATGGTGATGTTTGTTGCTGTCCGCTTGATGTTTTCGGCCTTTGAGCCCTCTGCTCAGCAAACCGTGTCTGAAGACAAATCTAAGCCAAAAGGGCATCGTTAATATTTCTACAACGCCAGTAGTCCGCGTGCCCAGAGCAGATGTCTCACTACTAGTGCGGTGCCAAATCCCATAAAAATTACGGTGGATGAAGGGTTCGCCGTTTGTAGCGAGCCGGCGTTTAGTCATTCACTCTCAGTGGCCATGCAAACACATTGGGGCGGCTTAACGCTTCGCCACCTGAACTGGTAGATATTTTGTGCTCCGTCCCAATAGATTATAGAGGGCCGCACGCGAGTCGAGGATGAGTTTGTGTGGCCAGGAGAGAGAGAACTAACTCAAGAGACGTGGTGGATAGGGAGTCTTCATTTGGAAGAGCGAAGCCTTGGGGCATTCGTCTGCTGCCATTAGGGGGCAATGATTGCTGATGTTTGTCTTACAAAGTGGAGAGGAGCGGTCGTGTAGCGGTTAGCGCGTTGCACTACGATCCCGGGCGCCCGAGTTCGATTCCCGCTCACGACCAACACCAGTGAAAGCGATTATCGGAACCGGTCCTGGGCCTTCTCTAGATCGACTCAGCCTCAAACGAGAACCTGGTGCGGTGTGTAAACATCGCCACTGGTGAGACAAAGGCGGTCGGGCGTGGTGCTGGCCATTCACTCCCCCCTCGTGTACCGTGCTGGCCTTCATAGGTGCTCGCTAACAGCACTTGCCCCAACAGTCTGTTTAAGACTACACGGGGGATCTTTGTCTCTGGAGCGGAGCTACGAACCCGGTGACCCTACTCACGGCCAACACTAGCGACGATTATATGATCTGAACCGGTCCGTGGGCCTCCCATAGGTCGGACTCAGCCTCAAATAAGGACCTGGTGCTGTGCGCAAAACACAGGGAGACAAAGGCGGCCGGGCTTGGTTTGTGGCCCACCCACCCCTCGTGTGCCGTGGCGACCTTTAAAAGGTGTTGCTCGCCGACAGCCCCTGCCCCCAAACGGTCTCAAGGCCACACGGGGGGGGGGATCTTCGTGTTGGTCCGGACCTTGACGCCGGCGACACGCGGTTGGGCCCTCACGGGATCTTTAACGCCCGTCGTGAGCGGCGTTTGCAATGTTATCATAGTAAACTTCGTAAAACAACACCGCGGTTGGTGCTCTGCGTGTAAATACCCTGGGCGCCAGGCCTGTAACCCTGGCGCCCAGGGGGTCTCAGTGTCTGCTGGGGTCGCGGTCGTCAGGGCCCCCACCCCCCCGCCTCACTTCGCCGTCTGCGCGTCCGCTAGGCCAAGGTGACGCCCAACAACGACAAGAGGCGCACCTTCTCCGTCGTGTACCACCCCAAGGTGGCCGGCCTCCACAAGGTGAGAGCGCCCACAAAAAGTGGGCCCCGTCGCGGGCGATCCATTTACAGATGGCCCACGAGGGCCTTTCACGGACAATCCACTTACCGACGGCCCCGCTTTCTACAGTATCAAACATAAAAAAAAATAACCGGAACTACTTTTTCCTCTTAACTCTCTCTCTATTTGACTGTTCCCTAACTCGCATCTCCTCCTCTGCTAAGACACGAGGCCTTTCGGCTATGGCATTGTCATCTGTTGAAAATTGGGGGTATCTATAAATGGATCACGCTGTAATATCGCCTTTATAAAGGGAACGCTTTGTGTGATACGCGGCTTTTCGGGCAAAATGGCCCTATCGTAGCATACGAATAAGGGCCGTTGTCCAAAATGTCGCCTGTTTAATTATTTTCCTCTTAAGGCCACGCTGTGGTTATTGACACGGAACGTGTTGAATTTGGTTGGGGTTTGTGATCTTCTTCTACAGTACCGACTGTATAAAGGGCCTGTATAGTGACTGGAACCAGGTTACAAGCTCACACCTGGTTGGGGGTTCACTCGGCCCATCATCCTCTGAGTCAATAAAACGAGCACCGGTTTGTGGGGATAAGTCAAATGTGGTTGACCTCTGGACAGACTCAACCCCCTGCCACAGGGAATGTGGAATTTTACACCAGCGTCTCAGGGCTTGTAAACTGGAGGTGAGCACCAGTTGCCCTGAATGTTCACTCGAGGTCGGACGTCGCTTTGACGTTGACCGTTGTGTGCGGCGTCATTGGCGATGGAGATCTCTCGTGGGACCCAGTCCCACGGGGCCCAGGTCACCGGCCTGGATTGGTCGACCTCCACGAATCCTGGAAGCAGGCTCTCCCTGATGGGTGTGTGTTTGCGCGTTTGCTAGGTGACCGTGCTGTTCGCTGGGCAGCACATCCCCGGCAGCGTGTTCCAGGTCGACGTGGCAACGGTCGCTGTGGGCGACGCCAGCAAGGTGACGGCACGGGGACCCGGCCTGGAGCCGAGCGGGAACGTGGCCCACAAGCCCACCTACTTTGAGATCTACACCGCGGGTAACACTACGGCGATGCCGAACACTACTTCCGCCAGCACTACCAGCAACAACACCGTTATCAACAGCGCTACCAACAACCATCATGAACACTGCCACCAAAGCCACCTCCATCACCACAAATACCATCACCACAGACACCACCAGCACCATCGCGAACACCACCCAACTCCAATACCACCATCATCATCATACTGCCACCACCATCACGAATCCGGCACAGCCCTTAAAAACATTTGCTAGCAGTCCTGGCTTCATGGCTACGCGAGAGATCTTTGTCTTTGCATGTGTGTGCGTCTGTGTGTGTGCATGCGCTCATAGTAGTGTAGCGGTTAGCGCGCTGCGCTACGAACCTGGCAACCCGAGTTCGATTCCCACTCGGGTTGCCAGGTTCGTAGCGCAGCGCGCTAACCGCTACACTACTATTAGGCTGAGTTGACATAGGGGAGGCCTAGGACCGGTTCAAATAATCGTCACTGGTGTTGGACGTGAGTTCGATTCCCACTCACGTCCAACACCAGTGACGATTATTTGAACCGGTCCTAGGCCTCCCCTATGTCAACTCAGCCTAAAATTAGTACCTGGTGCGATGTGTAAACATCTCCACTAGGGAGACAAAGGCGGCCGGGTGTGGTGTTGGCCATCCACCCCCTAATGTGCCGTGCCGGCCTTCATAAGTGCTCGTTAATAGCACTTTCCCCTAGTCTGTTAAGGCTATACGGGGGATCTTTGTATTTGTACGCACACATGCTTACATGTGTGCGCACGTGTGCGCGTGCACATTTGTGTCTATGTGTGCGTGCCCGTGTGTGCGTGCCCGTGTGTGCACCTTTGTGTGTGTGTGCATGCGTGTATGTGCGCGCCCGTGTGTGTGTTGTAACAGTATTACCTGCCCCTACTTAGCATCTGTCAAAAAGAGCTTCATAGCTCATCGGATTCATCAAGGATAAATACATATACTTATTCTTTTTGGCAGGAGCGGGCGTGGGCGAGGTGGGCGTGGTGATCGTGGACCCACAGGGCCACGCCGACTCGGTGGAGGTGTCGCTGGAAGACCGCGGGAACAGCGTGTACCGTTGCACGTACCGGCCCGTCACCGAGGGCCCGCACGCTGTGCACATCACCTTCGCCGGGGAGCCCATCCCCCGCAGCCCCTACACCGTTGTCATCTCGCAGGGTGAGCGTGCACGTTCACGCGCATGTGTGAGTGTGTTTGTGTGGGCAACGGTAGTGGAGCGGTTTGCGCTGTGCTAATAACCCGGCGAAGCGAATTCTATTCCCGCTCACGGCCAACACCGATGATGATTATCTGAACTGGTCCTGGCCACCACCACGGCCGGGCGTGGTGGTGGCCACCCACTCCCTCATGTGGCGTGCCAGCCTTCATAGGTGCTTCTTGCTAACAGCATTTACCCCAACAGTCTGTTAAGGCTGAGCAGGGAATCTTTGTCTTTACTCACGTGGCCCAGTGGTAGCATGCTCACCACTCGTTGCATAGGGTCACGGTTCGAATCCAGCTGCCGCCCTGGTTAATACTGAAAATACCGTGTGCCGTCTGCTTCACAGTGGACGTTGAAGATCCCATGACGTCATTCGAAACAAGTGCCGACATCACGGTCCAAATTTGCCAAATTCTGAAAATTACACCCAAACTAATGCATTGTTTTTTCACAACAGCAGCAATAATCGTCCCCTACTGGCAAACTAATGCCATCTGGCTTACAGGCTAGTGACCTTGTGCCGCAACAGGGACAGCTGCCACTGGCGGGGGAGTGTCCTTGCAAATGCGTTCAGATGAATAGATTAGATACAGGTCATTCGCTCCGAAACGCCGCCACCGTGTGCTGGAGGACAGGTCTATGAGACACACACAACTCACCGTTATAATCATGTGTGTTTGCGTGTGTGCATGCGCTAACGGTCGTGAAGCGGTTAGCGCTACGCTGCGCTACGAACCTGGCAACCTGAGTTCGATTCCCGCTCACGGCCAACACCAGTGTCAATTATCTGAACCGGTCCTGTGCCTCCCCTATGTCGACTCAGTCTCAAATAAGTACCTGGTGTGGTGTGTAAACATCACCATTGGGGAGACAAAAGCGGCCGGGCGTGGTGTTGGCAACCCACCCACTCGTGTGCCATGCCGGCCTTCATAGGTGCTTGATAACAGGAACTTGCCCCAACAGTCTGTTAAGGCTATACGGGGGATCTTTATCTTTTTTTTGTGTTCGTTTGTGTGTGCAGCCTGCAACCCGAGCGCGTGCCGCGCGTGGGGCCGGGGGCTGCAGCCCAAGGGCGTGCGCGTCAAGGAACACGCCGACTTCCGCGTGCACACCAAGGGCGCCGGCACAGGAGAGCTTGTTGTCACCATCCGCGGCCCGCGTGAGTGGCCGCGCCCTGCCGACGAGATAAATAAAATGAAGCTGCTTGCGGCCGAGGATGCGCTTGTGCGTGTGAGCGATGCTCGCAACAACTAGCAGAGTGACGGGCAGGTAAAATGCAGCGATTTTGGCACAGGTGGTGCATCTGCCAGTCATCACAGTCAACTCATGGCACCCGGGTATGTTCCGTGACATCCTGCCAGCAGCACGAGCCATCCACAAATCACGTGATGGCCTCCATGTGCACCTAGCCTGGCACAAGCACTGTGGTGAATCCACCGCCACTTGGTGGCGAATGGCGGCTACCTGTTCGGTTTTTATACCTCTCTCTCTCTCCATCTATCACCATGACCACTGCATGCCTCCATTCATTGAGACTGCATGCAGAGGAGAGTATGGGGGTCACGGTGGAGAGTTCACGACCCGATGGGCCGTTCCTTCCCCTCGCCTCTCCTGCAGGTGGCACGGACGAGGCGGTGAAGCGCACAGACGTCGGCGATGGCGTCTTCGAGTTCGAGTACTGCCCCGCGGCGCCTGGGAAGTACACGATCACCATCACGTGGGGCGGCCACAACATCCCTCGCAGGTGACCATGTGCGCGCCCCCACGGTCTCAAGCACACGCGGCACAGCGACGATCGCGGTTCCGACTCGATTTACTATTTCAAACGAACGCTGATTATTCAAATACAGTTTGTTTCTAAAGTTAACTGGTAGGCTTTCAAACTTTTGTACAGCCTTCCAGGAAACGATCCTGTTTGTAAACTTAGTGCACAGCAGCTAGGTGCTCCCGATTTCCAGATGCATAAAAAAAGAATCGGGCCTAGACTCGCGGACTGTCGGACGGTCACGCGTCACGCCGCGTGCGACATCTCGTTGTGCGGCTCGCACGGTAACGTTATCATCACTAATCAGACATTTCCGAGAATAAACGCTTGACTTTGACAGTGTTACGGAATCCATGACCTTTTTCTACCTTCAATACTGCTTTGTCCTAACTCGGCTGTGAAAGGGAGATTCTCAGCCTCGTAATGAAGGCACAGGAATAAATTAGTGATGTACATTTTGCTGCACCAGCCCCTTCGAGGTGATCGTGGAGGTGGAGGCCGGCACCCAGAAGGTGCGGGCCTGGGGACCCGGCCTCGAGACCGGCGTTGTCGGGAAATCGGCAAACTTCGTGGTGGAGGCCGTGGGCACAGAGGTCGGCACGCTCGGTGAGACGCGCAGATGCACGGCCACACGCACAGCTGCATGCACACACAAAAGACGCGGTCACGCACACACGCTCGTACGCACGTATACATAATGGTGTTAGTCATGACACCCATGTAGGCGGCATTGATGTTGTTGATGCTAACGGTGCCACCGACATTCGTGTCGTAGACGGTGACACTGACTGTGACGGTGACACTAACGTCGATGACGATGTCGTTGACGTCTCCCCATTTCCGGCCCTCTCCTCACTCCCCTCCCACCCCCCACCTGCCCCCACCTCGTCGCACCAGGCTTCTCAATCGAGGGGCCGTCGCAGGCGAAGATCGAGTGCGAGGACAAGGGCGACGGCTCGTGCGACGTCTGCTACTGGCCCACGGAGCCGGGCGAGTACGCGGTGCACGTCGTGTGCGACGATGAGGACATCAAGGGCAGTCCCTTCATCGCCCACATCCTCCCGGCACCGCTTGACCACTTCCCCGAGCGCGTCAAGGCCCACGGCCCGGGCCTGGCACGCACAGGCTGCGTGGTGGACGCGCCGGCAGAGTTCACCGTGGACGCTCGTGCCGCGGGGCGAGGGGCGCTCAAGATCTATGCCCAGGTGACGCGCGGGCGCACGGGTTGCGGACGGCACTGCAGGTTGCTAAATGAAACATTGGCATAATGTGTCAGGATTCTAATAAGGCAGCACGCCAACGAGCCGTAATACAAATTCGTCTGTGCGCAAGCAAGTCGGCACGCTAACTAGACACCATGCGGCCATGCCAGCGTGCTCACGAGTTGTTCCTCTTAACGAAGCCGCGCTCCATCGAGCCAACATGCAAATGAACCGCCTCGCTCGCAAATTGGAATGCTGATGCGCTGGCATGCTCAGGGTTTGGCACCCTAACAAGTCGGCATGCTAACGATCTAACTCACTAACAAGCATGTACTCTAATGAACCAGCATTCTTAATGAGCAGCATGCTAATTAGCTGCCTCACTTGCTGGGTAACACCTGTCAGTGGACACACCAATAGCTTTGGAAACTCAGAGTGTGTGTGTGTGTGCATGTGGTTAGTGCACTGCGCTACGAACCTCGTGCCCTGAGTCGATTCCCGCTCACAACCAATAACGGTGGCGAATATTTGAACCGGTTCTGGGCCTCCCCTATGTCGAATCAGCTTTAAATGAGTATGTGGTGAGGTGCGTAAACATCAGCACTGGAGAGACAAAGGCGGACGGGCTTGGCACTAGCCACAGAACCCCCTCGTGTGCTTTGTTGTACAGGGGATCGTTTCTTTAAGTATGTTCAGTTTATTTTGGATGGTGATGATGATAAAGGAAGCAATGTTGATGCTGCTGATGAGGCTAGCAATGACAAGAGAGTGCTGTTTGACAATTGATGATGATGTTGGCAGTGGTGTTGATGCTGCTGAGGACGATAGTGGCGGTGGTCCTGGGCCTCCCCTAGGTCGACTCAGCCTCAAATGAGTACCTGGTGCGGTGGATAAAAACATTGCCACTGGGGAGACTAAGGCGGTCGGGCGTGGTGCTGGCCACCCACCCCCTCGTGTACCGTTCCGGCCTTCATAGGTGCTCGCTAACAGCACTTGCCCCTACAGTCTGTTAAGGTTATATGGGGGAATCTCTTTTTTTTGCAGTGAATATAGCATAGTCGCTCGTGACGGTCGGCGTTGATGAAGATGATGATCATGGTAGTGGTGATGTTGATAATTGTCGTGGTGTTGATCAATAGTGACGGTGGAGTGAATGTCCGATGGTGATGGTCGCTGTGTGGTAGAACGCCGAGGGGGAACTGATCAACGTTGAGGTCCGCGACAACCACGATGGAACATTCCACTGCTGCTACACTCCGCGCAAGGCCATCAAGCACACCATCATAATCGCGTGGGGCAGCGTCAACATCCCGCTGAGCCCCTTCAGGGTGAGCGCCCAACACTTGCAGCAGCAGCAGCAGCAGCATCAACACTTTTATATCTTGATTGAAAAATCATTGTGATTAATTTGTTATTAATCCCCTGCACCTCCGATTAGCACAGTTAGCTATATACGGTGGGAAAGAATTTCAACAAACATACAACAACAACCGCACTACAGCTGGGAAACCCCGCTGGGTGGTGACGCGGCTCAACGGTAGCAGCGCCTTTACTGCTCGTTACAGGGGGTCGCGGTTCGAATCCAGCGGCTGCCCTGGTTATTACCGCAATGTACCTATTTGGGATTATACAGCAGTAATCATCGCCCCCTACTGGCAACAGACCAATGCCCCAGGCCACAATTGCAAGTGAGACTCATCCTGGCCTTGAGAGTTCAAGTTCAATATACATACATAACTGGGTTACACAAATAATCTTGGAAGTATAATCGATGTAATCATTTACGCCCCCGATTATTGATTCAATTGTTCGAGTAATCGGGTAACACAGGGAAAAGAGTCTCACCTCTACTCCCACGTGCCGCTGGATGGGAGGTGATAGGCGAAGCTTGGCAATGTCCTCTGCATCTTCAGACGCGTCACGCTGGCTCAGCGGTAGTGCGAGCACTTTCTGAAGGTTTCGAATTCAAATCCTGGTTGGAGGTTGACTCAGCCCATCATCCCTCAAGGGCCAATAGAATTAGTACTACTTTGTGGGGAAGTCAACAGTGGTTGTCTTATGTGTAGTGATGGTAGCATCACTACTGTGTACACACGCACACGTGTGATGTCACTATACGGGGGAGCATCACGACCACGCGGGTCTACACACACACATGACGTCATCCCGGCTGGAGGCGGGAATGACGTCAGGGCCGGTTCTGGACTCGGGAGGCCACGAGGGTGGTGTGAGGCCGTGGCACTCTCTGTGACCCCGGCTGGACACGTGACTGGACCCCAGTGGGGGCCGGGGGCCTAGGGGGCACCTCGGGGGGCACGTGGACAGCAGGGGAGGGGCTTCGAGAGGGTTCTTGAAGGGAGGCGTGGCCGGGGCGGGGCCCGGGCACGCCGAGGCCCATATAAGCAGCCTCCTCACGAGGTTCGAGGCTACCCGTATCAAGAATGAAGATGCATCGTGAAGACACCAAGAAGAGATCCGTTTTTTAGGTCCCAGCCGGAGAATTCTAGGATAGCGGTAGATGTGTAAGTCCCGCCAAGACAGGAGGCTGTACCTCCCTAGAGTATCTGAGAAGTGTGTGTTATCTAGAGTAAGTCGGTGGTCACCACCCTATGCGTAATGTAAGAGTTAACTGTTGTGTTCATTAATAAAATAAGTGTTGCCTCCCAAGACGTTGTGTGTGCACCTAATTCGAATCCACTACATATGGATAGACTTGTCGCCGCCAGAGCGATGTGGCATTTCCATCATTGGCTCTGCAGGGTTGTAAACGGGAGATCAGAAATCACGTGGACTTTTTAGCGTTCACTTTGATTTTCTTACTCGAAGAGATGCCTCACCTGGCGTCTGTGCCCCGTGATTCCTCTCGGCCAGGTGAATGTTGGAGAGGGGAGCCACCCGGAGAACGTGAAGGTGTACGGCCCGGGTGTGGAGAAAACCGGCCTCAAGGCCAACGAGCCGACCTACTTCACCGTCGACTGCAGCCAAGCCGGCCAAGGTGAGGCCTCAGCGACAACAGCGCCAAGATCGTCGTTATAGTAGACAGAGAGATAAACGCACACTGAGATGGAGACAGTCATTACAGAGAGACAAAGACAGGCACACACACTGAGATACAGAGACACACACTGAGATGGAGATTGAGATACATACCATCACCCGAACTCCGGTCGTTCTCGCAACGACTTTAAGCTGGCCATCGAAGGCAGATGGTCACTGCATCGCGCACTTTCAGATGTGCGTCTGTGGCCATCTGAAGCGTTCTTTTTTCTGATATTAGGAAGCCACTGGAGCTATGCTACTTGTAAATAATCTAGATTGAAAACACATTTCTTGAGAACTTATTTTAGTGTTACTTTATTGTTCTTCCCCCACACCTCCGATTAGCACAGTTGGCTACGTACGGTGCAAAATAAGTTCAACATATTCTAGATTTTAAGCTTTCGTGACTGCAAGGATCCATACTCTTTGGTTCTATTCGGTAAAGTCACGTAGGTAAAAAATAAAACAACAAAAATCACGACGTTTTCGCCACAACACAAGCGACCTTCATCAGGTGAAGGGACCAGACTGTCAGCGCAGTCTTCGAGACAGTCTGGTCCCTTCACCTGATGAAGGCCGCTTGTGTTGTGGCTGAAACGTCGTGATTTTTGTTGTTTTATTTTTTACCTACGTGACTTTACCGAATAGAACCAAACAGTAAGTTCAACATACATACATACAGAGATGAAGCCACACACACACTGTCTCTTTTCTTTCCATCTGACCGCTCAGGTAGCTCTGCGGTAGAGCGAGTGGCTCACAGTCGGAAGGCCCAGAGTTCAATCCCCAGTTGTTGGTTGACTTGGCCCATCATCTCTCCGGGGTCAATAAAACTAAAAACGAGGAATTTCCACGGCTGGCTCTGCAGGGCTGTAAACCAATACCTCTATTCCCATTTGAGCAGCAGGAGATTACTTTGTGAAATAGCTGCCACTTTTGCAGGGGGAAGTCAAGAGAAAGATAAACTGGTCCCCGCCAATAGCAATGTGGAATTTCCCCAATATGCGGCGGTTGTAGCGGCGGCTTTGCTGACGGAAGGGTCCCCCTCCTCGCCCCCCCCCCCCCACGCAGGCGATGTGAGCATCGGCATTAAGTGCGCCCCGGGGGTCGTGGGCCCCACGGAGGCCGACATCGACTTCAACATCATCAAAAACGACAACGACACCTTCACCGTCAAGTACTCGCCACCGGGTGCCGGCCGCTACACCATCATGGTGCTGTTCGCTGAGCAGGTTTGTAGCGCGCTCGCATGCACGCACCGTGCGCATATAGACACAAGTGCACGAACGGTCGTCACAAATGCACGCACACGTGCACACAGACGAAGATCTCCCCGGTGCAAGAGGGAGTGGGTGGCCTCCTCTGTGTCCCCAGTGGCGATGTTAACACACCGCAACATGTACTCATTTAAGGCTGAGTCGACTTAGAGGAGGCCCTGGACCAGTTCAGATAATAGTCACTGGTGTTGGTGGCCGTGAGCGGGAATCGAACTCGGGTCACTGGTTTCATAGCGCAGCACGCTAACCGCAATCCCCCGCCTCAGCACACTCTTCACATGCGTGCGTGGGTCCCTGGCTCGGTGAATTGATGAGATACTAGGGATGACACCCCAGTGATGGGACCTCGGTGATGGAGCCTGTGTCGATGGTGGTACTGCAGGAAATCCCGTCCAGCCCGTTCCGGGTGAAGGTCGACCCATCACACGATGCCAGCAAGGTCAAGGCCGAGGGCCCGGGACTCCGGCCACAAGGTGAGCCCCCCACCATCCCCACGAACCGCCACGGGGCTCCCTCACTACTGACCTGAGTCCCTTACCATCACCATGAGCCACCACCCAACTGGTTGATTATGATGATAACAGTAATGATGCCACTGCTGTTTGTGGTGTTGATGGTGCTAATGACTTTAATGATGGTGGGTTTGCTCCAGATGCTCAGGTTTCCTCGCACCATCTATAAATACATATTAATTGGCTGAAAACATCTTAATGTATAGAGAGCAGTAGAGCTAGGGGAATTGTTGGTCTTGCCGGCTCATCACCCTCTTGCTGCTCCTGCCGCCTTCCCGCTCGTCTGTGTGTTTCCTCTTTGGTAATTGTGAGAGATGCAATTTGTGTGAACGACAATGCCGTATATAAAACTAATCACGATGATGATGGCGATGATGATGGCAGGCGTGGAAGTGGGCGTGCCGACCCACTTCACGGTGTTCACCAAGGGCGCCGGCAAGGCCGGACTCGAGGTCCACTTCACCAGCTCCACCAAGGCCGACGCCGTGCGCGACTTTGAGATCATTGACAACCACGACTTTACCTACACTGTGCGCTACACGGCCGTGCAGCAGGTGCAGCCTCGCCCGATTGCTCACCCATCTGCTCGCCCACCCACTTGCCCGCCCACCTGCTCCCAAACCTACTCGCCCTATCTCTTAATCCTATCGTCCACTCAACCACCTGCTGAAATGCTCACCTGTTCACCCACTCGCTCACTCACTCACTTATTCATTCACTCACCCACTGGCCTGATAACCGAGTCGCACATATCCACGTGATTCACCAGCTCTTGCCTCCCAAACGCTGGGTCACAGACATGAGATGAGAGCTGATCGAGTCAAGATAGCGCACTCAAATCCAACAGGCCTCCCTGGTTAACACAGCAGGTTTATTAATCGTATGATATGCGCCGTCTGCTTTTACAGTGGACGTTACAGATCGCCCCACGTCATTTATAAATTGTAGGCCATTGTGTGCCGGCATCACTGTCCAAATTTTTCAAATTTGAAAAATGACCTACAGCTTACTCAATTGGTATTGCACATTGCAACTGTAAAACCACTGCAGACTGTGCCTTGCTTCGTGATGATCGCCATGTGCTATAAGAACGGTCACGCGAATACCAAATGTTCTAAATTATTATAAGTTCAAGCTCAAGTTGATTTTGCTTAACCAGGCAAGAACTCAAGAGACCAGGATAGGAGCCTCCTTTGCAAGAGTGGCAAGGGACACCAACATTTTTGTAAAAAAAAAAACACCGATAAAGCGAATAGAAATCGGGGCAAAAGCAATCGCGACGAGGAGCATGAGGGTAATGGTGCCGTCCCTTCCTGGTGTGTCGCCGCAGGGTTCCATGACGGTGGTGGTCACCTATGGCGGGGACCACGTTCCCAAGAGCCCCTTCACCGTTGCCGTAGCGCCGGCACTGGACCTGAGCAAAGTTAAAGTCAGCGGCCTGCAGTCGCGTACGTGGCACGGCACGGCGTGTGGCATGGCGCGGGCACTGCCGCGAGGCTTATACCATAATGTGCGTGTGTTCTTGTATGCATGTATCTAGATCTTCTTTCGCACCGTATGTAGCCAACCGCACTTAATCGGAGGTGCGTGTGGGGAGTAGTAATGTCATGGTGAGTGCGCTGCTCTACAGAACACTGTCTGCCTGGATGTGTAGCCGGCAGGGAGGGTGGCTGATGGAGCTGTGTGGGGAGCAGTAGGGTAGTGGTTAGCGTGCCGAGCTACGAACCCAGCGACCCCAGTTTAATTCCTGCTCACGACCAGTAACAAGTGATGATTACCTGAACTCGTCCTGGAAATCCCCTAGGCCGACTCATATGGGTACCTGGTGTGGTGTTTAAACATCAGCGGCTGGTATGGTATTGAGCGAACTACCGCTTGTGTGCCGTGCTGGCCTTAATAGGTGCTCATTAACAGCACTTGCCCCAACAGTCTGTGTAGGCTACACGGGGGATTTAGATGGAGTCCCACCGGAAATGGCGTGATCAATAATTCTGCAGGGCTGAGTGATCGATCACTGATGATGACGATCGCGGCCTCGAATCCGCCAAGCTGCCCTGCATAATACTCCAGTGTGGAGACTAACCTTGAAGATCCGTGCACCCTCTGCTTCACAGAGGACATTAAAGATCCCCTGACATCCTTGTAAATGAGTCGGCCGTTCGCTGTCGCAGTCCAAATGTTGCCAAAGTCAGGAAAACTTTGCGTATATCAATTGGGATTGGGATTTAGATGCATAGCAGCAATCATCACTTCCTACTGGCAAAACTCATGCCCACTCCAGTACTCGGTGACCTTGTTCCACACACGGATAGCTGCCACTGGGGGTGCCCTTTCAGATGTGTTGAGATGCGACCCAAGTCACTTATCGCGTAAAACGCGACGCCCCAGCGGGCAGGGGGCTAAAACCACAGCAACAGGAACCTCGTCGGCACCATTCTCATTGTTTAACCACGGCCTTTGTCCTCCTCCCCCACTGATTGCGGAGTAGGCGTCGACGTGGGCCGCGAGCAGAGTTTCACCGTAGCAACACGCGACGCCGGCGGGCAGGGAAAGCTGGACGTGCGTGTGTGGGGGCCCTCGCGCAAGCCTGTGCCATGCCGCGTAGAGCCGGCGCCCCCCGCGGCCGGGCCAGGCGCCCCCCTCTCCGTGCACTACGTGCCCAAGGAGGAGGGGCCCCACAAGGTGGAGGTGACGTATGACGGGCACCCGGTGCCCGACAGCCCCTTCGCCGTGGAGGCCATCACGCCCGCCGACCCCACCAAGGTGTGGCCTGGCACGCACACTCGCCTCCCCCCGCCCACCCCCCCCCAGCCCCCCACCCCCCACCCTGTCCCATTGTGCTCACGCAGAGCCACTGTTAATAAATCTGAGAATGTTGGTCTGGTCTGGAAAGCCAACGGGCCACGAGTATTCATCAACAGATGAAAACCAATGTTAAACGCCAAACAAAATGAGTAACGATGCGATCTGCTTTTGTCTCTTGTGCGTTCTGCTCTCGCTCTCACTCCCGATGTGAATATTGCACCAACAATTTTTGGCTTGGCGACGGAGAATATGGAAGAATATCTAGAATATCAAACTATATCTACTGGACATCTGTCAAAAAGAGCTTCATAGTTCATCAAATTCCTCCAGTCTTAAATAAAGAATCTGAGAAGGGGCGCTGAGCCTTCAGCAGGGAGCGGAGTGGGGGCGGGGGGCTCAGCCCCCTCCAGTTTCCCGACACCACGGGGCTGGTGCCGTGGTGCTCCAGGTGCTGACACAGACAGTCCCGACTCAATCTCAATGAATCCCCCCCCCCCACTACCCACCGCACCCCCCCGCCCACTCCCCACATATGCCCCTCTTCCTCGCTCTCTTCCACTCCTCCCCACAGGTGCGTGCCTACGGGCCGGGCCTGAGCGGCGGTGAGGTGGGCAAGCCGGCGCCGTTCACCATCGACACGAAGGGTGCCGGCACGGGCGGCTTGGGTCTCACGGTGGAGGGGCCGTGCGAGGCCAAGATCCAGTGCCAGGACAACGGCGATGGCTCGTGCTCCGTGTCGTACCTCCCGACGGCGCCGGGGGAGTACACCATCAACATTCTGTTCGCCGACACCCACGTGCCGGGCTCGCCCTTCCGAGCTCAGGTGCCGCCCCCTCCTCCCCTTTTTCACCCAGCCCCCCCCCACCTCCACGATTATTGCTTCCAATCGTTTTTCGTGATTTTATTCCGGGTTCTCTCCAGTTTCCTGCCGTAGCGAAAAAAAATACACAGAATGCCACTGAAATCGGCCGATACAACATTCCAATGCTGAGAAATTACCTGCATAATTACTCGATTGAGATCACACACAGCAGGAGCAACATTGTCCCCAACTGCGAAAAACTTGGCAGGATCCTCCTGTGGAGTGTGTTTGTTCTACGGACATTCTGCAGGGGTTTCCACCGGGTTCTCTGATTTCCTCCCATCGCTAAAGACAAAGATCCCCCATATAGCCTTAACACACTGCTTGGGCCAAGTGCTGTTCACGAGCACCTATGAAGGCCATCGCTAAACACACATACACATGCACACACGCACACACAATACAGCTGCTATTAGCCAAACCGGATCCCAAAGTACAAAGTGACGAATTATTTGACAATTCAGTGAACGCTTCGCCCCCCGGCGCTGCTGCCCGGCCTTTTCAGGTGCGCCCCTCTTTCGACCCGAGCAAGGTGACGGTTCGGGGCCCCGGGCTGGAGCGTGGCAAGGCGGGCGAGGCATGCGTCTTTGCGGTGGACTGCTCCCGCGCCGGCACGGCCGAGCTCACCGTTGAGGTGGTGCAGGCGGACGGCGCGGCACGCGCCGAGGTGCGCGTCCACGACAACGGCGATGGCACCTACGCCGTCACCTACGTGCCGCCCGGCCCGGGCCTGTACGCCGTCACCGTGAAGTACGGCGGAGTGCCCGTGCCGCGCGTACCCGTGCGCGTGCGCATCGAGCCGATCGTCGACACCAGCGGAGTCCGCGTTTTCGGCCCCGGCGTGGAGCCTCGCGGTGAGTGATGGCGCCGCGGTGGATGCACGCGGCTAGGCGAGGAGGCCATCGTCCGGCGGTGGTGTCGCCCATGCCAATTTCGCTCGTTGATTCCTCCGCCCGCTCGCCCATTCACTCACCAACTCACTCTCACCACTCTGCAGGTCTCAATGATTCTCTTTCTCATTTTCTTTCCTTGCACTGTGCCACTTTGGATTTCTCTTCTCCCACCATCGTCTCTTTTTCTCTCAAGCTCTCATGGCAATAATCGAGCTCATCCAAGAAATACGCTTGAAATGCATTTTTAACAGCATGTTCACGAAGCGATGAGACGCTGTAGCCAAGAGGATAGGAAAGTAGAGTACCATGCGACCAGAGGCAGGGATTGAACCTGAGTTGTTTGCAGGTCAAACTCAGCCTCCTCGTTTTACACCCCCTTTTGTGTGCATAAGTTTAGCTGTGGGGGGAATACTGCAGAACCCACAGGAAACGCATGCAGAACAAGGGAAGAGAACGTATAAACGCCACACACTCACTCAAATCTAATGTAATGTTATATTTATAGAAATCCTTGACGCAATGCGCTTAGCATAGTTTAAAAAAACGGTTACACAATAGAATGATGTAGATGGCAGGGCAGTGCAAGGATTGAGGAATGAGTGACCGCGATTGAGGGTACTTAGGGATCACGAACGGTTGGGGAGGTACAGGAAGGAGACCGCAAAACTCCACACAGAAAGGCGCCTGAGCCGGAAATTGAACCCAGACCCTTCTCGCTGTGAGGCACGAGCGTTGTTCCCACTGCGCCGCTGCCACGTGCCACCCCTAAGCTCGGCTGCCATGTATCCCCTCACCCCAGGCGTGCTGCGTGAGGTGAGCACCGAGTTCACCGTGGATGCTCGCTCCTTGTTCTCCGCTCGCTCCACGACCACCACCACCACCACGACGACCACCGTGGCAAGGGGCAGCCCGGGGGTGGCTGCGGGGAAGGTGCGGGCGCGCCTCACGGGGCCGTCGGGCACCAAGACGGACGCCACGCTCACCGACCAGGGAGACGGCACCTACCGCGCCGAGTACACCGCCTACGAGGAGGGTACGCGCGGGGGCTCCGGGGGCCGGGTCCGGGGTTCTCTGGGCCAACGGATGTATGACCCGGGCTTGGGGCGTAGCAACGGCACCCGAGCGGTGGTAACGTGTTTGCTGTTTTTTTTGCGGAGATTCACGGTTCGAATCTGGCGAACCGCCCCGGCTAATGCTGCGGTGTGCTTGTTCACCGTAAGTCTGCCACCTGCGTGCCGGCACCAGTGTGTAAATTTATTGAAAAATGACACTGAAAACACTAAATTGGGATCACACACACACGCACGTAGCAACATCACTCACTATTTGCAGACTCGATTCGTCTTGAAACACAGCGGCCTCCACAATAGCCCTGCGCTCTAAGAATTACACGAATAACCAAGCGCACTCGACAATCGCCGTTATTACCTCGCACAGTTCACTGATCGCGCTTTTCCTCCCGTCAACTTCCACTGTCAATGCAGAGAGGCACGCGCCGCGAGTCTGAATTTAAGGCTGAGAAATGGTAACCAGCGCTGCCACCGCACCTTTGTGTACTGAGTGGTGATTGTTCCCAGCGATTTTGGTTCCTTGCGTCCTGTATCACTTCGGAGAGTCTGCAGTCTGTGCTATTATCTGGCATTATAACACAGTTGATGACGACGACGACGATGATGATAAATGATCATATGCATTGATACAACCATGATGATTCTGATGATAATGCTGGTGATTCTGACAAACATATGATGATGATTTTGATTTAAAGCTTTCATGACTGCAGGGATTCATATTCTTGGTTCTTTCGGTAAAGTCACGTAGAAGGGAAACAATAAAATAAAAAATATATATTTAAAACAATAAAATTCTCACCACGTTTCGACTGCAACACAAGCAATCATCATCAGGTGTGAAAACCACAGCAAGAAAATTTGAAAAAAGTGGCGTTTTTTTTTTAAGACTCTGGCGTCTACAAACTAAGTTGCCTCTGTGGTAGTAGTTACATTGGAGAAACCAAACGTCATGCCTCGGACCACATTCGGGAACACAAAGCAGACCTAAAACACGGTAGGACCAACACCTCGGCCATGGCAGATCACTGTTATAATTCAGTAGGCTCACATGACATTGACTTCTCCAAGACAGAGGTTATTTGAAAGCCATCTGGCTACCATGAGAGACTCGTTCATGAGGCTCTCCACATATACAAACACAGAGACAATTTCAACCGAGAAGATGGATTCTGGCTTAGCAATCATTGGAAGGATTTGATAAATCATTTCGGGTCTTAATTGATTGTTCATGCTTATGGTGGCTTTCAGACCGCATCCATTATTTTCGTCTCCCCCCTCCTCTTTTCCGAACGTAGATGGACTCGTCCATCTAAATAACTGCCAAATCGCTCTCCGTGGTGCTCACGTAAAAAAAAAAACGCCACTTTTTTCAAATGTTCTTGCTGTGGCTTTCACACCTGATGATGATTGCTTGTGTTGCAGTCGAAACGTCGGGAGAATTGCATTGTTTTATTATTTTATTGTTTCCCTTCTACGTGACTTTACCGAAAGAACCAAGACTATATGACAATGATGTTAATGATATTTGATTATACTGATTATAAGGATTTGATAATAATGCTGATGACCGTGAGAACGTTTTATGGTGATGATATATATATTTGATGATGCTGATTAGAAATATTTTATGATGCTGATGCTAATGACAGTGAGAATAGTTGATGGTGATGATGACAAACACGATGATGAATCTTGACTTAAAGCTTTCGTGACTGCAGGAATTCATAATCATTGGGTCTTTCGTTTAAGCCACGTAGATAGAAAAAATAATTTAAAAAATCACGACGTTTCGATCGCAACACAAGCAATCTTCATCAGGTGAAAACATAGCGGAAGAGCTGCTGAGGCAGGATGTTTGCGATCGAAACGTCGTGATATTTTTATTATTTTTTCTATATACGCAGCTTTACTGAAAGACCCAATGAATATGATGACGAATATTCAACGATGTTGCTGCCGCTGCTGACGACGTATGCGGTGGCCATGCGTCCACTAGGTGTGCACACGGTGGAGGTGACGGTGGACGAGGTGCCAGTTCCGCGGAGCCCGTTCCGCGTTGAGGTCAAGGAGGGTTGCGACCCCACCAGGGTGCGGGCCTATGGGCCCGGCCTGGAGGGCGGCCTCACGCACACCCCCAACCGCTTCACAGTGGAGACTCGGTGAGCACTCGTATTGCCTCGTCACCATCATTACCATGGTGGTGATTTGTTATTTTTATTTACGTAACCCTTTTTTTTATTTACGCTTGTTTACCTATGAAATTCTCAACACTTTTTCAGGAGGGTCTTTGGAGGTTTTCACTGGAGGGGGGCAAATGTTGTTTGAGAATGTTTCAGCACTGAGATGTTCTTGCCAATACCAGTTACGCTATGGTTGTATTTTTTTTACAATGGCACGAAACCGTGTAATTCCGAGGAAAACCTTGCAGAACAGGAGGAGAACATACATATTGCACTCATACTCTTTGGTTCTATTCGGTAAAGTCACGTAGGTAAAAAATAAAACAACAAAAATCACGACGTTTCAGCCACAACACAAGTGGCCTTCATCAGATGAAGGAACCATGCTGTCACTCTCACACATACACATGTCACTCTCACACATACACGTTCACTCGTTCTCTGCAGAACAGGGGGAGCACGCACAACCTCCACAAAGAAAGGTGCCCGAGACAGAATTCGAACCTAGGCGATTCTTGCTGTGAGGCACGAGCATTACCGATGCATCTTCTTTGGTTCTTTCGGTAAAGTCACGTAGAATGAGAATAAAATAAAACAATAAAATTATCACGACGTTTCGGCCACCCTGCCACCCTAAGGTGGTGGAGTTGCTGGGAATGTTGATGACGACTGCAATGTTGATATAAGGGTGGTCAGGACAATTGATAATGGTGATGAAGACAATGGTGATGGAGACAATTGTCTGCGGCGGTGCTGACAGTGTCGGTGAGGATGATAATGCTCGCATTGAAAAACCATGACGACGATGGCGGTAATTACGATGACGATGATGACGATGATGTTGACGCGTGCACAGCGGTGCGGGCACGGGCGGCCTGGGCCTGGCCATCGAGGGCCCCTCCGAGGCCAAGATGCTCTGCAAGGACAACAAAGATGGCAGCTGCAGCGTGGAGTACATTCCCTTCACCCCCGGGGACTATGACATCAACATCACCTTCGGGGGCCTTCACATCCCCGGTGAGGCCCTCGCGCACGCGGACGCCCGTCACCCACCCGCGATCGCGTTCCTAACGACCCCGTGGACGATCCATTTCAGCGGCTCGATGGCCGGTGACGGCGCGGCGACGGCACGGCAGGCCAAGGACAACGAACCATTTCCTCACTCGGGGCCAAACAGAATGTGGTGGCGAGATGTTAACTACCTGGTATACAGGCGTTTAGTTTAGAGTATTTGGCCGCGATACATTTCCATGTGCTAAGCCACTTCGTTGAGCTATCATTTGTGGCTCGGTCGATTCTGAAAGAGAGCTACATAGAGCAGTAGGCCTTACCTGGTAAAATAAAAGTTACATTTTTAGTTTAGTTTGGCGGGCAACCATACCTTCACTCGCACACGCACACACCCACACCTTGTAGCTATCCGATAATAATGCGAAGAATAATCATGGCTCACCTTCACTGGCGACTTGAGGGCTGCGCTAAATTAAGAAGCACAGTGCTTTGTAGCAGGTCGATAAGTATGGCTAGGGTGGTGGCAGCGATGGTTAAATGTGGAGGTGGAAGGCCTCGTGTGGACGCAGGCCGCCTGGAATGAACTTGCGCCGTACCCAGCCCGTGGCCCGCAGCTCCTCTCTCCCTGCACTCGACGACGAATGTGAAGTGGCAGAGTCAAAGTCCCTAATGGGGAGGGGGGGGAGGTGGCAGGGTTGTTCTGTTCAAGCACTCCACTCTGAACCTGAATACCATCAATGGCGAGTGATGTCTGAAACAGTCCTGGGACCCATTCCCCCCCCACTTCAAAAGGCTATACTGTCCAACATGGTGAATTAGTCAAACGAGCAGCACACAGAGAGGCCCTTGGTGTGGCGTCTCGGCGCCGCGTTGCCCCGCTAACCGGGACGCCTGTCGTCGCGGTAACTCACGCGGCGATTGTCGCTGCGGTGCGGTTTGTGTGCGGCGGTGGAGCAGGGAGCCCATTCCGGGTGCTGGTGAAGGACGCAGTGGACGCCAGCAAGGTGCGCTGCTCGGGGCCCGGCTTGGGGCCTGCGGTACGCGCCGGGATTCCGCAGACCTTTACGGTCGACTGCAGCAAGGCCGGTCGCGCCACGCTGGAGGTCATGGTGCTGGATCCACGCGGTGAGGCCCACGCGTCGCCGTGACGACAAGAGTGGCGAGGATAACGACTGTGACGAGGCTGATGAGGGTGACAACGGTGATCAGTTCAGTTTTCAGTTCAGTTTATTTATTTTGGTATAGCCCTGTGAGCCATTCGGCTCTTGAATCGGGTGCAACCACAACAAACAAAAAAACAAAAACACGAACAAGAAAACATCTTAAAGTGACTATGTGACTGTGCAAACAGAAAATCCATGAAAAAAACAGCAAAATATTCCTGAAAATAGCACCGTACACCAACGCTGTATGGTGGGATGCAAGTCAAACAACAACAACCACAAGAAAACTTAGATTAAGTCCATCAGTCTAACTCCGTACTACAACAAAACAAACATATCCAAACCAAAAAACGTTTTCGAAATCACCAAAAAATAAAGCCATAATTGCAACGTAACAGTGATCATAGGGACTGTGACCGAATTTTTACCACCAAATCCTAGAGCCATAGCTGGCTGCATGAGTTACTCCACAACAACAGAAGCATCAGTCGGAGTATCAAATTTTTCAATGCACCTTTAAGATCAGCACGCTAAATCAAATACAGAATACTTTGCAGCGTCATCTGGAGCGAAACATTTTATTTTATTTTACGCCAATGAATAGCAGTGGCAGCTAGGGGTGTACAACTCCTCTAGAGCAGTTTTGAGAGAATATCTCATTGGTAGCGATTCAAGTTGCAGCTTATTGACAATAGCATTCCAGACCCTGGGGGCATCAATAGCAAAGGCCCTTCCTCCAGTTTTTGTACGGCAATAGGGAATGTGAAGCTGGTAAATGAGCGAAGACCTGAGGTCAAATTTGTTCTTTGAAACAGAGAGGAGATCCAGCAGGTAGTCTGCGGATTTTTTTGTAAGTACATCGTGAATAAATAAGATCTGCTGCACTAGCCGTCGAACATTAAGAGATGTTAAGTTTGACCCAATGTAGAGATCACAGTGGTGAGTCCTATATGGGCAGTTCAATGTAAATCTTAAGGCCGAGTGATAGATGGAATCAAACTTCTTCAGTACAGTACTTGGGGCTGATTTATACAGATGTCACAGTAGTCAAGTAGAGGCAGTATGGTATCTTTTATCAATTCCAAACGGAACATTGGGGGGAAGCAGTGCTTGTGTCGATACAGAAAACCAATTTTTATTTTTGTCTTTTTACCAATATAATCAATGTGATCTTAAAAAATCAGTTTTGAATCCAGGATGACCCTAAGATACTTATAGATCTTGCCTTGCTCTATTTGATAATTATTTAAGGAATTTAATTGGAGAAAAATAACTTCCTGCATTAGTCCTGGTGAGAAGCATAGCACCTTGGTTTTGGAGGTATTCATTACTAGTTTAAGAGCAACTAGCTGATGTTGTAGTTTGTTTTAATCACCCTGTAGCTTAGCAATCACGTCATCCGGAGAGCGGCCAGCAGTAATCAGTATCGTGTCATCTGCAAAAAGATTTACCCTGGAATGATCCAGGTCAGTGCCCAAGTCACTGACATAAAGAGAGAACAAAAGGGGGCCGAGGATGGAACCCTGTGGAACCCCTTTTGTTATCCTAGCACTGTTTGACCTCCAACCATCTGTGAATACAGTTGGGTGCGACAAAAGAGGTAATTTTGTAACCATTTTACTGCGTTTTCGGAAAAACCGAGGCAACTTAGTTTACTAAGCAGGGTGTTGTGGTCTACTGTATCAAAAGCTTTGGACAGTTCTAGAAAAAGACAGGCACAGTACTGCTTATTATCAAGGCTACTGTAAATGTGATTCAGAGAGTCTAATGCAGCAGATGTGCTGTATTTTTTTCGGAACCCAGATTGTTTTAGATGTAGTAGATTGTTGGTGGACAGGAAACTGCTAATTTGGTAGGTCGATAATTTTTCTAAAATTTTCATCAATGGGGACAAAATTGAGATAGGTCGGTAGTTATTTGGATCATCTTTAGAGCCCCCTTTGTGAAGTGGACGGACATAGGAATGTTTTCATTCTAGAGGAACTGATGCTTCTTTGATGGACAGGTTGAAAATATGGGCTATAGCTTTGTATATTAGGCGACCAACAGTTAGTAGAGCAAAGACGGGAATACTATCTGCTCTGGTAGAGGACCCTTTGAGGTAGGATAGTTGTTTCAGAACATTACTTTCGTGGATTGGCTGGAAACTAAATTCGTTTAATGTTTGGACAGGGGTGTAGGAATTTGCATTGGCAGGGGTGACTCCCAATACATTATCAAAAGATTACCAGCTTCAGAAAATTGAAGGTTAAAATTGCGAACTTTTTTTTGGGATCTGAAAAATATTCCCCATTTCGGTTAAGCTCAACGGGCAGATTGTCTGTTTTGGATGCCTTTTCGATACATTTGATTGTTTTCCAGAAAATCCTGGCATTTCCATGTGATTCCAGGAGAGTGGAGGAAAAGTAGGCATTTTTTGCATGCCGTATTTTTTTTACGCATCTATTCCTTAATATCCTGCATTCTAGCCAGTCATTGAGCAAATTACTTTTCTGAGCACATGCCCAAGCCTTGTCCCTAGTTTTCATGAGCTTTGTAATCAAAGGATCAAACCATGGTGGGCGGTTGCCTTTAGTTTTAAATCTAACCAACGGAGCATGTTTGTTAAGAATTTGGAGAAACGTGTACCTGAAGGTCTCCCAAGCCGTAGTCAGGTTGGGGATATCACAGACCTTGTCAATATCCGAGTGAAGCACATCATTGGTAAATTCCTGAGTGCTGAAGTGTCTCATAGAGTGCTTCTCAACCAATTTAGGGGGGGCTTTGGGTCTGGCTGATGATCTCACCCCAAAAATGAAGGAGTGATCACTAAGGTTATTACCCAGAGCACCAGTCAGTGTGAAATTGTGAGGGGCATTTGTCAATAGGACGTCAAACAGAGATGACTGTCCCGGATTTTTTAGGTTGGGTCTTGTGGGGACATTTATTAATTGAAACAGATTAAATTCATCTGCAAAATTTGTGGCCACGGCCGGCGGGTTTAGCCAATTCCAATTTAGATCACCCACTAAAACTATTTCACCTTTAGGGAGGCCCCCAAAAAGCTCTCTCAGTGCAGATGCAGCTTCAACATCCTTCCCACTAGGCGGTCGATAGCAGCACACTACCAATATCTGTTGATTATTTGGGAGAGTTATTCTGAGAGCCAGACCTTCAAATAGTATTACGAACATAGATGGCATTTCCACCTCCTTTAGATCCTCGGTCAAGCCGAAAAAGGTTGTAGTTGTCAATCGCAGTCTGCAAGTCATTGACGGCAGGAGTGAGAAATGTTTCTGTTAGGCAAAAAATGTCCAGGTCAAGATTTGCCACTTCTAGTTTTAGTTAACTTAATTTAATCACAAGCCCTCTGATGTTGACATGTAGAACACCAACACCTTTCCTGCCAGAAAAATCTACAGAATTATACGAGTTATTTTCATTTGGGCCAGGATGAAGCTCAATACCACTAAGAAATAAGAAAAGTAGAATTAATAGTTTGCACATGTATTTTCTGTGAAAGGATGAAGAGCGGCGAACCTTGGACGAATAGCAGTAGCTCGCAGATGGTGTTATTTTAAGAGCAGAATGAAGTTTGGAAGGAGTGCTGGTGAAGTAATGGGATAAAGATAGGGTTTAAAAGGATACAATGATGGAGTGTAGAAGTGTCTATGAGCTGTTTCATTAGCAGGTGTAGTGGCAAATCAAGCAACAAGTATGGACGCAAAGTAACGAGGGTAGCTGTTTGTAGAGTTGAGTCTGGCACTAGATATGGCCGGGAGGGACAGCAGTAGGATACACAGCAGGAGAATTGCCATCTCTAAAATATCTGGGGTAAACACAGCGGAAAAGAAAAAAATATGTATGAGGGTGACGAGGGTGACGATGGTGACGACGAGGGTAGCAACGATGATGAAGGTGGCGACAGTGACGATGGTGGCGACGGTGACGAGGGTGACGATGGTGATGAGGGTGACGACGGTGACGACAGGGACGATTGTGACAATGACGGTGACGACGGTGACGATGGTGACGACGGTGACGACGGTAATGACGACCGCCCTGGCAGGCTCTTGCGCAGTGCTGAGTGTCAGCAGTGGACAAGAAAAGGAGGCGGCCGGGTGGCTCGAGAGACTTGGAGCCAGTACCGCCGAGAGCCTGCGTTCAAACCCAAACGTGATCAAACCGTGTAGTGAATGGTAGCAGCCTGTCCCCCAATGACTCACATCCATCGAGACCCATAGATTAAAATAGACTCACAGATTCAAATGTAGACCCATAGACTTAACGTAGAGACTGATAGACTCACCGCCACAGATTTGTGACTCAACAAGATTCTTAAGCACATAATTCTCAGCCTGATCACCAAAGACTACAAAAAAATCCAACATATATATTATCTGGCTCTGCACTTCATTTGTCAAAATTCCAGCTCTGAACATGGCAAATATCGGTTTAACCGTCACTGCGATGAGCAATCATCTCTGGCGCAGAGCAAGCGGACGAGTGCTGCACCCGAATGCATGTGTGGACTAGAGGGCACTTGCAGGGATCTCAGAGGTAGCTCTGCGATATCCGCTTCCGCGGGCTGTTCTCTAAGACCAAGGGGGGTGGCGCAGCTCTGCGAGAGTTCCGAGCGGATTCTTTGTCCGTGCCACCGCCGCGTGTCCAGGTCTGCCCGAGCCACTGGAGGTGCAGGACAACGGGGACGGTACGCACACGGTCAATTACCTGACGAGCCAGGACGGGCCCTACACCATCGGCGTCAAGTACGGGGACCAGGAGGTGCCCCGCAGGTACGCGACAGTCTTGCGCGCGGTGGAGCGTGGGTGCTCGCTTAGACACACGCGCAGGTGCACAGGCGCCTGCTCCGGTGAGTTGTAAACATCGGCGCTGGGGAGACAAAGGCGGCCGGGCATGGCGCCGGCCGCACCGCCCGTTTGTGCGCCGTTGCCAGCCTGTGCAGGCGATCGCTCACAGCACTTACCCCAGCAGCAGCATCAGTAGCAGCAGCAGCGTGTGGGAGTAAACGTGGGACCTTTGTCAATTTACGCTCCAATTTACGCCCCCTGGGCTACTCCTCTCTGTACAAATCTCAAAGAGGCGACCGCTCGGCGATCGTGCGTTCTGCTGCTGTGGAGGACCCCTGCCCTCCCTGCCCTCCCTGCCCACTTCCAGAATCGTGACTCCCAGCTTGAAAACCGATTTTAAATTCAAAGCTTTTTTCCTGTAGCCTGTAGTTTTACCATTGGCTTGTATCACAGATCTTCATGTTATCTATTTCGCGGGTGTAGTTATTATAGTCTTTGTCAGCTTTTTTTGTATTTCGTTTGGAATTATTTACACTTGGGAGTGTTTTTTTGTGTATGTGTATAACGCTCTGAGACTTCATGACGAAGACGCATTTTAAAATCGAGATCATTTTTATTATTACGTCTCTATTGGGTCACTGCAGCCCATTTAAGATCAAGGTGCTGCCGACGCACGATGCTAGCAAGGTGAAGGCGAGCGGGCCCGGCCTCAACTCGTCGGGCGTGTCGGCGAGCCTCCCTGTCGAGTTCACCATCGACGCACGCGACGCTGGAGAGGGCCTCCTGACAGTGCAGATCACGGTGCGTGGACGCGGCGCGGGACGTGGAGGTGTCAGACACGGGGACGCAGCTGGGTCACAGCTGGGCCACGGGGTCACAACTGGCACACAGCTGGCACACAGCTGGGGATGTGGGTACACAGTTGGGGACACGGAGACACAGCTGGACACGCGGGGAAACGGAAACACAGCTGGGGATGCGGGGACATGATGGCTGGGGACAGAACAGCAGGTTACACCGAGACATGGCCAGAGACAAGAGAGATGGAGCCATGGGACAAGCGGACAGATGGAGACATGGGGACACAGGAAACCCTTCCAGGGACACCACTGCTCAATACTGTAACGATCACACTCGCGGTTATGCACACTCGTGGTGAGATGGCACGGGCAGCGTCGAGGTGCGTGTGTGTTCCACGTGCCCCGTGGAGTCGGGATGATCTCCGCACCTGGTCACTGCCGCGCTGCTCGTGGTCTGAATGCTGGGATCTCTGGTCAAGGGGCTCCGGTTGCGCAAATGCCCTCTTGCACAAGGGGGATCGGTGACCCTTGACCCCTTGCATGGGGGCTCGGTGAAGCTTCGCCTGTGGTCCCACCGGAGGTCGCCGCCATCACCCTCGTCCCCGTCGAGGTTCCTTCTGCTCCACATCGGAATTTTGCTTCTAGTGCTGCCCTTGACCAATTGGGCTCTGCTTCCACTAATCACGTGACTCCCTTCGGGCCAATCGAGCGAGGAGTCGATAACCCACGATGCGATGGTTGTGTAATGATAACCATCGTCGCCATCGTCATCATCCTCGTCCCGTTCCCCCCGCTCCCCTCCCTCTCGCTAGGACGCGAAGGGAAACACGTCCGAGGCGACGATTTTCGTTCGCGATTGGAAATCCCGAGCGATGGAGGGCTCAAAGCCTTCCCCCCAGGCCCCTCAGGCCGCCCCCCACTCCACCCCAACCACCTTCTCCGTAAGGCGCCCCCCCCTCTTCCCCGCTCGTCCCCTCCAGCCTGGCCTGTGCCTGCAAGTGAATGCGGCGTGCTTGGATGGCCTGCTGCTTGCCCTTCGCTCGGCGCACGGTGGCTTTGCAAAGATCGCCCCTCTCTCTCTGCACAGCACGAACTTGCGGCACGCAATCCATTGCTTCTCGATCGGAGTGGGGGGGGTGCCGCCAAACTTCACCTTCCTCCCCTCACACTCGATGGGCGGCCGAGCAGCCGGTAGTACTAGGGCTGGCGCCGCGTGCTTGTGTTTGGGGTTTGGAGCCAAGCAGCGACGACGCTAGGGCGCATGGCGCGGAGTGTGTGGTTTTTTTCACTGCCGCGTGCGACGCAACTCCTCTGGCATGGGTCCTTCGCTCCCCGGTCTCCGTCTTTGGGGCGCCACGGTGGCGATATGTTAACTCCCTCACCTGGTATAAATGAGGTCGTGGGTTCGACTCTCTTCCCGTAGTCGAGTCGATTTCTCTCTGGGTCCTCTGGTTTTTCCCTCCACATTTAGAAAGATGCCTTTAGAGTATTTGGCTGAAATACATTTTCACGTGATCAGCCACTTTGTTGAGCTATCATTAGTGGCCAGGTCACTTCTGAAAAAGGGCTTTATAGCTCAAGTGGGCCTTCCCTGATCAAATAAAAATAGTTAGTTGGTATAAAACAAAAGTGGACCTCCAGAAATGAACGTCAGCTTTGTGACCGACTGGCACTGCCAAATAGAATTCTCCCCCGCACAAGCTTCCATTTGGGAGCTGAGCACCAGTGGCGCTGTGGGTAGCGCGCCATGACATGAACCCGGCGACCTGAAATCAATTCTCTGGAACATAAACCAACATCAGTGGCAAGTGAAGTTCGAACCGGTCCTGAGCGTCTACCCTCTTCACCAGCCCCCACACTGACGAGTGTGGTGAAGTATGGTCAAAGTGACGGTTCAGAGTTGGGCAAAATCTCATTTGCATGTGACTGAGATATCATTACGTTTGTATTTTGTAATTGGTGTTTTTTATCTGAATCACATGAGACAATTAAATCGTTCACTTTGTATCCACATTAGGTATCCAGTATATATCATTAAAATGTATTAGCCAAGCTCTGCAGTTAAGAAACCCCCATAACTGACGTGGCTCACACAGAGTGACCAAGCTCTGTAAGTTTTAGCGATGCAAACAGCTTTTTAAACGAGTAACTCCACAGAAAGTAGATCGGCAGGTCGCCTGTGATGAGATAAAGTGTGGGTACTCCCACCTCTTCCAAGACGTCTGGCCATTGTGGAGAAGTAGGCCAAGTACCCTCCCTTGGAGATCTGCCAGCATTGGCATTAGCGATCAATTACAATGCTGCACCTTTACCTTGTAATAGGTTTCTCTGCAGCACCCCTCGGAATGAAAGGACAAGACAAGGGTTTTAATTTATTGGGAAACTTTCTTGAATGTCCAAGCATCTGAAAGTGCCGTAAATCTCATCTCTTTAATAATGTGAAGGGCAGGTGTTCCTGTGCGGCACAAAGTGATGCAGCACCGGCCTGGAAGTTTTCGGTTGCGGTGTTGCTAATTGGTTATTCAAATTAACTCATCTCTAATTCACTAACGTGAGCAATTCACAGTCCAAAAAATGTGGACCATGATGCCGGCGTACGAACCCGTGGCCTACTCCGTACCGAACGACGACACGGGATCCATAACATCCGCCGCAAACATGACGGCGCGGTGCACTCGCAGGCAATGTCGCCGAGGCGTTAACCGGGGCGGCCAGGGGCGCTTGAACCGCGAACCTTTGCAATAAACGAGCGGTGTTGTGAGCGGAGCGCTTGGTGGCGACAATCTCTGGCAGGACCCGGACGGGAAGCCGAAAAAAGCGAACATCAGGGACAACGGCGACGGCACGTACACGGTGTCGTACGTGCCGGACATGACGGGGCGCTACACGATCACCATCAAGTACGGCGGAGACGAGATCCCCTACTCACCGTACCGCATCCGCGCCCTGCCCACCGGCGACGCCAGCAAGTGCACCGTGACTGGTACGTGCGGGTGCGCGTCAGTGAGTGGGGGACGCACCAGGTACTCATTTGAGGCTGAGTCGACCTAAGGGAGACCCAGGACCGGTTCAGATAATCGTCACTGGTGTGGGCCATGAGCGGAAATCGAACTTGGGTCACTGAGTTCGAAGTGCAGTGCGGTAATCACCATGCTAACGCTTTCCATAAAACGTACACGAGCGCTCGAACAGACACGCGCGATGCTGAATCTGCACATCAGCACGTGCACGAGCGCGGACGCGTTGGAGCTGCAGCCGTCAACCGCTGGGATGGCCGATTCACCGCTCGGAGGATTGCTGCTAACCCTCTCTCCTCTGCCCTGTGTCCCTCCCCGCAGTGTCCATCGGGGGCCACGGGCTGGGTAAGTACAGCTCCAGGATGAACAACTCACACTCATCCGCCCTATACAGAGGCGTGCATTTGGGTGGGCGCGTACATGGTCTACAGTGTGGTGGTTCAGTGAGTACGTGGGTGGGTGGGTGGATGCGTGCATGATCTAGAATGTGGTTGTTGAGTGCAGGGGTGGGTGAGTGGGTGAGTGGGTGCGTGCATGATCTGCAGTGTGGTGGTTGAGTGAGTGAATGGGTAGGTCAGTGTCTGTCAGACCAAGTTCGTAACATGGGTGGAGGAATCAATGTGTGAAGAAGTTGACATGAACGGCAACCGTGGCCATAGCAACAGGAGCGTGACGAGGACATATCATGGGAAAAATTATATCTCACGATACCAGCTTCCTCCTCAACAAGCGGACAATCCTGGGACAACCGGGACAGGCGGTAACCCGAATCCCCCGCCCCTCACCCCACCCCGCCCCCGTGCTAGGCGCCGGTGTGGGCCCCACGATCCAGATCAACGAGGAGACGGTGATCACGGTGGACGCCAAGGCGGCCGGCAAGGGCAAGGTGACGTGCTCGGTGTCCCGCCCCGACGGTGCCGAGCTGGACGTGGACGTGGTGGAGAACCGCGATGGCACCTTCGACATCTACTACACGGCGCCCGAGCCGGGCAACTACACCATCACCGTGCGTTTCGGCGGCGAGCTGGTCCCCAACAGCCCCTTCCACGTGCTGGTACGACAAGGCGCGATCGCACCCGCTAGTGCTGTGGGCGGCATGAGTGTTGCGAACGTCGCTGTGCCGGTTCTCGCCGCTGTGTGGCACGGCTCCCATGTGTGGTTCGGGTTGCACCGTGCGTGGTTCGGAGCAATGCCCCAGACTCCGCTCCAAGTGGCAGGGGGACTCCGTGTGAGTCTACGGATGACTGTGAATCTCTATGCCTCCGTGTAAGTGTATAGGTCTCTCTGTGAGTCTATGGGTCTCTCTAATGTAAGTCTAATGGTACGCAAGTTTATGGTTCTCTATATAAGTCAATGAGTCTCTTTGTAACCTTATGGATTTCTATTACTGGTAGGAACCTCCTGGTTACACCAGCCCACAGGGGATTATTGTGTCGGTCCGTCCGTCGTGCATCCAAAAATGGGAGGGGTGGGGCTGGGTGGAGAGGGGAGGGTGGGGAGGGGCTGGGTGGGGAGGGAGGGGAGGGGCTGGGTGGGGAGGGTGTGGCTGGGTGGGGGGTGGGAGGGTGGGGAGGGACTGGGTGGGGAGGGTGGGGCTGGGTGAGGAGGGGAGGGTGGGGAGGGGCTGGGTGGGGAGGGTGGGGAGGGGCTGGGTGGGGAGGGTGGGGCTGGGTGGGGGGTGGGAGGGGTGAGGCTGGGTGGGGAGGGGCTGATCACCCCGTGGTGCCCTTATAAAACTCAACGTTTAACCTACTCACGCCGGCTTGTGCCCGCCCTCACAGTCGGGCATATTTGCGGAATACACCACGCCGCCGTTGACCCTGGCCATTGACCGAGCAACCCAACGTTCCTACCAGCTCCCTCCGCGGGAATGTGTTTTAATTAGAGTCTCTTTTGTAAGTCTGTAGGTCAGTCTGATCCTACGTGACTCGTGTTAGTCTGTGGGTCTAAAAGCACCTCTACACTGGAGCATCGCCACAGGCCTCGGCCTCATCCCATTGTCTTTGAACTATGGCGCTGGACAAATTTATGTGCTTATTATTATTGTCATGGTGAAGCCAACGTATTGCAGTTTCTCAATGAATTCACCTGCACGCATGATCAAATGACCGGGGCTGCAGAATTTACGTCTTCTCAACACGGAGCCCCGAGCTGCGACAGGACTCTCCAGCACGCTTGGAAGAGCGCTCACGAAGCAATTTACGTGACGTTGCATACTTACAACGACTCGGACGAGCCAACACGTTGCGCGAGGCTCGCCAAGACGATGTCCCCGCGTGTCTCTGTGCGTGTTCAGGCCACGGACCAGCCGCCCCGCGGCACGGACGCCACCCCCGGAGGGCTCCGGCCGTTTAACCTCGTCATCCCGTTCACCGTGCAGAAGGGGGAGATCACTGGTTTGTATACGGACACAATCGCACACAGGCACTCTCGCGCACACACACTAGCACACGTGTACTAAAAACCACCATTCGCCACTAAGTGGCACACACACACACTGTGCGTACATGTGCCAAAGGGGAGGGGTTGGGGCTGGGTATTAATGGAGAGGAAGAGTAGTTGGGTGAGCATGATGTCACTTCTACTCCCCCCCACCTCTTTCTCCGTCCTGCTTCCTCTCTCCTCCTCCTCACACAGGACAAGTCCGCATGCCATCAGGAAAGACGGCACGCCCGGACATCACAGACAACAAGGACGGAACGGTGACGGTGAAGTACGCGCCAACCGAGCCCGGACTCCACGAGATGGAAATCAAGTACGACGGCAGTCACATCCCAGGTACCCCCCCCCGCACCGCAACCACGCCGCACTACACCATGCCACGTTATACACCACGTAGCAATATACCACACCAAACCACACTGCACCGCAACCACACCGCACAACACCGCTCCATGAGACACGGGTCATTGGCAATTTGTTTATTTGAGACACCTCCGATATATACAGTTGGCTACGCACGTTTTTTTTGTCCATCTCTTGCTGGCCTCCACCCACTCTGATAGAGACGAGGGGCTTGTGCCCACAATGTAATCGGTGCTACGGGAGCTTAGAGAGAATGGTGATGCTCACGATGCGACCGTACGATACGATGTGGGCTGTAGAATGCCGGATTCTTAAGATTGTATGACTCACTTGTTTCGCCTCTGCTTTAAAGCAAAAGCTGGAGTGTGTCTGATAATAGAATCCGGTCGCTGTGCATGTTTGAGACCAGATTGGTTTAAGTATATCCAGACCAGGCACAAGTTTGGGTCATGTCTTACTTTCCGGAGTATCTCTTAATCCGGAGAGGATGGCGTTTGCTAGCCGGTTTGGCTGCGAGTCAAACGTGGCTCTGTTGGAATGGAGGATTTCAGATGAAATCACGGAACGCCCCATCATTTGGTCTGCCAGACACTGTTTCATCTCATCATCCACACTGCATTCAGCTCCCACCACACTGCAGGTCACAACAACACACTCACTCACCCACCCACTCACTACGCTCAACAATTATGTTGAATCATGACCCCCCCCCTTCCGCCTATTGCACTGTGAATGGAGCCATTACGAGCAATGTTCTACTCAATAATGCATGCCTTGCGCTGCTGCTCTGCGAGTGGCGATGCATTCTGCGTACGCTCCCACACGGCTCAGCTCCCACACTACGACTCCGGTGTTGCGGTTGTGCTTATGTCAATAATTGATGCATAGAGGCGGATGCTGAACTGAACAGCAAGAGCGATTTGTTTGGTAGAACGCTGCGGGGTCGGTGCATATCGGAAGCTGCCGTGGTCGCGCAGCGATAGATCGCTCGATCGGAATCCACATGGCAACAACTCGGTGGGACCCTCCTGAAAAAAGCCATGAGACTCTGTGAGGCGTTTCTGGGTAAGCAAGTGGAGTGATAATAATTAAAGTATGGATCTGAAACATTGACGAATAAATGGGAGCAAAAGGTGAAAAGTGCACAAAGAAGCATGGAGAGGAAGATTGAGGAACACCTGAATCAGAGAAGTTGCACGAGCTAAGGACATCACATTTACTGATGACAAGAGTGGGTGTGGGCGGGACGCATCATGTCCAGAAGGGATGACGTGCCTGAGAGGACGTCCACAGCAGAGACGGAGCGCTACGCTAGGCTCGTGCGCTGGCGGTGCTGGGGTGCGTCGACGCATCACGGCGTGATGATTGCCGGTGAACAGCTTGGGGAGGTCTTCATCCAGTCGTGGATTGATCACGACTGTCAAACGACCTGACTGTTGAACCCGTGTCCCCCTTCCCCCCCTCCCCACCTTGCACAGGGAGCCCCCTGCAGTTCTACGTGGACGCGGTAAACAGCGGGGTGGTGAGCGCCTTCGGGCCGGGGCTGTCCCATGGCGTGGCCAACAAGCCGGCCATCTTCACCATCATCACCAAGAACGCGGGCGAAGGTGACGTGCCCACTCACACTTGGAGCGGGGACACGGGAACAGCGGAGACAGAGGCACGGCGACAGGGGAGGCACGGGGACAGGGGAAAAACGGGAACAGGGAAGACATGGAGACAGGTGAAACAAAGGGACCAGGGAAGAACTGGAACGTTAAAGACACAGGGACAAGGAAGACATGGAGACGGAGGAACAGAGAGACGTAGACAGGGGAACAGACACCACAGAGACGGGGGAACAAAGACACGGGGATCAGGCCGTGAGAGACACGACTTTCACAAAGACCGCTCTAGACAATGACGCGCCCGTCCGTGTTTGTATCCCGTCATCAGGAGGTCTCTCTCTGGCCGTGGAGGGGCCCTCCAAGGCGGAGATCTCCTGCAAGGACAACAAGGACGGCACGTGCACCGTATCCTACCTGCCCACCGCGCCCGGCGCCTACAGCATCATCGTCAAGTTCGACGACCAGCACATCCCGGGCAGCCCCTTCACCGCCAAGATCATCGGTATGAGCACAAACCTAGTTGAGGGAGAGTATTTTCACCCCTTCGAATTTGAACTCTGGGGTTACAATAATGAACGTTGTTTGAACCCCGGAGCACAAAACGACGAGTACAGAAGTTGCGTAGGCATCTCTCAGGGCCTGCCGAGAATTCCGTCTGCCACGTTTTGCAACTAAGGTCGAGGGAGTCAGCGCATCAGCTCTCCATCTCTCCCGTTGATTTGTTCACGCGTCCATATCTGCTGCACGGGGTCATGGGAACTCTCGTGACGGAGATCCGATGTAAATTAAACTCCAGTGGAAGGTCGTGCTATCATTGGGGACTTGCCCGAGTGGAACCCGGCCACGTCGCACGCCCAGCATGTGGCGTATTTTTGACGCTTGCATCACGCTCGTCTGCAGCTTACATATACGTATGTCCGTACACGCGTGTGCACTCTCAGGAGCGGTAGTGTAGTGGTTAGCGCTCTGCGGTACGAATCTGGCAGCCCGAGTTCGATTCCTGCTCACAGCCAATACCAGTGAAGATTATCTGAACATCACCACTGGGGAGACAAAGGCGGCCGGACGTGGTTCTGCCACCCACCCCCTCGTATGCCGCGTCGGCCTTCATTGGTGCTTGCTAACAGCACTTTCCCAAACAGTCTGTTAAAGGCTATACGGTGGATCTTTGTCTTTGTTCGTGCGTGCGAGCAGGGGACGGCTCAGTGAGGACCACGCAGCTGAGCGTGGGCACCGCCACCGACGTCTCGCTCAAGATCCTCGAGTCAGACCTGAGCTCGCTCTCATCCAGCATCCGCGCGCCGTCCGGCAAGGAGGAGGCCTGCCTGCTCAAGCGTCTGCCCAACGGACACATCGGTGGGGCTACCACGTTCTTGCAAGCGCGCACACAACCACACACGCACACACACATGCCGCCCCCGTCCGCTGCAGCACAGACACGACTCAAATACACTCATTTGTTTTCCACTGGCACATCCAAGCCAGACCAGCCTGGAGCTGTCACCTTTTGAGTGGTTTTTCACTGCCGAGCCGTGACCAAACAGTGATTCGCTGGTGTCACAAGAAGACATCTGAATCTGGTGGAGCGGGGCCAGGGATGGGGCTAATGATGCTGCTAATAATGCTGCAGTCAGTATAACCCGCACTCGGCATCACCGCATCATCTCGTTCACCGCTTGAGACGTCGGTACGCTTTGAGGACACTTGTGGGATACAGCTCCGACGCTTCTCGACGTCACACGTTCTGTGAGCGGCACGGCTCGGCATTTGCAGTGCAAAAATAACACTGGTGCCACCAGAGGTGCGCCGGGATGGCCCAGCACGGCTCTGGCACGGCTCATATCTGCCAGTGAAAAATCAATTTATCATGTAAATAGCCACACGGTGTGGCTGCCACCTGGTGGATGTCGGTGGATGATGACGGCAGCTATGGGATTGGATATCGATGGATATCAGAGAGGATGTCGGTGGTTGTCAGGGGGGACATCAATCTATGTCGGTGGGTGGGGATGGACAATGCGTGCGGACCTGCCGTAGTGACGCATGCGTCGTGGCGTGCGTTGGCCAGGTATCTCGTTCACGCCGCGCGAGGCAGGCGAGCACATGGTGAGCGTGCGCAAGGGCGAGCGCCACGTGGCCAACAGCCCATTCCGCATCACCGTGGGGCCGTCAGACATCGGTGACGCGGCCAAGGTGAAGGCCTGGGGGCGCGGCCTCTCCGAGGGACGCACCTATGAAGTTGCCGAGTTCGTGGTGGACACGCGTGGCGCTGGTGAGTGGGCACGTGTGTATGTGTACACGTGTGTGTGTGTGTGTGTATTTACATGTGTAAGTGTGTATGGGGAGCGCACTACACTGTGAAGCTGGCGACCCGAGTTCAATTCCTGCTCACGATCAATAACTGGTGAATATTTGAACCGGTCCTGGGCCTCTCTTGGGTCGCCTCAGCCTAAAATGAGTACCTGCTTTGGTGTGTAAACATCAGCACCGGGGAGACAAAGGCGGCCGGGAGTGGTGCTGGCCACCCACCCCCTCGAGTGGCTTTGCCGGCCTTCATAGGTGCTCGTGAACAGGAGTTGCCCCCCAGATTCTATTACGGCTATACGGGGGATCTTTGTGTGTGTGTGGATTGGGACACAACCCCCGTGCACGGAACGGGCTCCCTGGCCACGTTGCCACCGCTCTGACGGTCCGCTCGTTCATCGCCCAGGTTACGGGGGCCTGGGCCTGTCCATCGAGGGCCCCAGCAAGGTCGACATCAACTGCGAGGACCAGGAGGACGGCACGTGCCGCGTCACCTACTGCCCCACAGAGCCCGGCACCTACATCATCAATATTAAGTTCTCCGACCAGCACGTGCCCGGTACAGGTTCCGCTACACGGCACCACAGTAGAGTGTGACGCTGCGTGCATGCGTGTGAATGAAACATCGCCACCGGGGAGACAAAGGCGGCCGAGCATGGTGCTGCCCACCCACACATTCATGTGCTGTGCCGACCTTAATATGTGCTCGCTAACAGCACTTGCCCCTATTGAAGGCTACACGGGGGACCTTTGTCTCTGTGTGTGAGCAGGGAGTCCATTTTCGGTGAAGGTGTCAGGCGAGGGCCGCATGAAGGAGAGCATCACGCGGCGCCGCCAAGCGCCGTCCATCGCCACCGTGGGGTCCACCTGCGACCTCAACCTCAAGATCCCCGGTGAGGAGTGCGGGGGGGGGAGCGGCGGCCACCACGACGCATCTCATGATCCCCCCGCCCCCACCCCTTCCTCGGTTCAATACCTCGTCACGATCGTGACAATTACACACGATGTATATAATAGGTAAAGGTGCGGCCAAAATCAGCTCACCGGAATCGTAGTATGGCGCGTACACCGCTTCCCTACTGCCTGGCCTAACACGACGCATACGAATCCACCGTAACCCTAACGCGATACATAAAAATCCACCTATTGCTGTACTGAACTGCTGTGCTCCAGTCTGTCTCTGCACCTTTACAAACCCAGGCCAGTTGGCCAGGTTCCGTAACCTCTACCATGGCCCCGGACGGAGCACAGAGGCCCTCATCCAGCGGTGAGATTAACGGAAGGGGCCCATGCGTTTTGTCCGCCGTAGGGAACTGGTTTCAGATGGTGTCGGCGCAGGACCGGCTGACGCGCACGTTCACGCGCAGCAGCCACACGTACACGCGCACGGAGCGCACCGAGATCAGCAAGACGCGCGGCGGGGAGACAAAGCGGGAGGTGCGTGTGGAGGAGTCCACGCAGGTGGGCGGTGGCGAGCCGCCGTCCTTCCCCGCCGTCTTCGGGGACCTCATCGGCCGCGACACGCGCTCGCCCTTCCGTCCCGACGGTGAGCCGCGGCGCTAGCACTGGCGCCGCTGTTTCGTGTGTATGTGTACACTCGTGTGCGTGCGCATGTGTGCGTATGCGTGCATGTATGTGCACGTGTATGTGGTGCCGGGCACGGTGCTGGCCACCCTTTGTGGTACCACAGTGGTTAGTGCACTGCGCTACGAACCAAGTGACCCGATTGCCATCCACACTCCCAGCCTATAACAGTGGTGAATATTTGAACCGTACCTGGGCCTCCTCTAGGTCGACTCAGCCTTGAGTACCTGGAGTGGTGTAAAAAGGTCAGCGCTAGGGAGACAAAGGTGACAGGGCGTGTTGCGAGCTAACCACCCCGTCGTATGCCTTGCCAGCCTTTATTGGTGCTCGCTAACAGCAATTGCCCCAACAGTCCGTTAAGGCTATAGGGTGGTCTTTGTATTTGTCTTTGTCTTGTGTTGCCAAATATGGTGGCACAGTGGGGAGCACAGATGGCGCATCTGTCAGTCATCTCAGTCAGTTAACCCATAACACTTGGCTCTGTCCTGTAACCACGTGGCCTCAAGGTGCATATAGCCTGACACAAGCGCTGTGGTGATGTCACCACCACTTATTGGCGAATGACGGCCGTTGTAGTTTCGTGTATGTGATCAGAACTAAGTCCCATCAGTCAGCTCCTCCGGCAAGTAAGGCTGAATTGGCTGGGTCGTATAGCCCATGTGCACATCCACTGCACGCTCAAGCAGATTCTGTTGTGCCGGATAGAGGAGGCTACACAGCGCGGATCTGGGCGTTCCTTTGTCTCTCGGCGCGATCCTAAGCGCGCGTCCCCCGCACAACGCACTTTTAAGCCCCGCGTCCGTATATGCGGCGTGCTAATCGTCCGGCGCCGCCGCTTCCCCGCTCGCTCACAGAGGCCGGCACGTACGAGCTGACAGCGCAGGTGACGAGCCCCGGTGGGCGCACGGAGGAAGCCGAGATCGTGGAGGGCGACGACGGCACATACAGCGTGCGCTTCGTGCCGCGCGAGACCGGCGCGCACACCGTCGCCGTGCGCTACCGCGGGCAGCACGTGCCCGGCAGCCCCTTCCAGTTCACGGTGGGGCCGCTCGGAGAGGGAGGTCCCAACAAGGTGCGCGCCAGCGGGCCGGGGCTGGAGCGAGGGGAGGCCGGCATGCCGGGTGAGTGTGCATATTCGCGCGTGTGCACACGTGCAAAAGCGATACTCTCATCTTATATTTATAGAGCGCCTTAAATCGAGGTGCTTCGTGTGATTTTCAAAAATGGTACGAGACATTATTTACATGGCAGGGGCGTACAAGGGATGAGGAATGGGTGACCACAATAGAGGGTACGTAGGGGTAAGGGAAGGGTAGGGGAGGGAAGCAATGGAGGGGCGAGGGGAGTTAAAAGGAAGAGAATGGGCAATGGTAGCCTTCTTATAGCGCGAGGATATCACGAAGAAAGGCACCGCTGTGTTTCACAGATACAGGCTGCAGTCGTTTTCGTAGTCGGGGGGCATAGTTGCTGTGCGTGTGATCCCAATTGAGTCGTTTGCGGTGTAATTTTATGAATCTGGCAAAGTTGGACCATGACGCTGGCACACAGTGGTTGGCTCATTAAAAATGACGTCTCGGGATCTTTAACGTCCGCTATGAAGCAGGTGACATGTAGTCTTTTTTTATTAATGTATACCGCGGTAATAACCAGGGAGGCTTGATGCATTCGAATCACGAAACGCGTTACCGCTGGAACGCGCCACCATCACAAATCTATAACTCCACACCCGTGAAGAAACTTATTAAAAACATGACATATTTTAGAGTGTTGACATCTCTCACCAACGTCGATCATCATCATAATCGGCCATTTTCATTCCGCTGCTGGATGAAGCCCTCCCCAAGACGCCGTCACCTCTCATGATCCTGGGGTGCAAGAATCCGCCCGGCACCCACGCTCGCACTGAGCTCGAAGCTCGATCCCGAGCATCGGCTGTCACTGATGCAACATTCAGTTGTCCGTTGAGAAGAGAGTCAGATGCTCTTCAGAGCTCGGTGGGGAGGCCTCGATGCGAAGGACTCCGTGCAGACTCTGACGAGAGACAAAATCTTTCCGTATGGAGACGGAGGCGAAGCCACGGCCGCTTGACCACGCTAGCGCTGCTCATTTCAATTTCGCCAGCTTGAAAGAGCCTCATTAACACCGTTGCCACAGCCCCCATTAACACTCCACCCTCCGTAATGTCGTGTCACCTTCCCCCCACACAGCGGAGTTCAGCATCTGGACGCGGGAGGCGGGGGCTGGGGGGCTCTCCATCGCCATCGAGGGGCCCAGCAAGGCCGAGATCTCATTTGAGGATCGCAAGGACGGCTCCTGCGGGGTCTCTTACGTCGTCACCGAACCCGGTGAGTTAATCGTCAACTTCATCGTCGCCGTCATCATTATCATCATAATAATCATTTAAATCAGCAGCAGCTGCATCATCACCCTCGTTTGAATATCAATGTATGAAAATTAAGAAAAGGCTTCAATTTCTTTGATATTGGCTAAAAGGTCCCAAAGACTTAAATATAACTGTCGGCTTCTTTGAAGTTGAAACCCTGGGCCTAAGGTTGGGATTATTTAGGACGAGGGTTGGGTGTTTGGGTAGGACGATAGACTAGAGTTTGGAGGTTGGAGTTGAGTTTTGGGTTAGGAAGCCTCAGTTATGGCTATGGTTAGGGCTCGAAGGAGTTAGGGATTAGTGGTTTAGGCTCGGGCTAGGTTAGGGGTTAGAGCGAGGATTCGAGGTTCAGGATCAAGCGGTTGGTGCTCGTATTAGAGTTTCAGTTATGGTTATTGTATTAGGCACAGTGGTGACATCCCACACACTCACCCTCACTCTCTCCCTCCCAGCCTCACCCTCACCCTCACGACCACACTCTCATCCTGTCTCCGTCCCCACAGGCGACTACGAGGTGTCCATCCGGTTCAATGACGAGCACATCCCCGACTCGCCCTTCACCGTGCCTGTGTCGGTGCCATCCGAGGAGGCCAGGCGCCTCACCGTAGCCAGCCTGCAGGTGAGCCACCCGCCCCTCAGGGCTCGTGGTCAGATTGTGTTTGAGCCGGCTGCGCCTCCAGCCGGGCGACAGCGGCCGAAGGTTCAACGATGTCCTAATCCTCACGTGACCTCGACATTCATTAGACCCCGGCCTCGACCCCCGGGCCCGGGTGACCCCTGCGCCGCCGCACGGTCACCGAGCAGTGACGGTGTCAGATGAGGCAATCGGCGTCATAGACACCCGTCAGTCGAGCGGCTCGACGCTTCGCCTGCCGTGTTTATGATGTTGAGCCGATCGGCGATTGTAGTCACGTCGAGCTTTGCAGACGCCACCGCCGCCGCGCCTCAGCGATTTTATTTTTTAAATAAACAATCGAGGCCTTAGGCCACGTCACAAAGTCTTCCGCGGTCATCCCGCATGCGCGGTGCGGGGTGGCGATAACGACACCGAGCGGTAGCCGATATCGCCCGACACGGGGGTGAGACCCGGCCAACGAGCTCGCTATCGTCCCTGCATCCTCGCCCCTAACGCCTCCGCATTGCGCCTCTCTCCCCGCAGGAATCGGGGCTCAAGATAAACCAGCCGGCATCGTTTGCGGTGCAGCTGAATGGCGCGCGCGGCTCCCTCGACGCCAAGATGCTGTCTCCGTCAGGCGCCCTGGAGGCCTGCAGCATCACAGAGATCGACGCAGGTGAGGACTCCGCACGGGCGAGGGGTGACGGGCGATCTGGGGATGCCTTTGTCCAGCAGTGGATTGAGCATGACTGATGGTTTCAGTTTCAGTTTATTTATTTTGGTATAGCCCTGTGAGCCATTCAGCTCTTGAATCGGGTGCAACCACAACAGACAAAAAAAAACAAAAACACGAACAAGAAAACATCTTAAAGTGACTATGTGACTGTGCAAACAGAAAATCCATGAAAAAAAACAGCAAAATAATCCTGAAAAGAGCACCGTACACCAACGCTGTGTGCAAAAAATCCCAGTGGGATGCAAATCAAACAACAACAACCACAAGAAAACTTAGATTAAGGCCGTCAGTCTAACTCCGTACTACAACAAAACAAACATGTCCAAACCAACAAACTTTTCGAAATCACCAAAGAATAAAGCCATAATTGCAACGTAACAGTGATCATAGGGACTGTGACCGAATTTTTACAATAAACTACATAAATAACATGTAACACCAAATCCTAAAGCCATAGCTGGCTGCATGAGTTACTCCACAACCACAGAAGCATCAGTCGGAGTATCAAGTTTTTCAATGCACCTTTAAGATCAGCACGCTAAATCAAAATACAGATAATACTTTGCAGCGTCATCCGGACCGAAACATTTTATTTTATTTTACGCCAATGAATAGCAGTGACAGCTAGGGTTGTACAACTCCTCTAGAGCAGTTTTGAGAGAAGATCTCATTGGTAGCGATTCCAGTTGCAGTTTATTGGCAATAGCATTCCATATCCTGGGGGCATCAATAGCAAAGGCCCATCCTCCAGTTTTTATACGGCAATAGGGAATGTGAAGCTGGTAAATGAGCGAAGACCCGAGGTCAAATTTGTTCTTTTAAACAGTGAGGAGATCCAACAGGTAGTCTGCGGATTTTTTTGAAAGCACATCGTGAATAAATAAGATCTGGTGCACAAGCCGTCGAACATTAATAGATGTTAAGTTTGACCCAATGTAGAGATCACAGTGGTGAGTCCTATATGGGCAGTTTAATGTAAATCTTAAGGCCGAGTGATAGATGGAATCGAGCTTCTTCAGTACAGTACTTGGGGCTGATTTATACACGATATCACAGTAGTCAAGAAGAGGCAGTATGGTATCTTTTATCAATTCCAAACGGAACATTGGGGGGAAGCAGCGCTTGTGTCGCTACAGAAAACCAATTTTTATCTTTGTCTTTTTACCAATATAATCAATGTGATCTTCAAAATTCAGTTTTGAATCCAGGATGACCCCAAGATACTTATAGATCTTGACTTGCTCTATTTGATAATTATTTAAGGAATGTAATTGGAGAAAAATAACTTCCTGCTTTAGTCCTGGTGAGAAGCATAGCACCTTGGTTTTGGAGGTATTCAGGACTAGTTTAAGAGCAACTAGCTGATGTTGTAGTTTGTTGAAATCACCCTGTAGCTTAGCAATCACGTCATCCAGAGAGCGGCCAGCAGTAAACAGTATCATGTCATCTGCAAAAAGATTTACCCTGGAATGATCCAGGTCAGTGCCCAAGTCATTGACATAAAGAGAGAACAAAAGGGGGCCGAGGATGGAACCCTGTGGAACCCCTTTTGTTATCTTAACACTGTTTGACCTCCAAGCATCTGTGAATGCAGTTTGGGTGCGAGAAACGAGGTAATTTTGTGACCATTTTACTGCGTTTTCTGAAAAACCGAGGCAACTTAGTTTACTTTGGACAGGTCTAGAAAAAGACAGGCACAGTACTGCTTATTATCAAGGCTACTGTAAATGTGATTCAGAGAGTCTAATGCAGCAGATGTGGTGCTGTATTTTTTTCGGAACCCAGATTGTTTTAGATGTAGTAGATTGTTGGTGGACAGGAAACTGCTAATTTGGTAGGTCAATAATTTTTCAAAAATTTTCATCAACGGGGACAAAATTGAGATAGGTCGGTAGTTATTTGGATCATCTTTAGGGCCCCCTTTGTGAAGTGGACGGACATAGGAATGTTTCCTTTCTAGAGGAACTGATGCTTCTTTGATGAAGACGATGGTTCCGGTGCTCACGATCACGGTGCCACCATCTGACGAAGTTGTTGGGTGGGCGGGCGACATGGCATGGAGACGGATGTGAAGTCGAGAGAAATGAGGTAGAGGTTTGAGACGGGGACAAGATTATTGAGGATCTTGAAGATAGTGAAGAGAGACAAAGAGATGTAGATGACTGAAAGACAATCACAGAGAGAAACAGCAACACAGGAAGAGACACAGTGAAACAGACACAGTGGGTTGAGTGAGTTCACGGAGGATCGCGATAGTCGCTTCATCGCATGTCGAGCGCTTGCCACTACTCACCGCCAGTTGTTTAATCCAATCCACGCCTCTGGTCTCTGTGCCGCGTTCCGCACGCAGACAAGTTCGCGGTGCGGTTCCTGCCCAGGGAGAACGGCACGCACAGCGTGGAGGTGAAGTTCAACGGGAGCCACATCCCCGGCAGCCCCTTCCGCGTGCGCGTCGGCGACCCTGGCCAGACCGGCGACCCCAGCCTCGTGTCGGTGTATGGAGCCGGGCTCGAGGGCGGCACCACCGGTACGGCCATGCCGGCACACACCGCACACTGGCACGGATGGGTTGGGGTCACAACGGCACCTGTGGGATCATAACGGACGCTCTGGCACACGCGGGAGTCACGTGGATTGATAGTGGCACGCATTGCACACACTGGCTTGAGTTGGTTCACAGTAGCACACATTTGCACATAGCGACGTATGGAGCATGTACATGTGTGTTGAACTTCTTTCGCACCGTACGTAGCCGACCGTACTTATCAGAGGTGACATACATTGGCTCTGGAGCATACCGGATGAACACGGGGAGATGCTCACAAACACGGGTTGTATAATACTGCCAAGAAAGGTCCCATAGTGTAGCTGCTCACCCTGAACTATAAATGCCCTGATAGTGCATTGTCTTTGTGCTGTTAGCTTTTTGGCGTTCTCTGGTCTAACACTTTGAGACTCGGCTCAAAAGAAAGCTGTCTCTGGTGTGGACCAATCGGTTTGAAAGACAATGCATATATTATCAGAGCAGGTTTTTTGTTTGCATGGTCACCATAAGTACGTGTGGTTAATGGAGACAGGATTCCTTAAAAAAGGATTCTGTTTGGTGTTTTAACATCTTAACACAACTGTTTTATTGCCAGAAAGGTAAAACCTATTGTTAAACACGGGTTTGCACTGGCACACGTTGAATCAAAATGGCGCGCAGCGGCAGCAACGCGATTGCAGCGGCAATGCACGTGTGGAATATTGACCCGGTGCGTGACGGTGCTTGCGATGGCCCACGTTGGCCGGGGGTGCAGGCTCACCGGCGGAATTTGTGGTGGACACGAGGCGTGCCGGCGCCGGCGCCCTGGCCGTCACGGTGGAGGGGCCCTCCAAGGCTAAGTTGGACTGCGTGGAGAGCTCCGAGGGCTACCGCGTCAACTACACGCCCATGGCGCCCGGCATCTACAACATCTCCGTCAAGTACGGCGGTCCCGGCCACGTGCCCGGCAGCCCCTACAAGGCAAAGGTCACAGGTTCGTGCGAGTATGGGGAAGTATGGCCGCCACGATGTGCAAGTTAGGGCTACGAGGATTTGTCGATCGTAATCACCTACTTTGTTACTCCGGCACCGTTAAAATCAAAGGCCGGAAACCCTCGACAAGCCACGCCCAGCGTGGCGTGGCTGACGGTGATGCTGATTTTGTCACCGAGCCCTGCCCATCACATCCCATTCAGCGGCACATGTGGCAGCAGGCGAGACTTTTTTCTCAACTGTTTCCGTGTTGTCCTATTAGTCGAGCGATCAAACCGATAATCGTTGGAGTGATCGGTTACTCATGTAATCTCATTACAGCCCGGCCCTTGTGGACAGATGAAATTTATTGAATTCTCAACAATCCTCAATGAAAATAAATATAATTTAGTTTACGTGTTATTCACACGATCATTCTTATAGCACAAGGGTTACCGTAAAGGAGGGTGCTGCTGTGTTTCCCAACAATCTTTAGTATTTTCGCAGTAGGGGGGCAATGTTGCTGTGTGGATTCCCAATTGGGTAATCTACAGATAGTTTTTCCCATTTGTAAAATTGGACCATGGCACCAGCACGCAATGGCATACTAAGTACATTTATAAATGCACCACTCTTATAACTGAGGTTACCATCGAATGGGTATCATGAATGACGTCGTGAAATCTTTAACGTCCACACTGTGACGCAAACGGCACGCATTTTATGGTTTCTAAACAGGCAGTATTAACCAGGGCAGCCTGCCGATATCGAACCGCAAACCTCTGCAGCAAGTGGCGAGTGTGCTATCACTGGGCTGCACCACCGTCCCAAGGTTGCACGACGAATTTTTGCGCTATCCGTTCCACGGAGGGGGGGGTGACCCTGACACCGCCGCGTTCACCAGCACTCACAGATCTCACCCCACCGCAACATCATTGACTGCCAAGTAAAGTGAGTGGGCTTGGGCAGGACGTGTCGCGGGGCAGTGGGGGGGGGCCGATGGCCGGTGGTCTAGGCTTATGAGAGCGCGGTGGCAGCACAAGGAAGGAACACGCCCCGACCATTCGGATTTCCAGGCCCAGCCATTTAGGGTTGAGTTCGCACCGAAGCAGCGTCGAGGAGCGACGGCGGCTCGTGCAGACACACGCTTGACCCTTGCCCCTCCCGCCCTCCCGCTCCAGGCCCTCGCCTCGCAGGAGGCCACAGCTCGCACGAGACGTCCACAGTGCTGGTGGAGACGGTCACCAAGTCATCCTCGAAGGCCTCCTCCTCGACAGCCGCTGTGGCCACCACCTCGTCATCCTCATCATCGGCGAGCGCCCTCACAGGGACGGTGTCCGCCACCAGGTTCACGTCCGACGCGACCAAGGTGCGCGGCGATTGTGCCTCCCGGCCGAGCTAAGGGAGACCTCTCTCTCCCTCCCGCTCTCTTTATTACAACAGAGGTTCAGAGCATCGATGCGTTATGGCCGTCCATCCGTGTGTCTGTAACGTGGGCTCATGGTAACGGGACAAGCAGCGACCTCTGACATTCAGAAGGTTACGTGCGAGCCGAGGAGAGCGTGATGAGAGCGGAGCGTGATGAGAGCGGAGCGGAGGGAGAGTGTGAATGACGGGACGTGCGTGCCTGCTTTGCCGTAGGTGGTGGCGCGGGGACCTGGGCTAACAAAGGCCTACACGGCACAGAAGAACACCTTCACTGTGGATTGCAGCAACGCCGGTGAGGCCCCCATGTGCTCGCACACCTTGAGTTGATGTGTGCGTATTGCTTCAATGGCTCCGTAGATTTGCGACTGTGTGGTCTCACACAGAGACTCATTGACTCAGAGACCCACAGACTCACTTCGAGATCCACAGACTCACATAGAGCCCATAGAAGTTCATGAATGTGTGGTCGACACTCTGGTCAGTGGTTCTGCAATGGCATGCTGGGACTTCTACGAATCTCCAGCGTGAAGGTGGCAGTGGGTGGATCTGTCAGGCGGTGTGCCGGTTCGAGCTTCCACCAAACCTCGTATTCAAGTCAGAGATTCCATCCTGCTGAGGTTCTTGAGTGGGCTCGGCGATGGTCAGGTTGCTTGTTCAGAGTTCTCGGTGTTAAAATAAAGACAAACTCAACATGGACACAGCTCTTCTCTACTTGCAAGCTGTTCATGTAGCCTGTAGCTCTGCTATCTGCTTAATAAGGGAGAACAGTAATGCACACGCATGGATCCTGCAACACTTTCCAACATGCGAGTCCCTAAATCCAACCTCTCTCACCGACTCATTCATCTTTCTTCTGCTCACCATGCCAAGCCCCGCCTTTCACAAAGATAAAGACCCCCCCCCCCCCCCCCCGATGGACAGAGCAAGTTCTGTTAGCGAGCACTTATGAAGCCTGGCAGGGCACACAAGGGGATGGGTGGCCAGCACCACGCCCGGCCGCCTTTGTCTCCCCAGTGCTGGTGTTTTACATACCACACCAGGTGCCCATTTAAGAATGAGTCAACCTAGTGAAGGGCCATGACTAGTTCAGATTTCGGTCACTCGAGCCGCCGTGTTCATAGCGCAACGCGCTAACCACTATGCCACCACTCTTCCCCCCGCGTCCCACCCCCCAAAGGTACCAACATGCTGATGGTGGGGGTGCACGGGCCCCGCACGCCGTGCGAGGAAGTGCACGTGAAGCACATGGGCAACCGCGTCTACAATGTTACCTACATGGTGAAGGAGAAGGGCGACTACGTCCTCATCGTCAAGTGGGGTGACGACGGCATCCCCGGCAGCCCCTTCCACGTCACCGTGCCCTAGGGCGGTGGCCACCAGTGGGACATGGGGCCGGGCAGCTACGGCTAGGGTTCGCCGCGACGACAATACGGCGATGATGATCGTGCGACGACGATACCGCGACGCGTTTCCGTACGGACGATGCCATCCGCGGTAACCGTATCGTCTATTTGGTAGAATGTCACCGTGATTGTCGTAACTCAATTTATTTTATTTGCTGACGAAATATTTTAAAGATTTTTTTGTATTTATCACGGTTGCTGAGCACAGCCCCCAAGCCCCCCCCCTCCTCCAAGGCACGGTAATTAAAGTTCCCAAGTAACCAGCTCGTCGTGCCCATTACTGTAAATCAGTCCTTTGCAAAATGTTTTCTGGAGGTATTAAAGGCATGATGATCATACCACACCGTGTCCGCGTTAATCCGATTACTTCACGACTCCTTGCGCGACGGGCAGCACGTGCGTCCTGCGCGTCACAGGGTCGTCAAGTGGTGATGATGGACCTACTCACAGCAGTGGTGCAGATTGAATTACTCATGGCAGGCTTTCGCTGAGTTGAATGTGGTGAAGTGATCTGTATTCACTTTAGAAGTGCAGCAAAAGCACAAGCACTATCAAATTAAATCGTGAACTAGGATTGGAAGTTACGGCAAACTAATATCGTGATTATTGGAAAGAAAAAATGTCGTTATCTTGAAAAATTATCTCGCAGTCAGCCTGAGCCACAATGGGCGACCAGGTGGGCGACTCGTACTCGCTCATCCACGTGTAGACACGCGCACTTGCACGTACAGATGCACAGAACACACAGACACATGGGCATGCACACGCGTGCAAATATTCGCAGATACATACACAGATATACGAGCACACGTGTTGGCAGATACTATATAGACACAAAGCACAACAACCGCCATTTACCACGAATTGGCGGTGACGTCACCATGGCGCCTGTGCCAGGCCATGTGCACGTTAAGGCCACGTGAAGTGTCGAATGCCTGATAGCAGGAAGGTCACGAGACAGACTCAGGTGCCATGGGTCGACTGATTGAGATGACCGGCCGATGCACCAACTGTGCATTCCGCTCATTGGTTTGAGCATCACTCCTCTGCCCGCCCTCCTTTGTTGCTGGAGCGCGACTTGTCTCCAACTACCCAGTAGCGTCCTTCACGAGCCTCCTCCACAGAGGCTGATCTTGACACTGCTGGTACCAGTCATCAGCAAGTACACTCAGCTCCACGTCCTCTTGTACCACATCACTCCTCTAGCCCATGCCGTGCCTGTTTAGCACCTTCTATCCAGCCGAACAAAAGCTGTTTAGGCATGCGTTGGTTGGGCATGTGGGCTACATGACCAACCAAAGCAGCCTTGCCTGCCTGAGGAGCTCACCGATGGGACTTTGTCCAGATCTTTCAAGTATTTGTGAGCTCACACAATCCAACCTGGTTAAACCCAGGATGGATTGTAGGCAGGCCAGTGTAAATGTTTCTAACCGGTGAAGATGTTCCATTAGGTGGTCCACGTTTCGCAAGCATAGAGAAGAGAGGGCATAACCGTGGCCAAGAAGACCCGAAGCTTCGTGTGAGGCCACAGACCAGGTAGCTTTCACACAGCGTTACGCTGCCGATGAAAAGATAATGTTGCTCGGTTGATTCGGAGTGTGACCTCTGCTGTCAAACCAGAGCCGGTCATGCTCACACTGCCCAGGTATGGAAAACTCTCCACTCTCTCCACAACTGCCCCATCACCAATTGGGTGTGGTGGGGGTGGTGTCCGATGGTACAAAATACCCAGGCAGTTTCTTAGTTGTGGTGGGGCTGATGGTAAGGCTCCACCTCTTAGTGGCACGCTCCAGGTTCAGCAGCAGCGCCTCCAAACTCCTCCTCTGAGTGAGCAGCAATCACCAGATTATCGGCATACATAACGTGGTTGACCAATAGAGAGCCATCCCTTTACCGTACCCGGGCATCGATTAGTCTCCCATTGTATCTGTACCAGACGGAAATTCCTCCGGTACAGCCATCGAAGGCTTCACGAACTACGTGGTCGAAAAGATGTTAAATAATGTGGGAGCCAGAGGACATCCCAGTCGCACCCCAAGGTGAACAGGGAATGGCTCCGACTCCCGGCCACATAGTTTTACTCAGGCCCACTCATCATCATGAGCGTCCTTAATAAATCTGACCGTAGTCAGGGACTCCGAAAGTACTAAGAACAACCCAGAGCCGAGAACTACTGATGGTAGCACACACACACACAAGTGCACACACACACAGATCCACAAACACACTCACAGGAGCGGGCGGGCGCGCGCGTGCGTCTCGCCTCACTGGTGGCGCCGAGTCCCATCTGACTTCACTTGCAAGGTAACACTTTTACGCTGCCTCTTAGCCACAGATACATCCTTGTCACTTAAAACACGCTTCGGAGTCATGCTGCTGAAGGATCACGTACCCACAACGTTACATTCAATGACAAAAATACTGTACTCAACACTAATGTACAGCAGTAAACTTTAACACTAATTATACAGGGTAAATACAGAGTACACGATCACCAAAATCCTGGACATAAATAATACCGTACATGAAATATTTTAGCATAGACACACGCACAAATACTCAATACACTCGTCAGTAACTCTGAGGCTTCAAAATAAAAACAAAGAATCGGTGACATTTCTGCCTATGACCTTCATATCACAGAGAAAAATAGCGAGAAGCCAGAGAGAGTTGATGTGGGTTGGGACGCACAGTTGCGAATCTCCACATCACCCGGAGTGCGCTGCTCCAACTCGTCCAATGTGGGAATCCAAGCGAGGGTTGAGTCTGGGAAGCAGCCCACGGCCCCTGCTGCAGCAGCAGCAAGGGCCGTGGGCGGTGGTGGACCACGGAGACACTTCGTAGTGGCGGGCATCGGCAGCCAATCTCATTGCTGCCGGGCCCTGCTCTGATCGCGCATTCACCAATCCGCATTACTGACCAGCGGGGTGCAGCGTGGCTCAGATAACTCCCCACCACCCACGTGGCATGCGGAGCCCTCATCCAGCAGTGGATTGCCTAAAATTAACTTTACACGTTTACACAAAGATCCCCCGTGTAGCCTGAACAGACTTAGGGAAAGTGGTGTTTAGCGAGCACCTACGAAGGCCGGCACGGCACATAAGGGGGTGGGGTGGCCAGCACCACGCCCGGCCGCCTTTGTCTCCTTAATGGCGATGCTCACATTCTAGTTAAGCGTTCGTTTTCTTTTTAAAGTCAGGTCTTAGTTTCACCTGGGTCTGTCTGGGTCAGTAATTTATAAATAACCACATCAGGCACGCCACATCCGGTATACATATTGCTATGGTTATTAGTCACCTTCCTACCCTAGTCTACTAGCGACCCAGAATATAAAATGCAACCATCGAGTGCGGCCTTCACACTGACTCTGTGGGCACAGCGCAGGCTTTGCTCGTGTGCCCAATTGTTGCCCTCGTCGCTGACCGTTCTGTGCCGTCGAGTTTCGTTCGAGGTGCACCGGGCTCGGCACCGCCAGCGTGCCCCACGCGACGTCCACCTCCAAAGTGCAGCAGCGGCCATCAGCAGCTGGTGGCCAAGCGGCGCATCGTCCTGGCCCATTGTGCAGTGCCCAGCCGATCGTTTTGTTTCAAGATCACGGTAAATGCAGTGGGGTGTGTTGCAGGCAAGTGGAGATGAAGCATCCGAGGTATCAGGTTATAAGAGATGCCAATTATTAAAGGTTAACACCAAAATAATTCTAGAATGTAGGGACGTTTTGTCATTTTGGTGAGCCACGTCACTATTGGAAATGCATTTTGACTTCTTTCGGACCATGCATAGCCAACTGTGCTGATCGGATGTGCGGGGGAAGGACAACAAACTAAACACAGGAATCTAGTAGAATAGGTTTTCCCCTTTTTTCTGGCAACAAAACAGGTGTGTTAAGATGTTAAAACACCAAACTGAAACCTTTTATAAGGAATCATGTGTGCATTAACCGCAATATTTGTGGTCAGAATGCAAACATACTGATAGTATGCATTGTCTTTGAAACTGATTGGTCCACACCAGAGACAGCTTTCTTTCGAGCCTAGTCTCAAACGGTGTTAGACCAGAGGTCGTCAAAAGGCGATATCTGGTCTAACACTTTGAGACTAGGCTCGAAAGAAAGCTGTCTCTGGTGCGGACCAATCAGCTTCAATGACAATGCATATGCTAGTTTTTTTTTCATTCTGACCACAAGTATTGCGGTTAATGAACACATGATTCCTTGTAAAAGGTTTCAGTTTGGTGTTTCAACATCTTAACACCTGTTTTGTTGCCATAAAAAGGGGAAAACCTATTATCATCTTAATTTGGTGCTTTCGTGACTGCAGGAATTACTCTTTGTTTTTTTCGGTAAAGTCACGTAGAAATGTTATTTTATTATTTCTTATTTCTACGTGACTTTTCTGAAAAAACCAAAGATTAATTTCTGCAGTCACGAAAGCACCAAATCAAGTTGAACCACCTCTACGGGGAGGTATGAAGTATGTGTCTTTGTGTTGTCTGTGTCTTCGTGTATGTGTCGTGTCTCTCTCTCAAATGTCACACTTAACTTAAGTTTGTGTCTCTATGTTGTCTCTACCTGTGTTTCTGCCTTTGTGTCTACGTGTATGTGTCTTGTCTCTCCCCACAGTCCCTGTGGACATGCTAATCTGATTTCTGTGCCCCCTTCCCCCCCCTCACCACGCTGTAGCGGCATGTGCGGTGGCTCTTAAACTTACTCATGCCAGTCCATGCTAATTTGTATTCCTTTGCTCTGTCTCCGCCCCCCCTCCCTCCCCCTCTATTTAAGGCTTCGACAGAGAAGCATTGTTTCACTGTTTCCCATGTGTGTCTCTCTCTGTGTCTCTGTACTCTATCACTCTTAACCTATAATTTAGCAATCTTTGAAATAACGTAATCAGCCAGACCATGCGTTGTGTTTTGACCGACCCTCTGTGCTGCATTATATTGTTTCCAAATTTTACTAAATCTTGTTCAATTTGATGTGCTTCTCCATCTCTGTTTCCTCTCTTTCTGAAATTTAGCTCATCTATACCTGATGATGATTGCTTGCGTTGCAATCGAAACGTCGTATGCTATTATGTAATTTTATTTTATTATTTCTACTATTATCATATGTTGGTACTGGTGTAGTGGCATCGCTGGATGCCACTGCAGGATACATTGAGCCGGCCTGTGAGACGAGACCCCTCTAAGAAGCCCGAGAAGGGAGGCCTGGAAAGGGGCGGACGGAGCTCCCTGGGCTGGGAATATAAACCGGAACCCCGAACAGGTTAGGGGGGCTGCCGACGAGAAGCCGGAAGCCATCATGCCAGGAGAAGACCTGCCGATAGAGGAGACCCGGACCCAAGCTATGGTCCGGTCGTGGCTAGCTACCCCGTGCAGACGGGGAGGATTAGCCCGGAGGAGATACCTCCCTGGGGAAGCTGACAACGGGGCAGCTAGACCCTTCCGTGTGTATTAGGGGAAGTTGTAATAAACGTGTTGCATCCACGCCGTCTCCGAGTGTCTCTGAGCGGGACACTACACTGGCAAAGGAGGTCCCATGATTTAACAAAAATATATTCTAAAGAAGTTCGTTTTCAATGTAAATTTAATAGTGAGCATATCCAGTAGTTGAAGATGTTTCATGCTCCTTGAGAAAATTTTACGGCATCCTGGTCTCTTGAATTCTCAAATAGTTAAGCAAACTAAAGTTGAAAATTTTTAAGTCTATAGTTCTAAGTCGGCATCCAAAATTGACTTCGTTAATTGATTATAATCGATTACGTCCAGATGTTAACCAGGAAAGGCTAGATGAAACGTCAGTGATATAGGTCTCATTTGAAACATAATGGAGCTTATTGGGATGTCAGCTGCTTTATGGGAATTCAGTTATTTTCACATTAAATTCAACAGGAAGCACTCGCAGGTCACTTTATTTTTAAAAACACCAGCAACAGCGAACACAATACGTAGATTCTGTGAAAGTGATATCTGAACCTGTTCTGGGCCTCCCTTTGTTCAACTTAGCCTTAAATGAGTTCCTGGTGTGGTATGTAAATATTAGCAGGCATGGTTCTGGCCATACCATCTTCTCCTGCACTGTGCAAGTCTAAATAGATGCTCTCTAACAGAACTCGTCTAGTCTGAAGGGGTATGCGGGGGATCTTTGTGTATAAGGGGGAGTGATTTGGCCACCCCGGTTCGATGACCAACCATGTTGAATATCAGTGGCAAGTGGTTTTTGATCATGAACCTCTCCTAGGCTTCTGTGATGGTATGACACTTACTTATTGGGATGAAACCAAAAATGAACACCTGGTTCAGTTTTTAAACATCACCAATGGGGAGGCAAACAACCCAGTGTGGCGCTCACCACACCACCCTCTTGTGCACCTTGCTGGCATTAATTGGTGTTCATGAAGACCACTTGCCGCCACAAGACTGTAGGCTTAAACAGCAAGTGGTTGAATTTCGATTTAAAGCTTTCGTGACTGCAGGTATTCATATTCTTGGTTCTTTCGGTAAAGTCACGTTGAAGGGAAATAATAAAAATACAATTTAGTTATGTGTATTATTTTATTATTTCTCTTCTACGTGACTTTACCGAAAGAACCAAGAATATAAAGAGGAAGTGGTTGATACTCTTTGGTTCTATTCGGTAAAGTCACGTAGGTAAAAAATAAAACAAAAATCATGTTCCGGCCACAACACAAGTGGCCTTCATCAGGTGAAGGGACCGTGCTGTCATGAGGACAGCGTTGGAGTGAAAACAGCCAAGCCCAGGTCGCGTCCTTTAAGCTGTGTGGGATGAAACAAAACACTTTGACAAAAGAATGAGCATAAAAAGGAGCATGATGTACGTAGGAGGTACATGATGGACCATGATGGACCAGGCGCGGGGGGGGAGTTTACATAATGTTGGTGTGGAGAGAAATAAGCAGCTGTGAAAGTTTGGGATACCACTACTTGAAAAAATATACTGTACCATTGAAAATTAGTTTCATGTTTGGTTTGATTTAGAACATCTTTCCAATGATTGCTTAATTTGAAACCATCCTCTCGGTTGAAATTGTGTCTGTGTTTGTAAATCTGAATTGCCTCGTGGACAAATCTCTCATAAAAACCCGTGGGTTTGCAGAGAACCTTGGTATCGGAGAAAACTATATCGTGATCACCCACAGCGTTGTAACAGTGATCAGCTACGGCAGAATAATTCGTTCTGCCGTGTTTCAAATCTGATTTTGTGCTCGCGAATTCGGTCAGAGACATGTTGCTTCGTCTCCCCGATATAGCAATCACCACAAGTGCAGCTCAATTTGTAAACCCCGGGGTACTGTAAGTCAGGAACGACATCCTTCACGGATGGGATCAGGTCACGTATTTTGTGTACTGTATTGAACCGGACCAGGATCTTGTGTTTGTTTAGAATTTTGGAGATCTTTTTAGTAACACCTGCTATATATGGTAGTGTGATGGTTTTGACTGGAGTATCAAGTGGTTGTTTCTGTATGGAGGGAGAAACAGCTTGGCAGATGGTACGGTCAGAGTATCCGTTTCTCTTGAGGGCCAGGTGTACATGTTTTGTAAATCTGAATTGCCACGAGGCAATTCAGATTTACAAACACAGACACAATTTCAACCAAGAGGATGATTTCAAATAAAGCAATCATTGGAAAGATGTTCTAAATCAAACCAAACATTAAACTAATTTTCAATGGTACAGTATATTTTTTCAAGTAGTGGTATCCCAAACTTTCACAGCTGCTTATTTCTCTCCACACTAACATTATGTAAACTCCCCCCCCCCCCCGCGCTTGGTCCATCATGGTCCATCATGTACCTCCTACGTACATCATGCTCATTTTTATGCTAATTCCTTTGTCAAAGCGTTTTGTTTCCTCCCACACAGCTTAAAGGACGCGACCTGGGCTTGGCTGTTTTCACTCCAACGCTGTCCTCATGACAGCACGGTCCCTTCACCTGATGAAGGCCACTTGTGTTGTGGCCAAAACGTCGTGATTTTTGTTGTTTTATTTTTCACCTACGTGACTTTACCGAATAGAACCAAAGAGTATGGATCCTTGCAGTCACGAAAGCTTCAAATCTGGAAAGGAAGTCGTTGGTTTAGCAAGCACACTTCACTGCTATAGTACTCGCCCTGCTGGTAGAGTGAGCATCCGAGCTTGGTCAAGTTGAACTAAAATGACCGTACTGGACCATTACAAATACAACGTTAGCAGTGACAGACTGCTAGGTCTGAGTGTTACTGCACCCACTGCTATGCCAAGTCAGCCCGGCACTGCTCAGGAGGCGACAGGTTGTTTTTCCACTGCAAAAGCCGAGTCACTGCGTCACGCGTGATGCGCGTAGATGACGTGGTGATGCTGTGTTCTCACATTGTGTTTAACAATGGTGTTCACCAACAGCCCGTCATAGCAGACGGTTTATTATCAACAGGTACCATCTACGGGTCGTACCTGTTGATGTACTTGGTACTGGAGGCCTGTAACTCCGCATCAATTCGTCAATTGACTTAATAGCATTCACAACACATGCACCAAATCGTGTGTGTAGGAACCAGTTCTTTATTATTTATGCAAATTATATGCAAATGTTAACTTAGGCTAATGAAGCATACGAGACTGACAAGGCAGACAACTAATTACACGGACACAACAGATCAGGCTGCATGAACAAGATAGGTAACAAGACAGTGCAGACAGTAAAGCACAATGAGATGGATTATTAGACAACAAATGGGACACAGCATATATACAACAGGACAGACCACACAAACCAAATACAATAAATGAACGTATTGGTAGTATGCTGGTGCAGCATAATACACCGGTCCTCATTAAATAGTCTGTGATGTTGTTGCTGATGCCCGTGAGTGAACTGCAGACTCGCCATCAGAAGTTGCCTTAGAATCAGCAGCTGCAATCCCATTCGAACGTGTGACGTGACTCGCAATCGTTTTATGCCACCTAACGCCAAAACATTTTTCCGGAAATAAACCGAGGAACCATTCGACCACGTCTCGGGCACGAGGAGTCAAATCTGCCTTTGGAAGACGGAGCAGTCAATTGTCATCAGCCTGGGTGTTGTACAGCAACAGACTGTGAAGCTTCGTGTTCAGCTGCTTGTGACGTTCGTCTTCTGACTGCTTCGACATCACAAGAACTGATTGTGACGCACCCCGCAAGTTCTTACTGGGGTTGCAAATTGCGTGAAAATAAATCATCACGAACAATGTGACTTCTTTATACCACGCACCACCACCGGTGTGCCAATACATTAAAACGCAAACACAACACGAAGCATGGCATTGACTCTTGAATTCAATAATTGTTGAAACACGATAAATAATAAAATATTCTATGGGTCTTTCGGTAAAGCCACGTAAATAGAAAAAACAATAAAAAAAGATCACGATGTTTCGATGGCAACACAAGCAACCGAAAGACCCATAGTCACGAAAGCTTTAAGTCAATAAATAATAAAATAATTTGGGACCCGCTTTGTTCACTTCGGATCCAGTGAAATTTCAGAATTTGCTCTACTCTGTTCACCATTTTCAACGAATGTTGACGGCGTTTCTGCATTTACGCTGCCCACTCGTAACGAGGGGGAAATGTAACTTTCGTAAAACGTGATCCGATATAAACAAAACACTCCCATCAAGTGGCGTTGCTATTAGGGACACACCCTAATGAAATACGCCCAACATTGATTGAAGGGTTGCCCAAAAGATATCCAAACTATAGTACAAAAGGACTGTTTACCAATATGCGTACATATTTTGCCGTGACAGCTATCCGTCAGCTTTTGCACTGCTAGGACAAATGCATTCTGTAAAGCATTACAATTCATGCGTGAGCAGAACTTTGCTTAACTTGTTATAAGTTGCCCGAAGGCATGGCCCTTGATGCCTCTAATTGTATGCAAATCGGCTGAGACACACCTTGAGACCCCATCAAGGCCTTCGATTTAAGAGAGCTGTGACTGAAGAGGAACCCACTGTGCCACTCCTTCCCCAACCAAGATACCGACACAAGGTAATACTCCTCCGTCGTGAACGCATCATTGCCCACTCACCCACGTAGCTGCCCACTAACCCAGGCACTCATTCGTCCTCGCACTAATCCACCCGCTCGTCTAACAGGTTTATCTTTAAGGTTGCCTGCTCAACCACCCTCCAGCTTCACTCACGCACTCAACCACCCACCCGCTCATGCACATGTCCGCCCGTTCACCCACACACACACACTCCCCTGCGATTGTCCCATCTCCAACTGCGTGCATCTGGAAACAGGACCATCCGAGGACAATTCCTACAGTTCGTGATGCTGGTGAGTGACCCTCCACAGATGCCGGTCCTAAAGCCATCTCCCCTCTCTCTGATGTGTATTGTGATCAGAGGGTTTGGCCAAATGCAGCAAGTAAAATATTCCCGAAGAATGTTATCATCACACGCCTTGGTCAAACTACTGCTGGATGAAGACCTTCCTCAAGCCAAGACAATTTCTCACCATCGCGAAATTGTAATAACCCCACCCTGCACCTGTCCATGAGCCAATTGCCATTCTCCATCTGCTTGGTGAACATCCTGTTAGACGAGGTCCATCCCATTGCTGCCACTGTCATTATTCTTGATCATCATCCATCAACCCTTATTATGATGAGAACTCACTCAAGAAAAGGTTACGTGCACTTTACAGATTGCAAGGAAGAACATGAGCAGCTGTTGAACGTCGATATCTGTTGTTTGTTTTTGTCGTGCCAACAGTTATCACCATCATCACCACTATCTTTATCACATTTACCATCATTACCACAATCATCAACATCACCGTCATTGCAACCATCACCAACACCACCACTGCAGTCATCTTTATCCTGACCGCCAACAACATAACGTCATTCCATCATTACCATCATCCCCTTCACCATCACCACCACCACCACAATGATTACCATCATCACCATTATCTTCATCACCACAACTACCAATACCATAACCATAATCACCAAAAAAATCAATCAGTCATCATCATTCCCATTATTGCCATGACACACACACAGCCTTAACCACCATAACCTTCATCGTCACCATCAGGATGGCCAGGTGCTGCCGCAGCAGCTGCCCACGTCTACTCCTGTGGTGCCCCCTACGCCTACTGTTGTGCCCAGCATCCCGGTGCCCATCCTGACACTGCAGCAGCAGGAACAGCAGCAGCAAAAGATGGTTTGGGAGTTCTCCTCGCAGTCCACCATGAACTGTGATATGGTCGCTGAGGTGAATGAGAACATGTGGGGGCACGGCGCTACAGACACATGCGCGACACTTTCCGCAATACGCTTTTATGCTTCGTTGCAATAACGAGCAACAATTATTTTCCAAACATTGAGGGCCTTGTGGCTCTATGGCCACAAATCCTTTCATTACTCCGACCACTTCCCACCCTCCCTTTTGCCCACAGCCAGATGAAAGCGACAATATTTATTTTTCAATTATTATTAACGTGGTTGAGATGACTTACACATATACCCAGCTGGAATCTGTTTTTTTACATTTATTGCCATAAACTTCACCTTAATCAGCACTAACTTGACAATTGCCTCTCTTTTGCATTGACTCCGTGACATCACGATCGTTTCCAAGGTCGGCCAACATCAAAGCGAGCAGCTCCCATAGGAAAGTGGGCCAAGTGGCACAGTTTAAGGGGCCTGCGTGGCCCACTTGGGGCAGGCGTCGCCCACTGAGGCTGCCGTGGGCATCCAGGCTGGGCCTAGATACCTGGTTGACAAACTGGATTGTTACATTGGCTTCTCTCTTGTGCATGTGTGCGCCCACTCTCAGGTGTCTGCAGGACACCTTCATGGAAGTGGACGCGAGCACCGTCCCACCCATGGACATGACTGATCGCAAACAGTTTGGGGCGCGTTCGCGCGTCACCAATGATACCGCTCATCTCCCCTTCCATTCTGCCCCCGCCACTCGCTCCCCCCCTTCCCTCATCACTGTTGCCGCTCCGGCCCCGGCTACGATCTCCAAAAACCATGGTCGCCTACCATCATCGTTTCCGTCGACAAACTGCTGGATGGATTCCACAGGAGGCGTTTGTGCAGCGAGCGGGAGTCCACCTGGGATTACTGGCGATCTCTGCACACGTCCCACCAACCCTTTCCTCAATTGTTGATTGTTTTAACCCCAGTTGGGGGAAGAGGACAAGATAAAAAATAATTGTATTTGAAACTTGCGTCCTCAAACACACTAACACCTAGTACCCTGGTTGTTATTTCCCCCCACCCTTATAAACGTGACATCACAGGATGTTGCCATGATGTAATGGTTGGTACACAATATAGAAGTCGCCAGTTCGATTTATCGTGGCCATTTTAATAAATGTGGACTTTTCTTAAATCCCTCCGGCTTCTGTCCACACAACCGGTACAAATGAGTGGATAAACAATTGGGAGAACTCAAACATCCCCAAGAAGTGCCTCATCGTGGATCAAACCATCAAGAAGCTCGCTGGCCCCCCACCACCGCAAGCAGTGGGGGGCCACCGTACACCGGATCCAACCCGGCCATGGCACGAACAATTGCCTCCACAAATGGAAAACAAAAGCATCACCAAAATGCCACGGCGGGGCACCGCAACGGTGAAAAACGCACAAACGCATCAGGAAGCTCTCTTCACCTGCTGGAGGCCTGCATTACCATTAAGAGGCTATGGTCTTGGATTATTCTTCGTGTTATTTAGGGTCCCTGACTCTGTTCACGACCATTAAAGACCATGATGGTGGGCAGGCCCACGTAACGCTGCATGGCCGGGTGTCAGAGCCATTTCCTCATGTTTACTGTGGGGTGTGATGGGGATGTCCTCTGGCCCCGACAGTATTTCAAGTATTCTTGATCGCAGTCTTATGAGATATAATTCCCGGTTGTGGCCAAAATCAGTGATGAATTATATTCTAATCGACCCTATGCCTCCCCTAAGTCGACTTAACCTTAAATTAGTATCAGGTGTGGTTGGTAAACATCACCACTGGAGAGACAAAGGTGGCTGAGTGTGTTTCTGGAAACAAATCCCCACCATGACAAGTTTGCCTCTGAATGCCAGTTTGTTGGCCCAAGCCACTGTATAAAGTCCAGCAAATATGCATCCGACACAAGATCCTAACCTTTTATATAGTCATATTCATAGCCAGTGTAATGTCATCATTTTTTTTACTCAAAATTATTCACCTCAATTTTGGTTCACACGACGAACAAATAATGCTACTCAGCTGATTCGGCGTGAGACCTCTGCTGACTGCATAAGTACGGAAACTTCTCCACTTTCTCTACGACTGCCCCATCACTCATACAAAGATCCCCCTAGAGTGACGGTGATGTCACGTCGACCCACGCGGCACAGCAATCTCACGCGGCACAGCAGCCTCACGCAGAAACCTCACGTGGCACAGCAGCCTCACGTGGCACAGCAACCTCACGCAGCACAGCAGCCTCACGCAGAAACCTCACGTGGCACAGCAGCCTCACGTGGCACAGCAACCTCACGCAGCACAGCAGCCTCACGCAGCAGCCTCACGCGACACAGCAGCCTCACGTGGCACAGCAACCTCACGCGACACAGCAGCCTCACGCGACACAGCAGCCTCACACAGCAGCCTCACGCGACACAGCAGCCTCACACAGCAGCCTCACGCAGAAACCTCACGTGGCACAGCAGCCTCACGCAGCAGCCTCACGCAGCAGCCTCACACGGCACAGCAGCTTCACACAGCAGCCTCACACGCGGCGCAGCAGTCTAATGCACAAGCCGCACGTGGCACAGCAGGCATGAAGGAAGCTGTGGAACAACTCGAGGAGCTGCTTGGCCTCGTCTGGCAACCCTGGTCAGCTGATTCAGAACTGGAGGAGAAGCAGCTGTTGTGAATCCCTGCGACAGCTGTCCCTGTGAGCTGCCCCTCACTACAGAGAGCTCCATGGAGAGCATGGCGATGATCACACCTACTCACCCACCCACCCAATCACCCACCGACCCACTCACCCTGTAACTCACTCACCCTCATAACTTACCCAATCATTTACCCAGTCATCCACCCATCCACTCAATCACCCACTCACTCACCCACCCATCCACTCACTAACTCACTCACCAACCCACTCACCCACCAACCCCTCACCCACTTATTAACACAGGCATTCATTCACTAACTCAACCACTAACTCACCCACCCACCAACTCACCCACAAACTCACTAACCAACCCAACCACCCACTCATTCACTTAGCAAACCACCTACTCACTCAAGAACCAACCCACTCACCACCCACTCGCCTACTACCAACGCAACCTCTCACCCACTCACCCACCCATTCACTCACTGACGTATCCACTCACTAATTAACTCATCCCAACCACTCCTTCACGCACCCACCAACCGATTAACCACCCACTTACTCACCCACTCACCCTCTCACTTGCCAACACACTCACCCAATCAATCACCCACCCATCCACTCACTCACTAACCTACCCACGCACCGTTTCACCCACTCACTCACCCATCAACTCACTCAACAACCCATTCACTCACTCAAAAACCCATCCATGAACTCAACCATCCACCGAGCCACCAGCACAGACTCACCCAGTCACCGACTCCATCACCCACAGACTAACACACAAATTAACTCAAACACCCACTAACTCACCCACTGAATCACCAATCCACTCAACCACTCACTCAATCTCTAACCCACCCACTCACTCGTGCACTCACCCACCCACTCACCAATCCACTCACTAACTCACCCACTCACTCATTCACCCCACTCAATCAACAACCCATACACTCTGACTCACTATCGCATCTTCACTATCGCATCCACTAAGTCGCCTGTCACTAACGAACCCACGCACGTAGTCACCCAGTGAACAACCCACCCACTCACCCATTACCCAGGCTACCACTCTACTACTCCCCCACCCACATAGTCACTCCTGACCCACCCGCCAACCCACTCACCTACCCGCCAACCCACTCACCTACCCGCCAACCCACTCACCTACCCGCCAACCCACTCACCTACCCGCCAACCCACTCACCTACCCCCCAACCCACTCATCTACCCCCCAACCCACTCCCTGCCAATCCACTAACCCACCCGCCAACCCCCTCACCCACCCGCCAACCCACTCACCTACCCCCCAACCCACTCATCTACCCCCCAACCCACTCCCTGCCAACCCACTAACCCACCTGCCAACCCCCTCACCCACCCGCCAACCCACTCCCCTTCCCGCCAACCCACTAACCCATCCACAAACCCACTAACCCATCCACAAACCCACTCACACACCCACCAACCAATCCACCCACCCACTAACCCACCCAACTACTCACTCACATACCCAACAACAACAACAACAACCGCCATTCGCCACTAAGTGGCGGTGACGTCACCACGACGCTTGTGCCAGGCTATGTGCACCCTGAGGCCACGTGAAGTGTCGAACGCCCGCTGGCAGGAGGTCACGGGGCAGACCCAGGTGCCACGGGTCGACTGACTGAGATGACTGGCTGATGCACCACCTGTGCCCCCTACTGTGCCAACCTGCTGTGCTTTAGCCACCCGGCGCTCCGCTCGCTGTTGTGAGCATCGCTCCTCCGCCCTCCGTTGTTGTTGGAGGGCGACTGCCTCCAACTGCCCAGTAGCATCCTTCACGAGCCTCCTCCACAGAGGCCGATCTTGACACCGCTGGTACCAGTCATCGGCAAGTCCACTCAGCTCCTGTACCACATCACTCCATCTCTTCTCTAGCCCGTGCCGTGCCCGCTTAGCCCCCTCAATCCGGCCAAACAAAAGCTGTTTCGGCATGCGGTGGCTGGGCATGCGGGCTACATGACCCAGCCATCGCAGCCTTGCCTGCCGGAGGAGCTCACCGATGGGACCCTGCCCAGATCTTTCAAGGATTTGTGAGCTCCTCACACAATCCAGTCTGGTAAAACCCAGGATGGATCGTAGGCAGGCCAGCCTAAATGTTTCCAACCGGCGAAGATGTTCCATTAGGGGGGTCCACGTTTCGCAAGCGTAGAGAAGGGAGGGAATGACCGTGGCCGAGAAGACCTGAAGCTTAGTGCGGAGCGACAGACCAGGTAGCTTCCACACAGCGTTACGCAACCGATGAAAAGATATTGCCGCTCGACTGATTCGGAGTGAGACCTCTGCTGTTAAACTGGAGCCAGTCATAAGCACACTGCCCAGGTATGGGAAACTCTCCACTCTCTCCACAACTGCCCCATCACCGATTGGGAGTTGTGGGGGTGGAGTGTCCGATGGTACAAAATACCCAGGCAGGTGCTTAGTTTTGGTGGGGCTGATGGTAAGGCCCCACCTCTTAGTGGCACGCTCCAGTCTCAGCAGCAGCGTCTCCAACTCCTCCTCTGACTGAGCAGCTATTACCAAGTCATCAGCATACATAACGTGGTTGAGCAATAGGGAGCCATCCCTTGACCGCACCCGGGCATCGATTAGCCTCCCATTATATCTGTACCATATGGAGATTCCCCCGGTACAGCTATTGAAGGCTTCACGAACCACGTGGTCAAAATAGATGTTAAATAATGTGGGAGCCAGAGGACATCCCTGTCGCACCCCAAGGTGTACAGGGAATGGCTCTGACTCCCGGCCACGTAGTTTTACCCGGGCCCGCTCACCATCATGAAGGTCCTTAATGATCGTGAGCAGAGGGTCAGGTACTCCAAAAGCACGAAGAACGACCCAGAGCCCAGGCCTACTGATGGTATCATAGGCCTTGACCAGGTCAATAAAGCAGAGATGTAGGTCTTGTTGGAATTCCCTACACCTCTGCTGTAGCAGACGGACAGAAAATATGGCATCTGTGCAGGACCGCCCTTTCCTGAAACCGCATTGGGGCTCCGCAAGCCTCTCCTCAGCGTGCCTGGCAAGGCGATGCTGAATAATCCTTGCCAGGACCTTTCCCGGCACACTGAGGAGTGAGATGCCCCTGTAGTTGTTACAGTCTGTGCGGTCCCCCTTCTTAAAAAGGGGGACCACCAGGGCATCCTTCCAATCCTGCGGAACCCGTCCAGTGGTCCAGACTGTTGTTATGATGTCATATAGGGCAGTCTGTGCACAAACGCCACCCTCCCTCAGCATTTCGCTTGGGAGATCATCTCTGCCCGCTGCCTTTCCTGGTCTCAGACTCCGGATCGCCTTCAATACTTCCTCAGCAGATGGCACCTCAGCCAACCACTCACAGGGGGTGACTTCATCCAATATTTGAGGCACCGCAGCCTCAGCAGCTCACATACCCACCCACTCATTCAGCCACACTCACGCATAAACTCACCGACTCAACCTCCCACACTCACCCACCCATCCACTCCGCCAGTGTGGGGGGGGGGGGGGGGTGATGGCACGTGGCCCCCCAATGATCCGACCAAAATCCCTAATTTCGATCGGATCATTAAGGTGTTTATTAGTAATAAATCGGCATTTTGCGACCCCTACTGCCACTGTGTAGCATATTATTACGTGCCAGGAACTCTATGAGATGATAGGATAATAGTCTGAGTCCATAATTGGCAATAAGTAACGGCAAAGCAGTTATAAGTGACTCACAGAATTGTGCGAAGTTGCGTACAGTACACAACTTCCCTCAAGGTATTCACCTTTAGTGAGCGCGATGCCGACCACTCATTCAGCTACACACCGACACATTAACTCATCCACTCAACATACCACACTCACACACTCATTCACCAATCCATCCATCCTCTCATTCAACCACTGACTCACCCATCCACTCACATCCTCAACCTCCCACACTCATCCACTCACCCACCCTCCCACTAATTCAACCACATACACCTACTCACCACCCACTCACCCATTACCCATGCAACAACTCACCCGCTTGCCCACCCACTCACTCATCCACCCATCCACTCACTCACTCAACCACCCATTCACTCACCCACCCATTCCATCCATTCACTAACCCACGAACTGACCGACCCCTTCACTCACCAAACCCCTCACTCACCCAAACCCTCACTCATCCACACACTCACCCACTCAACCCCCTACATTCACCCACCCACTCACCAACCCACCCTCTCATCCAGCCATTCAATTACCCATCCACTCACACCTTCAACATTGCACACTCATCCAATCACCCACCCACTAACTCAAACACCCTCACACTTACCAATGCACTCACCCACTCACTCATCCATCCACTCAATCACCCACACACCACATCACTGACCTAACCCATCAACTCACGAACCCACCCATTATTCAGAAACTCACCCAGGCACTGACATACTCACCCACAACGCACTACACACGTAACTACTCACCCATTCTCCCACCAACTGACTCAATTTCTCACCCACCCACCCAACCGCTTGACTCGCTTACTCAATCACTCTCCCACTCACTCACCCAGTCATCCACCCATCCAGTCACTCACTCAGCCACACAACTCACTCACTTAATCACTCACCCACCCACTAGCGCTCCTACCAACTCATTCACCCACCCCTCACTCACCTAACCACTCACTCCCTTCAAGCTCCCACACTGTTCGCATCAGCCACCGACTTAATCAACCACAAATATCCACACACTCACCGTCCACTCACCCACTCAATCACACAACCACCCACTCCATCACACAACCACCCACTCAATCTCTAACCCACCCACTCACTCACCAACCCCCACACCCACCTACTCATCCACCCACGTATTAACAGGCATTCGTTCACTCTCTCACCCACGAACTCACCTTCTCACCGACCCACAAAGTCACGAACCAACCCAACCACCCACTCACTCACTCAACATCCCATCCACTCACTCAACAATCCACTCACTCAAATACCTACCCACGCACTCACAAACTCACCGTATCATCCAACCACTAACTCACCCATCCCCTCACCCACTCATGCACTAACTCACTATCGCATCCACTAATTCTCCTGCCACGAACTCATCCACCCACATACTCACCCAGTCACTCACCCACTACTGAGGCTACAACTCCACTACACCCACTGCCACCCACTCACTCACCCACCCACCAACCCACTCACCTATTCGCCAACCCACTCACCTACCCGCCAACCCACTCACCTACCCGCCAACCCACTCACCTACCAGCCAAACCACTCACCAACCAGCCAACCCACTCGCCTACCAGCCAACCCACTCACCCACTCACCTACCAGCCAAACCACTCACCAACCAGCCAACCCACTCGCCTACCAGCCAACCCACTCACCTACCCGCCAACCCACTCATACACTCAGCAACCCACTCGCGCATAAACTCACCGACTCAACCTCCCACACTCACCACCTACCCACTCACTCAACCAACTATTCACTCACCCCACTCACTCACCCATCCATACATTCACTCACCCACCCCCTCACTCACCGAACCCTTCACTCATCCACACTCACCCAATAACTCACCCACTGAACCTCCCACATTCACCCACCCACTAACAAACCCACCCTCTCATCCAACCATTTAATCACCCATCGACTCATCCCTTCAACCTTGCACAGTCATCCAATCACCCACCCACTAACTCAAACACCCATTCCCTCACCCATCCCTCCACTCACCTACTCAATCACATAACCACCAACTCAATCTCTAACCCAAACACTCACCAACTCACCCATCTTCTTATTCACTCAATCTTGTACCCATTAACTCTAATCACTAACCCACCCACTCATTCACCAACTCACTCACCGACACACTCACACACCAACTCAGCCAGCCACAACCCACTACCCACGTAACCACTCACCCACCCAAGCATTAAATTACCCATCCACTCACCTTTTCAACCTCCCACTCATCCAATCACCCACCCACTAACTCAAACACAAACATCCATTTACTCACCCCCCCACCTGCTCACTCACCCACGCACCAAACCACCCACCCAATCACTCACCCACCCACCTTTTCACCCAGCCACCCTCTCAAACCCGTACCCACTAACACACCCACTCACCCACCCACTCATGAACTCACCCATCCAATTATTAACCCACTAACCCACTAACTCACCCACTAATTCACCAACCCGACCACTCACCAACACAGCCTAAATATAAATTATGTTTGTTTTACCAGGCAAGGCCCACTGAGATATATGGATTGTTTTCAGAAGAAACTTCGCCACAAATGATAGCTCAACAGAGTGGCTTATCACGTATACATTTATAGCAGCCAACTCCTCTAAATGCATGTTTCTAAATGTGGAATCGAACCCACAACATCCTGTATACCCGGCGAGGTAGTTAACATCTTGCCACCATGACACTCCATTCTCTGACTCTCCCACCCACGAAACCACACACTCAAACACCGACCCACTAACTCAACCATCCATTAATTCAACCACCGAGCCTTGCACACACTCACTCACCCAGCCACGCACTCGCCAAGCCACGCACTCAATCTCTAATCCACACTCACCAAGCCTCTCACCTACTACCCATCGAACGTCGCACTCACTCATCCACGCACCCACCCATGCACTCACCCACAAAACCGCCCATCTACACACCAAAAAAAAATGTAGCTTTTTTTTACTTTACTAGGTAAGGCCCACGCTATATACATCTTTTTCAGAAACAAGCAGAGCACAAATGATTGCTCAATGAAATGACTTTTCACATAGAACGTTATAGCAGTCAAAGTCTATAAATGCATGTTTCTAAATGTGGAGGGGCAACCTGGAGTACCCAGAGAAAATTCCATGCAACCACGGGGGAGAACGTGCAAACTCTAAATATACAGGCGAGGTTCTTAAAATTTCGCCACCTTGACATTCCACTCTTTAACTCAACCACCCACTCAAACACCCACCCACCCACACACAAACCACTTGGAGAGGAGTAAAATGGGGACGTGACGTCATGTGTGCCGTCTAGTGCGATGACGTCACGGAACGTGGCGTCATGCGTGCTGGGCGGATCGATGACGTCATGTCTCCTCTAGTATTTAAGGGGGACCCCGTGACCAAAGCGGGGTCACTGTGGGAACGGGTAGAGTGAGAAGGGTGGAGAGGGAACCAGGGGTAGAGAGGGATCGACGAAGAGTCAGGAGTGAAGCCGGTGGTAGCCGTAGGAGGTGCGGCTCTTCCCGGTCGGTGGGGTTGGCTAGTTCCCCCATCCGACTCGAGGGAGAGAGACCGGAGCTAGCCGGGCTGGACCAGGACTTAGTGTAGGACCCCTAACCCCTGGGAAGTTGTCACACCCTTTGTGTTATTGTAATATACTTAATAAATCTTTGGCGAAAGCCCTTACCTTCAAGCCGTCTCCGAGTCGTCGTCGGGAACTCAACACACTAACCAAATCAATCTCTAACCGACTGACTCACCCACACACCCACAAACTAATTCACCAACCCACTTACCAGCCCACCCACTCCCTCACTCAACAACCCACTCACTCAACAATCCACTCACCCACCAGGCCACCTATTCACTCCCTCACACACCCACCCATCCACCAACTCAATGTCTAACTCACACACTCACCCACCCAACCAATCACATACTCACCCAGCCACTCACCCTGCCACAAAATCAATCTCTAACCCACACACTCAACATTCCACCTACTCACTAATCCAAACTGACTAAATTCAACTATTTTTTATGTTACCAGGTAAGACCCACAGAGCTATATAAAATATTTTTCCAAAGTAACCTGGCCACAAATGCGAGCTTAACTAAGTGGCCTATCACACAGTAATGTTACCAGGTAAGACCCACAGAGCTATATAAAATATTTTTCCAAAGTAACCTGGCCACAAATGCGAGCTTAACTAAGTGGCCTATCACACAGTAATGTATAGCAGCCAAATCCGATAAATGAATGTTTCTAAATGTGGACTCGAAATCCACGTGACCATAGAGAGCACATGCAAACCCCAAATATGCAAGCATCAGGGTTGGGATGGAACCTACGAACTCCAAAATACCAGGCGAGGTAGCTAACATCTCGCCACAGTGCCGTACAATTCTCGAACTCACCCACTCAACTACTAAAGCCACCCACCAACCCACTCACAAACCCGCTCACCCTGCCATGCACTCAATTTCTAATCAACGCACACACCCACTCACTCACTCAACCACTCATCCACGCACCCACCTACACATGCACTCACTAACTCACTCACCCACCCACCCACCCTACCCACCCACCCAACCTACCCACCCACTCACTCAGTGACCAACTCACGCTCCAACCCACCCACTCACACTGTGACCCACTCAATCTCCCAACAACTCACCCAGCCCCTCACCTACTTACTTAATCACCCATTCACTCACCGACCGACGCACTCACCACCCACTCACCCAACTGTAAACTAAAATTTAACTATTTTAATTTTACCAGGAAAGGCCCACGGTGCTATATAGATTGTTTTCATAAGCGACGTGGCCACAAATGACTGCTCAAATAAGTTAGTGAGTGCGTGTGTAGGTGGGTGCGTGGATTAGAAATTGAGTGCATGGCAGGGTGAGCGGGTTTGTGAGTGGGTTGGTGGGTGGCTTTAGTAGTTGAGTGGGTGAGTTCGAGAACAGCCAAAACCTCGAAATGCATGTTTCTAAATATGGAGAGAAAACCCGGACTCGGAGAAAAATCCATGCAACCACAAGGAGAACATACACACTACAAATATACAGGCGTCATAATCGAGATCGAACCCACAACCTCCTGTACAAAAGGCGCTCCACTCTCTTGACTCAGTCACCCACTCACCCACCCATTCAGCCACCTACCCACTCAAACACCCACCCACTCAAAAACCCGCACCTTGCCACCAACTCAACCACTTACCGACGCATCCACTTACACACCCACTCACTCACGCAACAATCCACTCACGCAACAATCCACTCACCCACCCACTCACAATTTCACTCCCCCAATTACACACCCACCCATCCACCCACTCAATCTCTAACTCGCACACTCACCAGTCCACCCGCTCACCCAGCTACTTACCTACTCACCCACTCACCCTGCCGCCCACTCAACCTCTAACCGACCTACAGACCCAACCAGCCACCCACCCCCTAAACTAAACTACTTTTTATTTCACCAGGTAAGGCCCATTGAGCTATATAGACCCTTTTCATAATCGGTCTGGCTACAAATGATAGATAAACGAAGTGGCTTATCACATACATTTATTGCAGCCAAATCCTCAAAAAGCATGTTGATTCTAAATGCAGAGGAAAGGACCCGGAGCAAAATCCACACGACCAGGGGGCGAACATGCAAACTCCAAATATACAGGCGGCAGGATCGCAATCGAATCCACAACCTCATGTATACTAGGCGAGGTAGTGAACATTTCACCACCGTGGCGCCCCACTCTTTGACTCACCCACTCACTCACAAGCTAACTTACCCACTCAACCTCCCAACATTAACTTACCCACCCAGCAGTCACTCACCCATTCACTCACTGACCCACTTTCTGACCCCATTCAGTCAACAACCCACCGACCCACCCAACCACTCACTCACTTAGTTAACCACTTGCTCACCTACCCACTCACCCTATCACCCACTTAATCTCTAAATCACTCACTCACTAAACTACACACTCACCCACCAACATACTAACTCAAACACTCACCAACGAACTCACCCAACCACGAACTGACCCACTCACTCACCCACAAACTCGCGAACCAAAAACACACATACCCAACCCATCACTCACCCAACCCCTCACTCACCGACTTACTCAATCACCCATCCAGACACTCACCGACTGACCGACCCACCAACTCATTAACTCACCCAGGACTCACTCACTCTGCCACCCATTCAATTTCTAACCCACCCACACACCTACTCCCTCAGCCACTCACCTCTTCACACACTCACCCACTACCCACGTAATTATTCACCCACCCACTAACTCAACCACCCACTACCGCAACCACTGACCCACTCGAACTCATCCACTCAAAAAGCCACCCACTAAAATATCTAAACCACACTCATGCAACCACCCACCCACTCACCCTCACACTTACCAATGCACTTTCCCACTCACTCACCCATCAACTCACTAACCCACCCATTAATTCAGGAACTCACCGAGCCACTGACCTACTCACCCAAGACGCAAATATCTTGTGTGATATCAAATATGGATCATGCGTAAAACACATACCGATCATACGCAAGAAACACACACCCAGGCAATGTATGAAAACACACTCATATGCTGCTGTAGGATACGTTGGTTCAGCAGATGTACAGGGTGATAGATTACAATGTTACGTTTTTTTTTAAATGGCTATGAAGAATATTGTCCATTCATTTGCAGTCCAGCCGTACACTCATTCATTCACGTGCTATCTTTTCGTCTATGCATCGGTCAATCCGCAAGTCAATTATGCAAGAGGACTCAGTCCCCCCATGCCCCGCCCCCCTCTGCAAGTAGTAGCAGCTCCCTGCACCACCCAGCTAACCCCACACTGCATGCCGCGTTCTGCGCGATGCCTCAAGTTCAAGGTCGTGTGGGTAACATTACCGTGGTGATTATTTGAAATGTAACTTTTTATTTTACCAGGTAAGTGATCCATATAGCTCTTTTTAAGAAGCGATCTGGTCACAAATGTTAGTTTTAACGGAGTGGCCCATCTTGTGGAAATTTATAGCAGTAAAATACTCTAAACCAGGGGTCTCAAACTCGCGGCCCGCAGGCCAATTGCGGCCCGCGGAACGATATTTTGTGGCCCACTACTTGACATCAATTATTTAATTATTTTTTGATTATTGTATTTTTTTCCATAGCTCAGGCTCGTGACAGCTTCCGGTGTTTGTTGACAAGTTAGCCAACGCGAATTAGCAACGTTAGTCACTTGGTTGAAACGTGATTCCGGAGTGACACCAAGTGGAAGGAAAATATATCCTGTCACCCAGTGCAAGGTACAGAGGACTTAGGAACTGGGCGGACTCAACAAGAGTAATCAGAGACCTAATAAAGACAACAGAAAGTTGCAATAGGAAAGGGAAAATAATTACATGGATAGCAAATAGCATGAGATGGGTGGCAAGAACAAAAGCCAAATGGTGGTTAGAACTTGAATATTATAAAGAAGTTATAGATTATTATTACACGAGAAACAAAGACAAGGAAAAAGAACAGATATGTGCAATCCCAAAAGAAAATAATTTACCAAGAACAATTTAATCAAAAAGAGCAAGAAATTAAAAAATATAAAACATGAGACAATGCACTTGATGTTAAGAATTAAGACAGGTGGAGTAACATGGACACCAGAGTTAGCTCAATGGCATCCAGAGAGATTCGGTAGAGCAGAAGGATATGTAGGATGTAAACAAAAAGAATAAAATCTAGATCAATTTATTTATGAATGTGAAAGGTATAAACACCTGAGAGAGAACACGATTGATGAATTTAATAATGATAAGAAAAACGAAGTGCTCAAAAAAAGCTATGAACAATGATAAAGTTTTCCAATACCTCTCAGAATATATAGAAAGGGCATACTAAATAAGATCCCAAATACTCAGGTATTGGGATAGAAACATGTAAATATATCACCCCCACCTTCCCTGAGCTTTCCAGGATGTTCAAGCGGGCCATGTGCCTTTTTGGGAGCACATATCTGTGTGAAAAGCTCTTCTGCACCATGAACTTTAATAAGTCAAAGTACAGGTCCAAACTTACTGATGAGCATTTCAAGCCATACTGAGGGTCTCAATTGCTTCCTCCCTCAAGCCAAATGTGGCTCAGCTGTGTAAGAAGAGGAAGCACTGCCAGGTCTCTGGAAGCAAGGAGTAGGTAAGAGAAGCCTATGTTCTGAAGAACCGTTCATGTTCTGAACTGTTATTAATAAAGATTGAGAAGATTGGATCAGTTGTACTTTTTTTTGGAATACTTGATGCGGCCCAGCCTCACCCAGACTCTACCTCCAGCAGCTCCCAGGTAAGCTGAGTTTGAGACTCCTGCTCTAAACGCATGTTTCTAAATATGGAGGGAAAAACTGGAAGACCTGGAGAACAATCCACGCGACCACGGGAGAGAGAGAGAGACATGCAAACTCCAAATATACAGGCGTCAGGGTCTGGATCGAACCCACGACCTCTTGCATACCAGGTGAAGGAGTTAACATTCCACCACCGCGGCACCCTTATGTACCAGGTTACACAGTCACGGACTCAAATGAAGACACAGTCCCTTCATTTAACAGTCTGTTCGATAAATAAGTGCTGTTAGCGAGCACCTATTAAGGCTAACATGCCACACGAGGGGGTGGGTGGTCAGTTTTACCCAGGATAGCCCTACTGGCTCTTTTCAGGAGGGTTCTACCACATTTCTCAGCAATGATTACTAGGCACAGTATATTCCAACTGGGTAATTTGCGGGTAATTGTATTTAATTCGGTTAATCTGGTCCATGAAGCTGGGATCTTCAACGTCCACTGAAGCAGACGGCACATGGCGTCTTTGTGGTGAACACGCCTGTAGCATTAAACAGGGCGGCCGCTGGATTCAAACCGCGAATATCTACGACAAGCGGCACACGTACAACTGCTACAGACACACGCCGAGTGTGTAATCACTCAATATGTGAGTGATTACACGCAACATTGTTGTGTGATTAAACACACAACGTTGTTGTGTGTGTAATCACACACAAAAATATTGATGACACGCAACGACGTTGTGTTGAGTGTAATCACTCACAACGTTGTGTTGAGTGTAATCACTCACAACGACGTTGTGTATAGTGTAATCACTCACAACGACGTTGTGTTGAGTGTAATCACTCACAACGACGTTGTGTTGAGTGTAATTACACACAACGACGTTGTATTGAGTGTAATTACACACAACGACGTTGTGTTGAGTGTAATTACACACAACGACGTTGTGTTTAGTGTAATCACTCACAACGACGTTGTATATAGTGTAATCACTAACAACGACGTTGTGTTGAGTGTAATCACTCACAACGACGTTGTGTATAGTGTAATCACACACAACGACGTTGTGTATAGTGTAATCACACACAACGACGTTGTGTTTAGTGTAATCACTAACAACGACGTTGTGTTTAGTGTAATCACTAACAACGACGTTGTGTTGAGTGTAATCACTAACAACGACGTTGTGTTGAGTGTAATCACTAACAACGACGTTGTGTTTAGTGTAATTACTCACAACGACGTTGTGTTGAGTGTAATTACACACAACGACGTTGTGTATAGTGTAATCACACACAACGACGTTGTGTTTAGTGTAATCACTAACAACGACGTTGTGTTGAGTGTAATCACTAACAACGACGTTGTGTTTAGTGTAATTACTCACAACGACGTTGTGTATAGTGTAATCACACACAACGACGTTGTGTTTAGTGTAATCACACACAACGACGTTGTGTATAGTGTAATCACTAACAACGACGTTGTGTTGAGTGTAATCACTAACAACGACGTTGTGTTGAGTGTAATCACTAATAACGACGTTGTGTTTAGTGTAATCACTCACAACGACGTTGTGTTGAGTGTAATTACACACAACGACGTTGTGTTTAGTGTAATCACTAACAACGACGTTGTGTTTAGTGTAATCACACACAACGACGTTGTGTATAGTGTAATCACACACAACGACGTTGTGTTTAGTGTAATCACTAACAACGACGTTGTGTTGATTGTAATCACTAACAACGACGTTGTGTTGAGTGTAATCACACACGACGTTGTGTATAGTGTAATCACTCACAACGACGTTGTGTTGAGTGTAATCACTCACAACTACGTTGTGTTTAGTGTAATCACTCACAACGACGTTGTGTTTAGTGTAATCACTCACAACAACGTTGTGTATAGTGTAATCACTCACAACGACGTGTGTTGAGTGTAATCACTCACAACTACGTTGTGTTTAGTGTAATCACTCACAACGACGTTGTGTATAGTGTAATCACTCACAACGACGTTGTGTTTAGTGTAATCACTCACAACGACGTTGTGTATAGTGTAATCACTCACAACGACGTTGTCTATAGTGTAATCACTCACAACGACGTTGTGTATAATGTAATCACTCACAACGACGTTGTGTTTAGTGTAATCACTCATAACGACGTTGTGTATAGTGTAATCACTCACAACGACGTTGTGTTGAGTGTAATCACTCACAACTACGTTGTGTTGAGTGTAATCACTCACAACGACGTTGTGTTGAGTGTAATCACACACGACGTTGTGTTGAGTGTAATCACTCACAACGACGTTGTGTTGAGTGTAATCACTCACAACGACGTTGTGTTGAGTGTAATCACTCACAACGACGTTGTGTTGAGTGTAATCACTCACAACGACGTTGTGTTGAGTGTAATCACTCACAACGACGTTGTGTTTAGTGTAATCACTCACAACTACGTTGTGTTTAGTGTAATCACTCACAACGACGTTGTGTTTAGTGTAATCACTCACAACGACGTTGTGTTGAGTGTAATCACTCACAACGACGTTGTGTTTAGTGTAATCACACACAACGACGTTGTGTTGAGTGTAATCACTCAAAACGACATTGTGTTGAGTGTAATTACACACAACGACGTTGTTTAGTGTAATCACACACAACGACGTTGTGTTTAGTGTAATCACTAACAACGACGTTGTGTTGAGTGTAATCACTAACAACGACGTTGTGTTGAGTGTAATAACTTACAACAACAACAACGTTGTGTTGAGTGTAATCACAGGCAACAATGTTGATGACACACAGCGTCCAACAGAGGGCGTCGTAGTCGTGCCATGGGGAGGCGGCGAGTGATGAACGCCACTGCGGCGCCGCAAAGAGATCAGAGCCGTGATATTTATTTATTTGTACACTGGAGGAGGAATCCGATGAGCTACGAAGTTCTTTATCACAAACGTCCAGCGTCTTGGCCGTCACGATAGAACGAGGCCGATAAACGTGGAGGTATAAATGAGGGTGATGCTAAGTCGGTGTGCCGTGCCCTAAGTGAGGTTGCCATGGGCGTGTGTGTTGGCCGTGTCAGGAGCGGGTGAGGAGGACGAGGCAAGGGGTGAGGAGGACGAGGTGAAGGGTAAGAAGAACGAGGTCAGGAGGTGAGGGGTGAGGAGGACGAGATGAGGTGTGAGGAGGACGAGGAGAGGGGTGAGGAGAACGAGGGGTGAGGAGAACGAGGGGTGAGGAGAACGAGGAGTGAAGAGAACGAGGGGTGAGGAGGACGAGGGGTGAGGAGGACGAGGGGTGAGGAGGACGAGGGGTGAGGAGGACGAGGGGTGAGGAGGACGAGGGGTGAGGAGGACGAGGGGTGAGGAGGTGAGGGGTGAGGAGGTGAGGGGTGAGGAGGACGAGGGGTGAGGAGGACGAGGGGTGAGGAGGACGAGGGGTGAGGAGGACGAGGGGTGAGGAGGACGAGGGGTGAGGAGGACGAGGGGTGAGGAGGTGAGGGGTGAGGAGGTGAGGGGTGAGGAGGACGAGGGGTGAGGAGGACGAGGGGTGAGGAGGACGAGGGGTGAGGAGGACGAGGGGTGAGGAGGTGAGGGGTGAGGAGGACGAGGGGTGAGGAGAGCGAGGGGTGAGGAGGTGAGGGGTGAGGAGGACGAGGGGTGAGGAGGACGAGGGGTGAGGAGGTGAGGGGTGCGGAGGACGAGTCGAGGGGTGAGGAGGAATAGGTGAGGGGTAAGAAGAACGCGGTGTGGGTGAGAAGGACGAGGTGAGGGGTGAGTAGGACGAGTCGAGTGGTGAGGAGGACAAGATGGGGGGTAAGAAGAACGAGGTGTGGGGTGAGGACGAGGAAAATGGTGAGGACAGCGAGGGGAGGACGAGGAGTGAGGACGAGCTAAGGGTGAGGAGGACGAGGCGAGGGAGAGGTGAGGGGTGAGGAGGACGACGGGTGAGGAGGACGAGCTGAGGTAAGAGGTGAGGACGAGTCGAGGGGTGAGGAGGACGAGGTGAAAGGTGAGGCGGACGAGGGGTGAGGAGGACGATGGGTGAGAAAGATGAGGCGAGGGGTGAGGAGGACGAGGGGTGAGGAGAGTGAGGGATGAGGAGTAAGAAGAACGAGCTGTGGGAGTGAGAAGGACGAGGTGAGGGGTGAGAACGAGGTGAGGGTTGAGGACAAGTGAGGTGGACGAGGTGAGGGGTGAGAAAGGGGTGAGGGGTCAAGAGGACGAAGTGAGGGGTCAAGAGGACGAGGTGAGGGGTCAAGCGGACGACGTGAGGGGTAAGGAGGACGAGGTGAGGGGTGAGGAGGATGAGGAGCAGGGTGCGGTGGACGAGCGAGGAGTGAGGAGGACGAGAAGTGAGGACGGGGGGTGAGGAGTAAGAAGAACGAGGTGTGGGGGTGAGGAGGACGAGGGGCGAGGAGGACGAGGCGAGGGGTGAGGAGAGCGAGGGGTGAGGAGAGCGAGGGGTGAGGAGAGCGAGGGGTGAGGAGGACGAGGGGTGAGGAGGACGAGGGATGAGGAGGTGAGGAGCAGGGTGCGGTGGACGAGCGAGGGGTGAGGACGGGGGGTGAGAAGAAAAACGAGGTGTGGGGGTGAGGATGAGGGTTGAGGAGAGCGAGGGGTGAAGAGAGCGAGGGGTGAGGAGAGAGAGGGGTGAGGAGGACGAGGCGCGGGGTGCGGTGGACGAGGTGAGGTGAGGGGTGAGGAAGACGAGCTGAGGGGTGAGGAGAACGAGGGGTGAGGAGAAAGAGCGGTGAGGACGACAATGGGTGAGGAGGACGATGGGTGAGGAGGACGAGGAGTGAGGAGGGTGAGGTGAGGTGAGGGGTGAGTAGGATGAGTCGAGTGGTGAGGAGGACAAGATGAGGGGTAAGAAGAACGAGGTGTGGGGTGAGGAGGACGAGGCAAATGGTGAGGACAGCGAGGGGAGGACGAGGAGTGAGGACGAGCTAAGGGTGAGGAGGACGAGGCGAGGGAGAGGTGAGGGGTGAGGAGGACGAGGTGAAAGGTGAGGCGGACGAGGGGTGAGGAGGACGATGGGTGAGGAAGATGAGGCGAGGGGTGAGGAGGACGAGGGGTGAGGATGAGGGGTGACGATGACGAGAGTGAAGAGGACGCGGGGTGAGGAGGACGAGGGGTGAGGACGACGAGGGGTGAGGAGGACGAGGGGTGATGGAGTGAGGGGTGAGGAGTAAGAAGAACGAGCTGTGGGGGTTAGGAGGACGAGGTGAGGGTTGAGGACAAGTGAGGTGGACGAGGTGAGGGGTGAGAACGAGGTGAGGGGTCAAGAGGACGCGTTGAGGGGTCAAGCGGACGACGTGAGAGGTAAGGAGGACGAGGTGAGGGGTGAGGAGGATAAGGAGCAGGGTGCGGTGGACGAGCGAGGGGTGAGGAGGACGAGAAGTGAGGACGGGGGGTGAGGAGTAAGAAGAACGAGGTGTGGGGGTGAGGAGGACGAGGGGTGAGGAGGACGAGGCGAGGGGTGAGGAGAGCGAGGGGTGAGGAGAGCGAGGGGTGAGGAGGACGAGGAATGAGGAGGACGAGGAATGAGGAGGTGAGGAGCAGGGTGCGGTGGACGAGCGAAGGGTGAGGACGGGGGGTGAGAAGAAAAACGAGGTGTGGGGGTGAGGATGAGGGTTGAGGAGAGCGAGGGGTGAAGAGAGCGAGGGGTGAAGAGAGCGAGGGGTGAGGAGGACGAGGCGCGGGGTGCGGTGGACGAGGTGAGGTGAGGGGTGAGGAAGACGAGCTGAGGGGTGAGGAGAACGAGGGGTGAGGAGAAAGAGTGGTGAGGACGACAATGGGTGAGGAGGACGATGGGTGAGGAGGACGAGGAGTGAGGAGGGTGAGGTGAGGTGAGGGGTGAGTAGGATGAGTCGAGTGGTGAGGAGGACAAGATGAGGGGTAAGAAGAACGAGGTGTGGGGTGAGGAGGACGAGGCAAATGGTGAGGACAGCGAGGGGAGGACGAGGAGTGAGGACGAGCTAAGGGTGAGGAGGACGAGGCGAGGGAGAGGTGAGGGGTGAGGAGGACGAGGTGAAAGGTGAGGCGGACGAGGGGTGAGGAGGACGATGGGTGAGGAAGATGAGGGGTGAGGTGGACGAGGGGTGATGGAGTGAGGGGTGAGGAGTAAGAAGAACGAGCTTTGGGGGTGAGGAGGACGAGGTGAGGGTTGAGGACAAGTGAGGTGGACGAGGTGAGAGGTGAGAACGAGGTGAGGGGTCAAGAGGACGCGTTGAGGGGTCAAGCGGACGACGTGAGAGGTAAGGAGGACGAGGTGAGGGGTGAGGAGGATGAGGAGCAGGGTGCGGTGGACGAGCGAGGGGTGAGGAGGACGAGAAGTGAGGACGGGGGGTGAGGAGTAAGAAGAACGAGGTGTGGGGGTGAGGAGGACGAGGGGTGAGGAGGACGAGGCGAGGGGTGAGGAGAGCGAGGGGTGAGGAGGACGAGGGATGAGGAGGTGAGGAGCAGGGTGCGGTCGACGAGCGAGGGGTGAGGACGGGGGGTGAGAAGAAAAACGAGGTGTGGGGGTGAGGACGAGGGGTGAGCAGAGCGAGGGGTGAGGAGGACGAGGGGTGAGGAGAGCGAGGGGTGAGGAGGATGAGGGGTGAGGAGGACGAGGGGTGAGGAGGTGAGGGGAGCGGAGGACGAGTCGAGCGGTGAGGAGGAAGAGGTGAGGTGTAAGAAGAACACGGTGTGGGTGAGAAGAACGAGGTGAGGGGTGAGGCGGGCGAGGCGTGAGGATGACGAGGCGCGGGGTGCCTTGGACGAGGTGAGGTGAAGGGTGAGGAAGACGAGCTGAGGGGTGAGGAGAACGAGGGGTGAGGAGAACGAGCGGTGAGGAGGACAATGGGTGAGGAGGACGAGGAGTGAGGAGGGTGAGGTGAGGGGTGAGTAGGACGATTCGAGTGGTGAGGAGGACAAGATGAGGGGTAAGAAGAACGAGGTGTGGGGTGAGGAGGACGAGGCAAATGGTGAGCACAGCGAGGGGAGGACGAGCTGAGGTGAGATGTGAGGACGAGGTGAGGGGTGAGGAGGATGAGGAGCAGGGTGCGGTGGACGAGCGAAGGGTGAGGACGGGGGGTGAGAAGAAAAACGAGGTGTGGGGGTGAGGATGAGGGTTGAGGAGAGCGAGGGGTGAAGAGAGCGAGGGGTGAAGAGAGCGAGGGGTGAGGAGGACGAGGCGCGGGGTGCGGTGGACGAGGTGAGGTGAGGGGTGAGGAAGACGAGCTGAGGGGTGAGGAGAACGAGGGGTGAGGAGAAAGAGTGGTGAGGACGACAATGGGTGAGGAGGACGATGGGTGAGGACGAGGAGTGAGGAGGGTGAGGTGAGGTGAGGGGTGAGTAGGATGAGTCGAGTGGTGAGGAGGACAAGATGAGGGGTAAGAAGAACGAGGTGTGGGGTGAGGAGGACGAGGCGAGGGGTGAGGAGAGCGAGGGGTGAGGAGAGCGAGGGGTGAGGAGGACGAGGGGTGAGGAGGACGAGGGATGAGGAGGTGAGGAGCAGGGTGCGGTGGACGAGCGAGGGGTGAGGACGGGGGGTGAGAAGAAAAACGAGGTGTGGGGGTGAGGATGAGGGTTGAGGAGAGCGAGGGGTGAAGAGAGCGAGGGGTGAGGAGAGAGAGGGGTGAGGACGACAATGGGTGAGGAGGACGATGGGTGAGGAGGACGAGGAGTGAGGAGGGTGAGGTGAGGTGAGGGGTGAGTAGGATGAGTCGAGTGGTGAGGAGGACAAGATGAGGGGTAAGAAGAACGAGGTGTGGGGTGAGGAGGACGAGGCAAATGGTGAGGACAGCGAGGGGAGGACGAGGAGTGAGGACGAGCTAAGGGTGAGGAGGACGAGGCGAGGGAGAGGTGAGGGGTGAGGAGGACGAGGTGAAAGGTGAGGCGGACGAGGGGTGAGGAGGACGATGGGTGAGGAAGATGAGGCGAGGGGTGAGGAGGACGAGGGGTGAGGATGAGGGGTGACGATGACGAGAGTGAGGAGGACGAGGGGTGAGGAGGACGAGGGGTGAGGACGACGAGGGGTGAGGAGGACGAGGCAAATGGTGAGCACAGCGAGGGGAGGACGAGCTGAGGTGAGATGTGAGGACGAGGTGAGGGGTGAGGAGGATGAGGAGCAGGGTGCGGTGGACGAGCGAGGGGTGAGGAGGACGAGAAGTGAGGAGGACGAGGGGTGAGGAGGACGAGAAGTGAGGAGGACGAGGGGTGAGGAGGACGAGGCGAGGGCTGAGGAGAGCGAGGGGTGAGGAGGACGAGGGGTGAGGAGGACGAGGGGTGAGGAGGACGAGGGGTGAGGAGGACGAGAGGTGAGGAGCAGGGTGCGGTGGACGAGCTAGGGGTGAGGACGGGGGGTGAGAAGAAAAACGAGGTGTGGGGGTGAGGACGAGGGTTGAGGAGGACGAGGGGTGAGGAGGTGAGGGGTGCGGAGGACGAGTCGAGGGGTGAGGAGGAAGAGGTGAGGGGTAAGAAGAACGCGGTGTGGGTGAGGACGAGGTGAGGGGTGAGGCGGGCGAGGCGTGAGGATGACGAGGCGCGGGGTGCGGTGGACGACGTGAGGTGAGGGGTGAGGAAGACGAGCTGAGGGGTGAGGAGAACGAGGGGTGAGAACGAGCGGTGAGGAGGACAATGGGTGGAGGACGAGGGGTGAAGACGGTGAGGTGAGCGGTGAGGACGAAGACGGGTGAGGAGGACGAGCTGAGGTGAGAGGTGAGGACGAGTCGAGGGGTGAGGAGGACGAGTCGAGGGGTGAGGAGGACGAGGTGAAAGGTGAGGCGGACGATGGGTGAGGAAGATGAGGCGAGGGGTGAGGAGGACGAGGGGTGAGGACGACGAGAGTGAGGAGGACGAGGGGTGAGGAGAGTGATGGGTGAGGGGTAAGAAGAACGAGCTGTGGGGGTGAGGAGGACGAGGTGAGGGGTGATAACGAGGTGAGGATTGAGGACAAGTGAGGTGGACGAGGTGAGGGGTCAAGAGGACGAGGTGAGGGGTCAAGCGGACGACGTGAGGGGTAAGGAGGACGAGGTGAGGGGTGAGGAGGATGAGGAGCAGGGTGCGGTGGACGAGCGAGGGGTGAGGAGGACGAGAAGTGAGGAGGACGGGGGGTGAGAAGCAAGAAGAACGAGGTGTGGGGGTGAGGAGGACGAGGGGTGAGGAGAGCGAGGGGTGAGGAGAGCGAGGGGTGAGGAGAGCGAGGGGTGAGGAGGACGAGGGGTGAGGAGAACGAGGGATGAGGAGGACGAGGGATGAGGAGGTGAGGAGCAGGGTGCGGCGGACGAGCGAGGGGTGAGGACGGGGGGTGGGAAGAAAAACGAGGTGAGGACGAGGGGTGAGGAGAGCGAGGGGTGAGGAGAGCGAGGGGTGAGGAGGACGAGGGGTGAGGAGAGCGAGGGGTGAGGAGAGCGAGGGGTGAGGAGGACGAGGAGTGAGGAGGGTGAGGTGAGGGGTGCGAAGGACGAGTCGAGGTGTGAGGACAAGATGAGGGGTAAGAAGAACGAGGTGTGGGGTGAGGAGGACGAGGCAAATGGTGAGGACAGCGAGGGGAGGGGAGGACGAGGAGTGAGGACGAGCTAAGGGTGAGGAGGACGAGGTAAAAGGTGAGGCGGACGAGGGGTGAGGACGATGGGTGAGGAAGATGAGGCGAGGGGTGAGGAGAAGGGGTGAAGAGGACGAGCTGAGGACGAGGTGAGGGGTGAGGAGGACGAAGGGTGAGGAGGACGAGGCGAGGGGTGAGGAGAAGGGGTGAAGAGGACGAGCTGAGGACGAGGTGAGGGGTGAGGAGGACGAGGTGAGGGGTGAGGAGGACGAGGTGAGGGGTGAGGAGGACGAGGTGAGGGGTGAAGAGGACGAGGCGAGGGGTGAGGAGGAGGCGAGGGGTGAGAACGAGGGTTGAGGAGGACGAGGCGATGGGTGAGGAGGACGAGGTGATGGGTGAGGACGAGGTGAGGAGAGCGAGGGGTTAGAGAAGGACGTGTGTGAAAGAGAACGTCAAAACTCATGTAAAATACAGATTCTGATTTATCTACCCGCACACGCGGAAGGCAAACGCGGGTACCTGGCCTCTATGCAGCAGACACAAGTAATTTATTATCTTTCAGGATGTTATTTAGAACTTTATTGAATGTTATGTCACCAACCAAACATCGAGCATAGCAACAAATATCATGCAACACTCCGGAGACGGATACCTCCCTTACCGACCTCACCTCATCCTTCTCACCCCGAGCCTGATCCTCCTCACCCCTAGCCTCGTCCTCCTCACCCCTAACCCCTCACCTCGCCCTCCTCACCCCTCGTTCTCCTCACCCCTCGTTCTCCTCACCCCTCATCTTCTCACCTCGTTCTCCTCACCCCTCGCCTTGCCGTTTGGCGCGGGGGGCGGCAAGTCCACCGGCACGTACACCACCTCTTTTCTAAAATTGGCCAATCAAATGCTAATCTTTATGCTAATTTCTTTGTCAGAACACCTTGTTTGCTCGCACACAGTTTAAAGGTCCGCTGTCTGAGCATGGTTGTGTTACGCTAAATTCTCCTGTTTGATTAGTACTAGGTGCCTCGGTGAATGTATATGCTCTGACTTTAACATAGCTATTTCTGTGACCAGTTACAAGCTAATCACTCATTTATTTCAATGCTAAATTCTATGCTAATTCCTTTGTCAAGGGGTACCTCTGCGGATGTGTATACTTTAACTTAGCTATTTCAATGAGCCATTTCAATGCTAAATTATATGCGAATTCCTTTGTCAAGGCGCTTTGTTTTCTTCTCACGCAGCTTAAAGGTCGTGATCTAAGCGTGGCTTTTCTCACTCCAGCGCTGTCCTCCAGACAGTCTCGTCCCTTCACCTGATGAAGGCCGCTTGTGTTGTGGCCAAAACGTCGTGATTTTTTGTTATTTTTTTCACCTACGTGACTTTACCCAATAGAACCAAAGAGTATGAATACACTAGCTGTACTACCCAGCTTCTCCTGGGACTTGGATCCACCACGCCCGGCCGCCTTTGTCTCCCCAGTGGCGATGTTTAAACACCACAGCAGTTACTCGTTTTGAGGCTGAGTCGACGTAGGGGAGGCCCAGGACCGGTTAAACTAATCGTCACTGGTAGTGGCCGTGAGCGGGAATCGAACTCGGGTCGCCGGATTCGCAGCGCAGCGCGCTAACCACTACACAATGCGTTACGCTTCCACATGTGCGGGTCTGTTGTATATGCCCCCCTTTCCATCTTAATATTAACAAGTAATTTTTCAATACATATAGATACATATTTCTATTGTTTCTTTTAAATTTTAATAATGAATAAAAACACCAAACCAGGCCTCAGCATGGCATGTGGAGGTCATATTTACCTTGACCCACTAACACGAGTTTGACGTTCAGAGCCCTCCCAGGGTCAGAGGGAGCAGATAGAGAGCAGAGCGCAGCGGATTGCAAAAGGGCTGACGTAAACACAAAGCCAGGGTCACTGGGAGGTTGCGTTAGCCTAGATCTAGTTAAGTCAAAAAAGCTAATTGGTTCTGCATTACTATTAAAGTAACTTAAAGTCGGAATTTAACGACAGGGTAGGCTAAAGTTATTGATCTTCACACCCACTTCAATTGAACCCTGCCACAAGCTACGTCAATGTAACCATCACCCGTCTATTAATTTAATATGAAATGTATTTACATATTTTAATAATTTCTATACGACTTGACCCGAAGCCTAACAAAAAGGTTTTCCTAAGTCAACATGAATGCTCTAATCCACCCATACGCAAATAATAAGCCGGGTTAAAGTAAGAGTAGAGAGGAAAATAAATGCAAGCGCACAGCAAAACTGCAACGTAAGCAAAGGGCGATGTTAAACCCAGGGTAGGAGAGAAAGGGAGATCCCGGCCGTCTTTGTATCCCCGCAGCGCGGGGTAGGAGTGTGTATACGCTTGGGGAAACACGAGTCAAAGACCACAACGGGAAGCTGACCCAGACCTTGGATTAATACAGAATCATAACTGTGGAACTCTGATGAAATGAAATGTTAACTTAAAACTTTTTAACCATTCCTTTGTGCGTCGGTGAAAGTCGGAGGGAATATCGCCCCTCCCTCCAGGTTGTGCACCCAGACAGAGAGGCGCCTTCGAGACAATTTATAACATTTGATTGTTTTACTTGTGGGTTTTATGGTAGGAGTATGACAACGGAATATACCGTGGGTGATCCACACAAGGACACACACTGACACACGTACAGACACACACACACGGACGCAGATACATACGGACAAATCCTGACACAGCAAAAATCGAAAGAAACCCCGCCTTGTGGGCAGGATTCGAGTGAAGGGATTTTTGGGCATAAAAAGAGGATCCTGAGCATTGAAACCTCAGTTCGACTGGGGGGGGGGGGGGGTCGGCTCACCAGAGTTCGACCGGGGGGTCGACTCTCGGGAGACAGTTCGACAGGAGTGGGTCGGCTCACCAGAGTTCGACCGGGGGGGGGGGTCGGCTCACCAGAGTTCGACCGACTCTCGGTCGACTCTCGGGAGACAGTTCGACTCGGAGGGGTCGGAACTCGGGGAGTTCGACCAGGGGGTCGGAACTCGGGGAGTTCGACTCGGAGGAGGTCGGAACGCGGGGAGTTCGACCAGTGGGTCGGCTCAGGAGCTGTTCCAATCGGGAACGAGAGCAACAGGTCGCCAGCCGGCGAGCTGCAGAGCAGGGGGCGGCGAACAGAGGCCAAAGTGGCCCCGTCGCTACCCACTGACGTTGGCAAGACTCGCAGGGTAGTGAGGCGTCACCTAGTGTGATTTCCAAGAGCTGAAAGACAGAGTATTGCTGAAAGATTATTCTACATTGAGTCCAGCTGCAGAGCGACCGACGCACCAAGCAAGAGCTTCTGCAAACCAGTGCAAGACCACGTGCGACTTGAGTCATCCAGCAGTGGAGAAAAACCTGCTTTCAGCAAACCAGCAACGAGCACGTTCGAGTTCTCCACCCAGAGAGAGGGAGCGTGCCGATGCAGCTCATCCAACAGCGGAGAGAAACTGCTGTCAGCGAACCAGCACGAGCGTGATCGCGCAGCTCATCCAGCAGTGGAGAGAGGTGTCCACTGAGCAGCACTGAGAGCGATCAAGCAACTCTCCCCCGTGGACGGAGGCTGGCTGCTGCGTGGAGGATGTCGGCGATTCGTATGACGCACTCCCACACACCTCACCGCTCTAAAGGGAGCGAGGCTACTTCTCCTACAAGCGATGCCAACTTCAGCGTATGGCAACGCAAATAATTAATTCCAAACACTGACTATTCAAAACAATTCATATCACTCAAACATACACAGGTCCTTAACCAGAAGCGAACACTCAAGTCCGTGAACCATCTGGCTGTGGAAGCATCGTTCGTGTGATAACAGTCCGTCATTTATAAGTATATTCATAATTTCCCTCTTCAATATTTTGTTTTGGACTGTACTTCTAATCGCATAAGTTACCAACCGATCCATCAATACGAATTAGCCCTTGGCACCTTCGCCACGGAGCTACGCTCCCGGGGAGGAATCGTGCTAAACCGATTTTCTGATCATACAATCTTATTCACGAATTAATTAATTAATCTCCCGTGAGATAACACGTTCCGCCGCATACCCTCACACTAAGCCATTTCGGTAATCTTATAGTCTGTCCGGTGGATCTGTTGTTACATTTATGCCTTTGGAAATAATAACTGTTTGATTGTCTTTTTATATGAATACCGATGCATGTTAATCAATCGCCTGTGATAATGTGCTGACCATTTCAAGCATAATGATCGTTCATATTATAATGTATAAGCTTTTGTGTAGCATAGCATTTGCATGTCCTGACTCTCTCACTAACAGCAATCGCTTTATGCGGGGTCCATGTGTTATCCAAGTGAAATCGTACAGTCGTTGATGATACTGTCTTGATACCGTGTGGATACCGTGTTGAAGTTCCGAGATTGAGAGTCACATACATATTATAGTTAAGGTTTAATTAGAAAATAAATTGATTAATACAGAAGTGGTCGTGTGATTCTTTCCTGAAGTTTTTGCATAAGATCTGTATCCTGCGACGAGATATGAACTCGGGAACCTAAACTATAAACACACCAATCCACACTCATTAAACGTTAATTAAAGCGAATGATATGAACTTGGGACCTAAGATATGAACACTCGGGGAGTGTTAAAGCGAGAATCATTGTATTATGCTGATCAATAATACGAAGTTAGACAACGAGGCCGAATTGACACTAGCGAAACTGCACACGATTGATTGCGCTATCCTGATTGATAACCCCACCTCGTCAACGAGGCGGGGCCTGATTATCATAAAGGCTATCATTAACACAATCACACCCACTCGTATAATTAATAAGATTACCTCTTAATTGGCATAGTTACACGCATAATTACACGAATTAGCATAATTTTGGATTAATTATGCAAATTTCGAATTTCATTTAATTTTAATTATTTTTCATCAATTTTCACACACCCACATATACAACAGGTCACGTGACAGATTTGACGTCACAGCTCACTTGCCGTACAAAAAAATGCATTATTGAGCTCCCCCTCCCCACACACAAAAAAGTGTGTTTTCATAACTTTTGCATGGTGTACAGTCTGGAAAGTACCCACATGGCAAATTTCAAGTTTGTTGCATGTCGGGAAGTACGCTAAACATTTTGAACAGGCACACATATTCACAACTTTTATATATATGGAGATAACACAAAATAATCATTACCACATTTGCGTTCGTTTGAGCATTCAGTGTCTCAAACCGACGCTGGTGAACTGCCAGATATTTGCAGGCAAGGATGCTCTCTGTTAGTTACAGGTCCTAGTTCTATGCAAAACTGTGGAATACTTCACAAAAAGTCATCATGAGCTTTGCAGAGCTGAAAACCATTCTGACGTTTGCTCGTGTTGAACCAATGCTGCTGAAATAAAAATCACGGCCAGAAAGGCCGTAGGCTTTCACGACCAATATTATTCATAATAAACGTTTTTGGGTTAGATCGCATTATTCATAAATGTGTCGTAACCCTCCACTACCCGACACGGCCAATCAGCAAAAAAAAGTGTCACATTGACAAAAGAGATATAGTTCACTCCTGCAGCCCACCGGTGTGTTGAAGAGTGAATCCACAACATTTACAATTTTTGAGTACGACGTTTCGCTGGTAATTACATCCAGCATCATCGGGCAATTTGCCAGAAAGGTGAAGCCCTCACTTCCGGGAGCACCGTCACCATCGCAGCATGACACATGTGTGCCCGTTGAAACGTGCAGCCCTCGATCGCAATAGAACCGATAATAATTATTGTTGGTACAACTTTCTTACTCATGAAAGCTCTGCGAAGTTTCAACATAATAATTCGCTTACATCGTGGATATGAGTAACAAAATTAACAGGCAAACGATGATTCCCCTCCTTCACATATCTGTCTTTCCACTTAAAAAATACAAGTATTTGTACACATCCCATTAGCCACACGGCTTTCCTGCTGGGAGTGCATCATTTCAGCAGTATTGGTTGTACACAAACCAAGCTCTGGTCCGTTTTTTATATTCATCAGTACGCTCCATCTCACTTGAAGCAATGCTGGTGAACTGCCAGCTGTTATAGGTTAGGGCCCGCTCTGTGAGATATGGGTGCTCGAAGGTTGTTGTATATGTAGGTTATGAAAATTTGATGAAAATAATGAAAATTTGATTAAATTTGAAATCTGCATAATTTATCCGAATTAATTGGTGTAATTATGTGCATAAACTATGCTAATTCGAGAGATAATCGTATTAATTTATGCGAGTGGGCGTGGTTATGATGCAGGTCGTAATGATAATTAGGTCCAGCCTCGGTGACGAAGGTTGGTTATTAATTGGAACAACGCAATTAATCGTATGCAGTTGTGCAGGTATTGTGAGCGTGAATGAGAGAGAGTCGACTCGACTTGTTATTTAATTCCGTGTTTTCAATAAGGATACAATTATCTTCGATTTAACACTTATTGATTATGTGCTGGATTAGTGATTAGTGTGCTTATGATAGGTCCCCAAGATTCAGATCTCATTCGCAGAACAATTCTATGCAGAATCACGGAAAGAATCACACACAACTCTTCTGCTTTAATCAATTTTATTTTCTAGCTAAACCTTAATTTTTGGATAATATGAGAACTCTCAACCTCGGAATTTCAACACAGCATTAACAAGGTACACATCACGATTGCATTGTTTCACTTCGATAACGGCACCTGTGTTTAATTCCCGACGCGTAACGCAATTGATCGGTTGTTGAGAGAGAGATTAAAACATGCAAACTATCCTATCAAAACCTTAACCTTATAATATGTAATTCGTATTTAAATTGTTACACAACACGGCATTCGGTCATTGATCATATGCGACCCTTAATGCAGATTCTTGTCACGTTAACAGTAGGACGATTGATTATTATGCAACGCTGTTCATATGGAAAGACACTCAAGCCATTATTATTCCTAAAGGCACAAATATGCGTTCATAGATTCGTCTTGTTCATTCATGGATACCAGCAAGATTATGCAATAGAAAAAAAAACCGAACCACTCAAATACCCCCAAGTGACCGTAACCACATAACTCAAATGGCCGCAATGTATTCCTTTGAGATTCTTATCTTGGACCAATCTTTTAATTAATTGTGTTCAGATCCCTGGCAGGGAAAACCTGTTAAACAATTTTCTTAAAAAAAAAATGTTTGCTGGCGGTTATGGCTTTGGGAGTTGTTCCCCCCCCACCCTCATCTTCCTTTGTTTCCGAAGGGTATCGTGGGGGGGGGGGGGGGGGGGTGAGTTTGTGTGTGGGGTGACCCGGGTTCGATTCCCGCTCACGGCCAACACCAGTGACGATTATCTGAACCGGTCCCGGGCCTCCCCTAGGTCGACTCAGCCTCAAATGAGTACCTGGTGCGGTGTGTAAACATTGCCACTAGGGAGACAAAGGCGGTCGGGCGTGGTGCTGGCCACCCACCCCCTCGTGTACCGTTCCGGCCTTCATAGGTGCTCGCTAACAGCACTTGCCCCTACAGTCTGTTAAGGCTATATGGGGGATCTTTGTTTTCTCATTAAACCCGGCTGCTTCCAGATGGCCCCTTGCCAGGGTGGAATTCCTGTTTCTCCGCGCTGCGAGAGAGACAAAGGTGGTCGGGGTTTCTTGGAGTATTGTTTAACTCGTTTCGTAAGTTTGCCCGTTGTCTCATTCCTTCTCGAAAATCTTTGATGTGACTCGGTATTTCTGTCTCCAAGCTTTGTTTTAACAGTAAAACGTATTAAAGGTGAAAATAATTTGATATCGAATTAATAATTGGATAAGGATTCACTGATGCATCTGGTGGCCTGGTCTTAATTGGAGTGATCGTGAGGATCGCTAATTTTAGCTTATTCTTGTTGTTGCATTTTAAATTAAAACCGTTGTTTTAATGGCAAATAAGGAAAATAAAAAAATTGGTTTAACTCGCGTCTGTCTTCCTGAGGCTCACCTCTGGGTGACCTTTCCAAAGGGGCACATCAAACTCTTGTTCATCTGGAGATCTTCGCAGATAGCTGTTAACATCCTCGCCTCGAGAGTTTTATTATTTCTTTTTTTTATTTATGGTCTGTTTATGATCTCCATCTGTGTTTGCGTGTTTTTGGGTTGATGCGTTTTATGCATTATTTATCTTTGTTATTATTTAAAAAATTATATATATCGGCAGATATTATTGTTAATATCAATTTTGGAAAAAGGCTCATATCCAACACACCACCCTTTTAAAAATGATCTGTGGTCTGCCACGGATTATTTTTAAAATAAAAGAAAAATGCCTTTTCCCATCATAAGCATTGATTGTCCTCGAGTTTGTGATTTTCCTTACAACGCGCGCGTACGTGTCACAACTTAGCATGATTACATTTGAAATAAGAAAATAAAAGAACAGGAAAAATAAAAAATTAAGGCAACATGTTACATCGGTTCTTATCAATTATTGCTACTTTGATTTTTGTTTCAGTTCCTGGGAAACACTGGATAGCGGTTTCGAGCCCGGTGGTACACCGTTTCCCTCCTGGCATCTCTTTGTTTAATGTTTACCAAGTTATTGGCAACCTTACTGCCACCTTTGGTCAAGAGTGCAGAATATTTTTTTCTCATGGCCAGATATTTTAGAGTAACCTGTGACCTTTCCATGCAACATCATCACATCGTCGTTTTGGTTCATCGTCGGTATGGCTTTAGCCAAATGAGCACGGTTCCTTGGTTCGTATCGGTAATTTTTTTTATCCCTCGCCTTCCCTGTGGGTTTATGTGGCGTGAAGCGATGTCGTGCGCCACCAGGATTAGTACACAACACGAGTTTCCGTGCTCGACTGTTGGGGTCATTTGCCTTCTCCGCAGCCATGTGCTGATTTGATGACTCCGTACCACGATTCGATTCCATGTTTTTGCATGTGCTGGATTTCAACACATTCCCCGATCCATCATGGATTTCTGTCTCCGTAGCAACTTTCTCTGCCACATTCGCAGTACTCTCACGCAATTTCGCGACACAATTGATCGCGTTTCCATTTACCAAACAAGCAGGTTTCTCCCCCCGATCCTGTTGCTTATCATTTCTCGTTGGATCACACTTCATTGTTATTTTTCCCTGTTCAATAGGTGTATTCACCACGGGAGCGACTCTCGCGTTCTCCACCACATTATCAGAACGGGTGCATGGTGCATTTAGTTTTCCACAATCATGGTTACCCTCCTGGTTTTGTTCGTCACCTCCAGCCTGCTTGATTTTTTTCAAGGGCTGTGAAGTTTTTTCCAGCTCAGCGGACACTGCTCTTCCTGTCATTTTCCTCTCAACCCCTGTGAGCGATTCATCACGTGCCCATGTCACCCGCTTTGTCACAGCAGTTGGGAATCGGCGTGATTCTGCTCTTGGCCTATACGCGCCGTGATTCTCGTGATTGTGTCTTTGTGTGTTGCGATCGCCCATTATTTATGTGCCACTGTCGATCGTAATTGTTATCTCGCCATCTGTGTGGGTAATTTTGGCCAGCAGTGTGCCGTGGCATTGGGTATAGATATGGTCCTGCTCTTGGCTTCCACCCGTGGCGATTTTCGCAAATACGCGTCCTTGCACGCTTCGGACGCTCCCGGCCTGTGTGCCGTGGAATTGTGGAATTGTTATCTCGCCATCTGTGTGGGTAATTTTGGCTAGCTGTGTGCCGTGGCATTGGTCCTGCTCTTGGCTTCTACCCGTGGCGATTTTCGCAAATACGCGTCCCTGCACGCTGCGAACGCTCTCGGTCTGTGTGCCGTGGAATTGGGAACTGGTCTGACTTTGCTCGTGGTCTCCACACATTGCGATTCTCGCGAATACGCGTCCCTGCACGCTGCGATCGCTCCTGGTCTGTGTGCCATTGTCTCGTGTAATTGCTATCTGGCCACCTGGGTATGTAATTACGTTGGTAATTCGCGGGTGCTTTTTGTTTCCTGCACTGTGGGCCTGCGTGTCTTGAGTGCCTCGCAGGTGATGTTTTGTTTCTGCTCCCCTGATTTTTATTTCCTTCTGAAATACTGGTTGCCTTGCCTTGTTCACTGTGTGTTGTGGAATTATTGTTCTTATCCCTGTACAGCCAAGCCATGTGAGCCTTATTCACTATGCGGTGTAAGGAGGCCGTCTCTGGATCCAAAACCATTCCCACGATTTTTGTAATCTCTGGACCCAAGGATCCGACAAACATAATTTTTAATCTTTTGTCACCTTCGTGATACTGATCCACATCGCCCGCATAGTACGCTCTTTTAAATCGTATGAGGTACTCTCGAGGATCCTCATCTGCGCACTGGGTCATAGATTTTGCAGCGTTAATTCCCTCAGACAGTATTAGATATTGTCCAAACTTCCGAATCACTGCCAAGCTCAGCTTTTTAAAATCGTTCCGAACCTCGTATGGTAGCAACTTTACCCATGATATGGACTGTCCATGCAAGCTGTGTTTCAGCAAACTGGCTTTCTCATCCGTTTTTCTCAGACCCCTGATCATTGCTTCTGCTTCTACCATTGCAATGTGAGTGTGTATGTCTCTGTTCTTATTGTGTCGATCAAAATAGGGAATTCTGGCGAGAGCTTTGTCCATCGATTTCAGAGTTTTACTACTGAACAAGTAATCGGAAAGTTGATCATCGTCATCCGAGTCAGATTCGGATGAGTTATTAATATCACGGTGGCGTTGCTTAACATGATTTTTGTAGTGTCTTTTGCGCCTGTAACGTGGGTCAGCTTTGCTCGGTGACTCCTGTTTATCCCATGGCTCATACTTATGTGGTTTTTGTGGGGTGTTTGATTTATATTTGTCTGGTGCGTCGTGCCTGTCGCGATGTTTGTGTCGGCCGTCTGTGCGTGGTGTGCGTTTTCCTGGAGAGCTGCCTCGGAGCTTCGGCTCCGCCCTTTCTCGCGTTATCAGTACAGAATCCCCTGGTGACTTAGTTTTAATATTCTGTCTCCCTCTGACATCGGGGTTGTCAGCCCCACCCGTTTCTTTTCCGAATTTTTCCTCATTCTATAATCTCTGTTTGTCTGTCTGTGCGAGAGGGTCTGAGTTGAGCGTAGCTATTTCTGAAGTTTTTACATCGTTTTCGCTTTTGTACCATTTTATCCAGTTCTTAAGCAGTGTCCCAATGTCAATAAAGCTCCCCTTCCATGTGTCTCCCTGATTTGTTTGCTCTGTAGCAGATCGGCCTGACCGTTTTGGTACAAGTTCCCGCATTTAAGGGTTGGCGTTTAAGGGTTAGCGTTTAAGGGTTGGCGTTTAAGGGTTGGTGTTTAAAGGTTGGTGTTTAAGGGTTGGCGTTTAAGGGTTGGCGTTTAAGGGTTGGCGTATAAGGGTTGGCGTATAAGGGTTGGCGTTTAAGGGTTGGCGTTTAAGGTTTTTCGTTTAAGGGATGTGTGCTTAAGAGTTGGTGTTTACAGGTTGCTGTTTAAATGTTTAGCGTGTAAGTTTTGCCTTTAAGGGTTGGTGTTTAAAGGTTGGTGTTTAAGAGATGGCGTTTAAAGGTTGGTGTTTAAAGAGTTGGCGTTCGAGGGTTGGCGTTTAAGGGTTGGTGTTTACAGGTTGGTGTTTAAGCGTGTTTAGGTTTTGGCGTTTAAAGGTTGTCAAGGGTTGGTACTTAAGTGTTGGTGTTTACAGGTTGGTGTTTAACGGTTGGCGTTTAAGGGTTGGCGTTAAAGGGTTGGCATTTAAGGGTTGGCTATTAAGGGTTGGCGTTTAAGGGTTGGCGTATAAGGGTTGGTGTTTAAGGGTTGGCGTTTAAGGGTTTTCGTTTAAGGGTTGGTGCTTAAGAGTTGGTGTTTACAGGTTGCTGTTTAAGGGTTGGCGTTTAAGGGTTGGCGAAAAAGGGTTGGCGTTTAAGAGTTGGTGTTTAAGGGTTGGCATTTAAGGTTTGGCGTGTAACAGTTGGCATTTAAACGTTGGTGTTTAAGGCTTGGCTTTAAAGGGTTGGCGTTTAAGGGTTGGTGTTTAAGGGTTGGCATTTAAGGGTTGGCATTTATGGGTTGGCGTTTAAAGGTTGGCGTTTAAGGGTTGGCGTTTAAGGGTTAGTGTTTAAGGGTTGGCGTTTTAAGGGTTTTCGTTTAAGGGTTGGTGCTTAGAAGTTGGTATTGGCAGGTTAGTGTTTAAAGGTTTGGTGTGTAAGTTCGGCCTTTAAGGGTTGGTGTTTAAAGGTTGGTGTTTAAGAGATGGCATTTAAGGGTTGGTGTTTAAGAGTTGGCGTTAAAGGGTTGGCGTTTACGGGTTGGCGTTTACGGGTTGGCGTTTAAGGGTTGGTGTTTAAGGGTTGGTGTTTTAGCGTGTTTAGGTTTTGGCGTTTAAGGGTTGTTGTTTAAGGGTTGGTGCTTAAAAGGTGGTGTTCACAGGTTGGTGCTTAAGAGTTGGTGTTTACAGGTTAGTGATTAAAGGTTTGGCGGGTAAGGTTTGGCCTTTAAGGGTTGGTGTTTAAAGGTTGGTGTTTAAAGGTTGGTGTTTAAGGGTTTGCGTTTAAGGATTAGTGTTTAAGGCTTGGCGTTTAAGGGTTGGCATTTAAATGGTTGGCGTTTAAGGGTTGGTGTTTAAGGGTTGGCGTTTAAGGGTTGGCGTTTTAGGGTTGGTGTTTAAAGGTTGGTGTTTAAGGGTTTGCGTTTAAGGATTAGTGTTTAAGGGTTGGCGTTTAAGGGTTGGCATTTAAAGGGTTGGCGACTAAGGGTTGGTATTTAAGGGTTGGCGTTTAAGGGTTGGCATTTAAGGGTTGGCGTTTAAGGGTTTGCGTTTAAGGGTTGGCGTTTAAGGGTTGGCGTTAAAGGATTGGTGTTTAAAGGTTGGTGTTTAAGGGTTGGCGTTTAAGGGTTTTCGTTTAAGGGTTGGTGCTTAAGAGTTGGTGATTACAGGTTGGTGTTTAAAGGTTTAGCATGTAAGTTTTGCCTTTAAGGGTTGGTGTTTAAAGGTTGGTGTTTAAGAGATGGCGTTTAAAGGTTGGTGTTTAAAGGGTTGGCGTTTAAGGGTTGGTGTTTAAGGGTTGATGTTTAAGCGTGTTTAGGTTTTGGCGTTTAAGGGTTGTCGTTTAAGGGTTGGTACTTAAGAGTTGGTGTTTACACGTTGGTGTTTAAGGGTTATCGTTTAAGGGTTGGCGTTAAAGGGTTTGCGTTTAAGGGTTGGCGTTTAAGGGTTGGCGTTTAAGGGTTGGCATTTAAGGGTTGGCGTTTAAGGATTGGCGTTTAAGGGTTGGCGTTTAAGGGTTGGTGTTTAAGGGTTGGCGTTTTAAGGGTTTTCGTTTAAGGGTTGGTGCTTAAGAGTTGGCGTTTAAGGGTTGGCGTTTAAGGGTTGGTGCTTAAGAGTTGGTGTTGACAGGTTAGTGTTTAAAGGTTTGGCGTGTAAGTTCGGCCTTTAAGGGTTGGTGTTTAAAGGTTGGCATTAAAAGGTTGGCGTTAAACGGGTTGGCGTTTAAGGGTTGTCGTTTAAGGGTTGGTGCTTAAGAGGTGGTGTTTACAGGTTGGTGTTTAAAGGTTTGGCGGGTAAGGTTTGGCCTTTAAGGGTTGGTGTTTAAAGGGTGGTGTTTAAGAGATGGCGTTTAAGGGTTGGTGTTTAAGGGTTGGCGTTAAAGGGTTGGCGTTTACGGGTTGGCGTTTAAAGGGTTGGCGATTAAGGGTTGGTGTTTAAGGGTTGGCGTTTAAGGGTTGGCATTTAAGGGTTGGCGTTTAAGGGTTGGCGTTAAAGGGTTGGCGTTTAAGGGTTGGTGTTTAAGGGTTGGCGTTTAAGGTTTGGCGTTTACTGGTTGGCGTTTAAGGGTTGGCGTTTAAGGGTCGGAGTTTAAGGGTTGGCGTTTAAGGGTTGGCGTTTAAGGGTTGGTGTTTAGAGGTGGGCGTTTATGGGTTGGCGTTCAAATCGTTGGTGTTTAAGGCTTGGTGTTTAAGGGATGGCGTTTAAGCGTCGGTGTTTAAGGGTTGGCCTTAAACGTTGGCGTTTAAGGGTGGGCGTTTAAGGGTTGGCGTTTAAGGGTTGGCGTTAAAGGGTTTGTTGATGGATTGGCGTTTTAGGGTTGGTGTTTTAGGGTTTAGTGTTTAAGGGTTGGTCTTTAATAGTTGGCGTTTAAGCGTTGACGTTTAAGGGTAGGGGTTTAAGGGTTGGCGTTTAAGGGTTAGCGTTTTAAAGGGTTGGCGTTTAAGGGTTGGCGCTTTAGGGTTGGTGTTTAAAGGTTGGTGTTTAAGGGTTGGCGTTTAAGGGTTGGTGTTTAAAGGTTGGCATTAAAGGGTTGGCGTTTAAGGGTTGAGGTTTAAGCGTGTTTATGTTTTGGCGTTTAAGGGTTGGCGTTTAATGGTTGGTGTCTAATGGATGGCGTTTAAGGGTTGGTGTTTAAGGGTTTGGCGTTTAAGGTTTGTCTTTAACGGTTGGTGTTTAAAGGTTGGTATTTTAAGGTTTGTTTTTAAGGGTTGGCGATTTAGGGTTGGGGTTTAAGTGTTGGCATTTAAGGGTTGGTGTTTAAGGGTTGGTCTTTAAAGTGTTAGCGTTTAAGGTTTGCCGGATGATGGTTGGTGTTTAAGGGTTGACGTTTAAGGGTTGGTGTTTAGAGGGTTGGCGTTTAAGGGTTGGCGTTTAAGGGTTGGCATTTAAGGGTTGGTGTTTAAAGGTTGGCGTTTAAGGGTTTTAGTTTTTAGGGTTGGTGCTTAAGAGTTGGCATTTACAGGTTGGTGTTTAAAGGTTTGGCGTGTTAGTTTGGCTTTCAAGGTTTGCTGTTTAAAGGTTTGTGTTTAAGAGATGGAGTTTAAGGGTTGGCGTTAAAGGGTTGGCGTTTACGGGTTGGCTTTTAAGGCTTGGTATTTAAGGGTTGGTGTTTAATCGTGTTTAGGCTTTGGCGTTTAAGGGTTGTCATTTAAGGTTTGGTTCTTAAGAGTTGGTGTTTACAGGTTGGTGTTTAAAGGTTTGGCGTGTACGTTTGGCCTTTAAGTGTTGGTGTTTAAAGCTTGGTGTTTAATAGATGGCGTTTGGGGTTGGTGTTTTAAGGTTTGGTTTTTAAGGTTTGACGATTTAGGGTTGGTGTTTAAGGGTTGGCATTTAAGGGTTGGTGTTTAAGCGTTGGCGTTTTAGCATGTTTAGGTTTTGGCGTTCATGGGTTGTCGTTTAAGGGTTGGTGCTTAAGAGGTGGTGTTTACAGGTTGGTGTTTAAAGGGTTGGTGCTTAAGAGTTGGTGTTTACAGGTTGGTGTTTAATAGTTTGGCGGGTAAGGTTTGGCTTTTAAGGGTTGGTGTTTAAAGGTTGGTGTTTAAGAGATGGCGTTTAAGTATTGGTGTTTAAGGGTTGGCGTTTAAGGGTTGGCATTTGAAGAGTTAGCGATTAAGGTTTGGTGTTTAAGGGTTGGCGTTTACGGGTTGGCGTTTTAGGGTTAGCTTTAACGGTAGGTGTTTAAAGGTTGGTGTTTTAAGGTTGGTTTTTAAGGGTTGACGATTTAGGGTTGGTGTTCAATGGTTGGCATTTAAGGGTTGGTGTTTAACCGTCGGTTTGTAAGGGTTGGCTTTCAAGGGTTCGTGTTTAAGGGTTGGTCTTTAAAGAGTTAGCGTTTAAGGTTTGCCGGATGAGGTTTGGTGTTGAAGGATTGGCGTTTAATGGTTGGTGTTTAAGGGTTGGTGTTTAAGGGTTGGTGTTTAAAGGTTGACGTTTTAGGGTTTGAATTTTAGCGTGTTTAGGTTTTGGCGTTTAAGGGTTGTCCTTTAAGTGTTGGTGCTTAAGATGTGGTGTTTACAGGTTGGTATTTAAGGGTTGGCGTTTAGGGTTGGTGTTTAAAGGTTGGCGTTTAAGGGTTGGCGTTAAAGGGTTGGCGTTTAACGGTTAGTGTTTAAGGGTTGGCGTTTAAGGGTTGGCGTTTAATGGTTGGTGTTTTAGGGTTGGCGTTTAAGCGTTTTCGTTTAAGTGTTGGTGCTTAAGAGTTGGTGTTTTCAGGTTGGTGTTTAAAGGTTTGGCATGTAAGTTTGGCCTTTAAGGGGTTGGTGTTTAAGTGTTGGCGTTAAAGGGTTGGCGTTTACGGGTTGGCTTTTAAGGCTTGGTGTTTAAGGGTTGGTGTTTAATCGTGTTTAGGCTTTGGCGTTTAAGGGTTGTCGTTTAAGGTTTGGTTCTTAAGAGTTGGTGTTTACAGGTTGGTGTTTAAAGGTTTGGCATGTAAGTTTGGCCTTTAAGTGTTGGTGTTTAAAGCTTCGTGTTTAATAGATGGCGTTTAGGGTTGGTGTTTTAAGGTTGGTTTTTAAGGTTTGGCGATTTAGGGTTGGTGTTTAAGGGTTGGCATTTAAGGGTTGGTGTTTAAGCGTTGGCGTTTTAGCGTGTTAGGTTTTGGCGTTCATGGGTTGTCGTTTAAGGGTTGGTGCTTAAGCGGTGGTGTTTACAGGTTGGTGTTTAAAGGTTTTGCGTGTAAGTTTGGCCTTTAAGGGGTTGGTGTTTAACGGTTGGCGTTTAAGGGTTGGCGTTTTAGGGTCGGTGTTTAAAAGTTGGTGTTTAAGGGTTTGCGTTTAAGTATTGGTGTTTAAGGGTTGGCGTTTAAGGGTTGGCATTTGAAGAGTTAGCGATTAAGGGTTGGTGTTTAAGGGTTGGCATTTAAGGGTTGGCGTTTAAGGGTTGGCGTTTAAGGGTTGGCGTTTAAGGGTTGGCGTTAAAGGGTTTGTTTATGGGTTGGCGTTTTAGGGTTGGTGTTTTAGGGTTTAGTGTTTAAGGGTTGGTCTTTAATAGTTGGCGTTTAAGCGTTGACGTTTAAGGGTTGGGGTTTAAGGGTTGGCGTTTAAGGGTTGGCGTTTTAAAGGGTTGGTGTTTAAGGGTTGGCGTTTAAGGGTTGGCATTAAGGGTTGGTGTTTAAAGGTTGGCATTAAAGGGTTGGCCTTTAAGGGTTGGTGTTTAAGCGTGTTTATGTTTTGGCGTTTAAGGGTTGGCGTTTAATGGTTGGTGTTTAATGGATGGCGTTTAAGGGTTGGTGTTTAAGGGTTTGGCGTTTAAGGTTTGTCTTTAACGGTTGGTATTTAAAGGTTGGTGTTTTAAGGTTTGTTTTTAAGGGTTGGCGATTTAGGGTTGGTGTTTAAGGGTTGGCATTTAAGGGTTGGTGTTTAAGGGTTGGTCTTTAAAGTGTTAGCGTTTAAGGTTTGCCGGATGATGGTTGACGTTTAAGGGTTGGCGTTTAATGGTTGGTGTTTAAGGGTTGGTGTTTAAGCGTTTTCGTTTAAGTGTTGGTGCTTAAGAGTTGGTGTTTACATGTTGGTGTTTAAAGGTTTGGCGTGTAAGTTTGGCCTTTAAGGGTTAACGTTTAAGGTTGGTGTTTAAGGGTTCGCGTTTTAGGGTTGGCGTTTTAGGGTTGGTGTTTAAAGGTTGGTGTTTAAGGGTTTGCGGTTAAGGATTGGTGTTTAAGGGTTTGCGTTTAAGGGTTGGCATTTAAAGAGTTAGCGATTAAGGGTTGTTGTTAAAGGTTTGGCATTTAAGGGTTGGCATTTAAGGGTTGGCGTTTAAGGGTTGGTGCTTAAGAGGTGGTGTTTACAGGTTGGTGTTTAAAGGGTTGGTGCTTAAGAGTTGGTGTTTACAGGTTGGTGTTTAATAGTTTGGCGGGTAAGGTTTGGCCTTTAAGGGTTGGTGTTTAAAGGTTGGTGTTTAAGAGATGGCGGTTAAGGTTTGGTGTTTAAGGGTTGGCGTTTACGGGTTGGCGTTTTAGGCTTAGCTTTAACGGTAGGTGTTTAAAGGTTGGTGTTTTAAGGTTGGTTTTTAAGGGTTGGCGATTTAGGGTTGGTGTTCAATGGTTGGCATTTAAGGGTTGGTGTTTAACCGTCGGTTTGTAAGGGTTGGCTTTCAAGGGTTCGTGTTTAAGGGTTGGTCTTTAAAGAGTTAGCGTTTAAGGTTTTCCGGATGAGGTTTGGTGTTGAAGGATTGGCGTTTAATGGTTGGTGTTTAAGGGTTGGTGTTTAAGGGTTGGTGTTTAAAGGTTGACGTTTTAGGGTTTGAATTTTAGCGTGTTTAGGTTTTGGCGTTTAAGAGTTGTCCTTTAAGTGTTGGTGCTTAAGAGGTGGTGTTTACAGGTTGGTATTTAAGGGTTGGCGTTTAAGGGTTGGTGTTTAAAGGTTGGCGTTTAAGAATTGGCGTTAAAGGGTTGGCGTTTAATGGTTAGTGTTTAAGGGTTGGCGTTTAATGGTTGGTGTTTAAGGGTTAGTGTTTAAGGGTTGGCGTTTAAGGGTTGGCGTTTAATGGTTGGTGTTTAAGGGTTGGCGTTTAAGCGTTTTCGTTTAAGTGTTGGTGCTTAAGAGTTGGTGTTTTCAGGTTGGTGTTTAAAGGTTTGGCATGTAAGTTTGGCCTTTAAGGGGTTGGTGTTTAAGGGTTGGCGTTAAAGGGTTGGCGTTAACGGGTTGACTTTTAAGGCTTGGTGTTTAAGGGTTGGTGTTTAATCGTGTTTAGGCTTTGGCGTTTAAGGGTTGTCGTTTAAGGTTTGGTTCTTAAGAGTTGGTGTTTACAGGTTGGTGTTTAAAGGTTTGGCGTGTAAGTTTGGCCTTTAAGTGTTGGTGTTTAACGGTTGGCGTTTAAGGGTTGGCGTTTTAGGGTCGGTGTTTAAAGGTTGGTGTTTAAGGGTTTGCGTTTAAGTATTGGTGTTTAAGGGTTGGCGTTTAAGGGTTGGCATTTGAAGAATTAGCGATTAAGGGTTGGTGTTTAAGGGTTGGCGTTTAAGGTTTGGCATTTAAGGGTTGGTGTTTAACCGTCGGTTTGTAAGGGTTGGCTTTCAAGGGTTCGTGTTTAAGGGTTGGTCTTTAAAGAGTTAGCGTTTAAGGTTTTCCGGATGAGGTTTGGTGTTGAAGGATTGGCGTTTAATGGTTGGTGTTTAAGGGTTGGTGTTTAAGGGTTGGTGTTTAAAGGTTGACGTTTTAGGGTTTGAATTTTAGCGTGTTTAGGTTTTGGCGTTTAAGAGTTGTCCTTTAAGTGTTGGTGCTTAAGAGGTGGTGTTTACAGGTTGGTATTTAAGGGTTGGCGTTTAAGGGTTGGTGTTTAAAGGTTGGCGTTTAAGGATTGGCGTTAAAGGGTTGGCGTTTAACGGTTAGTGTTTAAGGCTTGGCGTGTAAGGGTTGGCGTTTAATGGTTGGTGTTTAAGGGTTAGTGTTTAAGGGTTGGCGTTTAATGGTTGGTGTTTAAGGGTTGGCGTTTAAGCGTTTTCGTTTAAGTGTTGGTGCTTAAGAGTTGGTGTTTTCAGGTTGGTGTTTAAAGGTTTGGCATGTAAGTTTGGCCTTTAAGGGGTTGGTGTTTAAGGGTTGGCGTTAAAGGGTTGGCATTAACGGGTTGACTTTTAAGGCTTGGTGTTTAAGGGTTGGTGTTTAATCGTGTTTAGGCTTTGGCGTTTAAGGGTTGTCGTTTAAGGTTTGGTTCTTAAGAGTTGGTGTTTACAGGTTGGTGTTTAAAGGTTTGGCGTGTAAGTTTGGCCTTTAAGTGTTGGTGTTTAACGGTTGGCGTTTAAGGGTTGGCGTTTTAGGGTCGGTGTTTAAAGGTTGGTGTTTAAGGGTTTGCGTTTAAGTATTGGTGTTTAAGGGTTGGCGTTTAAGGGTTGGCATTTGAAGAGTTAGCGTTTAAGGGTTGGCATTTGAAGAGTTAGCGATTAAGGGTTGGCGTTTTAAAGGGTTGGCGTTTAAGGGTTGGCATTAAGGGTTGGTGTTTAAAGGTTGGCATTAAAGGGTTGGCCTTTAAGGGTTGGTGTTTAAGCGTGTTTATGTTTTGGCGTTTAAGGGTTGGCGTTTAATGGTTGGTGTTTAATGGATGGCGTTAAAGGGTTGGCGTTTACGGGTTGGCTTTTAAGGCTTGGTGTTTAAGGGTTGGTGTTTAATCGTGTTTAGGCTTTGGCGTTTAAGGGTTGTCGTTTAAGGTTTGGTTCTTAAGAGTTGGTGTTTACAGGTTGGTGTTTAAAGGTTTGGCATGTAAGTTTGGCCTTTAAGTGTTGGTGTTTAAAGCTTGGTGTTTAATAGATGGCGTTTAGGGTTGGTGTTTTAAGGTTGGTGTTTAAGGGTTTGCGTTTAAGTATTGGTGTTTAAGGGTTGGCGTTTAAGGGTTGGCATTTGAAGAGTTAGCGATTAAGGGTTGGTGTTTAAGGGTTGGCGTTTAAGGGTTGGCATATAAGGGTTGGCGTTTAAGGGTTGGCGTTTAAGGGTTGGCGTTTAAGGGTTGGCGTTAAAGGGTTTGTTTATGGGTTGGCGTTTTAGGGTTGGTGTTTTAGGGTTTAGTGTTTAAGGGTTGGTCTTTAATAGTTGGCGTTTAAGCGTTGACGTTTAACGGTTGGGGTTTAAGGGTTGGCGTTTAAGGGTTGGCGTTTTAAAGGGTTGGCGTTTAAGGGTTGGCGTTTTAGGGTTGGTGTTTAAAGGTTGGCGTTTAAGGGTTGGCGTTTTAAAGGGTTGGCGTTTAAGGGTTGGCATTAAGGGTTGGTGTTTAAAGGTTGGCATTAAAGGGTTGGCCTTTAAGGGTTGGTGTTTAAGCGTGTTTATGTTTTGGCGTTTAAGGGTTGGCGTTTAATGGTTGGTGTTTAATGGATGGCGTTTAAGGGTTGGTGTTTAAGGGTTTGGCGTTTAAGGTTTGTCTTTAACGGTTGGTGTTTAAAGGTTGGTGTTTTAAGGTTTGTTTTTAAGGGTTGGCGATTTAGGGTTGGTGTTTAAGGGTTGGCATTTAAGGGTTGGTGTTTAAGGGTTGGTCTTTAAAGTGTTAGCGTTTAAGGTTTGCCGGATGATGGTTGACGTTTAAGGGTTGGCGTTTAAGGGTTGGCATATAAGGGTTGGCGTTTAAGGGTTGGCGTTTAAGGGTTGGCGTTTAAGGGTTGGCGTTAAAGGGTTTGTTTATGGGTTGGCGTTTTAGGGTTGGTGTTTTAGGGTTTAGTGTTTAAGGGTTGGTCTTTCATAGTTGGCGTTTAAGCGTTGACGTTTAACGGTTGGGGTTTAAGGGTTGGCGTTTAAGGGTTGGCGTTTACGGGTTGGCTTTTAAGGCTTGGTGTTTAAGGGTTGGTGTTTAATCGTGTTTAGGCTTTGGCGTTTAAGGGTTGTCGTTTAAGGTTTGGTTCTTAAGAGTTGGTGTTTACAGGTTGGTGTTTAAAGGTTTGGCATGTAAGTTTGGCCTTTAAGTGTTGGTGTTTAAAGCTTCGTGTTTAATAGATGGCGTTTAGGGTTGGTGTTTTAAGGTTGGTTTTTAAGGTTTGGCGATTTAGGGTTGGTGTTTAAGGGTTGGCATTTAAGGGTTGGTGTTTAAGCGTTGGCGTTTTAGCGTGTTAGGTTTTGGCGTTCATGGGTTGTCGTTTAAGGGTTGGTGCTTAAGCGGTGGTGTTTACAGGTTGGTGTTTAAAGGTTTGGCGTGTAAGTTTGGCCTTTAAGGGGTTGGTGTTTAACGGTTGGCGTTTAAGGGTTGGCGTTTTAGGGTCGGTGTTTAAAGGTTGGTGTTTAAGGGTTTGCGTTTAAGTATTGGTGTTTAAGGGTTGGCGTTTAAGGGTTGGCATTTGAAGAGTTAGCGATTAAGGGTTGGTGTTTAAGGGTTGGCATTTAAAGGTTGGCCTTTAAGGGTTGGCGTTTAAGGGTTGGCGTTTAAGGGTTGGCGTTAAAGGGTTTGTTTATGGGTTGGCGTTTTAGGGTTGGTGTTTTAGGGTTTAGTGTTTAAGGGTTGGTCTTTAACAGTTGGCGTTTAAGCGTTGACGTTTAAGGGTTGGGGTTTAAGGGTTGGCGTTTAAGGGTTGGCGTTTTAAAGGGTTGGTGTTTAAGGGTTGGCGTTTAAGGGTTGGCATTAAGGGTTGGTGTTTAAAGGTTGGCATTAAAGGGTTTGCCTTTAAGGGTTGGTGTTTAAGCGTGTTTATGTTTTGGCGTTTAAGGGTTGGCGTTTAATGGTTGGTGTTTAATGGATGGCGTTTAAGGGTTGGTGTTTAAGGGTTTGGCGTTTAAGGTTTGTCTTTAACGGTTGGTATTTAAAGGTTGGTATTTTAAGGTTTGTTTTTAAGGGTTGGCGATTTAGGGTTGGTGTTTAAGGGTTGGCATTTAAGGGTTGGTGTTTAAGGGTTGGTCTTTAAAGTGTTAGCGTTTAAGGTTTGCCGGATGATGGTTGACGTTTAAGGGTTGGCGTTTAATGGTTGGTGTTTAAGGGTTGGTGTTTAAGCGTTTTCGTTTAAGTGTTGGTGCTTAAGAGTTGGTGTTTACAGGTTGGTGTTTAAAGGTTTGGCGTGTAAGTTTGGCCTTTAAGGGTTAACGTTTAAGGTTGGTGTTTAAGGGTTCGCGTTTTAGGGTTCGCGTTTTAGGGTTGGTGTTTAAAGGTTGGTGTTTAAGTGTTTGCGGTTAAGGATTGGTGTTTAAGGGTTTGCGTTTAAGGGTTGGCATTTAAAGAGTTAGCGATTAAGGGTTGTTGTTAAAGGTTTGGCATTTAAGGGTTGGCATTTAAGGGTTGGCGTTTAAGGGTTGGTGCTTAAGAGGTGGTGTTTACAGGTTGGTGTTTAAAGGGTTGGTGCTTAAGAGTTGGTGTTTACAGGTTGGTGTTTAATAGTTTGGCGGGTAAAGTTTGGCCTTTAAGGGTTGGTGTTTGAAGGTTGGTGTTTAAGAGATGGCGTTTAAGGTTTGGTGTTTAAGGGTTGGCGTTTACGGGTTGGCGTTTTAGGGTTAGCTTTAACGGTAGGTGTTTAAAGGTTGGTGTTTTAAGGTTGGTTTTTAAGGGTTGGCGATTTAGGGTTGGTGTTCAATGGTTGGCATTTAAGGGTTGGTGTTTAACCGTCGGTTTGTAAGGGTTGGCTTTCAAGGGTTCGTGTTTAAGGGTTGGTCTTTAAAGAGTTAGCGTTTAAGGTTTTCCGGATGAGGTTTGGTGTTGAAGGATTGGCGTTTAATGGTTGGTGTTTAAGGGTTGGTGTTTAAGGGTTGGTGTTTAAAGGTTGACGTTTTAGGGTTTGAATTTTAGCGTGTTTAGGTTTTGGCGTTTAAGAGTTGTCCTTTAAGTGTTGGTGCTTAAGAGGTGGTGTTTACAGGTTGGTATTTAAGGGTTGGCGTTTAAGGGTTGGTGTTTAAAGGTTGGCGTTTAAGGATTGGCGTTAAAGGGTTGGCGTTTAACGGTTAGTGTTTAAGGGTTGGCGTTTAAGGGTTGGCGTTTAATGGTTGGTGTTTAAGGGTTAGTGTTTAAGGGTTGGCGTTTAAGGGTTGGCGTTTAATGGTTGGTGTTTAAGGGTTGGCGTTTAAGCGTTTTCGTTTAAGTGTTGGTGCTTAAGAGTTGGTGTTTTCAGGTTGGTGTTTAAAGGTTTGGCATGTAAGTTTGGCCTTTAAGGGGTTGGTGTTTAAGGGTTGGCGTTAAAGGGTTGGCGTTAACGGGTTGACTTTTAAGGCTTGGTGTTTAAGGGTTGGTGTTTAATCGTGTTTAGGCTTTGGCGTTTAAGGGTTGTCGTTTAAGGTTTGGTTCTTAAGAGTTGGTGTTTACAGGTTGGTGTTTAAAGGTTTGGCGTGTAAGTTTGGCCTTTAAGTGTTGGTGTTTAACGGTTGGCGTTTAAGGGTTGGCGTTTTAGGGTCGGTGTTTAAAGGTTGGTGTTTAAGGGTTTGCGTTTAAGTATTGGTGTTTAAGGGTTGGCGTTTAAGGGTTGGCATTTGAAGAGTTAGCGATTAAGGGTTGGTGTTTAAGGGTTGGCGTTTAAAGGTTGGCATATAAGGGTGGGTGTTTAAGGGTTGGCGTTTAAGGGTTGGCATTAAGGGTTGGTGTTTAAAGGTTGGCATTAAAGGGTTGGCCTTTAAGGGTTGGTGTTTAAGCGTGTTTATGTTTTGGCGTTTAAGGGTTGGCGTTTAATGGTTGGTGTTTAATGGATGGCGTTTAAGGGTTGGTGTTTAAGGGTTTGGCGTTTAAGGTTTGTCTTTAACGGTTGGTATTTAAAGGTTGGTGTTTTAAGGTTTGTTTTTAAGGGTTGGCGATTTAGGGTTGGTGTTTAAGGGTTGGCATTTAAGGGTTGGTGTTTAAGGGTTGGTCTTTAAAGTGTTAGCGTTTAAGGTTTGCCGGATGATGGTTGACGTTTAAGGGTTGGCGTTTAATGGTTGGTGTTTAAGGGTTGGTGTTTAAGCGTTTTCGTTTAAGTGTTGGTGCTTAAGAGTTGGTGTTTACAGGTTGGTGTTTAAAGGTTTGGCGTGTAAGTTTGTCCTTTCAGGGTTAACGTTTAAGGTTGGTGTTTAAGGGTTCGCGTTTTAGGGTTGGCGTTTTAGGGTTGGTGTTTAAAGGTTGGTGTTTAAGGGTTTGCGGTTAAGGATTGGTGTTTAAGGGTTTGCGTTTAAGGGTTGGCATTTAAAGAGTTAGCGATTAAGGGTTGTTGTTAAAGGTTTGGCATTTAAGGGTTGGCATTTAAGGGTTGGCGTTTAAGGGTTGGTGCTTAAGAGGTGGTGTTTACAGGTTGGTGTTTAAAGGGTTGGTGCTTAAGAGTTGGTGTTTACAGGTTGGTGTTTAATAGTTTGGCGGGTAAGGTTTGGCCTTTAAGGGTTGGTGTTTAAAGGTTGGTGTTTAAGAGATGGCGTTTAAGGTTTGGTGTTTAAGGGTTGGCGTTAACGGGTTGGCGTTTTAGGGTTAGCTTTAACGGTAGGTGTTTAAAGGTTGGTGTTTTAAGGTTGGTTTTTAAGGGTTGGCGATTTAGGGTTGGTGTTCAATGGTTGGCATTTAAGGGTTGGTGTTTAACCGTCGGTTTGTAAGGGTTGGCTTTCAAGGGTTCGTGTTTAAGGGTTGGTCTTTAAAGAGTTAGCGTTTAAGGTTTTCCGGATGAGGTTTGGTGTTGAAGGATTGGCGTTTAATGGTTGGTGTTTAAGGGTTGGTGTTTAAGGGTTGGTGTTTACAGGTTGACGTTTTAGGGTTTGAATTTTAGCGTGTTTAGGTTTTGGCATTTAAGAGTTGTCCTTTAAGTGTTGGTGCTTAAGAGGTGGTGTTTACAGGTTGGTATTTAAGGGTTGGCGTTTAAGGGTTGGTGTTTAAAGGTTGGCGTTTAAGGATTGGCGTTAAAGGGTTGGCGTTTAACGGTTAGTGTTTAAGGGTTGGCGTTTAAGGGTTGGCGTTTAATGGTTGGTGTTTAAGGGTTAGTGTTTAAGGGTTGGCGTTTAAGGGTTGGCGTTTAATGGTTGGTGTTTAAGGGTTGGCGTTTAAGCGTTTTCGTTTAAGTGTTGGTGCTTAAGAGTTGGTGTTTTCAGGTTGGTGTTTAAAGGTTTGGCATGTAAGTTTGGCCTTTAAGGGGTTGGTGTTGAAGGGTTGGCGTTAAAGGGTTGGCGTTAACGGGTTGACTTTTAAGGCTTGGTGTTTAAGGGTTGGTGTTTAATCGTGTTTAGGCTTTGGCGTTTAAGGGTTGTCGTTTAAGGTTTGGTTCTTAAGAGTTGGTGTTTACAGGTTGGTGTTTAAAGGTTTGGCGTGTAAGTTTGGCCTTTAAGTGTTGGTGTTTAACGGTTGGCGTTTAAGGGTTGGCGTTTTAGGGTCGGTGTTTAAAGGTTGGTGTTTAAGGGTTTGCGTTTAAGTATTGGTGTTTAAGGGTTGGCGTTTAAGGGTTGGCATTTGAAGAATTAGCGATTAAGGGTTGGTGTTTAAGGGTTGGCGTTTAAGGTTTGGCATTTAAGGGTTGGTGTTTAACCGTCGGTTTGTAAGGTTTGGCTTTCAAGGGTTCGTGTTTAAGGGTTGGTCTTTAAAGAGTTAGCGTTTAAGGTTTTCCGGATGAGGTTTGGTGTTGAAGGATTGGCGTTTAATGGTTGGTGTTTAAGGGTTGGTGTTTAAGGGTTGGTGTTTAAAGGTTGACGTTTTAGGGTTTGAATTTTAGCGTGTTTAGGTTTTGGCGTTTAAGAGTTGTCCTTTAAGTGTTGGTGCTTAAGAGGTGGTGTTTACAGGTTGGTATTTAAGGGTTGGCGTTTAAGGGTTGGTGTTTAAAGGTTGGCGTTTAAGGATTGGCGTTAAAGGGTTGGCGTTTAACGGTTAGTGTTTAAGGGTTGGCGTTTAAGGGTTGGCGTTTAATGGTTGGTGTTTAAGGGTTAGTGTTTAAGGGTTGGCGTTTAAGGGTTGGCGTTTAATGGTTGGTGTTTAAGGGTTGGCGTTCAAGCGTTTTCGTTTAATTGTTGGTGCTTAAGAGTTGGTGTTTTCAGGTTGGTGTTTAAAGGTTTGGCATGTAAGTTTGGCCTTTAAGGGGTTGGTGTTTAAGGGTTGGCGTTAAAGGGTTGGCGTTAACGGGTTGACTTTTAAGGCTTGGTGTTTAAGGGTTGGTGTTTAATCGTGTTTAGGCTTTGGCGTTTAAGGGTTGTCGTTTAAGGTTTGGTTCTTAAGAGTTGGTGTTTACAGGTTGGTGTTTAAAGGTTTGGCGTGTAAGTTTGGCCTTTAAGTGTTGGTGTTTAACGGTTGGCGTTTAAGGGTTGGCGTTTTAGGGTCGGTGTTTAAAGGTTGGTGTTTAAGGGTTTGCGTTTAAGTATTGGTGTTTAAGGGTTGGCGTTTAAGGGTTGGCATTTGAAGAGTTAGCGATTAAGGGTTGGTGTTTAAGGGTTGGCGTTTAAGGGTTGGCATATAAGGGTTGGTGTTTAAGGGTTGGCGTTTAAGGGTTGGCGTTTAAGGGTTGGCGTTAAAGGGTTTGTTTATGGGTTGGCGTTTTAGGGTTGGTGTTTTAGGGTTTAGTGTTTAAGGGTTGGTCTTTAATAGTTGGCGTTTAAGCGTTGACGTTTAACGGTTGGGGTTTAAGGGTTGGCGTTTAAGGGTTGGCGTTTTAAAGGGTTGGCGTTTAAGGGTTGGCGTTTTAGGGTTGGTGTTTAAAGGTTGGCGTTTAAGGGTTGGCGTTTTAAAGGGTTGGCGTTTAAGGGTTGGCATTAAGGGTTGGTGTTTAAAGGTTGGCGTTAAAGGGTTGGCCTTTAAGGGTTGGTGTTTAAGCGTGTTTATGTTTTGGCGTTTAATGGTTGGTGTTTAATGGATGGCGTTAAAGGGTTGGCGTTTACGGGTTGGCTTTTAAGGCTTGGTGTTTAAGGGTTGGTGTTTAATCGTGTTTAGGCTTTGGCGTTTAAGGGTTGTCGTTTAAGGTTTGGTGCTTAAGCGGTGGTGTTTACAGGTTGGTGTTTAAAGGTTTGGCGTGTAAGTTTGGCCTTTAAGGGGTTGGTGTTTAACGGTTGGCGTTTAAGGGTTGGCATTTTAGGGTCGGTGTTTAAAGGTTGGTGTTTAAGGGTTTGCGTTTAAGTATTGGTGTTTAAGGGTTGGCGTTTAAGGGTTGGCATTTGAAGAGTTAGCGATTAAGGGTTGGTGTTTAAGGGTTGATGTTTAAGGGTTGGCATTTAAGGGTTGGCGTTTAAGGGTTGGTGCTTAAGAGGTGGTGTTTACAGGTTGGTGTTTAAAGGGTTGGTGCTTAAGAGTTGGTGTTTACAGGTTGGTGTTTAATAGTTTGGCGGGTAAGGTTTGGCCTTTAAGGGTTGGTGTTTAAAGGTTGGTGTTTAAGAGATGGCGTTTAAGGTTTGGTGTTTAAGGGTTGGCGTTTACGGGTTGGCGTTTTAGGGTTAGCTTTAACGGTAGGTGTTTAAAGGTTGGTGTTTTAAGGTTGGTTTTTAAGGGTTGGCGATTTAGGGTTGGTGTTCAATGGTTGGCATTTAAGGGTTGGTGTTTAACCGTCGGTTTGTAAGGGTTGGCTTTCAAGGGTTCGTGTTTAAGGGTTGGTCTTTAAAGAGTTAGCGTTTAAGGTTTTCCGGATGAGGTTTGGTGTTGAAGGATTGGCGTTTAATGGTTGGTGTTTAAGGGTTGGTGTTTAAGGGTTGGTGTTTAAAGGTTGACGTTTTAGGGTTTGAATTTTAGCGTGTTTAGGTTTTGGTGTTTAAGAGTTGTCCTTTAAGTGTTGGTGCTTAAGAGGTGGTGTTTACAGGTTGGTATTTAAGGGTTGGCGTTTAAGGGTTGGTGTTTAAAGGTTGGCGTTTAAGGATTGGCGTTAAAGGGTTGGCGTTTAACGGTTAGTGTTTAAGGGTTGGCGTGTAAGGGTTGGCGTTTAATGGTTGGTGTTTAAGGGTTAGTGTTTAAGGGTTGGCGTTTAAGGGTTGGCGTTTAATGGTTGGTGTTTAAGGGTTGGCGTTTAAGCGTTTTCGTTTAAGTGTTGGTGCTTAAGAGTTGGTGTTTTCAGGTTGGTGTTTAAAGGTTTGGCATGTAAGTTTGGCCTTTAAGGGGTTGGTGTTTAAGGGTTGGCGTTAAAGGGTTGGCATTAACGGGTTGACTTTTAAGGCTTGGTGTTTAAGGGTTGGTGTTTAATCGTGTTTAGGCTTTGGCGTTTAAAGGTTGTCGTTTAAGGTTTGGTTCTTAAGAGTTGGTGTTTACAGGTTGGTGTTTAAAGGTTTGGCGTGTAAGTTTGGCCTTTAAGTGTTGGTGTTTAACGGTTGGCGTTTAAGGGTTGGCGTTTTAGGGTCGGTGTTTAAAGGTTGGTGTTTAAGGGTTTGCGTTTAAGTATTGGTGTTTAAGGGTTGGCGTTTAAGGGTTGGTATTTGAAGAGTTAGCGTTTAAGGGTTGGCATTTGAAGAGTTAGCGTTTAAGGGTTGGCGTTTAAGGGTTGGCGTTAAAGGGTTTGTTTATGGGTTGGCGTTTTAGGGTTGGTGTTTTAGGGTTTAGTGTTTAAGGGTTGGTCTTTAATAGTTGGCGTTTAAGCGTTGACGTTTAACGGTTGGGGTTTAAGGGTTGGCGTTTAAGGGTTGGCGTTTTAAAGGGTTGGCGTTTAAGGGTTGGCGTTTTAGGGTTGGTGTTTAAAGGTTGGCGTTTAAGGGTTGGCGTTTTAAAGGGTTGGCGTTTAAGGGTTGGCATTAAGGGTTGGTGTTTAAAGGTTGGCATTAAAGGGTTGGCCTTTAAGGGTTGGTGTTTAAGCGTGTTTATGTTTTGGCGTTTAAGGGTTGGCGTTTAATGGTTGGTGTTTAATGGATGGCGTTAAAGGGTTGGCGTTTACGGGTTGGCTTTTAAGGCTTGGTGTTTAAGGGTTGGTGTTTAATCGTGTTTAGGCTTTGGCGTTTAAGGGTTGTCGTTTAAGGTTTGGTTCTTAAGAGTTGGTGTTTACAGGTTGGTGTTTAAAGGTTTGGCATGTAAGTTTGGCCTTTAAGTGTTGGTGTTTAAAGCTTCGTGTTTAATAGATGGCGTTTAGGGTTGGTGTTTTAAGGTTGGTTTTTAAGGTTTGGCGATTTAGGGTTGGTGTTTAAGGGTTGGCATTTAAGGGTTGGTGTTTAAGCGTTGGCGTTTTAGCGTGTTAGGTTTTGGTGTTCATGGGTTGTCGTTTAAGGGTTGGTGCTTAAGCGGTGTTGTTTACAGGTTGGTGTTTAAAGGTTTTGCGTGTAAGTTTGGCCTTTAAGGGGTTGGTGTTTAACGGTTGGCGTTTAAGGGTTGGCGTTTTAGGGTCGGTGTTTAAAAGTTGGTGTTTAAGGGTTTGCGTTTAAGTATTGGTGTTTAAGGGTTGGCGTTTAAGGGTTGGCATTTGAAGAGTTAGCGATTAAGGGTTGGTGTTTAAGGGTTGATGTTTAAGGGTTGGCATTTAAGGGTTGGCGTTTAAGGGTTGGCGTTTAAGGGTTGGCGTTTAAGGGTTGGCGTTAAAGGGTTTGTTTATGGGTTGGCGTTTTAGGGTTGGTGTTTTAGGGTTTAGTGTTTAAGGGTTGTTCTTTAATAGTTGGCGTTTAAGCGTTGACGTTTAAGGGTTGGGGTTTAAGGATTGGCGTTTAAGGGTTGGCGTTTTAAAGGGTTGGTGTTTAAGGGTTGGCGTTTAAGGGTTGGCATTAAGGGTTGGTGTTTAAAGGTTGGCATTAAAGGGTTGGCCTTTAAGGGTTGGTGTTTAAGCGTGTTTATGTTTTGGCGTTTAAGGGTTGGCGTTTAATGGTTGGTGTTTAATGGATGGCGTTTAAGGGTTGGTGTTTAAGGGTTAGTGTTTAAGGGTTGGCGTTTAAGGGTTGGCGTTTAATGGTTGGTGTTTAAGGGTTGGCGTTTAAGCGTTTTCGTTTAAGTGTTGGTGCTTAAGAGTTGGTGTTTTCAGGTTGGTGTTTAAAGGTTTGGCATGTAAGTTTGGCCTTTAAGGGGTTGGTGTTTAAGGGTTGGCGTTAAAGGGTTGGCGTTAACGGGTTGACTTTTAAGGCTTGGTGTTTAAGGGTTGGTGTTTAATCGTGTTTAGGCTTTGGCGTTTAAGGGTTGTCGTTTAAGGTTTGGTTCTTAAGAGTTGGTGTTTACAGGTTGGTGTTTAAAGGTTTGGCGTGTAAGTTTGGCCTTTAAGTGTTGGTGTTTAACGGTTGGCGTTTAAGGGTTGGCGTTTTAGGGTCGGTGTTTAAAGGTTGGTGTTTAAGGGTTTGCGTTTAAGTATTGGTGTTTAAGGGTTGGCGTTTAAGGGTTGGCATTTGAAGAGTTAGCGATTAAGGGTTGGTGTTTAAGGGTTGGCGTTTAAGGGTTGGCATATAAGGGTTGGTGTTTAAGGGTTGGCGTTTAAGGGTTGGCGTTTAAGGGTTGGCGTTAAAGGGTTTGTTTATGGGTTGGCGTTTTAGGGTTGGTGTTTTAGGGTTTAGTGTTTAAGGGTTGGTCTTTAATAGTTGGCGTTTAAGCGTTGACGTTTAACGGTTGGGGTTTAAGGGTTGGCGTTTAAGGGTTGGCGTTTTAAAGGGTTGGCGTTTAAGGGTTGGCGTTTTAGGGTTGGTGTTTAAAGGTTGGCGTTTAAGGGTTGGCGTTTTAAAGGGTTGGCGTTTAAGGGTTGGCATTAAGGGTTGGTGTTTAAAGGTTGGCATTAAAGGGTTGGCCTTTAAGGGTTGGTGTTTAAGCGTGTTTATGTTTTGGCGTTTAAGGGTTGGCGTTTAATGGTTGGTGTTTAATGGATGGCGTTAAAGGGTTGGCGTTTACGGGTTGGCTTTTAAGGCTTGGTGTTTAAGGGTTGGTGTTTAATCGTGTTTAGGCTTTGGCGTTTAAGGGTTGTCGTTTAAGGTTTGGTGCTTAAGCGGTGGTGTTTACAGGTTGGTGTTTAAAGGTTTGGCGTGTAAGTTTGGCCTTTAAGGGGTTGGTGTTTAACGGTTGGCGTTTAAGGGTTGGCATTTTAGGGTCGGTGTTTAAAGGTTGGTGTTTAAGGGTTTGCGTTTAAGTATTGGTGTTTAAGGGTTGGCGTTTAAGGGTTGGCATTTGAAGAGTTAGCGATTAAGGGTTGGTGTTTAAGGGTTGATGTTTAAGGGTTGGCATTTAAGGGTTGGCGTTTAAGGGTTGGTGCTTAAGAGGTGGTGTTTACAGGTTGGTGTTTAAAGGGTTGGTGCTTAAAAGTTGGTGTTTACAGGTTGGTGTTTAATAGTTTGGCGGGTAAGGTTTGGCCTTTAAGGGTTGGTGTTTAAAGGTTGGTGTTTAAGAGATGGCGTTTAAGGTTTGGTGTTTAAGGGTTGGCGTTTACGGGTTGGCGTTTTAGGGTTAGCTTTAACGGTAGGTGTTTAAAGGTTGGTGTTTTAAGGTTGGTTTTTAAGGGTTGGCGATTTAGGGTTGGTGTTCAATGGTTGGCATTTAAGGGTTGGTGTTTAACCGTCGGTTTGTAAGGGTTGGCTTTCAAGGGTTCGTGTTTAAGGATTGGTCTTTAAAGAGTTAGCGTTTAAGGTTTTCCGGATGAGGTTTGGTGTTGAAGGATTGGCGTTTAATGGTTGGTGTTTAAGGGTTGGTGTTTAAGGGTTGGTGTTTAAAGGTTGACGTTTTAGGGTTTGAATTTTAGCGTGTTTAGGTTTTGGCGTTTAAGAGTTGTCCTTTAAGTGTTGGTGCTTAAGAGGTGGTGTTTACAGGTTGGTATTTAAGGGTTGGCGTTTAAGGGTTGGTGTTTAAAGGTTGGTGTTTAAGGATTGGCGTTAAAGGGTTGGCGTTTAACGGTTAGTGTTTAAGGGTTGGCGTGTAAGGGTTGGCGTTTAATGGTTGGTGTTTAAGGGTTAGTGTTTAAGGGTTGGCGTTTAAGGGTTGGCGTTTAATGGTTGGTGTTTAAGGGTTGGCGTTTAAGCGTTTTTGTTTAAGTGTTGGTGCTTAAGAGTTGGTGTTTTCAGGTTGGTGTTTAAAGGTTTGGTATGTAAGTTTGGCCTTTAAGGGGTTGGTGTTTAAGGGTTGGCGTTAAAGGGTTGGCATTAACGGGTTGACTTTTAAGGCTTGGTGTTTAAGGGTTGGTGTTTAATCGTGTTTAGGCTTTGGCGTTTAAGGGTTGTCGTTTAAGGTTTGGTTCTTAAGAGTTGGTGTTTACAGGTTGGTGTTTAAAGGTTTGGCGTGTAAGTTTGGCCTTTAAGTGTTGGTGTTTAACGGTTGGCGTTTAAGGGTTGGCGTTTTAGGGTCGGTGTTTAAAGGTTGGTGTTTAAGGGTTTGCGTTTAAGTATTGGTGTTTAAGGGTTGGCGTTTAAGGGTTGGCATTTGAAGAGTTAGCGTTTAAGGGTTGGCATTTGAAGAGTTAGCGTTTAAGGGTTGGCGTTTAAGGGTTGGCGTTAAAGGGTTTGTTTATGGGTTGGCGTTTTAGGGTTGGTGTTTTAGGGTTTAGTGTTTAAGGGTTGGTCTTTAATAGTTGGCGTTTAAGCGTTGACGTTTAACGGTTGGGGTTTAAGGGTTGGCGTTTAAGGGTTGGCGTTTTAAAGGGTTGGCGTTTAAGGGTTGGCGTTTTAGGGTTGGTGTTTAAAGGTTGGCGTTTAAGGGTTGGCGTTTTAAAGGGTTGGCGTTTAAGGGTTGGCATTAAGGGTTGGTGTTTAAAGGTTGGCATTAAAGGGTTGGCCTTTAAGGGTTGGTGTTTAAGCGTGTTTATGTTTTGGCGTTTAAGGGTTGGCGTTTAATGGTTGGTGTTTAATGGATGGCGTTAAAGGGTTGGCGTTTACGGGTTGACTTTTAAGGCTTGGTGTTTCAAGGGTTGGTGTTTAATCGTGTTTAGGCTTTGGCGTTTAAGGGTTGTCGTTTAAGGTTTGGTTCTTAAGAGTTGGTGTTTACAGGTTGGTGTTTAAAGGTTTGGCATGCAAGTTTGGCCTTTAAGTGTTGGTGTTTAAAGCTTCGTGTTTAATAGATGGCGTTTAGGGTTGGTGTTTTAAGGTTGGTTTTTAAGGTTTGGCGATTTAGGGTTGGTGTTTAAGGGTTGGCATTTAAGGGTTGGTGTTTAAGCGTTGGCGTTTTAGCGTGTTAGGTTTTGGTGTTCATGGGTTGTCGTTTAAGGGTTGGTGCTTAAGCGGTGGTGTTTACAGGTTGGTGTTTAAAGGTTTTGCGTGTAAGTTTGGCCTTTAAGGGGTTGGTGTTTAACGGTTGGCGTTTAAGGGTTGGCGTTTTAGGGTCGGTGTTTAAAAGTTGGTGTTTAAGGGTTTGCGTTTAAGTATTGGTGTTTAAGGGTTGGCGTTTAAGGGTTGGCATTTGAAGAGTTAGCGATTAAGGGTTGGTGTTTAAGGGTTGATGTTTAAGGGTTGGCATTTAAGGGTTGGCGTTTAAGGGTTGGCGTTTAAGGGTTGGCGTTTAAGGGTTGGCGTTAAAGGGTTTGTTTATGGGTTGGCGTTTTAGGGTTGGTGTTTTAGGGTTTAGTGTTTAAGGGTTGGTCTTTAATAGTTGGCGTTTAAGCGTTGACGTTTAAGGGTTGGGGTTTAAGGATTGGCGTTTAAGGGTTGGCGTTTAAGGGTTGGTGCTTAAGAGGTGGTGTTTACAGGTTGGTGTTTAAAGGGTTGGTGCTTAAAGGTTGGCATTAAAGGGTTGGCCTTTAAGGGTTGGTGTTTAAGCGTGTTTATGTTTTGGCGTTTAAGGGTTGGCGTTTAATGGTTGGTGTTTAATGGATGGCGTTTAAGGGTTGGTGTTTAAGGGTTTGGCGTTTAAGGTTTGTCTTTAACGGTTGGTGTTTAAAGGTTGGTGTTTTAAGGTTTGTTTTTATGGGTTGGCGATTTAGGGTTGGTGTTTAAGGGTTGGCATTTAAGGGTTGGTGTTTAAGGGTTGGTCTTTAAAGTGTTAGCGTTTAAGGTTTGCCGGATGATGGTTGACGTTTAAGGGTTGGCGTTTAATGGTTGGTGTTTAAGGGTTGGTGTTTAAGCGTTTTCGTTTAAGTGTTGGTGCTTAAGAGTTGGTGTTTACAGGTTGGTGTTTAAAGGTTTGGCGTGTAAATTTGGCCTTTAAGGGTTAACGTTTAAGGTTGGTGTTTAAGGGTTCGCGTTTTAGGGTTGGCGTTTTAGGGTTGGTGTTTAAAGGTTGGTGTTTAAGGGTTTGCGGTTAAGGATTGGTGTTTAAGGGTTTGCGTTTAAGGGTTGGCATTTAAAGAGTTAGCGATTAAGGGTTGTTGTTAAAGGTTTGGCGTTTAAGGGTTGGCATTTAAGGGTTGGCGTTTAAGGGTTGGTGCTTAAGAGGTGGTGTTTACAGGTTGGTGTTTAAAGGGTTGGTGCTTAAGAGTTGGTGTTTTCAGGTTGGTGTTTAAAGGTTTGGTATGTAAGTTTGGCCTTTAAGGGGTTGGTGTTTAAGGGTTGGCGTTAAAGGGTTGGCATTAACGGGTTGACTTTTAAGGCTTGGTGTTTAAGGGTTGGTGTTTAATCGTGTTTAGGCTTTGGCGTTTAAGGGTTGTCGTTTAAGGTTTGGTTCTTAAGAGTTGGTGTTTACAGGTTGGTGTTTAAAGGTTTGGCGTGTAAGTTTGGCCTTTAAGTGTTGGTGTTTAACGGTTGGCGTTTAAGGGTTGGCGTTTTAGGGTCGGTGTTTAAAGGTTGGTGTTTAAGGGTTTGCGTTTAAGTATTGGTGTTTAAGGGTTGGCGTTTAAGGGTTGGCATTTGAAGAGTTAGCGTTTAAGGGTTGGCATTTGAAGAGTTAGCGTTTAAGGGTTGGCGTTTAAGGGTTGGCGTTAAAAGGTTTGTTTATGGGTTGGCGTTTTAGGGTTGGTGTTTTAGGGTTTAGTGTTTAAGGGTTGGTCTTTAATAGTTGGCGTTTAAGCGTTGACGTTTAACGGTTGGGGTTTAAGGGTTGGCGTTTAAGGGTTGGCGTTTTAAAGGGTTGGCGTTTAAGGGTTGGCGTTTTAGGGTTGGTGTTTAAAGGTTGGCGTTTAAGGGTTGGCGTTTTAAAGGGTTGGCGTTTAAGGGTTGGCATTAAGGGTTGGTGTTTAAAGGTTGGCATTAAAGGGTTGGCCTTTAAGGGTTGGTGTTTAAGCGTGTTTATGTTTTGGCGTTTAAGGGTTGGCGTTTAATGGTTGGTGTTTAATGGATGGCGTTAAAGGGTTGGCGTTTACGGGTTGGCTTTTAAGGCTTGGTGTTTAAGGGTTGGTGTTTAATCGTGTTTAGGCTTTGGCGTTTAAGGGTTGTCGTTTAAGGTTTGGTTCTTAAGAGTTGGTGTTTACAGGTTGGTGTTTAAAGGTTTGGCATGCAAGTTTGGCCTTTAAGTGTTGGTGTTTAAAGCTTCGTGTTTAATAGATGGCGTTTAGGGTTGGTGTTTTAAGGTTGGTTTTTAAGGTTTGGCGATTTAGGGTTGGTGTTTAAGGGTTGGCATTTAAGGGTTGGTGTTTAAGCGTTGACGTTTTAGCGTGTTAGGTTTTGGTGTTCATGGGTTGTCGTTTAAGGGTTGGTGCTTAAGCGGTGGTGTTTACAGGTTGGTGTTTAAAGGTTTTGCGTGTAAGTTTGGCCTTTAAGGGGTTGGTGTTTAACGGTTGGCGTTTAAGGGTTGGCGTTTTAGGGTCGGTGTTTAAAAGTTGGTGTTTAAGGGTTTGCGTTTAAGTATTGGTGTTTAAGGGTTGGCGTTTAAGGGTTGGCATTTGAAGAGTTAGCGATTAAGGGTTGGTGTTTAAGGGTTGATGTTTAAGGGTTGGCATTTAAGGGTTGGCGTTTAAGGTTTGGCGTTTAAGGGTTGGCGTTTAAGGGTTGGCGTTAAAGGGTTTGTTTATGGGTTGGCGTTTTAGGGTTGGTGTTTTAGGGTTTAGTGTTTAAGGGTTGGTCTTTAATAGTTGGCGTTTAAGCGTTGACGTTTAAGGGTTGGGGTTTAAGGATTGGCGTTTAAGGGTTGGCGTTTAAGGGTTGGTGCTTAAGAGGTGGTGTTTACAGGTTGGTGTTTAAAGGGTTGGTGCTTAAAGGTTGGCATTAAAGGGTTGGCCTTTAAGGGTTGGTGTTTAAGCGTGTTTATGTTTTGGCGTTTAAGGGTTGGCGTTTAATGGTTGGTGTTTAATGGATGGCGTTTAAGGGTTGGTGTTTAAGGGTTTGGCGTTTAAGGTTTGTCTTTAACGGTTGGTGTTTAAAGGTTGGTGTTTTAAGGTTTGTTTTTAAGGGTTGGCGATTTAGGGTTGGTGTTTAAGGGTTGGCATTTAAGGGTTGGTGTTTAAGGGTTGGTCTTTAAAGTGTTAGCGTTTAAGGTTTGCCGGATGATGGTTGACGTTTAAGGGTTGGCGTTTAATGGTTGGTGTTTAAGGGTTGGTGTTTAAGCGTTTTCGTTTAAGTGTTGGTGCTTTAAAGTTGGTGTTTACAGGTTGGTGTTTAAAGGTTTGGCGTGTAAATTTGGCCTTTAAGGGTTAACGTTTAAGGTTGGTGTTTAAGGGTTCGCGTTTTAGGGTTGGCGTTTTAGGGTTGGTGTTTAAAGGTTGGTGTTTAAGGGTTTGCGGTTAAGGATTGGTGTTTAAGGGTTTGCGTTTAAGGGTTGGCATTTAAAGAGTTAGCGATTAAGGGTTGTTGTTAAAGGTTTGGCGTTTAAGGGTTGGCATTTAAGGGTTGGCGTTTAAGGGTTGGTGCTTAAGAGGTGGTGTTTACAGGTTGGTGTTTAAAGGGTTGGTGCTTAAGAGTTGGTGTTTACAGGTTGGTGTTTAATAGTTTGGCGGCTAAGGTTTGGCCTTTAAGGGTTGGTGTTTAAAGGTTGGTGTTTAAGAGATGGCGTTTAAGGTTTGGTGTTTAAGGGTTGGCGTTTACGGGTTGGCGTTTTAGGGTTAGCTTTAACGGTAGGTGTTTAAAGGTTGGTGTTTTAAGGTTGGTTTTTAAGGGTTGGCGATTTAGGGTTGGTGTTCAATGGTTGGCATTTTAAGGGTTGGTGTTTAACCGTCGGTTTGTAAGGGTTGGCTTTCAAGGGTTCGTGTTTAAGGGTTGGTCTTTAAAGAGTTAGCGTTTAAGGTTTTCCGGATGAGGTTTGGTGTTGAAGGATTGGCGTTTAATGGTTGGTGTTTAAGGGTTGGTGTTTAAGGGTTGGTGTTTAAGGGTTGGTGTTTAAAGGTTGACGTTTTAGGGTTTGAATTTTAGCGTGTTTAGGTTTTGGCGTTTAAGAGTTGTCCTTTAAGTGTTGGTGCTTAAGAGGTGGTGTTTACAGGTTGGTATTTAAGGGGTGGCGTTTAAGGGTTGGTGTTTAAAGGTTGGCGTTTAAGGATTGGCGTTAAAGGGTTGGCGTTTAACGGTTAGTGTTTAAGGGTTGGCGTTTAAGTGTTGGCGTTTAATAGTTGGTGTTTAAGGGTTAGTGTTTAAGGGTTGGCGTTTAAGGGTTGGCGTTTAATGGTTGGTGTTTAAGGGTTGGCGTTTAAGCGTTTTCGTTTAAGTGTTGGTGCTTAAGAGTTGGTGTTTTCAGGTTGGTGTTTAAAGGTTTGGCATGTAAGTTTGGCCTTTAAGGGGTTGGTGTTTAAGGGTTGGCGTTAAAGGGTTGGCGTTAACGGGTTGACTTTTAAGGCTTGGTGTTTAAGGGTTGGTGTTTAATCGTGTTTAGGCTTTGGCGTTTAAGGGTTGGTGTTTTAGGGTTTAGTGTTTAAGGGTTGGTCTTTAAAAGTTGGCGTTTAAGCGTTGACGTTTAACGGTTGGGGTTTAAGGGTTGGCGTTTAAGGGTTGGCGTTTTAAAGGGTTGGCGTTTAAGGGTTGGCGTTTTAGGGTTGGTGTTTAAAGGTTGGCGTTTAAGGGTTGGCGTTTTAAAGGGTTGGCGTTTAAGGGTTGGCATTAAGGGTTGGTGTTTAAAGGTTGGCATTAAAGGGTTGGCCTTTAAGGGTTGGTGTTTAAGCGTGTTTATGTTTTGGCATTTAAGGGTTGGCGTTTAATGGTTGGTGTTTAATGGATGGCGTTAAAGGGTTGGCGTTTACGGGTTGGCTTTTAAGGCTTGGTGTTTAAGGGTTGGTGTTTAATCGTGTTTAGGCTTTGGCGCTTAAGGGTTGTCGTTTAAGGTTTGGTTCTTAAGAGTTGGTGTTTACAGGTTGGTGTTTAAAGGTTTGGCATGTAAGTTTGGCCTTTAAGTGTTGGTGTTTAAAGCTTGGTGTTTAATAGATGGCGTTTAGGGTTGGTGTTTTAAGGTTGGTGTTTAAGGGTTTGCGTTTAAGTATTGGTGTTTAAGGGTTGGCGTTTAAGGGTTGGCATTTGAAGAGTTAGCGATTAAGGGTTGGCGTTTTAAAGGGTTGGCGTTTAAGGGTTGGCATTAAGGGTTGGTGTTTAAAGGTTGGCATTAAAGGGTTGGCCTTTAAGGGTTGGTGTTTAAGCGTGTTTATGTTTTGGCGTTTAAGGGTTGGCGTTTAATGGTTGGTGTTTAATGAATGGCGTTAAAGGGTTGGCGTTTACGGGTTGTCTTTTAAGGCTTGGTGTTTAAGGGTTGGTGTTTAATCGTGTTTAGGCTTTGGCGTTTAAGGGTTGTCGTTTAAGGTTTGGCTCTTAAGAGTTGGTGTTTACAGGTTGGTGTTTAAAGGTTTGGCATGTAAGTTTGGCCTTTAAGTGTTGGTGTTTAAAGCTTGGTGTTTAATAGATGGCGTTTAGGGTTGGTGTTTTAAGGTTGGTGTTTAAGGGTTTGCGTTTAAGTATTGGTGTTTAAGGGTTGGCGTTTAAGGGTTGGCATTTGAAGAGTTAGCGATTAAGGGTTGGTGTTTAAGGGTTGGCGTTTAAGGGTTGGCATATAAGGGTTGGCGTTTAAGGGTTGGCGTTTAAGGGTTGGCGTTTAAGGGTTGGCGTTAAAGGGTTTGTTTATGGGTTGGCGTTTTAGGGTTGGTGTTTTAGGGTTTAGTGTTTAAGGGTTGGTCTTTAATAGTTGGCGTTTAAGCGTTGACGTTTAACGGTTGGGGTTTAAGGGTTGGCGTTTAAGGGTTGGCGTTTTAAAGGGTTGGCGTTTAAGGGTTGGCGTTTTAGGGTTGGTGTTTAAAGGTTGGCGTTTAAGGGTTGGCGTTTTAAAGGGTTGGCGTTTAAGGGTTGGCATTAAGGGTTGGTGTTTAAAGGTTGGCATTAAAGGGTTGGCCTTTAAGGGTTGGTGTTTAAGCGTGTTTATGTTTTGGCGTTTAAGGGTTGGCGTTTAATGGTTGGTGTTTAATGGATGGCGTTTAAGGGTTGGTGTTTAAGGGTTTGGCGTTTAAGGTTTGTGTTTAACGGTTGGTGTTTAAAGGTTGGTGTTTTAAGGTTTGTTTTTAAGGGTTGGCGATTTAGGGTTGGTGTTTAAGGGTTGGCATTTAAGGGTTGGTGTTTAAGGGTTGGTCTTTAAAGTGTTAGCGTTTAAGGTTTGCCGGATGATGGTTGACGTTTAAGGGTTGGCGTTTAAGGGTTGGCATATAAGGGTTGGCGTTTAAGGGTTGGCGTTTAAGGGTTGGCGTTTAAGGGTTGGCGTTTAAGGGTTGGCGTTAAAGGGTTTGTTTATGGGTTGGCGTTTTAGGGTTGGTGTTTTAGGGTTTAGTGTTTAAGGGTTGGTCTTTAATAGTTGGCGTTTAAGCGTTGACGTTTAACGGTTGGGGTTTAAGGATTGGCGTTTAAGGGTTGGCGTTTTAAAGGGTTGGCGTTTAAGGGTTGGCGTTTTAGGGTTGGTGTTTAAAGGTTGGCGTTTAAGGGTTGGCGTTTTAAAGGGTTGGCGTTTAAGGGTTGGCATTAAGGGTTGGTGTATAAAGGTTGGCATTAAAGGGTTGGCCTTTAAGGGTTGGTGTTTAAGCGTGTTTATGTTTTGGCGTTTAAGGGTTGGCGTTTAATGGTTGGTGTTTAATGGATGGCGTTAAAGGGTTGGCGTTTACGGGTTGGCTTTTAAGGCTTGGTGTTTAAGGGTTGGTGTTTAATCGTGTTTAGGCTTTGGCGTTTAAGGGTTGTCGTTTAAGGTTTGGTTCTTAAGAGTTGGTGTTTACAGGTTGGTGTTTAAAGGTTTGGCATGTAAGTTTGGCCTTTAAGTGTTGGTGTTTAAAGCTTGGTGTTTAATAGATGGCGTTTAGGGTTGGTGTTTTAAGGTTGGTGTTTAAGGGTTTGCGTTTAAGTATTGGTGTTCAAGGGTTGGCGTTTAAGGGTTGGCATTTGAAGAGTTAGCGATTAAGCGTTGGTGTTTAAGGGTTGGCGTTTAAGGGTTGGCATATAAGGGTTGGCGTTTAAGGGTTGGCGTTTAAGGGTTGGCGTTTAAGGGTTGGCGTTAAAGGGTTTGTTTATGGGTTGGCATTTTAGGGTTGGTGTTTTATGGTTTAGTGTTTAAGGGTTGGTCTTTAATAGTTGGCGTTTAAGCGTTGACGTTTAATGGTTGGGGTTTAAGGGTTGGCGTTTAAGGGTTGGCGTTTAAGGTTTGTCTTTAACGGTTGGTGTTTAAAGGTTGGTGTTTTAAGGTTTGTTTTTAAGGGTTGGCGATTTAGGGTTGGTGTTTAAGGGTTGGCATTTAAGGGTTGGTGTTTAAGGGTTGGTCTTTAAAGTGTTAGCATTTAAGGTTTGCCGGATGATGGTTGACGTTTAAGGGTTGGCGTTTAATGGTTGGTGTTTAAGGGTTGGTGTTTAAGCGTTTTCGTTTAAGTGTTGGTGCTTAAGAGTTGGTGTTTACAGGTTGGTGTTTAAAGGTTTGGCGTGTAAGTTTGGCCTTTAAGGGTTAACGTTTAAGGTTGGTGTTTAAGGGTTCGCGTTTTAGGGTTGCCGTTTTAGGGTTGGTGTTTAATGGTTGGTGTTTAAGGGTTTGCGGTTAAGGATTGGTGTTTAAGGGTTTGCGTTTAAGGGTTGGCATTTAAAGAGTTAGCGATTAAGGGTTGTTATTAAAGGTTTGGCGTTTAAGGGTTGGCATTTAAGGGTTGGCGTTTAAGGGTTGGTGCTTAAGAGGTGGTGTTTACAGGTTGGTGTTTAAAGGGTTGGTGCTTAAGAGTTGGTGTTTACAGGTTGGTATTTAATAGTTTGGCGGCTAAGGTTTGGCCTTTAAGGGTTGGTGTTTAAAGGTTGGTGTTTAAGAGATGGCGTTTAAGGTTTGGTGTTTAAGGGTTGGCGTTTACGGGTTGGCGTTTTAGGGTTAGCTTTAATGGTAGGTGTTTAAAGGTTGGTGTTTTAAGGTTGGTTTTTAAGGGTTGGCGATTTAGGGTTGGTGTTCAATGGTTGGCATTTAAGGGTTGGTGTTTAACCGTCGGTTTGTAAGGGTTGGCTTTCAAGGGTTCGTGTTTAAGGGTTGGTCTTTAAAGAGTTAGCGTTTAAGGTTTTCCGGATGAGGTTTGGTGTTGAAGGATTGGCGTTTAATGGTTGGTGTTTAAGGGTTGGTGTTTAAGGGTTGGTGTTTAAAGGTTGACGTTTTAGGGTTTGAATTTTAGCGTGTTTAGGTTTTGGCGTTTAAGAGTTGTCCTTTAAGTGTTGGTGCTTAAGAGGTGGTGTTTACAGGTTGGTATTTAAGGGTTGGCGTTTAAGGGTTGGTGTTTAAAGGTTGGCGTTTAAGGATTGGCGTTAAAGGGTTGGCGTTTAACGGTTAGTGTTTAAGGGTTGGCGTTTAAGGGTTGGCGTTTAATGGTTGGTGTTTAAGGGTTAGTGTTTAAGGGTTGGCGTTTAAGGGTTGGCATTTAAGGGTTGGTGTTTAAGGGTTGGTCTTTAAAGTGTTAGCGTTTAAGGTTTGCCGGATGATGGTTGACGTTTAAGGGTTGGCGTTTAATGGTTGGTGTTTAAGGGTTGGTGTTTAAGCGTTTTCGTTTAAGTGTTGGTGCTTAAGAGTTGGTGTTTACAGGTTGGTGTTTAAAGGTTTGGCGTGTAAGTTTGGCCTTTAAGGGTTAACGTTTAAGGTTGGTGTTTAAGGGTTCGCGTTTTAGGGTTGCCGTTTTAGGGTTGGTGTTTAATGGTTGGTGTTTAAGGGTTTGCGGTTAAGGATTGGTGTTTAAGGGTTTGCGTTTAAGGGTTGGCATTTAAAGAGTTAGCGATTAAGGGTTGTTATTAAAGGTTTGGCGTTTAAGGGTTGGCATTTAAGGGTTGGCGTTTAAGGGTTGGTGCTTAAGAGGTGGTGTTTACAGGTTGGTGTTTAAAGGGTTGGTGCTTAAGAGTTGGTGTTTACAGGTTGGTATTTAATAGTTTGGCGGCTAAGGTTTGGCCTTTAAGGGTTGGTGTTTAAAGGTTGGTGTTTAAGAGATGGCGTTTAAGGTTTGGTGTTTAAGGGTTGGCGTTTACGGGTTGGCGTTTTAGGGTTAGCTTTAATGGTAGGTGTTTAAAGGTTGGTGTTTTAAGGTTGGTTTTTAAGGGTTGGCGATTTAGGGTTGGTGTTCAATGGTTGGCATTTAAGGGTTGGTGTTTAACCGTCGGTTTGTAAGGGTTGGCTTTCAAGGGTTCGTGTTTAAGGGTTGGTCTTTAAAGAGTTAGCGTTTAAGGTTTTCCGGATGAGGTTTGGTGTTGAAGGATTGGCGTTTAATGGTTGGTGTTTAAGGGTTGGTGTTTAAGGGTTGGTGTTTAAAGGTTGACGTTTTAGGGTTTGAATTTTAGCGTGTTTAGGTTTTGGCGTTTAAGAGTTGTCCTTTAAGTGTTGGTGCTTAAGAGGTGGTGTTTACAGGTTGGTATTTAAGGGTTGGCGTTTAAGGGTTGGTGTTTAAAGGTTGGCGTTTAAGGATTGGCGTTAAAGGGTTGGCGTTTAACGGTTAGTGTTTAAGGGTTGGCGTTTAAGGGTTGGCGTTTAATGGTTGGTGTTTAAGGGTTAGTGTTTAAGGGTTGGCGTTTAAGGGTTGGCGTTTAATGGTTGGTGTTTAAGGGTTGGCGTTTAAGCGTTTTCGTTTAAGTGTTGGTGCTTAAGAGTTGGTGTTTTCAGGTTGGTGTTTAAAGGTTTGGCATGTAAGTTTGGCCTTTAAGGGGTTGGTGTTTAAGGGTTGGCGTTAAAGGGTTGGCGTTAACGGGTTGACTTTTAAGGCTTGGTGTTTAAGGGTTGGTGTTTAATCGTGTTTAGGCTTTGGCGTTTAAGGGTTGTCGTTTAAGGTTTGGTTCTTAAGAGTTGGTGTTTACAGGTTGGTGTTTAAAGGTTTGGCGTGTAAGTTTGGCCTTTAAGTGTTGGTGTTTAAGGGTTGGCGTTTAAGGGTTGGCGTTTTAGGGTCGGTGTTTAAAGGTTGGTGTTTAAGGGTTTGCGTTTAAGTATTGGTGTTTAAGGGTTGGCGTTTAAGGGTTGGCATTTGAAGAGTTAGCGATTAAGGGTTGGTGTTTAAGGGTTGGTGTTTAAGGGTTGGCGTTTAAGGGTTGGCATATAAGGGTTGGCGTTTAAGGGTTGGCGTTTAAGGGTTGGCGTTTAAGGGTTGGCGTTAAAGGGTTTGTTTATGGGTTGGCGTTTTAGGGTTGGTGTTTTAGGGTTTAGTGTTTAAGGGTTGGTCTTTAATAGTTGGCGTTTAAGCGTTGACGTTTAACGGTTGGGGTTTAAAGGTTGGCGTTTAAGGGTTGGCGTTTTAAAGGGTTGGCGTTTAAGGGTTGGCATTAAGGGTTGGTGTTTAAAGGTTGGCATTAAAGGGTTGGCCTTTAAGGGTTGGTGTTTAAGCGTGTTTATGTTTTGGCGTTTAAGGGTTGGCGTTTAATGGTTGGTGTTTAATGGATGGCGTTAAAGGGTTGGCGTTTACGGGTTGGCTTTTAAGGCTTGGTGTTTAAGGGTTGGTGTTTAATCGTGTTTAGGCTTTGGCGTTTAAGGGTTGTCGTTTAAGGTTTGGTTCTTAAGAGTTGGTGTTTACAGGTTGGTGTTTAAAGGTTTGGCATGTAAGTTTGGCCTTTAAGTGTTGGTGTTTAAAGCTTGGTGTTTAATAGATGGCGTTTAGGGTTAGTGTTTTAAGGTTGGTGTTTAAGGGTTTGCGTTTAAGTATTGGTGTTTAAGGGTTGGCGTTTAAGGGTTGGCATTTGAAGAGTTAGCGATTAAGGGTTGGTGTTTAAGGGTTGGCGTTTAAGGGTTGGCATATAAGGGTTGGCGTTTAAGGGTTGGCGTTTTAAAGGGTTGGCGTTCAAGGGTTGGCATTAAGGGTTGGTGTTTAAAGGTTGGCATTAAAGGGTTGGCCTTTAAGGGTTGGTGTTTAAGCGTGTTTATGTTTTGGCGTTTAAGGGTTGGCGTTTAATGGTTGATGTTTAATGGATGGCGTTTAAGGGTTGGTGTTTAAAGGTTGGTGTTTTAAGGTTTGTTTTTAAGGGTTGGCGATTTAGGGTTGGTGTTTAAGGGTTGGTGTTTAAGGGTTGGTCTTTAAAGTGTTAGCGTTTAAGGTTTGCCGGATGATGGTTGACGTTTAAGGGTTGGCGTTTAAGGGTTGGCATATAAGGGTTGGCGTTTAAGGGTTGGCGTTTAAGGGTTGGCGTTTAAGGGTTGGCGTTAAAGGGTTTGTTTATGGGTTGGCGTTTTAGGGTTGGTGTTTTAGGGTTTAGTGTTTAAGGGTTGGTCTTTAATAGTTGGCGTTTAAGCGTTGACGTTTAACGGTTGGGGTTTAAGGGTTGGCGTGTAAGGGTTGGCGTTTTAAAGGGTTGGCGTTTAAGGGTTGGCGTTTTAGGGTTGGTGTTTAAAGGTTGGCGTTTAAGGGTTGGCGTTTTAAAGGGTTGGCGTTTAAGGGTTGGCATTAAGGGTTGGTGTTTAAAGGTTGGCATTAAAGGGTTGGCCTTTAAGGGTTGGTGTTTAAGCGTGTTTATGTTTTGGCGTTTAAGGGTTGGCGTTTAATGGTTGGTGTTTAATGGATGGCGTTTAAGGGTTGGCGTTTACGGGTTGGCTTTTAAGGCTTGGTGTTTAAGGGTTGGTGTTTAATCGTGTTTAGGCTTTGGCGTTTAAGGGTTGTCGTTTAAGGTTTGGTTCTTAAGAGTTGGTGTTTACAGGTTGGTGTTTAAAGGTTTGGCATGTAAGTTTGGCCTTTAAGTGTTGGTGTTTAAAGCTTGGTGTTTAATAGATGGCGTTTAGGGTTGGTGTTTTAAGGTTGGTGTTTAAGGGTTTGCGTTTAAGTATTGGTGTTTAAGGGTTGGCGTTTAAGGGTTGGCATATAAGGGTTGGTGTTTAAGGGTTGGCGTTTAAGGGTTGGCATATAAGGGTTGGCGTTTAAGTGTTGGCGTTTAAGGGTTGGCGTTTAAGGGTTGGCGTTAAAGGGTTTGTTTATGGGTTGGCGTTTTAGGGTTGGTGTTTTAGGGTTTAGTGTTTAAGGGTTGGTCTTTAATAGTTGGCGTTTAAACGTTGACGTTTAACGGTTGGGGTTTAAGGGTTCGCGTTTAAGGGTTGGCGTTTTAAAGGGTTGGCGTTTAAGGGTTGGCGTTTTAGGGTTGGTGTTTAAAGGTTGGCGTTTAAGGGTTGGCGTTTTAAAGGGTTGGCGTTTAAGGGTTGGCATTAAGGGTTGGTGTTTAAAGGTTGGCATTAAAGGGTTGGCCTTTAAGGGTTGGTGTTTAAGCGTGTTTATGTTTTGGCGTTTAAGGGTTGGCGTTTAATGGTTGGTGTTTAATGGATGGCGTTAAAGGGTTGGCGTTTACAGGTTGGCTTTTAAGGCTTGGTGTTTAAGGGTTGGTGTTTAATCGTGTTTAGGCTTTGGCGTTTAAGGGTTGTCGTTTAAGGTTTGGTTCTTAAGAGTTGGTGTTTACAGGTTGGTGTTTAAAGGTTTGGCATGTAAGTTTGGCCTTTAAGTGTTGGTGTTTAAAGCTTGGTGTTTAATAGATGGTGTTTAAGGTTGGTGTTTTAAGGTTGGTTTTTAAGGTTTGGCGATTTAGGGTTGGTGTTTAAGGGTTGGCATTTAAGGGTTGGTGTTTAAGCGTTGGCGTTTTAGCGTGTTAGGTTTTGGTGTTCATGGGTTGTCGTTTAAGGGTTGGTGCTTAAGCGGTGGTGTTTACAGGTTGGTGTTTAAAGGTTTGGCGTGTAAGTTTGGCCTTTAAGGGGTTGGTGTTTAACGGTTGGCGTTTAAGGGTTGGCGTTTTAGGGTCGGTGTTTAAAGGTTGGTGTTTAAGGGTTTGCGTTTAAGTATTGGTGTTTAAGGGTTGGCGTTTAAGGGTTGGCATTTGAAGAGTTAGCGATTAAGGGTTGGTGTTTAAGGGTTGGTGTTTAAGGGTTGGCATTTAAGGGTTGGCGTTTAAGGGTTGGCGTTTAAGGGTTGGCGTTTAAGGGTTGGCGTTAAAGGGTTTGTTTATGGGTTGGCGTTTTAGGGTTGGTGTTTTAGGGTTTAGTGTTTAAGGGTTGGTCTTTAATAGTTGGCGTTTAAGCGTTGACGTTTAAGGGTTGGGGTTTAAGGATTGGCGTTTAAGGGTTGGCGTTTTAAAGGGTTGGTGTTTAAGGGTTGGCGTTTAAGGGTTGGCATTAAGGGTTGGTGTTTAAAGGTTGGCATTAAAGGGTTTGCCTTTAAGGGTTGGTGTTTAAGCGTGTTTATGTTTTGGCGTTTAAGGGTTGGCGTTTAATGGTTGGTGTTTAATGGATGGCGTTTAAGGGTTGGTGTTTAAGGGTTTGGCGTTTAAGGTTTGTCTTTAATGGTTGGTGTTTAAAGGTTGGTGTTTTAAGGTTTGTTTTTAAGGGTTGGCGATTTAGGGTTGGTGTTTAAGGGTTGGCATTTAAGGGTTGGTGTTTAAGGGTTGGTCTTTAAAGTGTTAGCGTTTAAGGTTTGCCGGATGATGGTTGACGTTTAAGGGTTGGCGTTTAATGGTTGGTGTTTAAGGGTTGGTGTTTAAGCGTTTTCGTTTAAGTGTTGGTGCTTAAGAGTTGGTGTTTACAGGTTGGTGTTTAAAGGTTTGGCGTGTAAGTTTGGCCTTTAAGGGTTAACGTTTAAGGTTGGTGTTTAAGGGTTCGCGTTTTAGGGTTGCCGTTTTAGGGTTGGTGTTTAAAGGTTGGTGTTTAAGGGTTTGCGGTTAAGGATTGGTGTTTAAGGGTTTGCGTTTAAGGGTTGGCATTTAAAGAGTTAGCGATTAAGGGTTGTTGTTAAAGGTTTGGCGTTTAAGGGTTGGCATTTAAGGGTTGGCGTTTAAGGGTTGGTGCTTAAGAGGTGGTGTTTACAGGTTGGTGTTTAAAGGGTTGGTGCTTACGAGTTGGTGTTTACAGGTTGGTGTTTAATAGTTTGGCGGGTAAGGTTTGGCCTTTAAGGGTTGGTGTTTAAAGGTTGGTGTTTAAGAGATGGCGTTTAAGGTTTGGTGTTTAAGGGTTGGCGTTTACGGGTTGGCGTTTTAGGGTTAGCTTTAACGGTAGGTGTTTAAAGGTTGGTGTTTTAAGGTTGGTTTTTAAGGGTTGGCGATTTAGGGTTGGTGTTCAATGGTTGGCATTTAAGGGTTGGTGTTTAACCGTCGGTTTGTAAGGGTTGGCTTTCAAGGGTTCGTGTTTAAGGGTTGGTCTTTAAAGAGTTAGCGTTTAAGGTTTTCCGGATGAGGTTTGGTGTTGAAGGATTGGCGTTTAATGGTTGGTATTTAAGGGTTGGTGTTTAAGGGTTGGTGTTTAAAGGTTGACGTTTTAGGGTTTGAATTTTAGCGTGTTTAGGTTTTGGCGCTTAAGAGTTGTCCTTTAAGTGTTGGTGCTTAAGAGGTGGTGTTTACAGGTTGGTATTTAAGGGTTGGCGTTTAAGCGTTGGTGTTTAAAGGTTGGCGTTTAAGGATTGGCGTTAAAGGGTTGGCGTTTAACGGTTAGTGTTTAAGGGTTGGCGTTTAAGGGTTGGCGTTTAATGGTTGGTGTTTAAGGGTTAGTGTTTAAGGGTTGGCGTTTAAGGGTTGGCGTTTAATAGTTGGTGTTTAAGGGTTGGCGTTTAAGCGTTTTCGTTTAAGTGTTGGTGCTTAAGAGTTGGTGTTTTCAGGTTGGTGTTTAAAGGTTTGGCATGTAAGTTTGGCCTTTAAGGGGTTGGTGTTTAAGGGTTGGCGTTAAAGGGTTGGCGTTAAAGGGTTGGCGTTAACGGGTTGACTTTTAAGGCTTGGTGTTTAAGGGTTGGTGTTTAATCGTGTTTAGGCTTTGGCGTTTAAGGGTTGTCGTTTAAGGTTTGGTTCTTAAGAGTTGGTGTTTACAGGTTGGTGTTTAAAGGTTTGGCGTGTAAGTTTGGCCTTTAAGTGTTGGTGTTTAACTGTTGGCGTTTAAGGGTTGGCGTTTTAGGGTCGGTGTTTAAAGGTTGGTGTTTAAGGGTTTGCGTTTAAGTATTGGTGTTTAAGGGTTGGCGTTTAAGGGTTGGCATTTGAAGAGTTAGCGATTAAGGGTTGGCGTTTAAGGGTTGGCATATAAGGGTTGGCGTTTAAGGGTTGGCGTTTAAGGGTTGGCGTTTAAGGGTTGGCGTTAAAGGGTTTGTTTATGGGTTGGCGTTTTAGGGTTGGTGTTTTAGGGTTTAGTGTTTAAGGGTTGGTCTTTAATAGTTGGCGTTTAAGCGTTGACGTTTAACGGTTGGGGTTTAAGGGTTGGCGTTTAAGGGTTGGCGTTTTAAAGGGTTGGCGTTTAAGGGTTGGCGTTTTAGGGTTGGTGTTTAAAGGTTGGCGTTTAAGGGTTGGCGTTTTAAAGGGTTGGCATTTAAGGGTTGGCATTAAGGGTTGGTGTTTAAAGGTTGGCATTAAAGGGTTGGCCTTTAAGGGTTGGTGTTTAAGCGTGTTTATGTTTTGGCGTTTAAGGGTTGGCGTTTAATGGTTGGTGTTTAATGGATGGCGTTAAAGGGTTGGCGTTTACGGGTTGGCTTTTAAGGCTTGGTGTTTAAGGGTTGGTGTTTAATCGTGTTTAGACTTTGGCGTTTAAGGGTTGTCGTTTAAGGTTTGGTTCTTAAGAGTTGGTGTTTACAGGTTGGTGTTTAAAGGTTTGGCATGTAAGTGTGGCCTTTAAGTGTTGGTGTTTAAAGCTTGGTGTTTAATAGATGGCGTTTAGGGTTGGTGTTTTAAGGTTGGTGTTTAAGGGTTTGCGTTTAAGTATTGGTGTTTAAGGGTTGGCGTTTAAGGGTTGGCATTTGAAGAGTTAGCGATTAAGGGTTGGTGTTTAAGAGTTGGCATATAAGGGTTGGCGTTTAAGGGTTGGCGTTTAAGGGTTGGCGTTTAAGGGTTGGCGTTAAAGGGTTTGTTTATGGGTTGGCGTTTTAGGGTTGGTGTTTTAGGGTTTAGTGTTTAAGGGTTGGTCTTTAATAGTTGGCGTTTAAGCGTTGACGTTTAACGGTTGGGGTTTAAGGGTTCGCGTTTAAGGGTTGGCGTTTTAAAGGGTTGGCGTTTAAGGGTTGGCGTTTTAGGGTTGGTGTTTAAAGGTTGGCGTTTAAGGGTTGGCGTTTTAAAGGGTTGGCGTTTAAGGGTTGGCATTAAGGGTTGGTGTTTAAAGGTTGGCATTAAAGGGTTGGCCTTTAAGGGTTGGTGTTTAAGCGTGTTTATGTTTTGGCGTTTAAGGGTTGGCGTTTAATGGTTGGTGTTTAATGGATGGCGTTAAAGGGTTGGCGTTTACAGGTTGGCTTTTAAGGCTTGGTGTTTAAGGGTTGGTGTTTAATCGTGTTTAGGCTTTGGCGTTTAAGGGTTGTCGTTTAAGGTTTGGTTCTTAAGAGTTGGTGTTTACAGGTTGGTGTTTAAAGGTTTGGCATGTAAGTTTGGCCTTTAAGTGTTGGTGTTTAAAGCTTGGTGTTTAATAGATGATGTTTAGGGTTGGTGTTTTAAGGTTGGTTTTTAAGGTTTGGCGATTTAGGGTTGGTGTTTAAGGGTTGGCATTTAAGGGTTGGTGTTTAAGCGTTGGCGTTTTAGCGTGTTAGGTTTTGGCGTTCATGGGTTGTCGTTTAAGGGTTGGTGCTTAAGCGGTGGTGTTTACAGGTTGGTGTTTAAAGGTTTGGCGTGTAAGTTTGGCCTTTAAGGGGTTGGTGTTTAACGGTTGGCGTTTAAGGGTTGGCGTTTTAGGGTCGGTGTTTAAAGGTTGGTGTTTAAGGGTTTGCGTTTAAGTATTGGTGTTTAAGGGTTGGCGTTTAAGGGTTGGCATTTGAAGAGTTAGCGATTAAGGGTTGGTGTTTAAGGGTTGGTGTTTAAGGGTTGGCATTTAAGGGTTGGCGTTTAAGGGTTGGCGTTTAAGGGTTGGCGTTAAAGGGTTTGTTTATGGGTTGGCGTTTTAGGGTTGGTGTTTTAGGGTTTAGTGTTTAAGGGTTGGTCTTTAATAGTTGGCGTTTAAGCGTTGACGTTTAAGGGTTGGGGTTTAAGGATTGGCGTTTAAGGGTTGGCGTTTTAAAGGGTTGGTGTTTAAGGGTTGGCGTTTAAGGGTTGGCATTAAGGGTTGGTGTTTAAAGGTTGGCATTAAAGGGTTTGCCTTTAAGGGTTGGTGTTTAAGCGTGTTTATGTTTTGGCGTTTAAGGGTTGGCGTTTAATGGTTGGTGTTTAATGGATGGCGTTTAAGGGTTGGTGTTTAAGGGTTTGGCGTTTAAGGTTTGTCTTTAATGGTTGGTGTTTAAAGGTTGGTGTTTTAAGGTTTGTTTTTAAGGGTTGGCGATTTAGGGTTGGTGTTTAAGGGTTGGCATTTAAGGGTTGGTGTTTAAGCGTTGGCGTTTTAGCGTGTTAGGTTTTGGCGTTCATGGGTTGTCGTTTAAGGGTTGGTGCTTAAGCGGTGGTGTTTACAGGTTGGTGTTTAAAGGTTTGGCGTGTAAGTTTGGCCTTTAAGGGGTTGGTGTTTAACGGTTGGCGTTTAAGGGTTGGCGTTTTAGGGTCGGTGTTTAAAGGTTGGTGTTTAAGGGTTTGCGTTTAAGTATTGGTGTTTAAGGGTTGGCGTTTAAGGGTTGGCATTTGAAGAGTTAGCGATTAAGGGTTGGTGTTTAAGGGTTGGTGTTTAAGGGTTGGCATTTAAGGGTTGGCGTTTAAGGGTTGGCGTTTAAGGGTTGGCGTTTAAGGGTTGGCGTTAAAGGGTTTGTTTATGGGTTGGCGTTTTAGGGTTGGTGTTTTAGGGTTTAGTGTTTAAGGGTTGGTCTTTAATAGTTGGCGTTTAAGCGTTGACGTTTAAGGGTTGGGGTTTAAGGATTGGCGTTTAAGGGTTGGCGTTTTAAAGGGTTGGTGTTTAAGGGTTGGCGTTTAAGGGTTGGCATTAAGGGTTGGTGTTTAAAGGTTGGCATTAAAGGGTTTGCCTTTAAGGGTTGGTGTTTAAGCGTGTTTATGTTTTGGCGTTTAAGGGTTGGCGTTTAATGGTTGGTGTTTAATGGATGGCGTTTAAGGGTTGGTGTTTAAGGGTTTGGCGTTTAAGGTTTGTCTTTAATGGTTGGTGTTTAAAGGTTGGTGTTTTAAGGTTTGTTTTTAAGGGTTGGCGATTTAGGGTTGGTGTTTAAGGGTTGGCATTTAAGGGTTGGTGTTTAAGGGTTGGTCTTTAAAGTGTTAGCGTTTAAGGTTTGCCGGATGATGGTTGACGTTTAAGGGTTGGCGTTTAATGGTTGGTGTTTAAGGGTTGGTGTTTAAGCGTTTTCGTTTAAGTGTTGGTGCTTAAGAGTTGGTGTTTACAGGTTGGTGTTTAAAGGTTTGGCGTGTAAGTTTGGCCTTTAAGGGTTAACGTTTAAGGTTGGTGTTTAAGGGTTCGCGTTTTAGGGTTGCCGTTTTAGGGTTGGTGTTTAAAGGTTGGTGTTTAAGGGTTTGCGGTTAAGGATTGGTGTTTAAGGGTTTGCGTTTAAGGGTTGGCATTTAAAGAGTTAGCGATTAAGGGTTGTTGTTAAAGGTTTGGCGTTTAAGGGTTGGCATTTAAGGGTTGGCGTTTAAGGGTTGGTGCTTAAGAGGTGGTGTTTACAGGTTGGTGTTTAAAGGGTTGGTGCTTACGAGTTGGTGTTTACAGGTTGGTGTTTAATAGTTTGGCGGGTAAGGTTTGGCCTTTAAGGGTTGGTGTTTAAAGGTTGGTGTTTAAGAGATGGCGTTTAAGGTTTGGTGTTTAAGGGTTGGCGTTTACGGGTTGGCGTTTTAGGGTTAGCTTTAACGGTAGGTGTTTAAAGGTTGGTGTTTTAAGGTTGGTTTTTAAGGGTTGGCGATTTAGGGTTGGTGTTCAATGGTTGGCATTTAAGGGTTGGTGTTTAACCGTCGGTTTGTAAGGGTTGGCTTTCAAGGGTTCGTGTTTAAGGGTTGGTCTTTAAAGAGTTAGCGTTTAAGGTTTTCCGGATGAGGTTTGGTGTTGAAGGATTGGCGTTTAATGGTTGGTATTTAAGGGTTGGTGTTTAAGGGTTGGTGTTTAAAGGTTGACGTTTTAGGGTTTGAATTTTAGCGTGTTTAGGTTTTGGCGCTTAAGAGTTGTCCTTTAAGTGTTGGTGCTTAAGAGGTGGTGTTTACAGGTTGGTATTTAAGGGTTGGCGTTTAAGCGTTGGTGTTTAAAGGTTGGCGTTTAAGGATTGGCGTTAAAGGGTTGGCGTTTAACGGTTAGTGTTTAAGGGTTGGCGTTTAAGGGTTGGCGTTTAATGGTTGGTGTTTAAGGGTTAGTGTTTAAGGGTTGGCGTTTAAGGGTTGGCGTTTAATAGTTGGTGTTTAAGGGTTGGCGTTTAAGCGTTTTCGTTTAAGTGTTGGTGCTTAAGAGTTGGTGTTTTCAGGTTGGTGTTTAAAGGTTTGGCATGTAAGTTTGGCCTTTAAGGGGTTGGTGTTTAAGGGTTGGCGTTAAAGGGTTGGCGTTAAAGGGTTGGCGTTAACGGCTTGACTTTTAAGGCTTGGTGTTTAAGGGTTGGTGTTTAATCGTGTTTAGGCTTTGGCGTTTAAGGGTTGTCGTTTAAGGTTTGGTTCTTAAGAGTTGGTGTTTACAGGTTGGTGTTTAAAGGTTTGGCGTGTAAGTTTGGCCTTTAAGTGTTGGTGTTTAACTGTTGGCGTTTAAGGGTTGGCGTTTTAGGGTCGGTGTTTAAAGGTTGGTGTTTAAGGGTTTGCGTTTAAGTATTGGTGTTTAAGGGTTGGCGTTTAAGGGTTGGCATTTGAAGAGTTAGCGATTAAGGGTTGGCGTTTAAGGGTTGGCATATAAGGGTTGGCGTTTAAGGGTTGGCGTTTAAGGGTTGGCGTTTAAGGGTTGGCGTTAAAGGGTTTGTTTATGGGTTGGCGTTTTAGGGTTGGTGTTTTAGGGTTTAGTGTTTAAGGGTTGGTCTTTAATAGTTGGCGTTTAAGCGTTGACGTTTAACGGTTGGGGTTTAAGGGTTGGCGTTTAAGGGTTGGCGTTTTAAAGGGTTGGCGTTTAAGGGTTGGCGTTTTAGGGTTGGTGTTTAAAGGTTGGCGTTTAAGGGTTGGCGTTTTAAAGGGTTGGCATTTAAGGGTTGGCATTAAGGGTTGGTGTTTAAAGGTTGGCATTAAAGGGTTGGCCTTTAAGGGTTGGTGTTTAAGCGTGTTTATGTTTTGGCGTTTAAGGGTTGGCGTTTAATGGTTGGTGTTTAATGGATGGCGTTAAAGGGTTGGCGTTTACGGGTTGGCTTTTAAGGCTTGGTGTTTAAGGGTTGGTGTTTAATCGTGTTTAGACTTTGGCGTTTAAGGGTTGTCGTTTAAGGTTTGGTTCTTAAGAGTTGGTGTTTACAGGTTGGTGTTTAAAGGTTTGGCATGTAAGTGTGGCCTTTAAGTGTTGGTGTTTAAAGCTTGGTGTTTAATAGATGGCGTTTAGGGTTGGTGTTTTAAGGTTGGTGTTTAAGGGTTTGCGTTTAAGTATTGGTGTTTAAGGGTTGGCGTTTAAGGGTTGGCATTTGAAGAGTTAGCGATTAAGGGTTGGTGTTTAAGAGTTGGCATATAAGGGTTGGCGTTTAAGGGTTGGCGTTTAAGGGTTGGCGTTTAAGGGTTGGCGTTAAAGGGTTTGTTTATGGGTTGGCGTTTTAGGGTTGGTGTTTTAGGGTTTAGTGTTTAAGGGTTGGTCTTTAATAGTTGGCGTTTAAGCGTTGACGTTTAACGGTTGGGGTTTAAGGGTTCGCGTTTAAGGGTTGGCGTTTTAAAGGGTTGGCGTTTAAGGGTTGGCGTTTTAGGGTTGGTGTTTAAAGGTTGGCGTTTAAGGGTTGGCGTTTTAAAGGGTTGGCGTTTAAGGGTTGGCATTAAGGGTTGGTGTTTAAAGGTTGGCATTAAAGGGTTGGCCTTTAAGGGTTGGTGTTTAAGCGTGTTTATGTTTTGGCGTTTAAGGGTTGGCGTTTAATGGTTGGTGTTTAATGGATGGCGTTAAAGGGTTGGCGTTTACAGGTTGGCTTTTAAGGCTTGGTGTTTAAGGGTTGGTGTTTAATCGTGTTTAGGCTTTGGCGTTTAAGGGTTGTCGTTTAAGGTTTGGTTCTTAAGAGTTGGTGTTTACAGGTTGGTGTTTAAAGGTTTGGCATGTAAGTTTGGCCTTTAAGTGTTGGTGTTTAAAGCTTGGTGTTTAATAGATGATGTTTAGGGTTGGTGTTTTAAGGTTGGTTTTTAAGGTTTGGCGATTTAGGGTTGGTGTTTAAGGGTTGGCATTTAAGGGTTGGTGTTTAAGCGTTGGCGTTTTAGCGTGTTAGGTTTTGGCGTTCATGGGTTGTCGTTTAAGGGTTGGTGCTTAAGCGGTGGTGTTTACAGGTTGGTGTTTAAAGGTTTGGCGTGTAAGTTTGGCCTTTAAGGGGTTGGTGTTTAACGGTTGGCGTTTAAGGGTTGGCGTTTTAGGGTCGGTGTTTAAAGGTTGGTGTTTAAGGGTTTGCGTTTAAGTATTGGTGTTTAAGGGTTGGCGTTTAAGGGTTGGCATTTGAAGAGTTAGCGATTAAGGGTTGGTGTTTAAGGGTTGGTGTTTAAGGGTTGGCATTTAAGGGTTGGCGTTTAAGGGTTGGCGTTTAAGGGTTGGCGTTAAAGGGTTTGTTTATGGGTTGGCGTTTTAGGGTTGGTGTTTTAGGGTTTAGTGTTTAAGGGTTGGTCTTTAATAGTTGGCGTTTAAGCGTTGACGTTTAAGGGTTGGGGTTTAAGGATTGGCGTTTAAGGGTTGGCGTTTTAAAGGGTTGGTGTTTAAGGGTTGGCGTTTAAGGGTTGGCATTAAGGGTTGGTGTTTAAAGGTTGGCATTAAAGGGTTTGCCTTTAAGGGTTGGTGTTTAAGCGTGTTTATGTTTTGGCGTTTAAGGGTTGGCGTTTAATGGTTGGTGTTTAATGGATGGCGTTTAAGGGTTGGTGTTTAAGGGTTTGGCGTTTAAGGTTTGTCTTTAACGGTTGGTGTTTAAAGGTTGGTGTTTTAAGGTTTGTTTTTAAGGGTTGGCGATTTAGGGTTGGTGTTTAAGGGTTGGCATTTAAGGGTTGGTGTTTAAGGGTTGGTCTTTAAAGTGTTAGCGTTTAAGGTTTGCCGGATGATGGTTGACTTTTAAGGGTTGGCGTTTAATGGTTGGTGTTTAAGGGTTGGTGTTTAAGCGTTTTCGTTTAAGTGTTGGTGCTTAAGAGTTGGTGTTTACAGGTTGGTGTTTAAAGGTTTGGCGTGTAAGTTTGGCCTTTAAGGGTTAACGTTTAAGGTTGGTGTTTAAGGGTTCGCGTTTTAGGGTTGCCGTTTTAGGGTTGGTGTTTAAAGGTTGGTGTTTAAGGGTTTGCGGTTAAGGATTGGTGTTTAAGGGTTTGCGTTTAAGGGTTGGCATTTAAAGAGTTAGCGATTAAGGGTTGTTGTTAAAGGTTTGGCGTTTAAGGGTTGGCATTTAAGGGTTGGCGTTTAAGGGTTGGTACTTAAGAGGTGGTGTTTACATGTTGGTGTTTAAAGGGTTGGTGCTTACGAGTTGGTGTTTACAGGTTGGTGTTTAATAGTTTGGCGGGTAAGGTTTGGCTTTTAAGGGTTGGTGTTTAAAGGTTGGTGTTTAAGAGATGGCGTTTAAGGTTTGGTGTTTAAGGGTTGGCGTTTACGGGTTGGCGTTTTAGGGTTAGCTTTAACGGTAGGTGTTTAAAGGTTGGTGTTTTAAGGTTGGTTTTTAAGGGTTGGCGATTTAGGGTTGGTGTTCAATGGTTGGCATTTAAGGGTTGGTGTTTAACCGTCGGTTTGTAAGGGTTGGCTTTCAAGGGTTCGTGTTTAAGGGTTGGTCTTTAAAGAGTTAGCGTTTAAGGTTTTCCGGATGAGGTTTGGTGTTGAAGGATTGGCGTTTAATGGTTGGTGTTTAAGGGTTGGTGTTTAAGGGTTGGTGTTTAAAGGTTGACGTTTTAGTGTTTGAATTTTAGCGTGTTTAGGTTTTGGCGCTTAAGAGTTGTCCTTTAAGTGTTGGTGCTTAAGAGGTGGTGTTTACAGGTTGGTATTTAAGGGTTGGCGTTTAAGGGTTGGTGTTTAAAGGTTGGCGTTTAAGGATTGGCGTTAAAGGGTTGGCGTTTAACGGTTAGTGTTTAAGGGTTGGCGTTTAAGGGTTGGCGTTTAATGGTTGGTGTTTAAGGGTTAGTGTTTAAGGGTTGGCGTTTAATGGTTGGTGTTTAATGGATGGCGTTAAAGGGTTGGTGTTTACGGGTTGGCTTTTAAGGCTTGGTGTTTAAGGGTTGGTGTTTAATCGTGTTTAGGCTTTGGCGTTTAAGGGTTGTCGGTTAAGGTTTGGTGCTTAAGAGTTGGTGTTTACAGGTTGGTGTTTAAAGGTTTGGCATGTAAGTTTGGCCTTTAAGTGTTGGTGTTTAAAGCTTGGTGTTTAATAGATGGCGTTTAGGGTTGGTGTTTTAAGGTTGGTGTTTAAGGGTTGGCATTTGAAGAGTTAGCGATTAAGGGTTGGTGTTTAAGGGTTGGCGTTTAAGGGTTGGCATATAAGGGTTGGCGTTTAAGGGTTGGCGTTTAAAGGTTGGCGTTTAAGGGTTGGCGTTAAAGGGTTTGTTTATGGGTTGGCGTTTTAGGGTTGGTGTTTTAGGGTTTAGTGTTTAAGGGTTGGTCTTTAATAGTTGGCGTTTAAGCGTTGACGTTTAACGGTTGGCGTTTAAGGGTTGGCGTTTTAAAGGGTTGGCGTTTAAGGGTTGGCGTTTTAGGGTTGGTGTTTAAAGGTTGGCGTTTAAGGGTTGGCGTTTTAAAGGGTTGGCGTTTAAGGGTTGGCATTAAGGGTTGGTGTTTAAAGGTTGGCATTAAAGGGTTGGCCTTTAAGGGTTGGTGTTTAAGCGTGTTTATGTTTTGGCGTTTAAGGGTTGGCGTTTAATGGTTGGTGTTTAATGGATGGCGTTAAAGGGTTGGCGTTTACGGGTTGGCTTTTAAGGCTTGGTGTTTAAGGGTTGGTGTTTAATCGTGTTTAGGCCTTGGCGTTTAAGGGTTGGCGTTTAAGGTTTGGTTCTTAAGAGTTGGTGTTTACAGGTTGGTGTTTAAAGGTTTGGCATGTAAGTTTGGCCTTTAAGTGTTGGTGTTTAAAGCTTGGTGTTTAATAGATGGCGTTTAGGGTTGGTGTTTTAAGGTTGGTGTTTAAGGGTTTGCGTTTAAGTATTGGTGTTTAAGGGTTGGCGTTTAAGGGTTGGCATTTGAAGAGTTAGCGATTAAGGGTTGGTGTTTAAGGGTTGGCGTTTAAGGGTTGGCATATAAGGGTTGGCGTTTAAGGGTTGGCGTTTAAGGGTTGGCGTTTAAGGGTTGGCGTTTAAGGGTTGGCGTTAAAGGGTTTGTTTATGGGTTGGCGTTTTAGGGTTGGTGTTTTAGGGTTTAGTGTTTAAGGGTTGGTCTTTAATAGTTGGCGTTTAAGCGTTGACGTGTAACGGTTGGGGTTTAAGGGTTGGCGTTTAAGGGTTGGCGTTTTAAAGGGTTGGCGTTTAAGGGTTGGCGTTTTAGGGTTGGTGTTTAAAGGTTGGCGTTTAAGGGTTGGCGTTTTAAAGGGTTGGCGTTTAAGGGTTGGCATTAAGGGTTGGTGTTTAAAGGTTGGCATTAAAGGGTTGTCCTTTAAGGGTTGGTGTTTAAGCGTGTTTATGTTTTGGCGTTTAAGCGTTGGCGTTTAATGGTTGGTGTTTAATGGATGGCGTTAAAGGGTTGGCGTTTACGGGTTGGCTTTTAAGGCTTGGTGTTTAAGGGTTGGTGTTTAATCGTGTTTAGGCTTTGGCGTTTAAGGGTTGTCGTTTAAGGTTTGGTTCTTAAGAGTTGGTGTTTACAGGTTGGTGTTTAAAGGTTTGGCATGTTAGTTTGGCCTTTAAGTGTTGGTGTTTAAAGCTTGGTGTTTAATAGATGGCGTTTAGGGTTGGTGTTTTAAGGTTGGTTTTTAAGGTTTGGCGATTTAGGGTTGGTGTTTAAGGGTTGGCATTTAAGGGTTGGTGTTTAAGCGTTGGCGTTTTAGCGTGTTGGGTTTTGGCGTTCATGGGTTGTCGTTTAAGGGTTGGTGCTTAAGCGGTGGTGTTTACAGGTTGGTGTTTAAAGGTTTGGCGTGTAAGTTTGGCCTTTAAGGGGTTGGTGTTTAACGGTTGGCGTTTAAGGGTTGGCGTTTTAGGGTCGGTGTTTAAAGGTTGGTGTTTAAGGGTTTGCGTTTAAGTATTGGTTGGCGTTTTAGGGTTAGCTTTAACGGTAGGTGTTTAAAGGTTGGTGTTTTAAGGTTGGTTTTTAAGGGTTGGCGATTTAGGGTTGGTGTTCAATGGTTGGCATTTAAGGGTTGGTGTTTAACCGTCGGTTTGTAAGGGTTGGCTTTCAAGGGTTCGTGTTTAAGGGTTGGTCTTTAAAGAGTTAGCGTTTAAGGTTTTCCGGATGAGGTTTGGTGTTGAAGGATTGGCGTTTAATGGTTGGTGTTTAAGGGTTGGTGTTTAAGGGTTGGTGTTTAAAGGTTGACGTTTTAGGGTTTGAATTTTAGCGTGTTTAGGTTTTGGCGCTTAAGAGTTGTCCTTTAAGTGTTGGTGCTTAAGAGGTGGTGTTTACAGGTTGGTATTTAAGGGTTGGCGTTTAAGGGTTGGTGTTTAAAGGTTGGCGTTTAAGGATTGGCGTTAAAGGGTTGGCGTTTAACGGTTAGTGTTTAAGGGTTGGCGTTTAAGGGTTGGCGTTTAATGGTTGGTGTTTAAGGGTTAGTGTTCAAGGGTTGGCGTTTAATGGTTGGTGTTTAATGGATGGCGTTAAAGGGTTGGTGTTTACGGGTTTGCTTTTAAGGCTTGGTGTTTAAGGGTTGGTGTTTAATCGTGTTTAGGCTTTGGCGTTTAAGGGTTGTCGTTTAAGGTTTGGTGCTTAAGAGTTGGTGTTTACAGGTTGGTGTTTAAAGGTTTGGCATGTAAGTTTGGCCTTTAAGTGTTGGTGTTTAAAGCTTGGTGTTTAATAGATGGCGTTTAGGGTTGGTGTTTTAAGGTTGGTGTTTAAGGGTTTGCGTTTAAGTATTGGTGTTTAAAGGTTGGCGTTTAAGGGTTGGCATTTGAAGAGTTAGCGATTAAGGGTTGGTGTTTAAGGGTTGGCGTTTAAGGGTTGGCATATAAGGGTTGGCGTTTAAGGGTTGGCGTTTAAGGGTTGGCGTTTAAGGGTTGGCGTTAAAGGGTTTGTTTATGGGTTGGCGTTTTAGGGTTGGTGTTTTAGGGTTTAGTGTTTAAGGGTTGGTCTTTAATAGTTGGCGTTTAAGCGTTGACGTTTAACGGTTGGCGTTTAAGGGTTGGCGTTTTAAAGGGTTGGCGTTTAAGGGTTGGCGTTTTAGGGTTGGTGTTTAAAGGTTGGCGTTTAAGGGTTGGCGTTTTAAAGGGTTGGCGTTTAAGGGTTGGCATTAAGGGTTGGTGTTTAAAGGTTGGCATTAAAGGGTTGGCCTTTAAGGGTTGGTGTTTAAGCGTGTTTATGTTTTGGTGTTTAAGGGTTGGCGTTTAATGGTTGGTGTTTAATGGATGGCGTTAAAGGGTTGGCGTTTACGGGTTGGCTTTTAAGGCTTGGTGTTTAAGGGTTGGTGTTTAATCGTGTTTAGGCTTTGGCGTTTAAGGGTTGTCGTTTAAGGTTTGGTTCTTAAGAGTTGGTGTTTACAGGTTGGTGTTTAAAGGTTTGGCATGTAAGTTTGGCCTTTAAGTGTTGGTGTTTAAAGCTTGGTGTTTAATAGATGGCGTTTAGGGTTGGTGTTTTAAGGTTGGTGTTTAAGGGTTTGCGTTTAAGTATTGGTGTTTAAGGGTTGGCGTTTAAGGGTTGGCATTTGAAGAGTTAGCGATTAAGGGTTGGTGTTTAAGGGTTGGCGTTTAAGGGTTGGCATATAAGGGTTGGCGTTTAAAGGTTGGCGTTTAAGGGTTGGCGTTTAAGGGTTGGCGTTAAAGGGTTTGTTTATGGGTTGGCGTTTTAGGGTTGGTGTTTTAGGGTTTAGTGTTTAAGGGTTGGTCTTTAATAGTTGGCGTTTAAGCGTTGACGTTTAACGGTTGGGGTTTAAGGGTTGGCGTTTAAGGGTTGGCGTTTTAAAGGGTTGGCGTTTAAGGGTTGGCGTTTTAGGGTTGGTGTTTAAAGGTTGGCGTTTAAGGGTTGGCGTTTTAAAGGGTTGGCGTTTAAGGGTTGGCATTAAGGGTTGGTGTTTAAAGGTTGGCATTAAAGGGTTGTCCTTTAAGGGTTGGTGTTTAAGCGTGTTTATGTTTTGGCGTTTAAGGGTTGGCGTTTAATGGTTGGTGTTTAATGGATGGCGTTAAAGGGTTGGCGTTTACGGGTTGGCTTTTAAGGCTTGGTGTTTAAGGGTTGGTGTTTAAACGTGTTTAGGCTTTGGCGTTTAAGGGTTGTCGTTTAAGGTTTGGTTCTTAAGAGTTGGTGTTTACAGGTTGGTGTTTAAAGGTTTGGCATGTTAGTTTGGCCTTTAAGTGTTGGTGTTTAAAGCTTGGTGTTTAATAGATGGCGTTTAGGGTTGGTGTTTTAAGGTTGGTTTTTAAGGTTTGGCGATTTAGGGTTGGTGTTTAAGGGTTGGCATTTAAGGGTTGGTGTTTAAGCGTTGGCGTTTTAGCGTGTTGGGTTTTGGCGTTTATGGGTTGTCGTTTAAGGGTTGGTGCTTAAGCGGTGGTGTTTACAGGTTGGTGTTTAAAGGTTTGGCGTGTAAGTTTGGCCTTTAAGGGGTTGGTGTTTAACGGTTGGCGTTTAAGGGTTGGCGTTTTAGGGTCGGTGTTTAAAGGTTGGTGTTTAAGGGTTTGCGTTTAAGTATTGGTGTTTAAGGGTTGGCGTTTAAGGGTTGGCATTTGATGAGTTAGCGATTAAGGGTTGGTGTTTAAGGCTTGGTGTTTAAGGGTTGGCATTTATGGGTTGGCGTTTAAGGGTTGGCGTTTAAGGGTTGGCGTTTAAGGGTTGGCGTTAAAGGGTTTGTTTATGGGTTGGCGTTTTAGGGTTGGTGTTTTAGGGTTTAGTGTTTAAGGGTTGGTCTTTAATAGTTGGCGTTTAAGCGTTGACGTTTAAGGGTTGGGGTTTAAGGATTGGCGTTTAAGGGTTGGCGTTTTAAAGGGTTGGTGTTTAAGGGTTGGCGTTTAAGGGTTGGCATTAAGGGTTGGTGTTTAAAGGTTGGCATTAAAGGGTTGGCCTTTAAGGGTTGGTGTTTAAGCGTGTTTATGTTTTGGCGTTTAAGGGTTGGCGTTTAATGGTTGGTGTTTAATGGATGGCGTTTAAGGGTTGGTGTTTAAGGGTTTGGCGTTTAAGGTTTGTCTTTTACGGTTGGTGTTTAAAGGTTGGTGTTTTAAGGTTTGTTTTTAAGGGTTGGCGATTTAGGGTTGGTGTTTAAGGGTTGGGATTTAAGGGTTGGTGTTTAAGGGTTGGTCTTTAAAGTGTTAGCGTTTAAGGTTTGCCGGATGATGGTTGACGTTTAAGGGTTGGCGTTTAATGGTTGGTGTTTAAGGGTTGGTGTTTAAGCGTTTTCGTTTAAGTGTTGGTGCTTAAGAGTTGGTGTTTACAGGTTGGTGTTTAAAGGTTTGGCGTGTAAGTTTGGCCTTTAAGGGTTAACGTTTAAGGTTGGTGTTTAAGGGTTCGCGTTTTAGGGTTGGCGTTTTAGGGTTGGTGTTTAAAGGTTGGTGTTTAAGGGTTTGCGGTTAAGGATTGGTGTTTAAGGGTTTGCGTTTAAGGGTTGGCATTTAAAGAGTTAGCGATTAAGGGTTGTTGTTAAAGGTTTGGCGTTTAAGGGTTGGCATTTAAGGGTTGGCGTTTAAGGGTTGGTGCTTAAGAGGTGGTGTTTACAGGTTGGTGTTTAAAGGGTTGGTGCTTAAGAGTTGGTGTTTACAGGTTGGTGTTTAATAGTTTGGCGGGTAAGGTTTGGCCTTTAAGGGTTGGTGTTTAAAGGTTGGCGTTTAAGAGATGGCGTTTAAGGTTTGGTGTTTAAGGGTTGGCGTTTACGGGTTGGCGTTTTAGGGTTAGCTTTAACGGTAGGTGTTTAAAGGTTGGTGTTTTAAGGTTGGTTTTTAAGGGTTGGAGATTTAGGGTTGGTGTTCAATGGTTGGCATTTAAGGGTTGGTGTTTAACCGTCGGTTTGTAAGGGTTGGCTTTCAAGGGTTCGTGTTTAAGGGTTGGTCTTTAAAGAGTTAGCGTTTAAGGTTTTCCGGATGAGGTTTGGTGTTGAAGGATTGGCGTTTAATGGTTGGTGTTTAAGGGTTGGTGTTTAAGGGTTGGTGTTTAAAGGTTGACGTTTTAGGGTTTGAATTTTAGCGTGTTTAGGTTTTGGCGTTTAAGAGTTGTCCTTTAAGTGTTGGTGCTTAAGAGGTGGTGTTTACAGGTTGGTATTTAAGGGTTGGCGTTAAAGATTTGTCTTTAACGGTTGGTGTTTAAAGGTTGGTGTTTTAAGGTTTGTTTTTAAGGGTTGGCGATTTAGGGTTGGTGTTTAAGGGTTGGCATTTAAGGGTTGGTGTTTAAGGGTTGGTCTTTAAAGTGTTAGCGTTTAAGGTTTGCCGGATGATGGTTGACGTTTAAGGGTTGGCGTTTAATGGTTGGTGTTTAAGGGTTGGTGTTTAAGCGTTTTGGTTTAAGTGTTGGTGCTTAAGAGTTGGTGTTTACAGGTTGGTGTTTAAAGGTTTGGCGTGTAAGTTTGGCCTTTAAGGGTTAACGTTTAAGGTTGGTGTTTAAGGGTTCGCGTTTTAGGGTTGGCGTTTAAGGGTTGGTGTTTAAAGGTTGGTGTTTAAGGGTTTGCGGCTAAGGATTGGTGTTTAAGGGTTTGCGTTTAAGGGTTGGCATTTAAAGAGTTAGCGATTAAGGGTTGTTGTTAAAGGTTTGGCGTTTAAGGGTTGGCATTTAAGGGTTGGCGTTTAAGGGTTGGTGCTTAAGAGGTGGTGTTTACAGGTTGGTGTTTAAAGGGTTGGTGCTTAAGAGTTGGTGTTTACAGGTTGGTGTTTAATAGTTTGGCGGGTAAGGTTTGGCCTTTAAGGGTTGGTGTTTAAAGGTTGGTGTTTAAGAGATGGCGTTTAAGGTTTGGTGTTTAAGGGATGGCGTTTACGGGTTGGCGTTTTAGGGTTAGCTTTAACGGTAGGTGTTTAAAGGTTGGTGTTTTAAGGTTGGTTTTTAAGGGTTGGCGATTTAGGGTTGGTGTTCAATGGTTGGCATTTAAGGGTTGGTGTTTAACCGTCGGTTTGTAAGGGTTGGCTTTCAAGGGTTCGTGTTTAAGGGTTGGTCTTTAAAGAGTTAGCGTTTAAGGTTTTCCGGATGAGGTTTGGTGTTGAAGGATTGGCGTTTAATGGTTGGTGTTTCAGGGTTGGTGTTTAAGGGTTGGTGTTTAAAGGTTGACGTTTTAGGGTTTGAATTTTAGCGTGTTTAGGTTTTGGCGTTTAAGAGTTGTCTTTAAGTGTTGGTGCTTTAGAGGTGGTGTTTACAGGTTGGTATTTAAGGGTTGGCGTTTAAGGGTTGGTGTTTAAAGGTTGGCGTTTAAGGATTGGCGTTAAAGGGTTGGCGTTTAACGGTTAGTGTTTAAGGGTTGGCGTTTAAGGGTTGGCGTTTAATGGTTGGTGTTTAAGGGTTAGTGTTTAAGGGTTGGCGTTTAAGGGTTGGCGTTTAATGGTTGGTGTTTAAGGGTTGGCGTTTAAGCGTTTTCGTTTAAGTGTTGGTGCTTAAGAGTTGGTGTTTTCAGGTTGGTGTTTAAAGGTTTGGCATGTAAGTTTGGCCTTTAAGGGGTTGGTGTTTAAGGGTTGGCGTTAAAGGGTTGGCGTTAACGGGTTGACTTTTAAGGCTTGGTGTTTAAGGGTTGGTGTTTAATCGTGTTTAGGCTTTGGCGTTTAAGGGTTGTCGTTTAAGGTTTGGTTCTTAAGAGTTGGTGTTTACAGGTTGGTGTTTAAAGGTTTGGCGTGTAAGTTTGGCCTTTAAGTGTTGGTGTTTAACGGTTGGCGTTTAAGGGTTGGCGTTTTAGGATCGGTGTTTAAAGGTTGGTGTTTAAGGGTTTGCGTTTAAGTATTGGTGTTTAAGGGTTGGCGTTTAAGGGTTGGCATTTGAAGAGTTAGCGATTAAGGGTTGGTGTTTAAGGGTTGGCGTTTAAGGGTTGGCATATAAGGGTTGGCGTTTAAGGGTTGGCGTTTAAGGGTTGGCGTTTAAGGGTTGGCGTTTAAGGGTTGGCGTTAAAGGGTTTGTTTATGGGTTGGCGTTTTAGGGTTGGTGTTTTAGGGTTTAGTGTTTAAGGGTTGGTCTTTAATAGTTGGCGTTTAAGCGTTGACGTTTAACGGTTGGGGTTTAAGGGTTGGCGTTTAAGGGTTGGCGTTTTAAAGGGTTGGCGTTTAAGGGTTGGCGTTTTAGGGTTGGTGTTTAAAAGTTGGCGTTTAAGGGTTGGCGTTTTAAAGGGTTGGCGTTTAAGGGTTGACATTAAGGGTTGGTGTTTAAAGGTTGGCATTAAAGGGTTGGCCTTTAAGGGTTGGTGTTTAAGCGTGTTTATGTTTTGGCGTTTAAGGGTTGGCGTTTAATGGTTGGTGTTTAATGGATGGCGTTTAAGGGTTGGTGTTTAAGGGTTTGGCGTTTAAGGTTTGTCTTTAACGGTTGGTGTTTAAAGGTTGGTGTTTTAAGGTTTGTTTTTAAGGGTTGGCGATTTAGGGTTGGTGTTTAAGGGTTGGCATTTAAGGGTTGGTGTTTAAGGGTTGGTGTTTAAGCGTTTTGGTTTAAGTGTTGGTGCTTAAGAGTTGGTGTTTACAGGTTGGTGTTTAAAGGTTTGGCGTGTAAGTTTGGCCTTTAAGGGTTAACGTTTAAGGTTGGTGTTTAAGGGTTCGCGTTTTAGGGTTGGCGTTTTAGGGTTGGTGTTTAAAGGTTGGTCTTTAAGGGTTTGCGGTTAAGGATTGGTGTTTAAGGGTTTGCGTTTAAGGGTTGGCATTTAAAGAGTTAGCGATTAAGGGTTGTTGTTAAAGGTTTGGCGTTTAAGGGTTGGCATTTAAGGGTTGGCGTTTAAGGGTTGGCGTTTAAGGGTTGGTGTTTAAAGGTTGACGTTTTAGGGTTTGAATTTTAGCGTGTTTAGATTTTGGCGTTTAAGACTTGTCCTTTAAGGGTTGGTGCTTAAGAGGTGGTTTTTACAGGTTGGTATTTAAGGGTTGGCGTTTAAGGGTTGGTGTTTAAAGGTTGGCGTTTAAGGGTTGGCGTTAAAGGGTTGGCGTTTAACGGTTAGTGTTTAAGGGTTGGCGTTTAAGGGTTGGCGTTTAATGGTTGGTGTTTAAGGGTTAGTGTTTAAGGGTTGGCGTTTAAGGGTTGGCGTTTAATGGTTGGTGTTTAAGGGTTGGCGTTTAAGCGTTTTCGTTTAAGTGTTGGTGGTTAAGAGTTGGTGTTTACAGGTTGGTGTTTAAAGGTTTGGCGTGTAAGTTTGGCCTTTAAGGGTTAACGTTTAAGGTTGGTGTTTAAGGGTTCGCGTTTTAGGGTTGGCGTTTTAGGGTTGGTGTTTAAAGGTTGGTGTTTAAGGGTTTGCGGTTAAGGATTGGTGTTTAAGGGTTTGCGTTTAAGGGTTGGCATTTAAAGAGTTAGCGATTAAGGGTTGTTGTTAAAGGTTTGGCGTTTAAGGGTTGGCATTTAAGGGTTGGCGTTTAAGGGTTGGCGTTTAAGGGTTGGTGTTTAAAGGTTGACGTTTTAGGGTTTGAATTTTAGCGTGTTTAGGTTAAGGCGTTTAAGAGTTGTCCTTTAAGTGTTGGTGCTTAAGAGGTGGTGTTCACAGGTTGGTATTTAAGGGTTGGCGTTTAAGGGTTGGTGTTTAAAGGTTGGCGTTTAAGGGTTGGCGTTAAAGGGTTGGCGTTTAACGGTTAGTGTTTAAGGGTTGGTGTTTAAGGGTTGGCGTTTAAGGGTTGGCGTTTAATGGTTGGTGTTTAAGGGTTGGCGTTTAAGCGTTTTCGTTTAAGTGTTGGTGCTTAAGAGTTGGTGTTTTCAGCTTGGTGTTTAAAGGTTTGGCATGTAAGTTTGGCCTTTAAGGGGTTGGTGTTTAAGGGTTGGCGTTAAAGGGTTGGCGTTAACGGGTTGACTTTAAAGGCTTGGTGTTTAAGGGTTGGTGTTTAATCGTGTTTAGGCTTTGGCGTTTAAGGGTTGTCGTTTAAGGTTTGGTTCTTAAGAGTTGGTGTTTACAGGTTGGTGTTTAAAGGTTTGGCGTGTAAGTTTGGCATTTAAGTGTTGGTGTTTAACGGTTGGCGTTTAAGGGTTGGCGTTTTAGGGTCGGTGTTTAAAGGTTGGTGTTTAAGGGTTTGCGTTTAAGTATTGGTGTTTAAGGGTTGGCGTTTAAGGGTTGGCATTTGAAGAGTTAGCGATTAAGGGTTGGTGTTTAAGGGTTGGCGTTTAAGGGTTGGCATATAAGGGTTGGCGTTTAAGGGTTGGCGTTTAAGGGTTGGCGTTAAAGGGTTTGTTTATGGGTTGGCGTTTTAGGGTTGGTGTTTTAGGGTTTAGTGTTTAAGGGTTGGTCTTTAATAGTTGGCGTTTAAGCGTTGACGTTTAACGGTTGGGGTTTAAGGGTTGGCGTTTAAGGGTTGGCGTTTTAAAGGGTTGGCGTTTAAGGGTTGGCGTTTTAGGGTTGGTGTTTAAAGGTTGGTGTTTAAGGGTTGGCGTTTAAGGGTTGGCATTAAGGGTTGGTGTTTAAAGGTTGGCATTAAAGGGTTGGCCTTTAAGGGTTGGTGTTTAAGCATGTTTATGTTTTGGCGTTTAAGGGTTGGCGTTTAATGGTTGGTGTTTAATGGATGGCGTTTAAGGGTTGGTGTTTAAGGGTTTGGCGTTTAAGGTTTGTCTTTAACGGTTGGTGTTTAAAGGTTGGTGTTTTAAGGTTTGTTTTTAAGGGTTAGCGATTTAGGGTTGGTGTTTAAGGGTTGGCATTTAAGGGTTGGTGTTTAAGGGTTGGTCCTTAAGAGGTGGTGTTTACAGGTTGGTGTTTAAAGGGTTGGTGCTTAAGAGTTGGTGTTTACAGGTTGGTGTTTAATAGTTTGGCGGGTAAGGTTTGGCCTTTAAGGGTTGGTGTTTAAAGGTTGGTGTTTAAGAGATGGCGTTTAAGGTTTGATGTTTAAGGGTTGGCGTTAACGGGTTGGCGTTTTAGGGTTAGCTTTAACGGTAGGTGTTTAAAGGTTGGTGTTTTAAGGTTGGTTTTTAAGGGTTGGCGATTTAGGGTTGGTGTTCAATGGTTGGCATTTAAGGGTTGGTGTTTAACCGTCGGTTTGTAAGGGTTAGCTTTCAAGGGTTCGTGTTTAAGGGTTGGTCTTTAAAGAGTTAGCGTTTAAGGTTTGCCGGATGAGGTTTGGTGTTGAAGGATTGGCGTTTAATGGTTGGTGTTTAAGGGTTGGTGTTTAAGGGTTGGTGTTTAAAGGTTGACGTTTTAGGGTTTGAATTTTAGCGTCTTTAGGTTTTGGCGTTTAAGAGTTGTCCTTTATGTGTTGGTGCTTAAGAGGTGGTGTTTACAGGTTGGTATTTAAGGGTTGGCGTTTAAGGGTTGGTGTTTAAAGGTTGGCGTTTAAGGGTTGGCGTTAAAAGGTTGGCGTTTAACGGTTAGTGTTTAAGGGTTGGCGTTTAAGGGTTGGCGTTTAATGGTTGGTGTTTAAGGGTTAGTGTTTAAGGGTTGGCGTTTAAGGGTTGGCGTTTAATGGTTGGTGTTTAAGGGTTGGCGTTTAAGCGTTTTCGTTTAAGTGTTGGTGCTTAAGAGTTGGTGTTTTCAGGTTGGTGTTTAAAGGTTTGGCATGTAAGTTTGGCCTTTAAGGGGTTGGTGTTTAAGGGTTGGCGTTAAAGGGTTGGCGTTAACGGGTTGACTTTTAAGGCTTGGTGTTTAAGGGTTGGTGTTTAATCGTGTTTAGGCTTTGGCGTTTAAGGGTTGTCGTTTAAGGTTTGGTTCTTAAGAGTTGGTGTTTACAGGTTGGTGTTTAAAGGTTTGGAGTATAAGTTTGGCCTTTAAGTGTTGGTGTTTAACGGTTGGCGTTTAAGGGTTGGCGTTTTAGGGTCGGTGTTTAAAGGTTGGTGTTTAAGGGTTTGCGTTTAAGGGTTGGCATTTGAAGAGTTAGCGATTAAGGGTTGGTGTTTAAGGGTTGGCGTTTAAGGGTTGGCATATAAGGGTTGGCGTTTAAGGGTTGGCGTTTAAGGGTTGGCGTTTCAGGGTTGGCGTTAAAGGGTTTGTTTATGGGTTGGCGTTTTAGGGTTGGTGTTTTAGGGTTTAGTGTTTAAGGGTTGGTCTTTAATAGTTGGCGTTTAAGCGTTGACGTTTAACGGTTGGGGTTTAAGGGTTGGTCGTTTAAGGGTTGGCGTTTTAAAGGGTTGGCGTTTAAGGGTTGGCGTTTTAGGGTTGGTGTTTAAAGGTTGGCGTTTAAGGGTTGGCGTTTTAAAGGGTTGGCGTTTAAGGGTTGGCATTAAGGGTTGGTGTTTAAAGGTTGGCATTAAAGGGTTGGCCTTTAAGGGTTGGTGTTTAAGCGTGTTTATGTTTTGGCGTTTAAGGGTTGGCGTTTAATGGTTGGTGTTTAATGGATGGCGTTTAAGGGTTGGTGTTTAAGGGTTTGGCGTTTAAGGTTTGTCTTTAACGGTTGGTGTTTAAAGGTTGGTGTTTTAAGGTTTGTTTTTAAGGGTTGGCGATTTAGGGTTGGTGTTTAAGGGTTGGCATTTAAGGGTCGGTGTTTAAGGGTTGGTCTTTAAAGTGTTAGCGTTTAAGGTTTTCCGGATGATGGTTGACGTTTAAGGGTTGGCGTTTAATGGTTGGTGTTTAAGGGTTGGTGTTTAAGCGTTTTGGTTTAAGTGTTGGTGCTTAAGAGTTGGTGTTTACAGGTTGGTGTTTAAAGGTTTGGCGTGTAAGTTTGGCCTTTAAGGGTTAACGTTTAAGGTTGGTGTTTAAGGGTTCGCGTTTTAGGGTTGGCGTTTTAGGGTTGGTGTTTAAGGGTTGGTCTTTAAAGTGTTAGCATTTAAGGTTGGCCGGATGATGGTTGACGTTTAAGGGTTGGCGTTTAAGGGTTGGCATATAAGGGTTGGCGTTTAAGGGTTGGCGTTTAAGGGTTGGCGTTTAAGGGTTGGCGTTAAAGGGTTTGTTTATGGGTTGGCGTTTTAGGGTTGGTGTTTTAGGGTTTAGTGTTTAAGGGTTGGTCTTTATAGTTGGCGTTTAAGCGTTGACGTTTAACGGTTGGGGTTTAAGGGTTGGCGTTTAAGGGTTGGCGTTTTAAAGGGTTGGCGTTTAAGGGTTGGCGTTTTAGGGTTGGTGTTTAAAGGTTGGCGTTTAAGGGTTGGCGTTTTAAAGGGTTGGCGTTTAAGGGTTGGCATTAAGGGTTGGTGTTTAAAGGTTGGCATTAAAGGGTTGGCCTTTAAGGGTTGGTGTTTAAGCGTGTTTATGTTTTGGCGTTTAAGGGTTGGCGTTTAATGGTTGGTGTTTAATGGATGGCGTTTAAGGGTTGGTGTTTAAGGGTTTGGCGTTTAAGGTTTGTCTTTAACGGTTGGTGTTTAAAGGTTGGTGTTTTAAGGTTTGTTTTTAAGGGTTGGCGATTTAGGGTTGGTGTTTAAGGGTTGGCATTTAAGGGTTGGTGTTTAAGGGTTGGTCTTTAAAGTGTTAGCGTTTAAGGTTTGCCGGATGATGGTTGACGTTTAAGGGTTGGCGTTTAATGGTTGGTGTTTAAGGGTTGGTGTTTAAGCGTTTTGGTTTAAGTGTTGGTGCTTAAGAGTTGGTGTTTACAGGTTGGTGTTTAAAGGTTTGGCGTGTAAGTTTGGCCTTTAAGGGTTAACGTTTAAGGTTGGTGTTTAAGGGTTCGCGTTTTAGGGTTGGCGTTTTAGGGTTGGTGTTTAAAGGTTGGTGTTTAAGGGTTTGCGGTTAAGGATTGGTGTTTAAGGGTTTGCGTTTAAGGGTTGGCATTTAAAGAGTTAGCGATTAAGGGTTGTTGTTAAAGGTTTGGCGTTTAAGGGTTGGCATTTAAGGGTTGGCGTTTAAGGGTTGGCGTTTAAGGGTTGGTGTTTAAAGGTTGACGTTTTAGGGTTTGAATTTTAGCGTGTTTAGGTTAAGACGTTTAAGAGTTGTCCTTTAAGTGTTGGTGCTTAAGAGGTGGTGTTTACAGGTTGGTATTTAAGGGTTGGCGTTTAAGGGTTGGTGTTTAAAGGTTGGCGTTTAAGGGTTGGCGTTAAAGGGTTGGCGTTTAGCGGTTAGTGTTTAAGGGTTGGCGTTTAAGGGTTGGCGTTTAATGGTTGGTGTTTAAGGGTTAGTGTTTAAGGGTTGGCGTTTAAGGGTTGGCGTTTAATGGTTGGTGTTTAACGGTTGGCGTTTAAGCGTTTTCGTTTAAGTGTTGGTGCTTAAGAGTTGGTGTTTTCAGCTTGGTGTTTAAAGGTTTGGCATGTAAGTTTGGCCTTTAAGGGGTTGGTGTTTAAGGGTTGGCGTTAAAGGGTTGGCGTTAACGGGTTGACTTTTAAGGCTTGGTGTTTAAGGGTTGGTGTTTAATCGTGTTTAGGCTTTGGCGTTTAAGGGTTGTCGTTTAAGGTTTGGTTCTTAAGAGTTGGTGCTTACAGGTTGGTGTTTAAAGGTTTGGCGTGTAAGTTTGTCCTTTAAGTGTTGGTGTTTAACGGTTGGCGTTTAAAGGTTGGCGTTTTAGGGTCGGTGTTTAAAGGTTGGTGTTTAAGGGTTTGCGTTTAAGTATTGGTGTTTAAGGGTTGGCGTTTAAGGGTTGGCATTTGAAGAGTTAGCGATTAAGGGTTGGTGTTTAAGGGTTGGCTTTTAAGGGTTGGCATTAAGGGTTGGTGTTTAAAGGTTGGCATTAAAGGGTTGGCCTTTAAGGGTTGGTGTTTAAGCGTGTTTATGTTTTGGCGTTTAAGGGTTGGCGTTTAATGGTTGGTGTTTAATGGATGGCGTTTAAGGGTTGGTGTTTAAGGGTTTGGCGTTTAAGGTTTGTCTTTAACGGTTGGTGTTTAAAGGTTGGCGTTTAAGGGTTTTAGTTTTTAGGGTTGGTGCTTAAGAGTTGGTATTTACAGGTTGGTGTTTAAAGGTTTGGCGTGTTAGTTTGGCCTTCAAGGTTTGCTGTTTAAAGGTTGGTGTTTAAGAGATGGAGTTTAAGGGTTGTTGTTAAAGGGTTGGCGTTTACGGGTTGCCTTTTAAGGCTTGGTATTTAAGGGTTGGTGTTTAATCCTGTTTAGGCTTTGGCGTTTAAGGGTTGTCGTTTAAGGTTTGGTTCTTAAGAGTTGGTGTTTACAGGTTGGTGTTTAAAGGTTTGGCGTGTAAGTTTGGCCTTTAAGTGTTGGTGTTTAAAGCTTGGTGTTTAATAGATGGCTTTTAGGGTTGGTGTTTTAAGGTTTGGTTTTTAAGGTTTGACGATTTAGGGTTGGTGTTTAAGGGTTGGCATTTAAGGGTTGGTGTTTAAGCGTTGGCGTTTTAGCGTGTTTAGGTTTTGGCGTTCATGGGTTGTCGTTTAAGGGATGGTGCTTAAGAGGTGGTGTTTACAGGTTGGTGTTTAAAGGGTTGGTGCTTAAGAGTTGGTGTTTACAGGTTGGTGTTTAATAGTTTGGCGGGTAAGGTTTGGCATTTAAGGGTTGGTGTTTAAAGGTTGGTGTTTAAGAGATGGCGTTTAAGGTTTGGTGTTTAAGGGTTGGCGTTTACAGGTTGGCGTTTTAGGGTTAGCTTTAACGGTAGGTGTTTAAAGGTTGGTGTTTTAAGGTTGGTTTTTAAGGGTTGGCGATTTAGGGTTGGTGTTCAATGGTTGGCATTTAAGGGTTGGTGTTTAACCGTCAGTTTGTAAGGGTTGGCTTTCAAGGGTTCGTGTTTAAGGGTTGGTCTTTAAAGAGTTAGCGTTTAAGGTTTTCCGGATGAGGTTTGGTGTTGAAGGATTGGCGTTTAATGTTTGGTGTTTAAGGGTTGGTGTTTAAGGGTTGGTGTTTAAAGGTTGACGTTTTAGAGTTTGAATTTTAGCGTGTTTAGGTTTTGGCGTTTAAGAGTTGTCCTTTAAGTGTTGGTGCTTAAGAGGTGGTGTTTACAGGTTGGTATTTAAGGGTTGGCGTTTAAGGGTTGGTGTTTAAAGGTTGGCGTTTAAGGGTTGGCGTTAAAGGGTTGGCGTTTAACGGTTAGTGTTTAAGGGTTGGCGTTTAAGGGTTGGCGTTTAATGGTTGGTATTTAAGGGTTAGTGTTTAAGGGTTGGCGTTTAAGGGTTGGCGTTTAATGGTTGGTGTTTAAGGGTTGGCGTTTAAGCGTTTTCGTTTAAGTGTTGGTGCTTAAGAGTTGGTGTTTTCAGGTTGGTGTTTAAAGGTTTGGCATGTAAGTTTGGCCTTTAAGGGGTTGGTGTTTAAGGGTTGGCGTTAAAGGGTTGGCGTTAACGGGTTGACTTTTAAGGCTTGGTGTTTAAGGGTTGGTGTTTAATCGTGTTTAGGCTTTGGCGTTTAAGGGTTGTCGTTTAAGGTTTGGTTCTTAAGAGTTGGTGTTTACAGGTTGGTGTTTAAAGGTTTGGCGTGTAAGTTTGTCCTTTAAGTGTTGGTGTTTAACGGTTGGCGTTTAAAGGTTGGCGTTTTAGGGTCCGTGTTTAAAGGTTGGTGTTTAAGGGTTTGCGTTTAAGTATTGGTGTTTAAGGGTTGGCGTTTAAGGGTTGGCATTTGAAGAGTTAGCGATTAAGGGTTGGTGTTTAAGGGTTGGCGTTTAAGGGTTGGCATATAAGGGTTGGCGTTTAAGGGTTGGCGTTTAAGGGTTGGCGTTTAAGGGTTGGCGTTTAAGGGTTGGCGTTTAAGGGTTGGCGTTTAAGGGTTGGCGTTAAAGGGTTTGTTTATGGGTTGGCGTTTTAGGGTTGGTGTTTTAGGGTTTAGTGTTTAAGGGTTGGTCTTTAATAGTTGGCGTTTAAGCGTTGACGTTTAAGGGTAGGGGTTTAAGGGTTGGCGTTTAAGGGTTGGCGTTTTAGGGTTGGTGTTAAAAGGTTGGTGCTTAAGGGTTGGCGTTTAAGGGTTGGCATTAAGGGTTGGTGTTTAAAGGTTGGCATTAAAGGGTTGGCCTTTAAGGGTTGGTGTTTAAGCATGTTTATGTTTTGGCGTTTAAGGGTTGGCGTTTAATGGTTGGTGTTTAATGGATGGCGTTTAAGGGTTGGTGTTTAAGGGTTTGGCGTTTAAGGTTTGTCTTTAACGGTTGGTGTTTAAAGGTTGGCGTTTAAGGGTTTTAGTTTTTAGGGTTGGTGCTTAAGAGTTGGTATTTACAGGTTGGTGTTTAAAGGTTTGGCGTGTTAGTTTGGCCTTCAAGGTTTGCTGTTTAAAGGTTGGTGTTTAAGAGATGGAGTTTAAGGGTTGGCGTTAAAGGGTTGGCGTTTACGGGTTGGCTTTTAAGGCTTGGTATTTAAGGGTTGGTGTTTAATCGTGTTTAGGCTTTGGCGTTTAAGGGTTGTCGTTTAAGGTTTGGTTCTTAAGAGTTGGTGTTTACAGGTTGGTGTTTAAAGGTTTGGCGTGTAAGTTTGGCCTTTAAGTGTTGGTGTTTAAAGCTTGGTGTTTAATAGATGGCGTTTAGGGTTGGTGTTTTAAGGTTTGGTTTTTAAGGTTTGACGATTTAGGGTTGGTGTTTAAGGGTTGGCATTTAAGGGTTGGTATTTAAGCGTTGGCGTTTTAGCGTGTTTAGGTTTTGGCGTTCATGGGTTGTCGTTTAAGGGTTGGTGCTTAAGAGGTGGTGTTTACAGGTTGGTGTTTAAAGGGTTGGTGCTTAAGAGTTGGTGTTTACAGGTTGGTGTTTAATAGTTTGGCGGGTAAGGTTTGGCATTTAAGGGTTGGTGTTTAAAGGTTGGTGTTTAAGAGATGGCGTTTAAGGTTTGGTGTTTAAGGGTTGGCGTTTACAGGTTGGCGTTTTAGGGTTAGCTTTAACGGTAGGTGTTTAAAGGTTGGTGTTTTAAGGTTGGTTTTTAAGGGTTGGCGATTTAGGGTTGGTGTTCAATGGTTGGCATTTAAGGGTTGGTGTTTAACCGTCGGTTTGTAAGGGTTGGCTTTCAAGGGTTCGTGTTTAAGGGTTGGTCTTTAAAGAGTTAGCGTTTAAGGTTTGCCGGATGAGGTTTGGTGTTGAAGGATTGGCGTTTAATGGTTGGTGTTTAAGGGTTGGTGTTTAAAGGTTGACGTTTTAGGGTTTGAATTTTAGCGTGTTTAGGTTTTGGCGTTTAAGGGTTGTCCTTTAAGTGTTGGTGCTTAAGAGGTGGTGTTTACAGGTTGGTATTTACGGGTTGGCGTTTAAGCGTTTTCGTTTAAGTGTTGGTGCTTAAGAGTTGGTGTTTTCAGGTTGGTGTTTAAAGGTTTGGCATGTAAGTTTGGCCTTTAAGGGGTTGGTGTTTAAGGGTTGGCGTTAAAGGGTTGGCGTTTACGGGTTGGCTTTTAAGGCTTGGTGTTTAAGGGTTGGTGTTTAATCGTGTTTAGGCTTTGGCGTTTAAGGGTTGTCGTTTAAGGTTTGGTTCTTAAGAGTTGGTGTTTACAGGTTGGTGTTTAAAGGTTTGGCATGTAAGTTTGGCCTTTAAGTGTTGGTGTTTAAAGCTTGGTGTTTAATAGATGGCGTTTAGGGTTGGTGTTTTAAGGTTGGTTTTTAAGGTTTGGCGATTTAGGGTTGGTGTTTAAGGGTTGGCATTTAAGGGTTGGTGTTTAAGCGTTGGCGTTTTAGCGTGTTAGGTTTTGGCGTTCATGGGTTGTCGTTTAAGGGTTGGTGCTTAAGCGGTGGTGTTTACAGGTTGGTGTTTAAAGGTTTGGCGTGTAAGTTTGGCCTTTAAGGGGTTGGTGTTTAACGGTTGGCGTTTAAGGGTTGGCGATTTAGGGTCGGTGTTTAAAGGTTGGTGTTTAAGGGTTGGCGTTTAAGGGTTGGCATTTGAAGAGTTAGCGATTAAGGGTTGGTGTTTAAGGGTTGGTGTTTAAGAGTTGGCATTTAAGGGTTGGCGTTTAAGGGTTGGCGTTTAAGGGTTGGGGTTTAAGGGTTGGCGTTTAAGGGATGGCGTTTTAAAGGGTTGGCGTTTAAGGGTTGGCGTTTTAGGGTTGGTGTTTAAAGGTTGGTGTTTAAGGGTTGGCGTTTAAGGGTTGGCATTAAGGGTTGGTGTTTAAAGGTTGGCATTAAAGGGTTGGACTTTAAGGGTTGGTGTTTAAGCGTGTTTATGTTTTGGCGTTTAAGGGTTGGCGTTTAATGGTTGGTGTTTAATGGATGGCGTTAAAGGGTTGGTGTTTAAGGGTTTGGCGTTAAAGGTTTGTATTTAACGGTTGGTGTTTAAAGGTTGGTGTTTTAAGGTTTGTTTTTAAGGGTTGGCGATTTAGGGTTGGTGTTTAAGGGTTGGCATTTAAGGGTTGGTGTTTAAGGGTTGGTCTTTAAAGTGTTAGCGTTTAAGGTTTGCCGGATGATGGTTGACGTTTAAGGGTTGGCGTTTAATGGTTGGTGTTTAAGGATTGGTGTTTAAGGGTTTGCGTTTAAGGGTTGGCATTTAAAGAGTTAGCGATTAAGGGTTGTTGTTTAAGGTTTGGCGTTCAAGGGTTGGCATTTAAGGGTTGGCGTTTAAGGGTTGGTGCTTAAGAGGTGGTGTTTACAGGTTGGTGTTTAAAGGGTTGGTGCTTAAGAGTTGGTGTTTACAGGTTGGTGTTTAATAGTTTGGCGGGTAAGGTTTGGCCTTTAAGGGTTGGTGTTTAAAGGTTGGTGTTTAAGAGATGGCGTTTAAGGTTTGGTGTTTAAGGGTTGGCGTTTACGGGTTGGCGTTTTAGGGTTAGCTTTAACGGTAGGTGTTTAAAGGTTGGTGTTTTAAGGTTGGTTTTTAAGGGTTGGCGATTTAGGGTTGGTGTTCAATGGTTGGCATTTAAGGGTTGGTGTTTAACCGTCGGTTTGTAAGGGTTGGCTTTCAAGGGTTCGTGTTTAAGGGTTGGTCTTTAAAGAGTTAGCGTTTAAGGTTTTCCGGATGAGGTTTGGTGTTGAAGGATTGGCGTTTAATGGTTGGTGTTTAAGGGTTGGTGTTTAAGGGTTGGTGTTTAAAGGTTGACGTTTTAGGGTTTGAATTTTAGCGTGTTTAGGTTTTGGCCTTTAAGAGTTGTCCTTTAAGTGTTGGTGCTTAAGAGGTGGTGTTTAAAGGTTGGCCTTTAAGGGTTGGCGTTAAAGGGTTGGCGTTTAACGGTTAGTGTTTAAGGGTTGGCGTTTAAGGGTTGGCGTTTAATGGTTGGTGTTTAAGGGTTAGTGTTTAAGGGTTGGCGTTTAAGGGTTGGCGTTTAATGGTTGGTGTTTAAGTGTTGGTGCTTAAGAGTTGGTGTTTTCAGCTTGGTGTTTAAAGGTTTGGCATGTAAGTTTGGCCTTTAAGGGGTTGGTGTTTAAGGGTTGGCGTTAAAGGGTTGGCGTTAACGGGTTGACTTTTAAGGCTTGGTGTTTAAGGGTTGGTGTTTAATCGTGTTTACGCTTTGGCGTTTAAGGGTTGTCGTTTAAGGTTTGGTTCTTAAGAGTTGGTGTTTACAGGTTGGTGTTTAAAGGTTTGGCGTGTAAGTTTGTCCTTTAAGTGTTGGTGTTTAACGGTTGGCGTTTAAAGGTTGGCGTTTTAGGGTCGGTGTTTAAAGGTTGGTGTTTAAGGGTTTGCGTTTAAGTATTGGTGTTTAAGAGTTGGCGTTTAAGGGTTGGCATTTGAAGAGTTAGCGATTAAGGGTTGGTGTTTAAGGGTTGGCGTTTAAGGGTTGGCATATAAGGGTTGGCGTTTAAGGGTTGGCGTTTAAGGGTTGGCGTTTAAGGGTTGGCGTTTAAGGGTTTGTTTATGGATTGGCGTTTTAGGGTTGGTGTTTTAGGGTTTAGTGTTTAAGGGTTGGTCTTTAATAGTTGGCGTTTAAGCGTTGACGGTTAAGGGTAGGGGTTTAAGGGTTGGCGTTTAAGGGTTGGCGTTTTAGGGTTGGTGTTAAAAGGTTGGTGCTTAAGGGTTGGCGTTTAAGGGTTGGCATTAAGGGTTGGTGTTTAAAGGTTGGCATTAAAGGGTTGGCCTTTAAGGGTTGGTGTTTAAGCGTGTTTATGTTTTGGCGTTTAAGGGTTGGCGTTTAATGGTTGGTGTTTAATGGATGGCGTTTAAGGGTTGGTGTTTACGGGTTTGGCGTTTAAGGTTTGTCTTCAACGGTTGGTGTTTAAAGGTTGGCGTTTAAGGGTTTTAGTTTTTAGGGTTGGTGCTTAAGAGTTGGTATTTACAGGTTGGTGTTTAAAGGTTTGGCGTGTTAGTTTGGCCTTCAAGGTTTGCTGTTTAAAGGTTGGTGTTTAAGAGATGGAGTTTAAGGGTTGGCGTTAAAGGGTTGGCGTTTACGGGTTGCCTTTTAAGGCTTGGTATTTAAGGGTTGGTGTTTAATCGTGTTTAGGCTTTGGCGTTTAAGGGTTGTCGTTTAAGGTTTGGTTCTTAAGAGTTGGTGTTTACAGGTTGGTGTTTAAAGGTTTGGCGTGTAAGTTTGGCCTTTAAGTGTTGGTGTTTAAAGCTTGGTGTTTAATAGATGGCGTTTAGGGTTGGTGTTTTAAGGTTTGACGATTTAGGGTTGGTGTTTAAGGGTTGGCATTTAAGGGTTGGTGTTTAAGCGTTGGCGTTTTAGCGTGTTTAGGTTTTGGCGTTCATGGGTTGTCGTTTAAGGGTTGGTGCTTAAGAGGTGGTGTTTACAGGTTGGTGTTTAAAGGGTTGGTGCTTAAGAGTTGGTGTTTACAGGTTGGTGTTTAATAATTTGGCGGGTAAGGTTTGGCATTTAAGGGTTGGTGTTTAAAGGTTGGTGTTTAAGAGATGGCGTTTAAGGTTTGGTGTTTAAGGGTTGGCGTTTACAGGTTGGCGTTTTAGGGTTAGCTTTAACAGTAGGTGTTTAAAGGTTGGTGTTTTAAGGTTGGTTTTTAAGGGTTGGCGATTTAGGGTTGGTGTTCAATGGTTGGCATTTAAGGGTTGGTGTTTAACCGTCGGTTTGTAAGGGTTGGCTTTCAAGGGTTCGTGTTTAAGGGTTAGTCTTTAAAGAGTTAGCGTTTAAGGTTTGCCGGATGAGGTTTGGTGTTGAAGGATTGGCATTTAATGGTTGGTGTTTAAGGGTTGGTGTTTAAGGGTTGGTGTTTAAAGGTTGACGTTTTAGGGTTTGAATTTTAGCGTGTTTAGGTTTTGGCGTTTAAGGGTTGTCCTTTAAGTGTTGGTGCTTAAGAGGTGGTGTTTACAGGTTGGTATTTACGGGTTGGCGTTTAAGCGTTTTCGTTTAAGTGTTGGTGCTTAAGAGTTGGTGTTTTCAGGTTGGTGTTTAAAGGTTTGGCATGTAAGTTTGGCCTTTAAGGGGTTGGTGTTTAAGGGTTGGCGTTAAAGGGTTGGCGTTTACGGGCTGGCTTTTAAGGCTTGGTGTTTAAGGGTTGGTGTTTAATCGTGTTTAGGCTTTGGCGTTTAAGGGTTGTCGTTTAAGGTTTGGTTCTTAAGAGTTGGTGTTTACAGGTTGGTGTTTAAAGGTTTGGCATGTAAGTTTGGCCTTTAAGTGTTGGTTTTTAAAGCTTGGTGTTTAATAGATGGCGTTTAGGGTTGGTGTTTTAAGGTTGGTTTTTAAGGTTTGGCGATTTAGGGTTGGTGTTTAAGGGTTGGCATTTAAGGGTTGGTGTTTAAGCGTTGGCGTTTTAGCGTGTTAGGTTTTGGCGTTCATGGGTTGTCGTTTAAGGGTTGGTGCTTAAGCGGTGGTGTTTACAGGTTGGTGTTTAAAGGTTTGGCGTGTAAGTTTGGCCTTTAAGGGGTTGGTGTTTAACGGTTGGCGTTTAAGGGTTGGCGATTTAGGGTCGGTGTTTAAAGGTTGGTGTTTAAGGGATGGCGTTTAAGGGTTGGCATTTGAAGAGTTAGCGAATAAGGGTTGGTGTTTAAGGGTTGGTGTTTAAGAGTTGGCATTTAAGGGTTGGCGTTTAAGGGTTGGCGTTTAAGGGTTGGGGTTTAAGGGTTGGCGTTTAAGGGATGGCGTTTTAAAGGGTTGGCGTTTAAGGGTTGGCGTTTTAGGGTTGGTGTTTAAAGGTTGATGTTTAAGGGTTGGCGTTTAAGGGTTGGCATTAAGGGTTGGTGTTTAAAGGTTGGCATTAAAGGGTTGGCCTTTAAGGGTTGGTGTTTTAAGCGTGTTTATGTTTTGGCGTTTAAGGGTTGGCGTTTAATGGTTGGTGTTTAATGGATGGCGTTTAAGGGTTGGTGTTTAAGGGTTTGGCGTTAAAGGTTTGTCTTTAACGGTTGGTGTTTAAAGGTTGGTGTTTTAAGGTTTGTTTTTAAGGGTTGGCGATTTAGGGTTGGTGTTTAAGGGTTGGCATTTAAGGGTTGGTGTTTAAGGGTTGGTCTTTAAAGTGTTAGCGTTTAAGGTTTGCCGGATGATGGTTGACGTTTAAGGGTTGGCGTTTAATGGTTGGTGTTTAAGGATTGGTGTTTAAGGGTTTGCGTTTAAGGGTTGGCATTTAAAGAGTTAGCGATTAAGGGTTGTTGTTTAAGGTTTGGCGTTCAAGGGTTGGCATTTAAGGGTTGGCGTTTAAGGGTTGGTGCTTAAGAGGTGGTGTTTACAGGTTGGTGTTTAAAGGGTTGGTGCTTAAGAGTTGGTTTTTACAGGTTGGTGTTTAATAGTTTGGCGGGTAAGGTTTGGCCTTTAAGGGTTGGTGTTTAAAGGTTGGTGTTTAAGAGATGGCGTTTAGGGTTTGGTGTTTAAGGGTTGGCGTTTACGGGTTGGCGTTTTAGGGTTAGCTTTAACGGTAGGTGTTTAAAGGTTGGTGTTTTAAGGTTGGTTTTTAAGGGTTGGCGATTTAGGGTTGGTGTTCAATGGTTGGCATTTAAGGGTTGGTGTTTAACCGTCGGTTTGTAAGGGTTGGCTTTCAAGGGTTCGTGTTTAAGGGTTGGTCTTTAAAGAGTTAGCGTTTAAGGTTTTCCGGATGAGGTTTGGTGTTGAAGGATTGGCGTTTAATGGTTGGTGTTTAAGGGTTGGTGTTTAAGGGTTGGTGTTTAAAGGTTGACGTTTTAGGGTTTGAATTTTAGCGTGTTTAGGTTTTGGCGTTTAAGAGTTGTCCTTTAAGTGTTGGTGCTTAAGAGGTGGTGTTTACAGGTTGGTATTTAAGGGTTGGCGTTTAAGGGTTGGTGTTTAACGGTTAGTGTTTAAGGGTTGGCGTTTAAGGGTTGGCGTTTAATGGTTGGTGTTTAAGGGTTAGTGTTTAAGGGTTGGCGTTTAAGGGTTGGCGTTTAATGGTTGGTGTTTAAGGGTTGGCGTTTAAGCGTTTTCGTTTAAGTGTTGGTGCTTAAGAGTTGGTGTTTTCAGGTTGGTGTTTAAAGGTTTGGCATGTAAGTTTGACCTTTAAGGGGTTGGTGTTTAAGGGTTGGCGTTAAAGGGTTGGCGTTAACGGGTTGACTTTTAAGGCTTGGTGTTTAAGGGTTGGTGTTTAATCGTGTTTAGGCTTTGGCGTTTAAGGGTTGTCGTTTAAGGTTTGGTTATTAAGAGTTGGTGTTTACAGGTTGGTGTTTAAAGATTTGGCGTGTAAGTTTGTCCTTTAAGTGTTGGTGTTTAACGGTTGGCGTTTAAGGGTTGGCGTTTTAGGGTCGGTGTTTAAAGGTTGGTGTTTAAGGGTTTGCGTTTAAGTATTGGTGTTTAAGGGTTGGCGTTTAAGGGTTGGCATTTGAAGAGTTGGCGATTAAGGGTTGGTGTTTAAGGGTTGGCGTTTAAGGGTTGGCATATAAGGGTTGGCGTTTAAGGGTTGGCGTTTAAGGGTCGGTGTTTAAAGGTTGGTGTTTAAGGGTTTGCGTTGAAGTATTGGTGTTTAAGGGTTGGCGTTTAAGGGTTGGCATTTGAAGAGTTGGCGATTAAGGGTTGGTGTTTAAGGGTTGGCGTTTAAGGGTTGGCATATAAGGGTTGGCGTTTAAGGGTTGGCGTTTAAGGGTTGGCGTTTAAGGGTTGGCGTTTAAGGGTTGGCGTTAAAGGGTTTGTTTATGGGTTGGCGTTTTAGGGTTGGTGTTTTAGGGTTTAGTGTTTAAGGGTTGGTCTTTAATAGTTGGCGTTTAAGCGTTGACGTTTAAGGGTAAGGGTTTAAGGGTTGGCGTTTAAGGGTTGGCGTTTTAGGGTTGGTGTTAAAAGGTTGGTGTTTAAGGGTTGGCGTTTAAGGGTTGGCATTAAGGGTTGGTGTTTAAAGGTTGGCATTAAAAGGTTGGCCTTTAAGGGTTGGTGTTTAAGCGTGTTTATGTTTTGGCGTTTAAGGGTTGGCGTTTAATGGTTGGTGTTTAATGGATGGCGTTTAAGGGTTGGTGTTTAAGGGTTTGGCGTTTAAGGTTTGTCTTTAACGGTTGGTGTTTAAAGGTTGGTGTTTTAAGGTTTGTTTTTAAGGGTTGGCGATTTAGGGTTGGTGTTTATGGGTTGGCGTTTAAGGGTTGGTGTTTACGGGTTGGCGTTTTAGCGTTGATGTTTAAGGGTTGGCGTTTAAGGGTTGGCGTTTAAGGGTTGGCGTTTAAGGGTTGGCGTTTAAGGGTTGGTGTTTAAGGGTTGGCGTTTAAGGGTTGGCGTTTAAGCGTTGGCGTTTAATGGTTGGTATTTAAGGGTTAGTGTTTAAGGGTTGGCGCATAAGGGTTGGCGTTTAATGGTTGGTGTTTAAGGGTTGGCGTTTAAGCGTTTTCGTTTAAGTGTTGGTGCTTAAGAGTTGGTGTTTTCAGGTTGGTGTTTAAAGGTTTGGCATGTAAGTTTGGCCTTTAAGGGGTTGGTGTTTAAGGGTTGGCGTTAAAGGGTTGGCGTTTACGGGTTGGCTTTTAAGGCTTGGTGTTTAAGGGTTGGTGTTTAATCGTGTTTAGGCTTTGGCGTTTAAGGGTTGTCGTTTAAGGTTTGGTTCTTAAGAGTTGGTGTTTACGGGTTGGTGTTTAAAGGTTTGGCATGTAAGTTTGGCCTTTAAGTGTTGGTGTTTAAAGCTTGGTGTTTAATAGATGGCGTTTAGGGTTGGTGTTTTAAGGTTGGTTTTTAAGGTTTGGCGATTTAGGGTTGGTGTTTAAGGGTTGGCATTTAAGGGTTGGTGTTTAAGCGTTGGCGTTTTAGCGTGTTAGGTTTTGGCGTTCATGGGTTGTCGTTTAAGGGTTGGTGCTTAAGCGGTGGTGTTTACAGGTTGGTGTTTAAAGGTTTGGCGTGTAAGTTTGGCCTTTAAGGGGTTGGTGTTTAACGGTTGGCGTTTAAGGGTTGGCGTTTTAGGGTCGGTGTTTAAAGGTTGGTGTTTAAGGGTTGGCGTTTAAGGGTTGGCATTTGAAGAGTTAGCGATTAAGGGTTGATGTTTAAGGGTTGGTGTTTAAGGGTTGGCATTTAAGGGTTGGCGTTTAAGGGTTGGCGTTTAAGGGTTGGGGTTTAAGGGTTGGCGTCTAAGGGTTGGCGTTTTAAAGGGTTGGCGTTTAAGGGTTGGCGTTTTAGGGTTGGTGTTTAAAGGTTGATGTTTAAGGGTTGGCGTTTAAGGGTTGGCATTAAGGGTTGGTGTTTAAAGGTTGGCATTAAAGGGTTGGCCTTTAAGGGTTGGTGTTTAAGCGTATTTATGTTTTGGCGTTTAAGGGTTGGCGTTTAATGGTTGGTGTTTAATGGATGGCGTTTAAGGGTTGGTGTTTAAGGGTTTGGCGTTAAAGGTTTGTCTTTAACGGTTGGTGTTTAAAGGTTGGTGTTTTAAGGTTTGTTTTTAAGGGTTGGCGATTTAGGGTTGGTGTTTAAGGGTTGGCATTTAAGGGTTGGTGTTTAAGGGTTGGTCTTTAAAGTGTTAGCGTTTAAGGTTTGCCGGATGATGGTTGACGTTTAAGGGTTGGCGTTTAATGGTTGGTGTTTAAGGATTGGTGTTTAAGGGTTTGAGTTTAAGGGTTGGCATTTAAAGAGTTAGCGATTAAGGGTTGTTGTTTAAGGTTTGGCGTTCAAGGGTTGGCATTTAAGGGTTGGCGTTTATGGGTTGGTGCTTAAGAGGTGGTGTTTACAGGTTGGTGTTTAAAGGGTTGGTGCTTAAGAGTTGGTGTTTACAGGTTGGTGTTTAATAGTTTGGCGGGTAAGGTTTGGCCTTTAAGGGTTGGTGTTTAAAGGTTGGTGTTTAAGAGATGGCGTTTAAGGTTTGGTGTTTAAGGGTTGGCGTTTACGGGTTGGCGTTTTAGGGTTAGCTTTAACGGTAGGTGTTTAAAGGTTGGTGTTTTAAGATTGGTTTTTAAGGGTTGGCGATTTAGGGTTGGTGTTCAATGGTTGGCATTTAAGGGTTGGTGTTTAACCGTCAGTTTGTAAGGGTTGGCTTTCAAGGGTTCGTGTTTAAGGGTTGGTCTTTAAAGAGTTAGCGTTTAAGGTTTTCCGGATGAGGTTTGGTGTTGAAGGATTGGCGTTTAATGGTTGGTGTTTAAGGGTTGGTGTTTAAGGGTTGGTGTTTAAAGGTTGACGTTTTAGGGTTTGAATTTTAGCGTGTTTAGGTTAAGGCGTTTAAGAGTTGTCCTTTAAGTGTTGGTGCTTAAGAGGTGGTGTTTACAGGTTGGTATTTAAGGGTTGGCGTTTAAGGGTTGGTGTTTAAAGGTTGGCGTTTAAGGGTTGGCGTTAAAGGGTTGGCGTTTAACGGTTAGTTTTAAGGGTTGGCGTTTAAGGGTTGGCGTTTAATGGTTGGTGTTTAAGGGTTAGTGTTTAAGGGTTGGCGTTTAAGGGTTGGCGTTTAATGGTTGGTGTTTAAGGGTTGGCGTTTAAGCGTTTTCGTTTAAGTGTTGGTGCTTAAGAGTTGGTGTTTTCAGGTTGGTGTTTAAAGGTTTGGCATGTAAGTTTGGCCTTTAAGGGGTTGGTGTTTAAGGGTTGGCGTTAAAGGGTTGGCGTTAACGGGTTGACTTTTAAGGCTTGGTGTTTAAGGGTTGGTGTTTAATCGTGTTTAGGCTTTGGCGTTTAAGGGTTGTCGTTTAAGGTTTGGTTCTTAAGAGTTGGTGTTTACAGGTTGGTGTTTAAAGGTTTGGCGTGTAAGTTTGTCCTTTAAGTGTTGGTGTTTAACGGTTGGCGTTTAAGGGTTGGCGTTTTAGGGTCGGTGTTTAAAGGTTGGTGTTTAAGGGTTTGCGTTTAAGTATTGGTGTTTAAGGGTTGGCGTTTAAGGGTTGGCATTTGAAGAGTTAGCGATTAAGGGTTGGTGTTTAAGGGTTGGCGTTTAAGGGTTGGCATATAAGGGTTGGCGTTTAAGGGTTGGCGTTTAAGGGTTGGCGTTTAAGGGTTGGCGTTTAAGGGTTGGCGTTTAAGGGTTGGCGTTTAAGGGTTGGCGTTTAAGGGTTGGCGTTAAAGGGTTTGTTTATGGGTTGGCGTTTTAGGGTTGGTGTTTTAGGGTTTAGTGTTTAAGGGTTGGTCTTTAATAGTTGCCGTTTAAGCGTTGACGTTTAAGGGTAGGGGTTTAAGGGTTGGCGTTTAAGGGTTGGCGTTTTAAAGGGTTGGCGTTTAAGGGTTGGCGTTTTAGGGTTGGTGTTAAAAGGTTGGTGTTTAAGGGTTGGCGTTTAAGGGTTGGCATTAAGGGTTGGTGTTTAAAGGTTGGCATTAAAGGGTTGGCCTTTAAGGGTTGGTGTTTAAGCGTGTTTATGTTTTGGCGTTTAAGGGTTGGCGTTTAATGGTTGGTGTTTAATGGATGGCGTTTAAGGGTTGGTGTTTAAGGGTTTGGCGTTTAAGGTTTGTCTTTAACGGTTGGTGTTTAAAGGTTGGTGTTTTAAGGTTTGTTTTTAAGGGTTGGCGATTTAGGGTTGGTGTTTAAGGGTTGGCATTTAAGGGTTGGTGTTTAAGGGTTGGTCTTTAAAGTGTTAGCATTTAAGGTTTGCCGGATGATGGTTGACGTTTAAGGGTTGGCGTTTAATGGTTGGTGATTAAGGGTTGGTGTTTAAGCGTTTTGGTTTAAGTGTAGGTGCTTAAGAGTTGGTGTTTACAGGTTGGTGTTTAAAGGTTTAGCGTGTAAGTTTGGCCTTTAAGGGTTGACGTTTAAGGTTGGTGTTTAAGGGTTCGCGTTTTAGGGTTGGCGTTTTAGGGTTGGTGTTTAAAGGTTGGTGTTTAAGGGTTTGCGTTTAAGGTTTGGTGTTTAAGGGTTTGCGTTTAAGGGTTGGCATTTAAAGAGTTAGCGATTAAGGGTTGTTGTTTAAGGTTTGGCGTTTAAGGGTTGGCATTTAAGGGTTGGCGTTTAAGGGTTGGTGCTTAAGAGGTGGTGTTTACAGGTTGGTGTTTAAAGGGTTGGTGCTTAAGAGTTGGTGTTTACAGGTTGGTGTTTAATAGTTTGGCGGGTAAGGTTTGGCCTTTAAGGGTTGGTGTTTAAAGGTTGGTGTTTAAGAGATGGCGTTTAAGGTTTGGTGTTTAAGGGTTGGCGTTTACGGGTTGGCGTTTTAGGGTTAGCTTTAACGGTAGGTGTTTAAAGGTTGGTGTTTTAAGGTTGGTTTTTAAGGGTTGGCGATTTAGGGTTGGTGTTCAATGGTTGGCATTTAAGGGTTGGTGTTTAACCGTCGGTTTGTAAGGGTTGGCTTTCAAGGGTTCGTGTTTAAGGGTTGGTCTTTAAAGAGTTAGCGTTATAGGTTTGCCGGATGAGGTTTGGTGTTGAAGGATTGGCGTTTAATGGTTGGTGTGTAAGGGTTGGTGTTTAAGGGTTGGTGTTTAAAGGTTGACGTTTTAGGGTTTGAATTTTAGCGTGTTTAGGTTTTGGCGTTTAAGGGTTGTCCTTTAAGTGTTAGTGCTTAAGAGGTGGTGTTTACAGGTTGGTATTTAAGGGTTGGCGTTTAAGGGTTGGTGTTTAAAGATTGGCGTTTAAGGGTTGGCGTTAAAGGGTTGGTGTTTAACGGTTAGTGTTTAAGGGTTGGCGTTTAAGGGTTGGCGTTTAATGGTTGGTGTTTAAGGGTTGGCGTTTAAGCGTTTTCGTTTAAGTGTTGGTGCTTAAGAGTTGGTGTTTTCAGGTTGGTGTTTAAAGGTTTGGCATGTAAGTTTGGCCTTTAATGGGTTGGTGTTTAAGGGTTGGCGTTAAAGAGTTGGCGTTTACGGGTTGGCTTTTAAGGCTTGGTGTTTAAGGGTTGGTGTTTAATCGTGTTTAGGCTTTGGCGTTTAAGGGTTGTCGTTTAAGGTTTGGTTCTTAAGAGTTGGTGTTTACAGGTTGGTGTTTAAAGGTCTGGCGTGTAAGTTTCGCCTTTAAGTGTTGGTGTTTAAAGCTTGGTGTTTAATAGATGGCGTTTAGGGTTGGTGTTTTAAGGTTGGTTTTTAAGGTTTGGCGATTTAGGGTTGGTGTTTAAGGGTTGGCATTTAAGGGTTGGTGCTTAAGCGGTGGTGTTTACAGGTTGGTGTTTAAAGGGTTGGTGCTTAAGAGTTGGTGTTTACAGGTTGGCGTTTAATAGTTTGGCGGGTAAGGTTTGGCCTTTAAGGGTTGGTGTTTAAAGGTTGGTGTTTAAGAGATGGCGTTTAAGGTTTGGTGTTTAAGGGTTGGCGTTTATGGGTTGGCGTTTAAGGGTTAGCTTTAACGGTAGGTGTTTAAAGGTTGGTGTTTTAAGGTTGGTTTTTAAGGGTTGGCGATTTAGGGTTGGTGTTCAATGGTTGGCATTTAAGGGTTGGTGTTTAACCGTCGGTTTGTAAGGGTTGGCTTTCAAGGGTTCGTGTTTAAGGGTTGGTCTTTAAAGAGTTAGCGTTTAAGGTTTTCCGGATGAGGTTTGGTGTTGAAGGATTGGCGTTTAATGGTTGGTGTTTAAGGGTTGGTGTTTAAGGGTTGGTGTTTAAAGGTTGACGTTTTAGGGTTTGAATTTTAGCGTGTTTAGGTTTTGGCGTTTAAGGGTTGTCCTTTAAGGGTTGGTGCTTAAGAGGTGGTGTTTACAGGTTGGTATTTAAGGGTTGGCGTTAAAGGGTTGGCGTTTAACGGTTAGTGTTTAAGGGTTGGCGTTTAAAGGTTGACGTTTAAGGGTTGGCGTCTAATGGTTGGTGTTTAAGGGTTGGCGTTTAAGCGTTTTCGTTTAAGTGTTGGTGCTTAAGAGTTGGTGTTTTCAGGTTGGTGTTTAAAGGTTTGGCGTGTAAGTTTGGCCTTTAAGGGGTTGGTGTTTAAGGGTTGGCGTTTTAGGGTCGGTGTTTAAAGGTTGGTGTTTAAGGGTTTGCGTTTAAGTATTGGTGTTTAAGGGTTGGCGTTTAAGGGTTGGCATTTGAAGAGTTAGCGATTAAGGGTTGGTGTTTAAGGGTTGGCGTTTAAGGGTTGGCATTTAAGGGTTGGCGTTTAAGGGTTGGCGTTTAAGGGTTGGCGCTTAAGGGTTGGCGTTAAAGGGTTTGTTTATGGGTTGGCGTTTTAGGGTTGGTGTTTTAGGGTTTAGTGTTTAAGGGTTGGTCTTTAATAGTTGGCGTTTAAGCGTTGACGTTTAAGGGTTGGGGTTTAAGGGTTGGCGTTTAAGGGTTGGCGTTTTAAAGGGTTGGCGTTTAAGGGTTGGCGTTTTAGGGTTGATGTTTAAAGGTTGGTGTTTAAGGGGTGGCGTTTAAGGGTTGGCATTAAGGGTTGGTGTTTAAAGGTTGGCGTTAAAGGGTTGGCCTTTAAGGGTTGGTGTTTAAGCGTGTTTATGTTTTGGCGTTTAAGAGTTGGCGTTTAATGGTTGGTGTTTAATGGATGGCGTTTAAGGGTTGGTGTTTAAGGGTTTGGCGTTTAAGGTTTGTCTTTAACGGTTGGTGTTTAAAGGTTGGTGTTTTAAGGTTTGTTTTTAAGGGTTGGCGATTTAGGGTTGGTGTTTAAGGGTTGGCATTTAAGGGTTGGTGTTTAAGGGTTGGTCTTTAAAGTGTTAGCGTTTAAGGTTTTCCGGATGATGGTTGACGTTTAAGGGTTGGCGTTTAATGGTTGGTGTTTAAGGGTTGGTGTTTAAGCGTTTTCGTTTAAGTGTTGGTGCTTAAGAGTTGGTGTTTACAGGTTGGTGTTTAAAGGTTTGGCGTGTAAGTTTGGCCTTTAAGGGTTGACGTTCAAGGTTGGTGTTTAAGGGTTCGCGTTTTAGGGTTGGCGTTTTAGGGTTGGTGTTTAAAGGTTGGTGTTTAAGGGTTTGCGTTTAAGGATTGGTGTTTAAGGGTTTGCGTTTAAGGGTTGGCATTTAAAGAGTTAGCGATTAAGGGTTGGTGTTTAAGGGTTGGCGTTTAAGGGTTGGCATTTAAGGGTTGGCGTTTAAGGGTTGGCGTTTAAGGGTTGGCGTTTAAGGGTTGGCATTTAAGGATTGGTGTTTAAGGGTTTGCGTTTAAGGGTTGGCATTTAAAGAGTTAGCGATGAAGGGTTGTTGTTTAAGGTTTGGCGTTTAAGGGTTGGCGTTTAAGGGTTGGCGTTTAAGGGTTGGCGTTTAAGGGTTGGCGTTTAGGGGTGGGCGTTTAAGGGTTGGAGTTTAAGGGTTGGCATTTAAGGGTTGGCGTTTAAGGGTTGGCATTTAAGGGTTGGTGTTTAAGGGTTGTTGTTTAAGGTTTGGCGTTTAAGAGTTGGTGTTTAAAGGTTGGCGTTTAAGGGTTGGCATTTAAGGGTTGGCGTTTAAGGGTTGGCGTTTAAGTGTTGGTGTTTAGGGGTGGGCGTTTAAAGGGTTGGCGATTAAGGGTTGGTGTTTAAGGGTTGGCGTTTTAAGGGTTGGCGTTTACGGGTTGACGTTTAAGGGTTGGCGTTTAAGGGTTGGCGTTTAAGGGTTGGTGTTTAGGGGTGGGCGTTTATGGGTTGGCATTCAAATGGTTGTTGTTTAAGGCTTGGTGTTTAAGGGTTGGCGTTAAAGGGTTTGCGTTTACGGGTTGGTGTTTAAGGGTTGGTGTTTAAGGGTTGGCGTTTAAGGGTTGGTGCTTAAGGGTTGGCATTTAAACGTTGGCATTTAAGGGTTGGCGTTTAAGCATTGGCGTTTAAGGGTTGGTGTTTAGGGGTGGGCGTTTATGGGTTGGCGTTCAAACGGTTGGTGTTTAAGGCTTGGTGTTTAAGGGTTGGCGTTTAAGGGTTGGTGTTTAAGGGTTGGCCTTTAAACGTTGGCGTTTAAGGGTGGGCGTTTAAAGGTTGGCGTTTAAGGGTTGGCGTTTAAGGGTTGGCGTTTAAGGGTTGGCGTTTAAGGGTTGGCGTTAAAGGGTTTGTTTATGGGTTGGCGTTATAGGGTTGGTGTTTTAGGGTTTAGTGTTTAAGGGTTGGTCTTTAATAGTTGGCGTTTAAGCGTTGACGTTTAAGGGTAGGGGTTTAAGGGTTGGCGTTTAAGGGTTGGCGTTTTAAAGGGTTGGCGTTTAAGGGTTTGTGTTTAGGGGTTTGGCGTTTAAGATTTGTCTTTAACGGTTGGTGTTTAAAGGTTGGTGTTTTAAGGTTTGTTTTTAAGGGTTGGCGATTTAGGGTTGGTGTTTAAGGGTTGGCATTTAAGGGTTGGTGTTTAAGGGTTGGTCTTTAAAGTGTTAGCGTTTAAGGTTTGCCGGATGATGGTTGAGGTTTAAGGGTTGGCGTTTAATGGTTGGTGTTTAAGGGTTGGTGTTTAAGCGTTTTCGTTTAAGTGTTGGTGCTTAAGAGTTGGTGTTTACAGGTTGGTGTTTAAAGGTTTGGCGTGTAAGTTTGGCCTTTAAGGGTTGACGTTTAAGGTTGGTGTTTAAGGGTTGGCGTTTAAGGGTTGGCGTTTTAGGGTTGGTGTTTAAAGGTTGGTGTTAAAGGGTTTAGCGTTTAAGGATTGGTGTTTAAGGGTTTGCGTTTAAGGGTTGGCATTTAAAGAGTTAGCGATTAAGGGTTGGCGTTTAAGGGTTGGCGTTTAAGGGTTGGCATTTAAGGGTTGGCGTTTAAGGGTTGGCGTTTAAGGGTTGGCGTTTAAGGGTTGGCGTTTAAGGGTTGGTGTTTGAGGGTTGGTGTTTACGGGTTGGCGTTTTAGCGTTGATGTTTAAGGGTTGGAGTTTAAGGGTTGGCGTTTAAGGGTTGGCGTTTAAGGGTTGGCGTTTAAGGGTTGGTGTTTAAGGGTTGGCGTTTAAGGGTTGGCGTTTAAGGGTTGGCGTTTAATGGTTGGTGTTTAAGGGTTAGTGTTTAAGGGTTGGCGTTTAAGGGTTGGCGTTTAATGGTTGGTGTTTAAGGGTTGGCGTTTAAGCGTTTTCATTTAAGTGTTGGTGCTTAAGAGTTGGTGTTTTCAGGTTGGTGTTTAAAGGTTTGGCATGTAAGTTTGGCCTTTAAGGGGTTGGTGTTTAAGGGTTGGCGTTAAAGGGTTGGCGTTTACGGGCTGGCTTTTAAGGCTTGGTGTTTAAGGGTTGGTGTTTAATCGTGTTTAGGCTTTGGCGTTTAAGGGTTGTCGTTTAAGGTTTGGTTCTTAAGAGTTGGTGTTTACAGGTTGGTGTTTACAGGTTGGTGTTTAAAGGTTTGGCCTTTAAGTGTTGGTGTTTAAAGCTTGGTGTTTAATAGATGGCGTTTAGGGTTGGTGTTTTAAGGTTGGTTTTTAAGGTTTGGCGATTTAGGGTTGGTGTTTAAGGGTTGGCATTTAAGGGTTGGTGTTTAAGCGTTGGCGTTTTAGCGTGTTAGGTTTTGGCGTTCATGGGTTGTCGTTTAAGGGTTGGTGCTTAAGCGGTGGTATTTACAGGTTGGTGTTTAAAGGTTTGGCGTGTAAGTTTGGCCTTTAAGGGGTTGGTGTTTAACGGTTGGCGTTAAAGGGTTGGCGTTTTAGGGTCGGTGTTTAAAGGTTGGTGTTTAAGGGTTGGCGTTTAAGGGTTGGCATTTGAAGAGTTAGCGATTAAGGGTTGGTGTTTAAGGGTTGGCATTTAAGGGTTGGCGTTTAAGGGTTGGCGTTTAAGGGTTGGGGTTTAAGGGTTGTTGTTTAAGGTTTGGCGTTTAAGGGTTGGCGTTTAAGGGTTGGCGTTTAAGGGTTGGCGTTTAAGGGTTGGCGTTTAGGGGTGGGCGTTTAAGGGTTGGAGTTTAAGGGTTGGCATTTAAGGGTTGGCGTTTAAGGGTTGGCATTTAAGGGTTGGTGTTTAAGGGTTGTTGTTTAAGGTTTGGCGTTTAAGAGTTGGTGTTTAAAGGTTGGCGTTTAAGGGTTGGCATTTAAGGGTTGGCGTTTAAGGGTTGGCGTTTAAGTGTTGGTGTTTAGGGGTGGGCGTTTAAAGGGTTGGCGATTAAGGGTTGGTGTTTAAGGGTTGGCGTTTAAGGGTTGGTGTTTAGGGGTGGGCGTTTATGGGTTGGCATTCAAACGGTTGGTGTTTAAGGCTTGGTGTTTAAGGGTTGGCGTTAAAGGGTTTGCGTTTACGGGTTGGTGTTTAAGGGTTGGTGTTTAAGGGTTGGCGTTTAAGGGTTGGTGCTTAAGGGTTGGCATTTAAACGTTGGCATTTAAGGGTTGGCGTTTAAGCATTGGCGTTTAAGGGTTGGTGTTTAGGGGTGGGCGTTTATGGGTTGGCGTTCAAACGGTTGGTGTTTAAGGCTTGGTGTTTAAGGGTTGGCGTTTAAGGGTTGGTGTTTAAGGGTTGGCCTTTAAACGTTGGCGTTTAAGGGTGGGCGTTTAAAGGTTGGCGTTTAAGGGTTGGCGTTTAAGGGTTGGCGTTTAAGGGTTGGCGTTTAAGGGTTGGCGTTTAAGGGTTGGCGTTAAAGGGTTTGTTTATGGGTTGGCGTTATAGGGTTGGTATTTTAGGGTTTAGTGTTTAAGGGTTGGTCTTTAATAGTTGGCGTTTAAGCGTTGACGTTTAAGGGTAGGGGTTTAAGGGTTGGCGTTTAAGGGTTGGCGTTTTAAAGGGTTGGCGTTTAAGGGTTTGTGTTTAGGGGTTTGGCGTTTAAGATTTGTCTTTAACGGTTGGTGTTTAAAGGTTGGTGTTTTAAGGTTTGTTTTTAAGGGTTGGCGATTTAGGGTTGGTATTTAAGGGTTGGCATTTAAGGGTTGGTGTTTAAGGGTTGGTCTTTAAAGTGTTAGCGTTTAAGGTTTGCCGGATGATGGTTGAGGTTTAAGGGTTGGCGTTTAATGGTTGGTGTTTAAGGGTTGGTGTTTAAGCGTTTTCGTTTAAGTGTTGGTGCTTAAGAGTTGGTGTTTACAGGTTGGTGTTTAAAGGTTTGGCGTGTAAGTTTGGCCTTTAAGGGTTGACGTTTAAGGTTGGTGTTTAAGGGTTGGCGTTTAAGGGTTGGCGTTTTAGGGTTGGTGTTTAAAGGTTGGTGTTAAAGGGTTTAGCGTTTAAGGATTGGTGTTTAAGGGTTTGCGTTTAAGGGTTGGCATTTAAAGAGTTAGCGATTAAGGGTTGGTGTTTAAGGGTTGGCGTTTAAGGGTTGGCATTTAAGGGTTGGCGTTTAAGGGTTGGCGTTTAAGGGTTTGCGTTTAAGGGCTGGCGTTTAAGGGTTGGTGTTTAAGGGTTGGTGTTTACGGGTTGGCGTTTTAGCGTTGATGTTTAAGGGTTGGCGTTTAAGGGTTGGCGTTTAAGGGTTGGCGTTTAAGGGTTGGCGTTTAAGGGTTGGTGTTTAAGGGTTGGCGTTTAAGGGTTGGCGTTTAAGGGTTGGCGTTTAATGGTTGGTGTTTAAGGGTTAGTGTTTAAGGGTTGGCGTTTAAGGGTTGGCGTTTAATGGTTGGTGTTTAAGGGTTGGCGTTTAAGCGTTTTCATTTAAGTGTTGGTGCTTAAGAGTTGGTGTTTTCAGGTTGGTGTTTAAAGGTTTGGCATGTAAGTTTGGCCTTTAAGGGGTTGGTGTTTAAGGGTTGGCGTTAAAGGGTTGGCGTTTACGGGCTGGCTTTTAAGGCTTGGTGTTTAAGGGTTGGTGTTTAATCGTGTTTAGGCTTTGGCGTTTAAGGGTTGTCGTTTAAGGTTTGGTTCTTAAGAGTTGGTGTTTACAGGTTGGTGTTTACAGGTTGGTGTTTAAAGGTTTGGCCTTTAAGTGTTGGTGTTTAAAGCTTGGTGTTTAATAGATGGCGTTTAGGGTTGGTGTTTTAAGGTTGGTTTTTAAGGTTTGGCGATTTAGGGTTGGTGTTTAAGGGTTGGCATTTAAGGGTTGGTGTTTAAGCGTTGGCGTTTTAGCGTGTTAGGTTTTGGCGTTCATGGGTTGTCGTTTAAGGGTTGGTGCTTAAGCGGTGGTATTTACAGGTTGGTGTTTAAAGGTTTGGCGTGTAAGTTTGGCCTTTAAGGGGTTGGTGTTTAACGGTTGGCGTTAAAGGGTTGGCGTTTTAGGGTCGGTGTTTAAAGGTTGGTGTTTAAGGGTTGGCGTTTAAGGGTTGGCATTTGAAGAGTTAGCGATTAAGGGTTGGTGTTTAAGGGTTGGTGTTTAAGGGTTGGCATTTAAGGGTTGGCGTTTAAGGGTTGGCGTTTAAGGGTTGGCGTTTAAGGGTTGGGGTTTAAGGGTTGGCGTTTAAGGGTTGGCGTTTTAAAGGGTTGGCGTTTAAGGGTTGGCGTTTTAGGGTTGGTGTTTAAAGGTTGGTGTTTAAGGGTTGGCGTTTAAGGGTTGGCATTAAGGGTTGGTGTTTAAAGGTTCGCATTAAAGGGTTGGCCTTTAAGGGTTGGTGTTTAAGCGTGTTTATGTTTTGGCGTTTAAGGGTTGGCGTTTAATGGTTGGCGTTTAATGGTTGGTGTTTAATGGATGGCGTTTAAGGGTTGGTGTTTAAGGGTTTGGCGTTAAAGGCTGGTCTTTAACGGTTGGTGTATAAAGGTTGGTGTTTTAAGGTTTGTTTTTAAGGGTTGGCGATTTAGGGTTGGTGTTTAAGGGTTGGCATTTAAGGGTTGGTGTTTAAGGGTTGGTCTTTAAAGTGTTAGCGTTTAAGGTTTGCCGGATGATGGTTGACGTTAAAGGGTTGGCGTTTAATGGTTGGTGTTTAAGGATTGGTGTTTAAGGGTTTGCGTTTAAGGGTTGGCATTTAAAGAGTTAGCGATTAAGGGTTGTTGTTTAAGGTTTGGCGTTCAAGGGTTGGCATTTAAGGGTTGGCGATTAAGGGTTGGTGCTTAAGAGGTGGTGTTTACAGGTTGGTGTTTAAAGGGTTGGTGCTTAAGAGTTGGTGTTTACAGGTTGGTGTTTAATAGTTTGGCGGGTAAGGTTTGGCCTTTAAGGGTTGGCGTTTACGGGTTGGCGTTTAAGGGTTGGCGTTTAAGGGTTGGCGTTTAAGGGTTGGTGTTTAGGGGTGGGCGTTTATGGGTTGGCATTCAAACGGTTGGTGTTTAAGGCTTGGTGTTTAAGGTTTGGCGTTAAAGGGTTTGCGTTTATGGGTTGGTGTTTAAGGGTTGGTGTTTAAGGGTTGGCGTTTAAGGGTTGGTGCTTAAGGGTTGGCATTTAAACGTTGGCATTTAAGGGTTGGCGTTTAAGGGTTGGTGTTTAGGGGTGGGCGTTTATGGGTTGGCGTTCAAACGGTTGGTGTTTAAGGCTTGGTGTTTAAGGGTTGGCGTTTAAGGGTTGGTGTTTAAGGGTTGGCCTTTAAACGTTGGCGTTTAAGGGTGGGCGTTTTAGGGTTGGCGTTTAAGGGTTGGCGTTTAAGGGTTGGCGTTTAAGGGTTGGCGTTTAAGGGTTGGCATTAAAGGGTTTGTTTATGGGTTGGCGTTATAGGGTTGGTGTTTTAGGGTTTAGTGTTTAAGGGTTGGTCTTTAATAGTTGGCGTTTAAGCGTTGACGTTTAAGGGTAGGGGTTTAAGGGTTGGCGTTTAAGGGTTGGCGTTTTAAAGGGTTGGCGTTTAAGGGTTTGTGTTTAGGGGTTTGGCGTTTAAGATTTGTCTTTAACGGTTGGTGTTTAAAGGTTGGTGTTTTAAGGTTTGTTTTTAAGGGTTGGCGATTTAGGGTTGGTGTTTAAGGGTTGGTCTTTAAAGTGTTAGCGTTTAAGGTTTGCCGGATGATGGTTGAGGTTTAAGGGTTGGCGTTTAATGGTTGGTGTTTAAGGGTTGGTGTTTAAGCGTTTTCGTTTAAGTGTTGGTACTTAAGAGTTGGTGTTTACAGGTTGGTGTTTAAAGGTTTGGCGTGTAAGTTTGGCCTTTAAGGGTTGACGTTTAAGGTTGGTGTTTAAGGGTTGGCGTTTAAGGGTTGGCGTTTTAGGGTTGGTGTTTAAAGGTTGGTGTTAAAGGGTTTAGCGTTTAAGGATTGGTGTTTACGGGTTTGCGTTTAAGGGTTGGCATTTAAAGAGTTAGCGATTAAGGGTTGGTGTTTAAGGGTTGGCATTTAAGGGTTGGCATTTAAGGGTTGGCGTTTAAGGGTTGGCGTTTAAGGGTTGGCGTTTAAGGGTTGGCGTTTAAGGGTTGGTGTTTAAGGGTTGGTGTTTACGGGTTGGCGTTTTAGCGTTGATGTTTAAGGGTTGGCGTTTAAGGGTTGGCATTTAAGGGTTGGCGTTTAAGGGTTGGCGTTTAAGGGTTGGTGTTTAAGGGTTGGCGTTTAAGGGTTGGCGTTTAAGGGTTGGCGTTTAAGGGTTGGCGTTTAAGGGTTGGCGTTTAAGGGTTGGCGTTTAAGGGTTGGTGTTTAAGGGTTGGTGTTTACGGGTTGGCGTTTTAGCGTTGATGTTTAAGGGTTGGCGTTTAAGGGTTGGCATTTAAGGGTTGGCGTTTAAGGGTTGGCGTTTAAGGGTTGGTGTTTAAGGGTTGGCGTTTAAGGGTTGGCGTTTAAGGGTTGGCGTTTAAGGGTTGGCGTTTAATGGTTGGTGTTTAAGGGTTGGCGTTTAAGCGTTTTCGTTTAAGTGTTGGTGCTTAAGAGTTGGTGTTTTCAGGTTGGTGTTTAAAGGTTTGGCATGTAAGTTTGGCCTTTAAGGGGTTGGTGTTTAAGGGTTGGCGTTAAAGGGTTGGCGTTTACGGGCTGGCTTTTAAGGCTTGGTGTTTAAGGGTTGGTGTTTAATCGTGTTTAGGCTTTGGCGTTTAAGGGTTGTCGTTTAAGGTTTGGTTCTTAAGAGTTGGTGTTTACAGGTTGGTGTTTAAAGGTTTGGCATGTAAGTTTGGCCTTTAAGTGTTGGTGTTTAAAGCTTGGTGTTTAATAGATGGCGTTTAGGGTTGGTGTTTTAAGGTTGGTTTTTAAGGTTTGGCGATTTAGGGTTGGTGTTTAAGGGTTGGCATTTAAGGGTTGGTGTTTAAGCGTTGGCGTTTTAGCGTGTTAGGTTTTGGTGTTCATGGGTTGTCGTTTAAGGGTTGGTGCTTAAGCGGTGGTATTTACAGGTTGGTGTTTAAAGATTTGGCGTGTAAGTTTGGCCTTTAAGGGGTTGGTGTTTAACGGTTGGCGTTAAAGGGTTGGCGTTTTAGGGTCGGTGTTTAAAGGTTGGTGTTTAAGGGTTGGCGTTTAAGGGTTGGCATTTGAAGAGTTAGCGATTAAGGGTTGTTGTTTAAGGGTTGGTGTTTAAGGGTTGGCATTTAAGGGTTGGCGTTTAAGGGTTGGCGTTTAAGGGTTGGGGTTTAAGGGTTGGCGTTTAAGGGTTGGCGTTTTAAAGGGTTGGCGTTTAAGGGTTGGCGTTTTAGGGTTGGTGTTTAAAGGTTGGTGTTTAAAGGTTGGCGTTTAAGGGTTGGCATTAAGGGTTGGTGTTTAAAGGTTGGCATTAAAGGGTTGGCCTTTAAGGGTTGGTGTTTAAGCGTGTTTATGTTTTGGCGTTTAAGGGTTGGCGTTTAATGGTTGGTGTTTAATGGATGGCGTTTAAGGGTTGGTGTTTAAGGGTTTGGCGTTAAAGGTCTGTCTTTAACGGTTGGTGTTTAAAGGTTGGTGTTTTAAGGTTTGTTTTTAAGGGTTGGCGATTTAGGGTTGGTGTTTAAGGGTTGGCATTTAAGGGTTGGTGTTTAAGGGTTGGTGTTTAAGGGTTTGCGTTTAAGGGTTGGCATTTAAAGAGTTAGCGATTAAGGGTTGTTGTTTAAGGTTTGGCGTTCAAGGGTTGGCATTTAAGGGTTGGCGTTTAAGGGTTGGTGCTTAAGAGTTGGTGTTTACAGGTTGGTGTTTAATAGTTTGGCGGGTAAGGTTTGGCCTTTAAGGGTTGGTGTTTAAAGGTTGGTGTTTAAGAGATGGCGTTTAAGGTTTGGTGTTTAAGGGTTGGCGTTTACGGGTTGGCGTTTTAGGGTTAGCTTTAACGGTAGGTGTTTAAAGGTTGGTGTTTTAAGATTGGTTTTTAAGGGTTGGCGATTTAGGGTTGGTGTTCAATGGTTGGCATTTAAGGGTTGGTGTTTAACCGTCGGTTTTAAGGGTTGGCTTTCAAGGGTTCGTGTTTAAGGGTTGGTCTTTAAAGAGTTAGCGTTTAAGGTTTTCCAGATGAGGTTTGGTGTTGAAGGATTGGCGTTTAATGGTTGGTGTTTAAGGGTTGGTGTTTAAGGGTTGGTGTTTAAAGGTTGACGTTTTAGGGTTTGAATTTTAGCGTGTTTAGGTTAAGGCGTTTAAGAGTTGTCCTTTAAGTGTTGGTGCTTAAGAGGTGGTGTTTACAGGTTGGTATTTAAGGGTTGGCGTTTAAGGGTTGGTGTTTAAAGGTTGGCGTTTAAGGGTTGGCGTTAAAGGGTTGGCGTTTAACGGTTAGTGTTTAAGGGTTGGCGTTTAAGGGTTGGCGTTTAATGGTTGGTGTTTAAGGGTTAGTGTTTAAGGGTTGGCGTTTAAGGGTTGGCGTTTAATGGTTGGTGTTTAAGGGTTGGCGTTTAAGCGTTTTCGTTTAAGTGTTGGTGTTTAAGAGTTGGTGTTTTCAGGTTGGTGTTTAAAGGTTTGGCATGTAAGTTTGGCCTTTAAGGGGTTGGTGTTTAAGGGTTGGCGTTAAAGGGTTGGCGTTAACGGGTTGACTTTTAAGGCTTGGTGTTTAAGGGTTGGTGTTTAATCGTGTTTAGGCTTTGGCGTTTAAGGGTTGTCGTTTAAGGTTTGGTTCTTAAGAGTTGGTGTTTACAGGTTGGTGTTTAAAGGTTTGGCGTGTAAGTTTGTCCTTTAAGTGTTGGTGTTTAACGGTTGGCGTTTAAAGGTTGGCGTTTTAGGGTCGGTGTTTAAAGTTTGGTGTTTAAGGGTTTGCGTTTAAGTATTGGTGTTTAAGGGTTGGCGTTTAAGGGTTGGCATTTGAAGAGTTAGCGATTAAGGGTTGGTGTTTAAGGGTTGGCGTTTAAGGGTTGGCATATAAGGGTTGGCGTTTAAGGGTTGGCGTTTAAGGGTTGGCGTTTAAGGGTTGGCGTTTAAGGGTTGGCGTTAAAGGGTTTGTTTATGGGTTGGCGTTTTAGGGTTGGTGTTTTAGGGTTTAGTGTTTAAGGGTTGGTCTTTAATAGTTGCCGTTTAAGCGTTGATGTTTAAGGGTAGGGGTTTAAGGGTTGGGGTTTAAGGGTTGGCGTTTTAAAGGGTTGGCGTTTAAGGGTTGGCGTTTTAGGGTTGGTGTTAAAAGGTTGGTGTTTAAGGGTTGGCGTTTAAGGGTTGGCATTAAGGGTTGGTGTTTAAAGGTTGGCGTGTAAGTTTGTCCTTTAAGTGTTGGTGTTTAACAGTTGGCGTTTAAGGGTTGGCGTTTTAGGGTCGGTGTTTAAAGGTTGGTGTTTAAGGGTTTGCGTTTAAGTATTGGTGTTTAAGGGTTGGCGTTTAAGGGTTGGCATTTGAAGAGTTAGCGATTAAGGGTTGGTGTTTAAGGGTTGGCGTTTAAGGGTTGGCATATAAGGGTTGGCGTTTAAGGGTTGGCGTTTAAGGGTTGGCGTTTAAGGGTTGGCGTTTAAGGGTCGGCGTTTAAGGGTTGGCGTTTAAGGGTTGGCGTTTAAGGGTTGGCGTTTAAGGGTTGGCGTTTAAGGGTTGGCGTTAAAGGGTTTGTTTATGGGTTGGCGTTTTAGGGTTGGTGTTTTAGGGTTTAGTGTTTAAGGGTTGGTCTTTAATAGTTGCCGTTTAAGCGTTGACGTTTAAGGGTAGGGGTTTAAGGGTTGGCGTTTAAGGGTTGGCGTTTTAAAGGGTTGGCGTTTAAGGGTTGGAGTTTTAGGGTTGGTGTTAAAAGGTTGGTGTTTAAGGGTTGGTGTTTAAGGGTTGGCATTAAGGGTTGGTGTTTAAAGGTTGGCATTAAAGGGTTGGCCTTTAAGGGTTGGTGTTTAAGCGTGTTTATGTTTTGGCGTTTAAGGGTTGGCGTTTAATGGTTGGTGTTTAATGGATGGCGTTTAAGGGTTGGTGTTTAAGGGTTTGTCTTTTAAGGTTTGTCTTTAACGGTTGGTGTTTAAAGGTTGGTGTTTTAAGGTTTGTTTTTAAGGGTTGGCGATTTAGGGTTGGTGTTTAAGGGTTGGCATTTAAGGGTTGGTGTTTAAGGGTTGGTCTTTAAAGTGTTAGCATTTAAGGTTTGCCGGATGATGGTTGACGTTTAAGGGTTGGCGTTTAATGGTTGGTGTTTAAGGGTTGGTGTTTAAGCGTTTTGGTTTAAGTGTTGGTGCTTAAAAGTTGGTGTTTACAGGTTGGTGTTTAAAGGTTTAGCGTGTAAGTTTGGCCTTTAAGGGTTGACGTTTAAGGTTGGTGTTTAAAGGTTCGCGTTTTAGGGTTGGCGTTTTAGGGTTGGTGTTTAAAGGTTGGTGTTTAAGGGTTTGCGTTTAAGGATTGCTGTTTAAGGGTTTGCATTTAAGGGTTGGCATTTAAAGAGTTAGCGATTAAGGGTTGTTGTTTAAGGTTTGGCGTTTAAGGGTTGGCATTTAAGGGTTGGCGTTTAAGGGTTGGTGCTTAAGAGGTGGTGTTTACAGGTTGGTGTTTAAAGGGTTGGTGCTTAAGATTTGGTGTTTACAGGTTGGTGTTTAATAGTTTGGCGGGTAAGGTTTGGCCTTTAAGGGTTGGTGTTTAAAGGTTGGTGTTTAAGAGATGGCGTTTAAGGTTTGGTGTTTAAGGGTTGGCGTTTACGGGTTGGCGTTTTAGGGTTAGCTTTAACGGTAGGTGTTTAAAGGTTGGTGTTTTAAGGTTGGTTTTTAAGGGTTGGCGCTTTAGGGTTGGTGTTCAATGGTTGGCATTTAAGGGTTGGTGTTTAACCGTCGGTTTGTAAGGGTTGGCTTTCAAGGGTTCGTGTTTAAGGGTTGGTCTTTAAAGAGTTAGCGTTTAAGGTTTGCCGGATGAGGTTTGGTGTTGAAGGATTGGCGTTTAATGGTTGGTGTGTAAGGGTTGGTGTTTAAGGGTTGGTGTTTAAAGGTTGACGTTTTAGGGTTTGAATTTTAGCGTGTTTAGGTTTTGGCGTTTAAGGGTTGTCCTTTAAGTGTTAGTGCTTAAGAGGTGGTGTTTACAGGTTGGTATTTAAGGGTTGGCGTTTAAGGGTTGGTGTTTAAAGATTGGCGTTTAAGGGTTGGCGTTAAAGGGTTGGTGTTTAACGGTTAGTGTTTAAGGGTTGGCGTTTAAGGGTTGGCGTTTAATGGTTGGTGTTTAAGGGTTGGCGTTTAAGCGTTTTCGTTTAAGTGTTGGTGCTTAAGAGTTGGTGTTTTCAGGTTGGTGTTTAAAGGTTTGGCATGTAAGTTTGGCCTTTAATGCGTTGGTGTTTAAGGGTTGGCGTTAAAGAGTTGGCGTTTACGGGTTGGCTTTTAAGGCTTGGTGTTTAAGGGTTGGTGTTTAATCGTGTTTAGGCTTTGGCGTTTAAGGGTTGTCGTTTAAGGTTTGGTTCTTAAGAGTTGGTGTTTACAGGTTGGTGTTTAAAGGTCTGGCGTGTAAGTTTCGCCTTTAAGTGTTGGTGTTTAAAGCTTGGTGTTTAATAGATGGCGTTTAGGGTTGGTGTTTTAAGGTTGGTTTTTAAGGTTTGGCGATTTAGGGTTGGTGTTTAAGGGTTGGCATTTAAGGGTTGGTGCTTAAGCGGTGGTGTTTACAGGTTGGTGTTTAAAGGGTTGGTGCTTAAGAGTTGGTGTTTACAGGTTGGCGTTTAATAGTTTGGCGGGTAAGGTTTGGCCTTTAAGGGTTGGTGTTTAAAGGTTGGTGTTTAAGAGATGGCGTTTAAGGTTTGGTGTTTAAGGGTTGGCGTTTACGGGTTGGCGTTTAAGGGTTAGCTTTAAGGTAGGTGTTTAAAGGTTGGTGTTTTAAGGTTGGTTTTTAAGGGTTGGCGATTTAGGGTTGGTGTTCAATGGTTGGCATTTAAGGGTTGGTGTTTAACCGTCGGTTTGTAAGGGTTGGCTTTCAAGGGTTCGTGTTTAAGGGTTGGTCTTTAAAGAGTTAGCGTTTAAGGTTTTCCGGATGAGGTTTGGTGTTGAAGGATTGGCGTTTAATGGTTGGTGTTTAAGGGTTGGTGTTTAAGGGTTGGTGTTTAAAGGTTGACGTTTTAGGGTTTGAATTTTAGCGTGTTTAGGTTTTGGCGTTTAAGGGTTGTCCTTTAAGGGTTGGTGCTTAAGAGGTGGTGTTTACAGGTTGGTATTTAAGGGTTGGCGTTAAAGGGTTGGCGTTTAACGGTTAGTGTTTAAGGGTTGGCGTTTAAAGGTTGACGTTTAAGGGTTGGCGTTTAATGGTTGGTGTTTAAGGGTTGGCGTTTAAGCGTTTTCGTTTAAGTGTTGGTGCTTAAGAGTTGGTGTTTTCAGGTTGGTGTTTAAAGGTTTGGCGTGTAAGTTTGGCCTTTAAGGGGTTGGTGTTTAAGGGTTGGAGTTTTAGGGTCGGTGTTTAAAGGTTGGTGTTTAAGGGTTTGCGTTTAAGTATTGGTGTTTAAGGGTTGGCGTTTAAGGGTTGGCATTTGAAGAGTTAGCGATTAAGGGTTGGTGTTTAAGGGTTGGAGTTTAAGGGTTGGCATTTAAGGGTTGGCGTTTAAGGGTTGGCGCTTAAGGGTTGGCGTTAAAGGGTTTGTTTATGGGTTGGCGTTTTAGGGTTGGTGTTTTAGGGTTTAGTGTTTAAGGGTTGGTCTTTAATAGTTGGCGTTTAAGCGTTGACGTTTAAGGGTTGGGGTTTACGGGTTGGCGTTTAAGGGTTGATGTTTAAAGGTTGGTGTTTAAGGGGTGGCGTTTAAGGGTTGGCATTAAGGGTTGGTGTTTAAAGGTTGGCGTTAAAGGGTTGGCCTTTAAGGGTTGGTGTTTAAGCGTGTTTATGTTTTGGCATTTAAGAGTTGGCGTTTAATGGTTGGTGTTTAATGGATGGCGTTTAAGGGTTGGTGTTTAAGGGTTTGGCGTTTAAGGTTTGTCTTTAACGGTTGGTGTTTAAAGGTTGGTGTTTTAAGGTTTGTTTTTAAGGGTTGGCGATTTAGGGTTGGTGTTTAAGGGTTGGCATTTAAGGGTTGGTGTTTAAGGGTTGGTCTTTAAAGTGTTATCGTTTAAGGCTTGCCGGATGATGGTTGACGTTAAAGGGTTGGCGTTTAATGGTTGGTGTTTAAGGATTGGTGTTTAAGGGTTTGCGTTTAAGGGTTGGTGCTTAAGAGTTGGTGTTTACAGGTTGGTGTTTAAAGGTTTGGCGTGTAAGATTGGCCTTTAAGTGTTGGTGTTTAACGGTTGGCGTTTAAGGGTTGGCGTTTAAGTATTGGTGTTTAAGGGTTGGCGTTTAAGGGTTGGCATTTGAAGAGTTAGCGTTTAAGGGTTGGCATTTGAAGAGTTAGCGTTTAAGGGTTGGGGTTTAAGGGTTGGCGTTAAAGGGTTGGTGCTTAAGCGGTGGTGTTTACAGGTTGGTGTTTAAAGGGTTGGTGCTTAAGAATTGGTGTTTACAGGTTGGCGTTTAATAGTTTGGTGGGTAAGGTTTGGCCTTTAAGGGTTGGTGTTTAAAGGTTGGTGTTTAAGAGATGGCGTTTAATGGTTGGTGTTTAAGGGTTGGCGTTTAAGCGTTTTCGTTTAAGTGTTGGTGCTTAAGAGTTGGTGTTTTCAGGTTGGTGTTTAAAGGTTTGGCATGTAAGTTTGGCCTTTAAGGGGTTGGTGTTTAAGGGTTGGCGTTAAAGGGTTGGCGTTAACGGGTTGACTTTTAAGGCTTGGTGTTTAAGGGTTGGTGTTTAATCGTGTTTAGGCTTTGGCGTTTAAGGGTTGTCGTTTAAGGTTTGGTTCTTAAGAGTTGGTGTTTACAGGTTGGTGTTTAAAGGTTTGGCGTGTAAGTTTGTCCTTTAAGTGTTGGTGTTTAACGGTTGGCGTTTAAAGGTTGGCGTTTTAGGGTCGGTGTTTAAAGTTTGGTGTTTAAGGGTTTGCGTTTAAGTATTGGTGTTTAAGGGTTGGCGTTTAAGGGTTGGCATTTGAAGAGTTAGCGATTAAGGGTTGGTGTTTAAGGGTTGGCGTTTAAGGGTTGGCATATAAGGGTTGGCGTTTAAGGGTTGGCGTTTAAGGGTTGGCGTTTAAGGGTTGGCGTTAAAGGGTTTGTTTATGGGTTGGCGTTTTAGGGTTGGTGTTTTAGGGTTTAGTGTTTAAGGGTTGGTCTTTAATAGTTGCCGTTTAAGCGTTGATGTTTAAGGGTAGGGGTTTAAGGGTTGGGGTTTAAGGGTTGGCGTTTTAAAGGGTTGGCGTTTAAGGGTTGGCGTTTTAGGGTTGGTGTTAAAAGGTTGGTGTTTAAGGGTTGGCGTTTAAGGGTTGGCATTAAGGGTTGGTGTTTAAAGGTTGGCGTGTAAGTTTGTCCTTTAAGTGTTGGTGTTTAACAGTTGGCGTTTAAGGGTTGGCGTTTTAGGGTCGGTGTTTAAAGGTTGGTGTTTAAGGGTTTGCGTTTAAGTATTGGTGTTTAAGGGTTGGCGTTTAAGGGTTGGCATTTGAAGAGTTAGCGATTAAGGGTTGGTGTTTAAGGGTTGGCGTTTAAGGGTTGGCATATAAGGGTTGGCGTTTAAGGGTTGGCGTTTAAGGGTTGGCGTTTAAGGGTTGGCGTTTAAGGGTTGGCGTTTAAGGGTTGGCGTTTAAGGGTTGGCGTTTAAGGGTTGGCGTTTAAGGGTTGGCGTTAAAGGGTTTGTTTATGGGTTGGCGTTTTAGGGTTGGTGTTTTAGGGTTTAGTGTTTAAGGGTTGGTCTTTAATAGTTGCCGTTTAAGCGTTGACGTTTAAGGGTAGGGGTTTAAGGGTTGGCGTTTAAGGGTTGGCGTTTTAAAGGGTTGGCGTTTAAGGGTTGGCGTTTTAGGGTTGGTGTTAAAAGGTTGGTGTTTAAGGGTTGGTGTTTAAGGGTTGGCATTAAGGGTTGGTGTTTAAAGGTTGGCATTAAAGGGTTGGCCTTTAAGGGTTGGTGTTTAAGCGTGTTTATGTTTTGGCGTTTAAGGGTTGGCGTTTAATGGTTGGTGTTTAATGGATGGCGTTTAAGGGTTGGTGTTTAAGGGTTTGTCTTTTAAGGTTTGTCTTTAACGGTTGGTGTTTAAAGGTTGGTGTTTTAAGGTATGTTTTTAAGGGTTGGCGATTTAGGGTTGGTGTTTAAGGGTTGGCATTTAAGGGTTGGTGTTTAAGGGTTGGTCTTTAAAGTGTTAGCATTTAAGGTTTGCCGGATGATGGTTGACGTTTAAGGGTTGGCGTTTAATGGTTGGTGTTTAAGGGTTGGTGTTTAAGCGTTTTGGTTTAAGTGTTGGTGCTTAAGAGTTGGTGTTTACAGGTTGGTGTTTAAAGGTTTAGCGTGTAAGTTTGGCCTTTAAGGGTTGACGTTTAAGGTTGGTGTTTAAAGGTTCGCGTTTTAGGGTTGGCGTTTTAGGGTTGGTGTTTAAAGGTTGGTGTTTAAGGGTTTGCGTTTAAGGATTGGTGTTTAAGGGTTTGCGTTTAAGGGTTGGCATTTAAAGAGTTAGCGATTAAGGGTTGGTGTTTAAGGGTTGGCGTTTAAGGGTTGGCATTTAAGGGTTGGCGTTTAAGGGTTGGCGTTTAAGGGTTGGCGTTTAAGGGTTGGCGTTTAAGGGTTGGCATTTAAAGAGTTAGCGATTAAGGGTTGTTGTTTAAGGTTTGGCGTTTAAGGGTTGGCATTTGAGGGTTGGCGTTTAAGGGTTGGTGCTTAAGAGGTGGTGTTTACAGGTTGGTGTTTAAAGGGTTGGTGCTTAAGATTTGGTGTTTACAGGTTGGTGTTTAATAGTTTGGCGGGTAAGGTTTGGCCTTTAAGGGTTGGTGTTTAAAGGTTGGTGTTTAAGAGATGGCGTTTAAGGTTTGGTGTTTAAGGGTTGGCGTTTACGGGTTGGCGTTTTAGGGTTAGCTTTAACGGTAGGTGTTTAAAGGTTGGTGTTTTAAGGTTGGTTTTTAAGGGTTGGCGCTTTAGGGTTGGTGTTCAATGGTTGGCATTTAAGGGTTGGTGTTTAACCGTCGGTTTGTAAGGGTTGGCTTTCAAGGGTTCGTGTTTAAGGGTTGGTCTTTAAAGAGTTAGCGTTTAAGGTTTGCCGGATGAGGTTTGGTGTTGAAGGATTGGCGTTTAATGGTTGGTGTGTAAGGGTTGGTGTTTAAGGGTTGGTGTTTAAAGGTTGATGTTTTAGGGTTTGAATTTTAGCGTGTTTAGGTTTTGGCGTTTAAGGGTTGTCCTTTAAGTGTTAGTGCTTAAGAGGTGGTGTTTACAGGTTGGAATTTAAGGGTTGGCGTTTAAGGGTTGGTGTTTAAAGATTGGCGTTTAAGGGTTGGCGTTAAAGGGTTGGTGTTTAACGGTTAGTGTTTAAGGGTTGGCGTTTAAGGGTTGGCGTTTAATGGTTGGTGTTTAAGGGTTGGCGTTTAAGCGTTTTCGTTTAAGTGTTGGTGCTTAAGAGTTGGTGTTTTCAGGTTGGTGTTTAAAGGTTTGGCATGTAAGTTTGGCCTTTAATGCGTTGGTGTTTAAGGGTTGGCGTTAAAGAGTTGGCGTTTACGGGTTGGCTTTTAAGGCTTGGTGTTTAAGGGTTGGTGTTTAATCGTGTTTAGGCTTTGGCGTTTAAGGGTTGTCGTTTAAGGTTTGGTTCTTAAGAGTTGGTGTTTACAGGTTGGTGTTTAAAGGTCTGGCGTGTAAGTTTCGCCTTTAAGTGTTGGTGTTTAAAGCTTGGTGTTTAATAGATGGCGTTTAGGGTTGGTGTTTTAAGGTTGGTTTTTAAGGTTTGGCGATTTAGGGTTGGTGTTTAAGGGTTGGCATTTAAGGGTTGGTGCTTAAGCGGTGGTGTTTACAGGTTGGTGTTTAAAGGGTTGGTGCTTAAGAGTTGGTGTTTACAGGTTGGCGTTTAATAGTTTGGCGGGTAAGGTTTGGCCTTTAAGGGTTGGTGTTTAAAGGTTGGTGTTTAAGAGATGGCGTTTAAGGTTTGGTGTTTAAGGGTTGGCGTTTACGGGTTGGCGTTTAAGGGTTAGCTTTAAGGTAGGTGTTTAAAGGTTGGTGTTTTAAGGTTGGTTTTTAAGGGTTGGCGATTTAGGGTTGGTGTTCAATGGTTGGCTTTTAAGGGTTGGTGTTTAACCGTCGGTTTGTAAGGGTTGGCTTTCAAGGGTTCGTGTTTAAGGGTTGGTCTTTAAAGTGTTAGCGTTTAAGGTTTTCCGGATGAGGTTTGGTGTTGAAGGATTGGCGTTTAATGGTTGGTGTTTAAGGGTTGGTGTTTAAGGGTTGGTGTTTAAAGGTTGACGTTTTAGGGTTTGAATTTTAGCGTGTTTAGGTTTTGGCGTTTAAGGGTTGTCCTTTAAGGGTTGGTGCTTAAGAGGTGGTGTTTACAGGTTGGTATTTAAGGGTTGGCGTTAAAGGGTTGGCGTTTAACGGTTAGTGTTTAAGGGTTGACGTTTAAAGGTTGACGTTTAAGGGTTGGCGTTTAATGGTTGGTGTTTAAGGGTTGGCGTTTAAGCGTTTTCGTTTAAGTGTTGGTGCTTAAGAGTTGGTGTTTTCAGGTTGGTGTTTAAAGGTTTGGCGTGTAAGTTTGGCCTTTAAGGGGTTGGTGTTTAAGGGTTGGCGTTTTAGGGTCGGTGTTTTAGGGTTTAGTGTTTAAGGGTTGGTCTTTAATAGTTGGCGTTTAAGCGTTGACGTTTAAGGGTTGGGGTTTACGGGTTGGCGTTTAAGGGTTGGCGTTTTAAAGGGTTGGCGTTTAAGGGTTGGCGTTTTAGGGTTGATGTTTAAAGGTTGGTGTTTAAGGGGTGGCGTTTAAGGGTTGGCATTAAGGGTTGGTGTTTAAAGGTTGGCGTTAAAGGGTTGGCCTTTAAGGGTTGGTGTTTAAGCGTGTTTATGTTTTGGCATTTAAGAGTTGGCGTTTAATGGTTGGTGTTTAATGGATGGCGTTTAAGGGTTGGTGTTTAAGGGTTTGGCGTTTAAGGTTTGTCTTTAACGGTTGGTGTTTAAAGGTTGGTGTTTTAAGGTTTGTTTTTAAGGGTTGGCGATTTAGGGTTGGTGTTTAAGGGTTGGCATTTAAGGGTTGGTGTTTAAGGGTTGGTCTTTAAAGTGTTAGCGTTTAAGGCTTGCCGGATGATGGTTGACGTTAAAGGGTTGGCGTTTAATGGTTGGTGTTTAAGGATTGGTGTTTAAGGGTTTGCGTTTAAGGGTTGGTGCTTAAGAGTTGGTGTTTACAGGTTGGTGTTTAAAGGTTTGGCGTGTAAGTTTGGCCTTTAAGTGTTGGTGTTTAACGGTTGGCGTTTAAGGGTTGGCGTTTTAGGGTCGGTGTTTAAAGGTTGGTGTTTAAGGGTTTGCGTTTAAGTATTGGTGTTTAAGGGTTGGCGTTTAAGGGTTGGCATTTGAAGAGTTAGCGTTTAAGGGTTGGCATTTGAAGAGTTAGCGTTTAAGGGTTGGCGTTTAAGGGTTGGCGTTAAAGGGTTGGTGCTTAAGCGGTGGTGTTTACAGGTTGGTGTTTAAAGGGTTGGTGCTTAAGAGTTGGTGTTTACAGGTTGGCGTTTAATAGTTTGGCGGGTAAGGTTTGGCCTTTAAGGGTTGGTGTTTAAAGGTTGGTGTTTAAGAGATGGCGTTTAAGGTTTGGTGTTTAAGGGTTGGCGTTTACGGGTTGGCGTTTAAGGGTTAGCTTTAATGGTAGGTGTTTAAAGGTTGGTGTTTTAAGGTTGGTTGTTAAGGGTTGGCGATTTAGGGTTGGTGTTCAATGGTTGGCATTTAAGGGTTGGTGTTTAACCGTCGGTTTGTAAGGGTTGGCTTTCAAGGGTTCGTGTTTAAGGGTTGGTCTTTAAAGAGTTAGCGTTTAAGGTTTTCCGGATGAGGTTTGGTGTTGAAGGATTGGCGTTTAATGGTTGGTGTTTAAGGGTTGGTGTTTAAGGGTTGGTGTTTAAAGGTTGACGTTTTAGGGTTTGAATTTTAGCGTGTTTAGGTTTTGGCGTTTAAGGGTTGTCCTTTAAGGGTTGGTGCTTAAGAGGTGGTGTTTACAGGTTGGTATTTAAGGGTTGGCGTTAAAGGGTTGGCGTTTAAGGGTTGGCGTTTAAGCGTTTTCGTTTAAGTGTTGGTGCTTAAGAGTTGGTGTTTTCAGGTTGGTGTTTAAAGGTTTGGCGTTTAAGCGTTTTCGTTTAAGTGTTGGTGCTTAAGAGTTGGTGTTTTCAGGTTGGTGTTTAAAGGTTTGGCGTGTAAGTTTGGCCTTTAAGGGGTTGGTGTTTAAGGGTTTGCGTTTTAGGGTCGGTGTTTAAAGGTTGGTGTTTAAGGGTTTGCGTTTAAGTATTGGTGTTTAAGGGTTGGCGTTTAAGGGTTGGCATTTGAAGAGTTAGCGATTAAGGGTTGGTGTTTAAGGGTTGGAGTTTAAGGGTTGGCATTTAAGGGTTGGCGTTTAAGGGTTGGCGCTTAAGGGTTGGCGTTAAAGGGTTTGTTTATGGGTTGGCGTTTTAGGGTTGGTGTTTTAGGGTTTAGTGTTTAAGGGTTGGTCTTTAATAGTTGGCGTTTAAGCGTTGACGTTTAAGGGTTGGGGTTTACGGGTTGGCGTTTAAGGGTTGGCGTTTTAAAGGGTTGGCGTTTAAGGGTTGGCGTTTTAGGGTTGATGTTTAAAGGTTGGTGTTTAAGGGGTGGCGTTTAAGGGTTGGCATTAAGGGTTGGTGTTTAAAGGTTGGCGTTAAAGGGTTGGCCTTTAAGGGTTGGTGTTTAAGCATGTTTATGTTTTGGCATTTAAGAGTTGGCGTTTAATGGTTGGTGTTTAATGGATGGCGTTTAAGGGTTGGTGTTTAAGGGTTTGGCGTTTAAGGTTTGTCTTTAACGGTTGGTGTTTAAAGGTTGGTGTTTTAAGGTTTGTTTTTAAGGGTTGGCGATTTAGGGTTGGTGTTTAAGGGTTGGCATTTAAGGGTTGGTGTTTAAGGGTTGGTCTTTAAAGTGTTAGCGTTTAAGGCTTGCCGGATGATGGTTGACGTTAAAGGGTTGGCGTTTAATGGTTGGTGTTTAAGGATTGGTGTTTAAGGGTTTGCGTTTAAGGGTTGGTGCTTAAGAGTTGGTGTTTACAGGTTGGTGTTTAAAGGTTTGGCGTGTAAGTTTGGCCTTTAAGTGTTGGTGTTTAACGGTTGGCGTTTAAGGGTTGGCGTTTTAGGGTCGGTGTTTAAAGGTTGGTGTTTAAGGGTTTGCGTTTAAGTATTGGTGTTTAAGGGTTGGCGTTTAAGGGTTGGCATTTGAAGAGTTAGCGTTTAAGGGTTGGCATTTGAAGAGTTAGCGTTTAAGGGTTGGCGTTAAAGGGTTGGTGCTTAAGCGGTGGTGTTTACAGGTTGGTGTTTAAAGGGTTGGTGCTTAAGAGTTGGTGTTTACAGGTTGGCGTTTAATAGTTTGGCGGGTAAGGTTTGGCCTTTAAGGGTTGGTGTTTAAAGGTTGGTGTTTAAGAGATGGCGTTTAAGGTTAGGTGTTTAAGGGTTGGCGTTTACGGGTTGGCGTTTAAGGGTTAGCTTTAACGGTAGGTGTTTAAAGGTTGGTGTTTTAAGGTTGGTTTTTAAGGGTTGGCGATTTAGGGTTGGTGTTCAATGGTTGGCATTTAAGGGTTGGTGTTTAACCGTCGGTTTGTAAGGGTTGGCTTTCAAGGGTTCGTGTTTAAGGGTTGGTCTTTAAAGAGTTAGCGTTTAAGGTTTTCTGGATGAGGTTTGGTGTTGAAGGATTGGCGTTTAATGGTTGGTGTTTAAGGGTTGGTGTTTAAGGGTTGGTGTTTAAAGGTTGACGTTTTAGGGTTTGAATTTTAGCGTGTTTAGGTTTTGGCGTTTAAGGGTTGTCCTTTAAGGGTTGGTGCTTAAGAGGTGGTGTTTACAGGTTGGTATTTAAGGGTTGGCGTTAAAGGGTTGGCGTTTAAGGGTTGGCGTTTAAGCGTTTTCGTTTAAGTGTTGGTGCTTAAGAGTTGGTGTTTTCAGGTTGGTGTTTAAAGGTTTGGCGTTTAAGCGTTTTCGTTTAAGTGTTGGTGCTTAAGAGTTGGTGTTTTCAGGTTGGTGTTTAAAGGTTTGGCGTGTAAGTTTGGCCTTTAAGGGGTTGGTGTTTAAGGGTTGGCGTTTTAGGGTCGGTGTTTAAAGGTTGGTGTTTAAGGGTTTGCGTTTAAGTATTGGTGTTTAAGGGTTGGCGTTTAAGGGTTGGCATTTGAAGAGTTAGCGATTAAGGGTTGGTGTTTAAGGGTTGGAGTTTAAGGGTTGGCATTTAAGGGTTGGCGTTTAAGGGTTGGCGCTTAAGGGTTGGCGTTAAAGGGTTTGTTTATGGGTTGGCGTTTTAGGGTTGGTGTTTTAGGGTTTAGTGTTTAAGGGTTGGTCTTTAATAGTTGGCGTTTAAGCGTTGACGTTTAAGGGTTGGGGTTTACGGGTTGGCGTTTAAGGGTTGGCGTTTTAAAGGGTTGGCGTTTAAGGGTTGGCGTTTTAGGGTTGATGTTTAAAGGTTGGTGTTTAAGGGGTGGCGTTTAAGGGTTGGCATTAAGGGTTGGTGTTTAAAGGTTGGCGTTAAAGGGTTGGCCTTTAAGGGTTGGTGTTTAAGCATGTTTATGTTTTGGCATTTAAGAGTTGGCGTTTAATGGTTGGTGTTTAATGGATGGCGTTTAAGGGTTGGTGTTTAAGGGTTTGGCGTTTAAGGTTTGTCTTTAACGGTTGGTGTTTAAAGGTTGGTGTTTTAAGGTTTGTTTTTAAGGGTTGGCGATTTAGGGTTGGTGTTTAAGGGTTGGCATTTAAGGGTTGGTGTTTAAGGGTTGGTCTTTAAAGTGTTAGCGTTTAAGGCTTGCCGGATGATGGTTGACGTTAAAGGGTTGGCGTTTAATGGTTGGTGTTTAAGGATTGGTGTTTAAGGGTTTGCGTTTAAGGGTTGGTGCTTAAGAGTTGGTGTTTACAGGTTGGTGTTTAAAGGTTTGGCGTGTAAGTTTGGCCTTTAAGTGTTGGTGTTTAACGGTTGGCGTTTAAGGGTTGGCGTTTTAGGGTCGGTGTTTAAAGGTTGGTGTTTAAGGGTTTGCGTTTAAGTATTGGTGTTTAAGGGTTGGCGTTTAAGGGTTGGCATTTGAAGAGTTAGCGTTTAAGGGTTGGCATTTGAAGAGTTAGCGTTTAAGGGTTGGCGTTAAAGGGTTGGTGCTTAAGCGGTGGTGTTTACAGGTTGGTGTTTAAAGGGTTGGTGCTTAAGAGTTGGTGTTTACAGGTTGGCGTTTAATAGTTTGGCGGGTAAGGTTTGGCCTTTAAGGGTTGGTGTTTAAAGGTTGGTGTTTAAGAGATGGCGTTTAAGGTTAGGTGTTTAAGGGTTGGCGTTTACGGGTTGGCGTTTAAGGGTTAGCTTTAACGGTAGGTGTTTAAAGGTTGGTGTTTTAAGGTTGGTTTTTAAGGGTTGGCGATTTAGGGTTGGTGTTCAATGGTTGGCATTTAAGGGTTGGTGTTTAACCGTCGGTTTGTAAGGGTTGGCTTTCAAGGGTTCGTGTTTAAGGGTTGGTCTTTAAAGAGTTAGCGTTTAAGGTTTTCCGGATGAGGTTTGGTGTTGAAGGATTGGCGTTTAATGGTTGGTGTTTAAGGGTTGGTGTTTAAGGGTTGGTGTTTAAAGGTTGACGTTTTAGGGTTTGAATTTTAGCGTGTTTAGGTTTTGGCGTTTAAGGGTTGTCCTTTAAGGGTTGGTGCTTAAGAGGTGGTGTTTACAGGTTGGTATTTAAGGGTTGGCGTTAAAGGGTTGGCGTTTAAGGGTTGGCGTTTAAGCGTTTTCGTTTAAGTGTTGGTGCTTAAGAGTTGGTGTTTTCAGGTTGGTGTTTAAAGGTTTGGCGTGTAAGTTTGGCCTTTAAGAGGTTGGTGTTTAAGGGTTGGCGTTTTAGGGTCGGTGTTTAAAGGTTGCTGTTTAAGGGTTTGCGTTTAAGTATTGGTGTTTAAGGGTTGGCGTTTAAGGGTTGGCATTTGAAGAGTTAGCGATTAAGGGTTGGTGTTTAAGGGTTGGAGTTTAAGGGTTGGCATTTAAGGGTTGGCGTTTAAGGGTTGGCGCTTAAGGGTTGGCGTTAAAGGGTTTGTTTATGGGTTGGCGTTTTAGGGTTGGTGTTTTAGGGTTTAGTGTTTAAGGGTTGGTCTTTAATAGTTGGCGTTTAAGCGTTGACGTTTAAGGGTTGGGGTTTAAGGGTTGGCGTTTAAGGGTTGGCGTTTTAAAGGGTTGGCGTTTAAGGGTTGGCGTTTTAGGGATGATGTTTAAAGGTTGGTGTTTAAGGGGTGGCGTTTAAGGGTTGGCATTAAGGGTTGGTGTTTAAAGGTTGGCGTTAAAGGGTTGGCCTTTAAGGGTTGGTGTTTAAGCGTGTTTATGTTTTGGCATTTAAGAGTTGGCGTTTAATGGTTGGTGTTTAATGGATGGCGTTTAAGGGTTGGTGTTTAAGGGTTTGGCGTTTAAGGTTTGTCTTTAACGGTTGGTGTTTAAAGGTTGGTGTTTTAAGGTTTGTTTTTAAGGGTTGGCGATTTAGGGTTGGTGTTTAAGGGTTGGTCTTTAAAGTGTTAGCGTTTAAGGTTTTCCGGATGATGGTTGACGTTTAAGGGTTGGCGTTTAATGGTTGGTGTTTAAGGGTTGGTGTTTAAGCGTTTTCGTTTAAGTGTTGGTGCTTAAGAGTTGGTGTTTACAGGTTGGTGTTTAAAGGTTTGGCGTGTAAGTTTGGCCTTTAAGGGTTGACGTTCAAGGTTGGTGTTTAAGGGTTCGCGTTTTAGGGTTGGCGTTTTAGGGTTGGTGTTTAAAGGTTGGTGTTTAAGGGTTTGCGTTTAAGGATTGGTGTTTAAGGGTTTGCGTTTAAGGGTTGGCATTTAAAGAGTTAGCGATTAAGGGTTGGTGTTTAAGGGTTGGCGTTTAAGGGTTGGCATTTAAGGGTTGGCGTTTAAGGGTTGGCGTTTAAGGGTTGGCGTTTAAGGGTTGGCGTTTAAGGATTGGTGTTTAAGGGTTTGCGTTTAAGGGTTGGCATTTAAAGAGTTAGCGATGAAGGGTTGTTGTTTAAGGTTTGGTGTTTAAGGGTTGGCATTTAAGGGTTGGCGTTTAAGGGTTGGCGTTTAAGGGTTGGCGTTTAGGGGTGGGCGTTTAAGGGTTGGCGTTTAAGGGTTGGCATTTAAGGGTTGGCGTTTAAGGGTTGGCATTTAAGGGTTGGTGTTTAAGAGTTGTTGTTTAAGGTTTGGCGTTTAAGAGTTGGTGTTTAAAGGTTGGCGTTTAAGGGTTGGCATTTAAGGGTTGGCGTTTAAGGGTTGGCGTTTAAGTGTTGGTGTTTAGGGGTGGGCGTTTAAAGGGTTGGCGATTAAGGGTTGGTGTTTAAGGGTTGGCGTTTTAAGGGTTGGCGTTTACGGGTTGGCGTTTAAGGGTTGGCGTTTAAGGGTTGGCGTTTAAGGGTTGGTGTTTAGGGGTGGGCGTTTATGGGTTGGCATTCAAACGGTTGGTGTTTAAGGCTTGGTGTTTAAGGGTTGGCGTTAAAGGGTTTGCGTTTACGGGTTGGTGTTTAAGGGTTGGTGTTTAAGGGTTGGCGTTTAAGGGTTGGTGCTTAAGGGTTGGCATTTAAACGTTGGCATTTAAGGGTTGGCGTTTAAGCGTTGGCGTTTAAGGGTTGGTGTTTAGGGGTGGGCGTTTATGGGTTGGCGTTCAAACGGTTGGTGTTTAAGGCTTGGTGTTAAGGGTTGGCGTTTAAGGGTTGGTGTTTAAGGGTTGGCCTTTAAACGTTGGCGTTTAAGGGTGGGCGTTTAAGGGTTGGCGTTTAAGGGTTGGCGTTTAAGGGTTGGCGTTTAAGGGTTGGCGTTTAAGGGTTGGCGTTAAAGGGTTTGTTTATGGGTTGGCGTTATAGGGTTGGTGTTTTAGGGTTTAGTGTTTAAGGGTTGGTCTTTAATAGTTGGCGTTTAAGCGTTGACGTTTAAGGGTAGGGGTTTAAGGGTTGGCGTTTAAGGGTTGGCGTTTTAAAGGGTTGGCGTTTAAGGGTTTGTGTTTAGGGGTTTGGCGTTTAAGATTTGTCTTTAACGGTTGGTGTTTAAAGGTTGGTGTTTTAAGGTTTGTTTTTAAGGGTTGGCGATTTAGGGTTGGTGTTTAAGGGTTGGCATTTAAGGGTTGGTGTTTAAGGGTTGGTCTTTAAAGTGTTAGCGTTTAAGGTTTGCCGGATGATGGTTGAGGTTTAAGGGTTGGCGTTTAATGGTTGGTGTTTAAGGGTTGGTGTTTAAGCGTTTTCGTTTAAGTGTTGGTGCCTAAGAGTTGGTGTTTACAGGTTGGTGTTTAAAGGTTTGGCGTGTAAGTTTGGCCTTTAAGGGTTGACGTTTAAGGTTGGTGTTTAAGGGTTGGCGTTTAAGGGTTGGCGTTTTAGGGTTGGTGTTTAAAGGTTGGTGTTAAAGGGTTTAGCGTTTAAGGATTGGTGTTTAAGGGTTTGCGTTTAAGGGTTGGCATTTAAAGAGTTAGCGATTAAGGGTTGGTGTTTAAGGGTTGGCGTTTAAGGGTTGGCATTTAAGGGTTGGCGTTTAAGGGTTGGCGTTTAAGGGTTGGCGTTTAAGGGTTGGCGTTTAAGGGTTGGTGTTTAAGGGTTGGTGTTTACGGGTTGGCGTTTTAGCGTTGATGTTTAAGGGTTGGCGTTTAAGGGTTGGCGTTTAAGGGTTAGCGTTTAAGGGTTGGCGTTTAAGGGTTGGTGTTTAAGGGTTGGCGTTTAAGGGTTGGCGTTTAAGGGTTGGCGTTTAATGGTTGGTGTTTAAGGGTTAGTGTTTAAGGGTTGGCGTTTAAGGGTTGGCGTTTAATGGTTGGTGTTTAAGGGTTGGCGTTTAAGCGTTTTCGTTTAAGTGTTGGTGCTTAAGAGTTGGTGTTTTCAGGTTGGTGTTTAAAGGTTTGGCATGTAAGTTTGGCCTTTAAGGGGTTGGTGTTTAAGGGTTGGCGTTAAAGGGTTGGCGTTTACGGGCTGGCTTTTAAGGCTTGGTGTTTAAGGGTTGGTGTTTAATCGTGTTTAGGCTTTGGCGTTTAAGGGTTGTCGTTTAAGGTTTGGTTCTTAAGAGTTGGTGTTTACAGGTTGGTGTTTAAAGGTTTGGCATGTAAGTTTGGCCTTTAAGTGTTGGTGTTTAAAGCTTGGTGTTTAATAGATGGCGTTTAGGGTTGGTGTTTTAAGGTTGGTTTTTAAGGTTTGGCGATTTAGGGTTGGTGTTTAAGGGTTGGCATTTAAGGGTTGGTGTTTAAGCATTGGCGTTTTAGCGTGTTAGGTTTTGGCGTTCATGGGTTGTCGTTTAAGGGTTGGTGCTTAAGCGGTGGTATTTACAGGTTGGTGTTTAAAGGTTTGGCGTGTAAGTTTGGCCTTTAAGGGGTTGGTGTTTAACGGTTGGCGTTAAAGGGTTGGCGTTTTAGGGTCGGTGTTTAAAGGATGGTGTTTAAGGGTTGGCGTTTAAGGGTTGGCATTTGAAGAGTTAGCGATTAAGGGTTGGTGTTTAAGGGTTGGTGTTTAAGGGTTGGCATTTAAGGGTTGGCGTTTAAGGGTTGGCGTTTAAGGGTTGGGGTTTAAGGGTTGGCGTTTAAGGGTTGGCGTTTTAAAGGGTTGGCGTTTAAGGGTTGGCGTTTTAGGGTTGGTGTTTAAAGGTTGGTGTTTAAGGGTTGGCGTTTAAGGGTTGGCATTAAGGGTTGGTGTTTAAAGGTTGGCATTAAAGGGTTGGCCTTTAAGGGTTGGTGTTTAAGCGTGTTTATGTTTTGGCGTTTAAGGGTTGGCGTTTAATGGTTGGTGTTTAATGGATGGCGTTTAAGGGTTGGTGTTTAAGGGTTTGGCGTTAAAGGTTTGTCTTTAACGGTTGGTGTTTAAAGGTTGGCGTTTTAAAGTTTGTTTTTAAGGGTTGGCGATTTAGGGTTGGTGTTTAAGGGTTGGCATTTAAGGGTTGGTGTTTAAGGGTTGGTCTTTAAAGTGTTAGCGTTTAAGGTTTGCCGGATGATGGTTGACGTTAAAGGGTTGGCGTTTAATGGTTGGTGTTTAAGGATTGTTGTTTAAGGGTTTGCGTTTAAGGGTTGGCATTTAAAGAGTTAGCGATTAAGGGTTGTTGTTTAAGGTTTGGCGTTCAAGGGTTGGCATTTAAGGGTTGGCGTTTAAGGGTTGGTGCTTAAGAGGTGGTGTTTACAGGTTGGTGTTTAAAGGGTTGGTGCTTAAGAGTTGGTGTTTACAGGTTGGTGTTTAATAGTTTGGCGGGTAAAGTTTGGCCTTTAAGGGTTGGTGTTTAAAGGTTGGTGTTTAAGAGATAGCGTTTAAGGTTTGGTGTTTAAGGGTTGGCGTTTACGGGTTGGCGTTTTAGGGTTAGCTTTAACGGTAGGTGTTTAAAGGTTGGTGTTTTAAGATTGGTTTTTAAGGGTTGGCGATTTAGGGTTGGTGTTCAATGGTTGACATTTAAGGGTTGGTGTTTAACCGTCGGTTTGTAAGGGTTGGCTTTCAAGGGTTCGTGTTTAAGGGTTGGTCTTTAAAGAGTTAGCGTTTAAGGTTTTCCAGATGAGGTTTGGTGTTGAAGGATTGGCGTTTAATGGTTGGTGTTTAAGGGTTGGTGTTTAAGGGTTGGTGTTTAAAGGTTGACGTTTTAGGGTTTGAATTTTAGCGTGTTTAGGTTAAGGCGTTTAAGAGTTGTCCTTTAAGTGTTGGTGCTTAAGAGGTGGTGTTTACAGGTTGGTATTTAAGGGTTGGCGTTTAAGGGTTGGTGTTTAAAGGTTGGCGTTTAAGGGTTGGCGTTAAAGGGTTGGCGTTTAACGGTTAGTGTTTAAGGGTTGGCGTTTAAGGGTTGGCGTTTAATGGTTGGTGTTTAAGGGTTAGTGTTTAAGGGTTGGCGTTTAAGGGTTGGCGTTTAATGGTTGGTGTTTAAGGGTTGGCGTTTAAGCGTTTTCGTTTAAGTGTTGGTGCTTAAGAGTTGGTGTTTTCAGGTTGGTGTTTAAAGGTTTGGCATGTAAGTTTGGCCTTTAAGGGGTTGGCGTTTAAGGGTTGGCATTTAAGGGTTGGCGTTTAAGGGTTGGCGTTTAAGGGTTGGCGTTTAAGGGTTGGCGTTTAAGGATTGGTGTTTAAGGGTTTGCGTTTAAGGGTTGGCATTTAAAGAGTTAGCGATGAAGGGTTGTTGTTTAAGGTTTGGTGTTTAAGGGTTGGCATTTAAGGGTTGGCGTTTAAGGGTTGGCGTTTAAGGGTTGGCGTTTAGGGGTGGGCGTTTAAGGGTTGGCGTTTAAGGGTTGGCATTTAAGGGTTGGCGTTTAAGGGTTGGCATTTAAGGGTTGGTGTTTAAGAGTTGTTGTTTAAGGTTTGGCGTTTAAGAGTTGGTGTTTAAAGGTTGGCGTTTAAGGGTTGGCATTTAAGGGTTGGCGTTTAAGGGTTGGCGTTTAAGTGTTGGTGTTTAGGGGTGGGCGTTTAAAGGGTTGGCGATTAAGGGTTGGTGTTTAAGGGTTGGCGTTTTAAGGGTTGGCGTTTACGGGTTGGCGTTTAAGGGTTGGCGTTTAAGGGTTGGCATTTAAGGGTTGGTGTTTAGGGGTGGGCGTTTATGGGTTGGCATTCAAACGGTTGGTGTTTAAGGCTTGGTGTTTAAGGGTTGGCGTTAAAGGGTTTGCGTTTACGGGTTGGTGTTTAAGGGTTGGTGTTTAAGGGTTGGCGTTTAAGGGTTGGTGCTTAAGGGTTGGCATTTAAACGTTGGCATTTAAGGGTTGGCGTTTAAGCGTTGGCGTTTAAGGGTTGGTGTTTAGGGGTGGGCGTTTATGGGTTGGCGTTCAAACGGTTGGTGTTTAAGGCTTGGTGTTAAGGGTTGGCGTTTAAGGGTTGGTGTTTAAGGGTTGGCCTTTAAACGTTGGCGTTTAAGGGTGGGCGTTTAAGGGTTGGCGTTTAAGGGTTGGCGTTTAAGGGTTGGCGTTTAAGGGTTGGCGTTTAAGGGTTGGCGTTAAAGGGTTTGTTTATGGGTTGGCGTTATAGGGTTGGTGTTTTAGGGTTTAGTGTTTAAGGGTTGGTCTTTAATAGTTGGCGTTTAAGCGTTGACGTTTAAGGGTAGGGGTTTAAGGGTTGGCGTTTAAGGGTTGGCGTTTTAAAGGGTTGGCGTTTAAGGGTTTGTGTTTAGGGGTTTGGCGTTTAAGATTTGTCTTTAACGGTTGGTGTTTAAAGGTTGGTGTTTTAAGGTTTGTTTTTAAGGGTTGGCGATTTAGGGTTGGTGTTTAAGGGTTGGCATTTAAGGGTTGGTGTTTAAGGGTTGGTCTTTAAAGTGTTAGCGTTTAAGGTTTGCCGGATGATGGTTGAGGTTTAAGGGTTGGCGTTTAATGGTTGGTGTTTAAGGGTTGGTGTTTAAGCGTTTTCGTTTAAGTGTTGGTGCTTAAGAGTTGGTGTTTACAGGTTGGTGTTTAAAGGTTTGGCGTGTAAGTTTGGCCTTTAAGGGTTGACGTTTAAGGTTGGTGTTTAAGGGTTGGCGTTTAAGGGTTGGCGTTTTAGGGTTGGTGTTTAAAGGTTGGTGTTAAAGGGTTTAGCGTTTAAGGATTGGTGTTTAAGGGTTTGCGTTTAAGGGTTGGCATTTAAAGAGTTAGCGATTAAGGGTTGGTGTTTAAGGGTTGGCGTTTAAGGGTTGGCATTTAAGGGTTGGCGTTTAAGGGTTGGCGTTTAAGGGTTGGCGTTTAAGGGTTGGCGTTTAAGGGTTGGTGTTTAAGGGTTGGTGTTTACGGGTTGGCGTTTTAGCGTTGATGTTTAAGGGTTGGCGTTTAAGGGTTGGCGTTTAAGGGTTAGCGTTTAAGGGTTGGCGTTTAAGGGTTGGTGTTTAAGGGTTGGCGTTTAAGGGTTGGCGTTTAAGGGTTGGCGTTTAATGGTTGGTGTTTAAGGGTTAGTGTTTAAGGGTTGGCGTTTAAGGGTTGGCGTTTAATGGTTGGTGTTTAAGGGTTGGCGTTTAAGCGTTTTCGTTTAAGTGTTGGTGCTTAAGAGTTGGTGTTTTCAGGTTGGTGTTTAAAGGTTTGGCATGTAAGTTTGGCCTTTAAGGGGTTGGTGTTTAAGGGTTGGCGTTAAAGGGTTGGCGTTTACGGGCTGGCTTTTAAGGCTTGGTGTTTAAGGGTTGGTGTTTAATCGTGTTTAGGCTTTGGCGTTTAAGGGTTGTCGTTTAAGGTTTGGTTCTTAAGAGTTGGTGTTTACAGGTTGGTGTTTAAAGGTTTGGCATGTAAGTTTGGCCTTTAAGTGTTGGTGTTTAAAGCTTGGTGTTTAATAGATGGCGTTTAGGGTTGGTGTTTTAAGGTTGGTTTTTAAGGTTTGGCGATTTAGGGTTGGTGTTTAAGGGTTGGCATTTAAGGGTTGGTGTTTAAGCATTGGCGTTTTAGCGTGTTAGGTTTTGGCGTTCATGGGTTGTCGTTTAAGGGTTGGTGCTTAAGCGGTGGTATTTACAGGTTGGTGTTTAAAGGTTTGGCGTGTAAGTTTGGCCTTTAAGGGGTTGGTGTTTAACGGTTGGCGTTAAAGGGTTGGCGTTTTAGGGTCGGTGTTTAAAGGATGGTGTTTAAGGGTTGGCGTTTAAGGGTTGGCATTTGAAGAGTTAGCGATTAAGGGTTGGTGTTTAAGGGTTGGTGTTTAAGGGTTGGCATTTAAGGGTTGGCGTTTAAGGGTTGGCGTTTAAGGGTTGGGGTTTAAGGGTTGGCGTTTAAGGGTTGGCGTTTTAAAGGGTTGGCGTTTAAGGGTTGGCTTTTTAGGGTTGGTGTTTAAAGGTTGGTGTTTAAGGGTTGGCGTTTAAGGGTTGGCATTAAGGGTTGGTGTTTAAAGGTTGGCATTAAAGGGTTGGCCTTTAAGGGTTGGTGTTTAAGCGTGTTTATGTTTTGGCGTTTAAGGGTTGGCGTTTAATGGTTGGTGTTTAATGGATGGCGTTTAAGGGTTGGTGTTTAAGGGTTTGGCGTTAAAGGTTTGTCTTTAACGGTTGGTGTTTAAAGGTTGGCGTTTTAAAGTTTGTTTTTAAGGGTTGGCGATTTAGGGTTGGTGTTTAAGGGTTGGCATTTAAGGGTTGGTGTTTAAGGGTTGGTCTTTAAAGTGTTAGCGTTTAAGGTTTGCCGGATGATGGTTGACGTTAAAGGGTTGGCGTTTAATGGTTGGTGTTTAAGGATTGTTGTTTAAGGGTTTGCGTTTAAGGGTTGGCATTTAAAGAGTTAGCGATTAAGGGTTGTTGTTTAAGGTTTGGCGTTCAAGGGTTGGCATTTAAGGGTTGGCGTTTAAGGGTTGGTGCTTAAGAGGTGGTGTTTACAGGTTGGTGTTTAAAGGGTTGGTGCTTAAGAGTTGGTGTTTACAGGTTGGTGTTTAATAGTTTGGCGGGTAAAGTTTGGCCTTTAAGGGTTGGTGTTTAAAGGTTGGTGTTTAAGAGATAGCGTTTAAGGTTTGGTGTTTAAGGGTTGGCGTTTACGGGTTGGCGTTTTAGGGTTAGCTTTAACGGTAGGTGTTTAAAGGTTGGTGTTTTAAGATTGGTTTTTAAGGGTTGGCGATTTAGGGTTGGTGTTCAATGGTTGACATTTAAGGGTTGGTGTTTAACCGTCGGTTTGTAAGGGTTGGCTTTCAAGGGTTCGTGTTTAAGGGTTGGTCTTTAAAGAGTTAGCGTTTAAGGTTTTCCAGATGAGGTTTGGTGTTGAAGGATTGGCGTTTAATGGTTGGTGTTTAAGGGTTGGTGTTTAAGGGTTGGTGTTTAAAGGTTGACGTTTTAGGGTTTGAATTTTAGCGTGTTTAGGTTAAGGCGTTTAAGAGTTGTCCTTTAAGTGTTGGTGCTTAAGAGGTGGTGTTTACAGGTTGGTATTTAAGGGTTGGCGTTTAAGGGTTGGTGTTTAAAGGTTGGCGTTTAAGGGTTGGCGTTAAAGGGTTGGCGTTTAACGGTTAGTGTTTAAGGGTTGGCGTTTAAGGGTTGGCGTTTAATGGTTGGTGTTTAAGGGTTAGTGTTTAAGGGTTGGCGTTTAAGGGTTGGCGTTTAATGGTTGGTGTTTAAGGGTTGGCGTTTAAGCGTTTTCGTTTAAGTGTTGGTGCTTAAGAGTTGGTGTTTTCAGGTTGGTGTTTAAAGGTTTGGCATGTAAGTTTGGCCTTTAAGGGGTTGGTGTTTAAGGGTTGGCGTTAAAGGGTTGGCGTTAACGGGTTGACTTTTAAGGCTTGGTGTTTAAGGGTTGGTGTTTAATCGTGTTTAGGCTTTGGCGTTTAAGGGTTGTCGTTTAAGGTTTGCTTCTTAAGAGTTGGTGTTTACAGGTTGGTGTTTAAAGGTTTGGCGTGTAAGTTTGTCCTTTAAGTGTTGGTGTTTAACGGTTGGCGTTTAAGGGTTGGCGTTTTAGGGTCGGTGTTTAAAGGTTGGTGTTTAAGGGTTTGCGTTTAAGTATTGGTGTTTAAGGGTTGGCGTTTAAGGGTTGGCATTTGAAGAGTTAGCGATTAAGGGTTGGTGTTTAAGGGTTGGCGTTTAAGGTTTGGCATATAAGGGTTGGCGTTTAAGGGTTGGCGTTTAAGGGTTGGCGTTTAAGGGTTGGCGTTAAAGGGTTTGTTTATGGGTTGGCGTTTTAGGGTTGGTGTTTTAGGGTTTAGTGTTTAAGGGTTGGTCTTTAATAGCTGGCGTATAAGCGTTGACGTTTAAGGGTAGGGGTTTAAGGGTTGGCGTTTAAGGGTTGGCGTTTTAAAGGGTTGGCGTTTAAGGGTTGGCGTTTTAGGATTGGTGTTAAAAGGTTGGTGTTTAAGGGTTGGCGTTTAAGGGTTGGCATTAAGGGTTGGTGTTTAAAGGTTGGCATTAAAGGGTTGGCCTTTAAGGGTTGGTGTTTAAGCGTGTTTATGTTTTGGCGTTTAAGGGTTGGCGTTTAATGGTTGGTGTTTAATGGATGGCGTTTAAGGGTTGGTGTTTAAGGGTTTGGCGTTTAAGGTTTGTCTTTAACGGTTGGTGTTTAAAGGTTGGTGTTTTAAGGTTTGTTTTTAAGGGTTGGCGATTTAGGGTTGGTGTTTAAGGGTTGGCATTTAAGGGTTGGTGTTTAAGGGTTGGTCTTTAAAGTGTTAGCGTTTAAGGTTTGCCGGATGATGGTTGACGTTTAAGGGTTGGCGTTTAAGGGTTGGCATATAAGGGTTGGCGTTTAAGGGTTGGCGTTTAAGGGTTGGCGTTTAAGGGTTGGCGTTAAAGGGTTTGTTTATGGGTTGGCGTTTTAGGGTTGGTGTTTTAGGGTTTAGTGTTTAAGGGTTGGTCTTTAATAGTTGGCGTTTAAGCGTTGACGTTTATCGGTTGGGGTTTAAGGGTTGGCGTTTTAAAGGGTTGGCGTTTAAGTGTTGGCGTTTTAGGGTTGGTGTTTGAAGGTTGGCGTTTAAGGGTTGGCGTTTTAAAGGGTTGGCGTTTAAGGGTTGGCATTAAGGGTTGGTGTTTAAAGGTTGGCATTAAAGGGTTGGCCTTTAAGGGTTGGTGTTTAAGCGTGTTTATGTTTTGGCGTTTAAGGGTTGGCGTTTAATGGTTGGTGTTTAATGGATGGCGTTAAAGGGTTGGCATTTACGGGTTGGCTTTTAAGGCTTGGTGTTTAAGGGTTGGTGTTTAATCGTGTTTAGGCTTTGGCGTTTAAGGGTTGTCGTTTAAGGTTTGGTTCTTAAGAGTTGGTGTTTACAGGTTGGTGTTTAAAGGTTTGGCATGTAAGTTTGGCCTTTAAGTGTTGGTGTTTAAAGCTTGGTGTTTAATAGATGGCGTTTAGGGTTGGTGTTTTAAGGTTGATTTTTAAGGTTTGGCGATTTAGGGTTGGTGTTTAAGGGTTGGCATTTAAGGGTTGGTGTTTAAGCGTTGGCGTTTTAGCGTGTTTAGGTTTTGGCGTTCATGGGTTGTCGTTTAAGGGTTGGTGCTTAAACGGTGGTGTTTACAGGTTGGTGTTTAAAGGGTTGGTGCTTAAGAGTTGGTGTTTACAGGTTGGCGTTTAATAGTTTGGCGGGTAAGGTTTGGCCTTTAAGGGTTGGTGTTTAAAGGTTGGTGTTTAAGAGATGGCGTTTAAGGTTTGGTGTTTAAGGGTTGGCGTTTACGGGTTGGCGTTTAAGGGTTAGCTTTAACGGTAGGTGTTTGAAGGTTGGTGTTTTAAGGTTGGTTTTTAAGGGTTGGCGATTTAGGGTTGGTGTTCAATGGTTGGCATTTAAGGGTTGGTGTTTAACCGTCGGTTTGTAAGGGTTGGCTTTCAAGGGTTCGTGTTTAAGGGTTGGTCTTTAAAGAGTTAGCGTTTAAGGTTTTCCGGATGAGGTTTGGTGTTGAAGGATTGGCGTTTAATGGTTGGTGTTTAAGGGTTGGTGTTTAAGGGTTGGTGTTTAAAGGTTGATGTTTTAGGGTTTGAATTTTAGCGTGTTTAGGTTTTGGCGTTTAAGGGTTGTCCTTTAAGGGTTGGTGCTTAAGAGGTGGTGTTTACAGGTTGGTATTTAAGGGTTGGCGTTAAAGGGTTGGCGTTTAACGGTTAGTGTTTAAGGGTTGGCGTTTAAGGGTTGGCGTTTAAGGGTTGGCGTTTAAAGGTTGACGTTTAAGGGTTGGCGTTTAATGGTTGGTGTTTAAGGGTTGGCGTTTAAGCGTTTTCGTTTAAGTGTTGGTGCTTAAGAGTTGGTGTTTTCAGGTTGGTGTTTAAAGGTTTGGCGTGTAAGTTTGGCCTTTAAGGGGTTGGTGTTTAAGGGTTGGCGTTTAAGGGTTGGCGTTTTAGGGTCGGTGTTTAAAGGTTGGTGTTTAAGGGTTTGCGTTTAAGTATTGGTGTTTAAGGGTTGGCGTTTAAGGCTTGGCATTTGAAGAGTTAGCGATTAAGGGTTGGTGTTTAAGGGTTGGCATTTAAGGGTTGGCGTTTAAGGGTTGGCGCTTAAGGGTTGGCGTTAAAGGGTTTGTTTATGGGTTGGCGTTATAGGGTTGGTGTTTTAGGGTTTAGTGTTTAAGGGTTGGTCTTTAATAGTTGGCGTTTAAGCGTTGACGTTTAAGGGTTGGGGTTTAAGGGTTGGCGTTTAAGGGTTGGCGTTTTAAAGGGTTGGCGTTTAAGGGTTGGCGTTTTAGGGTTGATGTTTAAAGGTTGGTGTTTAAGGGTTGGCGTTTAAGGGTTGGCATTAAGGGTTGGTGTTTAAAGGTTGGCGTTAAAGGGTTGGCCTTTAAGGGTTGGTGTTTAAGCGTGTTTATGTTTTGGCGTTTAAGAGTTGGCGTTTAATGGTTGGTGTTTAATGGATGGCGTTTAAGGGTTAGTGTTTAAGGGTTTGGCGTTTAAGGTTTGTCTTTAACGGTTGGTGTTTAAAGGTTGGTGTTTTAAGGTTTGTTTTTAAGGGTTGGCGATTTAGGGTTGGTGTTTAAGGGTTGGCATTTAAGGGTTGGTGTTTAAGGGTTGGTCTTTAAAGTGTTAGCGTTTAAGGTTTTCCGGATGATGGTTGACGTTTAAGGGTTGGCGTTTAATGGTTGGTGTTTAAGGGTTGGTGTTTAAGCGTTTTCGTTTAAGTGTTGGTGCTTAAGAGTTGGTGTTTACAGGTTGGTGTTTAAAGGTTTGGCGTGTAAGTTTGGCCTTTAAGGGTTGACGTTCAAGGTTGGTTTTTAAGGGTTCGCGTTTTAGGGTTGGCGTTTTAGGGTTGGTGTTTAAAGGTTGGTGTTTAAGGGTTTGCGTTTAAGGATTGGTGTTTAAGGGTTTGCGTTTAAGGGTTGGCATTTAAAGAGTTAGCGATGAAGGGTTGTTGTTTAAGGTTTGGTGTTTAAGGGTTGGCATTTAAGGGTTGGCGTTTAAGGGTTGGCATTTAAGGGTTGGCGTTTAAGGGTTGGCGTTTAAGGGTTGGCGTTTAAGGGTTGGCGTTTAAGGGTTGGCGTTTAAGGATTGGTGTTTAAGGGTTTGCGTTTAAGGGTTGGCATTTAAAGAGTTAGCGATGAAGGGTTGTTGTTTAAGGTTTGGTGTTTAAGGGTTGGCATTTAAGGGTTGGCGTTTAAGGGTTGGCGTTTAAGGGTTGGCGTTTAGGGGTGGGCGTTTAAGGGTTGGCGTTTAAGGGTTGGCATTTAAGGGTTGGCGTTTAAGGGTTGGCATTTAAGGGTTGGTGTTTAAGAGTTGTTGTTTAAGGTTTGGCGTTTAAGAGTTGGTGTTTAAAGGTTGGCGTTTAAGGGTTGGCATTTAAGGGTTGGCGTTTAAGGGTTGGCGTTTAAGTGTTGGTGTTTAGGGGTGGGCGTTTAAAGGGTTGGCGATTAAGGGTTGGTGTTTAAGGGTTGGCGTTTTAAGGGTTGGCGTTTACGGGTTGGCGTTTAAGGGTTGGCGTTTAAGGGTTGGCGTTTAAGGGTTGGTGTTTAGGGGTGGGCGTTTATGGGTTGGCATTCAAACGGTTGGTGTTTAAGGCTTGGTGTTTAAGGGTTGGCGTTAAAGGGTTTGCGTTTACGGGTTGGTGTTTAAGGGTTGGTGTTTAAGGGTTGGCGTTTAAGGGTTGGTGCTTAAGGGTTGGCATTTAAACGTTGGCATTTAAGGGTTGGCGTTTAAGCGTTGGCGTTTAAGGGTTGGTGTTTAGGGGTGGGCGTTTATGGGTTGGCGTTCAAACGGTTGGTGTTTAAGGCTTGGTGTTAAGGGTTGGCGTTTAAGGGTTGGTGTTTAAGGGTTGGCCTTTAAACGTTGGCGTTTAAGGGTGGGCGTTTAAGGGTTGGCGTTTAAGGGTTGGCGTTTAAGGGTTGGCGTTTAAGGGTTGGCGTTTAAGGGTTGGCGTTAAAGGGTTTGTTTATGGGTTGGCGTTATAGGGTTGGTGTTTTAGGGTTTAGTGTTTAAGGGTTGGTCTTTAATAGTTGGCGTTTAAGCGTTGACGTTTAAGGGTAGGGGTTTAAGGGTTGGCGTTTAAGGGTTGGCGTTTTAAAGGGTTGGCGTTTAAGGGTTTGTGTTTAGGGGTTTGGCGTTTAAGATTTGTCTTTAACGGTTGGTGTTTAAAGGTTGGTGTTTTAAGGTTTGTTTTTAAGGGTTGGCGATTTAGGGTTGGTGTTTAAGGGTTGGCATTTAAGGGTTGGTGTTTAAGGGTTGGTCTTTAAAGTGTTAGCGTTTAAGGTTTGCCGGATGATGGTTGAGGTTTAAGGGTTGGCGTTTAATGGTTGGTGTTTAAGGGTTGGTGTTTAAGCGTTTTCGTTTAAGTGTTGGTGCTTAAGAGTTGGTGTTTACAGGTTGGTGTTTAAAGGTTTGGCGTGTAAGTTTGGCCTTTAAGGGTTGACGTTTAAGGTTGGTGTTTAAGGGTTGGCGTTTAAGGGTTGGCGTTTTAGGGTTGGTGTTTAAAGGTTGGTGTTAAAGGGTTTAGCGTTTAAGGATTGGTGTTTAAGGGTTTACGTTTAAGGGTTGGCATTTAAAGAGTTAGCGATTAAGGGTTGGTGTTTAAGGGTTGGCGTTTAAGGGTTGGCATTTAAGGGTTGGCGTTTAAGGGTTGGCGTTTAAGGGTTGGCGTTTAAGGGTTGGCGTTTAAGGGTTGGTGTTTAAGGGTTGGTGTTTACGGGTTGGCGTTTTAGCGTTGATGTTTAAGGGTTGGCGTTTAAGGGTTGGCGTTTAAGGGTTAGCGTTTAAGGGTTGGCGTTTAAGGGTTGGTGTTTAAGGGTTGGCGTTTAAGGGTTGGCGTTTAAGGGTTGGCGTTTAATGGTTGGTGTTTAAGGGTTAGTGTTTAAGGGTTGGCGTTTAAGGGTTGGCGTTTAATGGTTGGTGTTTAAGGGTTGGCGTTTAAGCGTTTTCGTTTAAGTGTTGGTGCTTAAGAGTTGGTGTTTTCAGGTTGGTGTTTAAAGGTTTGGCATGTAAGTTTGGCCTTTAAGGGGTTGGTGTTTAAGGGTTGGCGTTAAAGGGTTGGCGTTTACGGGCTGGCTTTTAAGGCTTGGTGTTTAAGGGTTGGTGTTTAATCGTGTTTAGGCTTTGGCGTTTAAGGGTTGTCGTTTAAGGTTTGGTTCTTAAGAGTTGGTGTTTACAGGTTGGTGTTTAAAGGTTTGGCATGTAAGTTTGGCCTTTAAGTGTTGGTGTTTAAAGCTTGGTGTTTAATAGATGGCGTTTAGGGTTGGTGATTTAAGGTTGGTTTTTAAGGTTTGGCGATTTAGGGTTGGTGTTTAAGGGTTGGCATTTAAGGGTTGGTGTTTAAGCATTGGCGTTTTAGCGTGTTAGGTTTTGGCGTTCATGGGTTGTCGTTTAAGGGTTGGTGCTTAAGCGGTGGTATTTACAGGTTGGTGTTTAAAGGTTTGGCGTGTAAGTTTGGCCTTTAAGGGGTTGGTGTTTAACGGTTGGCGTTAAAGGGTTGGCGTTTTAGGGTCGGTGTTTAAAGGATGGTGTTTAAGGGTTGGCGTTTAAGGGTTGGCATTTGAAGAGTTAGCGATTAAGGGTTGGTGTTTAAGGGTTGGTGTTTAAGGGTTGGCATTTAAGGGTTGGCGTTTAAGGGTTGGCGTTTAAGGGTTGGGGTTTAAGGGTTGGCGTTTAAGGGTTGGCGTTTTAAAGGGTTGGCGTTTAAGGGTTGGCGTTTTAGGGTTGGTGTTTAAAGGTTGGTGTTTAAGGGTTGGCGTTTAAGGGTTGGCATTAAGGGTTGGTGTTTAAAGGTTGGCATTAAAGGGTTGGCCTTTAAGGGTTGGTGTTTAAGCGTGTTTATGTTTTGGCGTTTAAGGGTTGGCGTTTAATGGTTGGTGTTTAATGGATGGCGTTTAAGGGTTGGTGTTTAAGGGTTTGGCGTTAAAGGTTTGTCTTTAACGGTTGGTGTTTAAAGGTTGGCGTTTTAAAGTTTGTTTTTAAGGGTTGGCGATTTAGGGTTGGTGTTTAAGGGTTGGCATTTAAGGGTTGGTGTTTAAGGGTTGGTCTTTAAAGTGTTAGCGTTTAAGGTTTGCCGGATGATGGTTGACGTTAAAGGGTTGGCGTTTAATGGTTGGTGTTTAAGGATTGTTGTTTAAGGGTTTGCGTTTAAGGGTTGGCATTTAAAGAGTTAGCGATTAAGGGTTGTTGTTTAAGGTTTGGCGTTCAAGGGTTGGCATTTAAGGGTTGGCGTTTAAGGGTTGGTGCTTAAGAGGTGGTGTTTACAGGTTGGTGTTTAAAGGGTTGGTGCTTAAGAGTTGGTGTTTACAGGTTGGTGTTTAATAGTTTGGCGGGTAAAGTTTGGCCTTTAAGGGTTGGTGTTTAAAGGTTGGTGTTTAAGAGATAGCGTTTAAGGTTTGGTGTTTAAGGGTTGGCGTTTACGGGTTGGCGTTTTAGGGTTAGCTTTAACGGTAGGTGTTTAAAGGTTGGTGTTTTAAGATTGGTTTTTAAGGGTTGGCGATTTAGGGTTGGTGTTCAATGGTTGGCATTTAAGGGTTGGTGTTTAACCGTCGGTTTGTAAGGGTTGGCTTTCAAGGGTTCGTGTTTAAGGGTTGGTCTTTAAAGAGTTAGCGTTTAAGGTTTTCCAGATGAGGTTTGGTGTTGAAGGATTGGCGTTTAATGGTTGGTGTTTAAGGGTTGGTGTTTAAGGGTTGGTGTTTAAAGGTTGACGTTTTAGGGTTTGAATTTTAGCGTGTTTAGGTTAAGGCGTTTAAGAGTTGTCCTTTAAGTGTTGGTGCTTAAGAGGTGGTGTTTACAGGTTGGTATTTAAGGGTTGGCGTTTAAGGGTTGGTGTTTAAAGGTTGGCGTTTAAGGGTTGGCGTTAAAGGGTTGGCGTTTAACGGTTAGTGTTTAAGGGTTGGCGTTTAAGGGTTGGCGTTTAATGGTTGGTGTTTAAGTGTTAGTGTTTAAGGGTTGGCGTTTAAGGGTTGGCGTTTAATGGTTGGTGTTTAAGGGTTGGCGTTTAAGCGTTTTCGTTTAAGTGTTGGTGCTTAAGAGTTGGTGTTTTCAGGTTGGTGTTTAAAGGTTTGGCATGTAAGTTTGGCCTTTAAGGGGTTGGTGTTTAAGGGTTGGCGTTAAAGGGTTGGCGTTAACGGGTTGACTTTTAAGGCTTGGTGTTTAAGGGTTGGTGTTTAATCGTGTTTAGGCTTTGGCGTTTAAGGGTTGTCGTTTAAGGTTTGCTTCTTAAGAGTTGGTGTTTACAGGTTGGTGTTTAAAGGTTTGGCGTGTAAGTTTGTCCTTTAAGTGTTGGTGTTTAACGGTTGGCGTTTAAGGGTTGGCGTTTTAGGGTCGGTGTTTAAAGGTTGGTGTTTAAGGGTTTGCGTTTAAGTATTGGTGTTTAAGGGTTGGCGTTTAAGGGTTGGCATTTGAAGAGTTAGCGATTAAGGGTTGGTGTTTAAGGGTTGGCGTTTAAGGTTTGGCATATAAGGGTTGGCGTTTAAGGGTTGGCGTTTAAGGGTTGGCGTTTAAGGGTTGGCGTTAAAGGGTTTGTTTATGGGTTGGCGTTTTAGGGTTGGTGTTTTAGGGTTTAGTGTTTAAGGGTTGGTCTTTAATAGCTGGCGTATAAGCGTTGACGTTTAAGGGTAGGGGTTTAAGGGTTGGCGTTTAAGGGTTGGCGTTTTAAAGGGTTGGCGTTTAAGGGTTGGCGTTTTAGGATTGGTGTTAAAAGGTTGGTGTTTAAGGGTTGGCGTTTAAGGGTTGGCATTAAGGGTTGGTGTTTAAAGGTTGGCATTAAAGGGTTGGCCTTTAAGGGTTGGTGTTTAAGCGTGTTTATGTTTTGGCGTTTAAGGGTTGGCGTTTAATGGTTGGTGTTTAATGGATGGCGTTTAAGGGTTGGTGTTTAAGGGTTTGGCGTTTAAGGTTTGTCTTTAACGGTTGGTGTTTAATGGTTGGTGTTTTAAGGTTTGTTTTTAAGGGTTGGCGATTTAGGGTTGGTGTTTAAGGGTTGGCATTTAAGGGTTGGTGTTTAAGGGTTGGTCTTTAAAGTGTTAGCGTTTAAGGTTTGCCGGATGATGGTTGACGTTTAAGGGTTGGCGTTTAAGGGTTGGCATATAAGGGTTGGCGTTTAAGGGTTGGCGTTTAAGGGTTGGCGTTTAAGGGTTGGCGTTAAAGGGTTTGTTTATGGGTTGGCGTTTTAGGGTTGGTGTTTTAGGGTTTAGTGTTTAAGGGTTGGTCTTTAATAGTTGGCGTTTAAGCGTTGACGTTTATCGGTTGGGGTTTAAGGGTTGGCGTTTTAAAGGGTTGGCGTTTAAGGGTTGGCGTTTTAGGGTTGGTGTTTGAAGGTTGGCGTTTAAGGGTTGGCGTTTTAAAGGGTTGGCGTTTAAGGGTTGGCATTAAGGGTTGGTGTTTAAAGGTTGGCATTAAAGGGTTGGCCTTTAAGGGTTGGTGTTTAAGCGTGTTTATGTTTTGGCGTTTAAGGGTTGGCGTTTAATGGTTGGTGTTTAATGGATGGCGTTAAAGGGTTGGCATTTACGGGTTGGCTTTTAAGGCTTGGTGTTTAAGGGTTGGTGTTTAATCGTGTTTAGGCTTTGGCGTTTAAGGGTTGTCGTTTAAGGTTTGGTTCTTAAGAGTTGGTGTTTACAGGTTGGTGTTTAAAGGTTTGGCATGTAAGTTTGGCCTTTAAGTGTTGGTGTTTAAAGCTTGGTGTTTAATAGATGGCGTTTAGGGTTGGTGTTTTAAGGTTGATTTTTAAGGTTTGGCGATTTAGGGTTGGTGTTTAAGGGTTGGCATTTAAGGGTTGGTGTTTAAGCGTTGGCGTTTTAGCGTGTTTAGGTTTTGGCGTTCATGGGTTGTCGTTTAAGGGTTGGTGCTTAAACGGTGGTGTTTACAGGTTGGTGTTTAAAGGGTTGGTGCTTAAGAGTTGGTGTTTACAGGTTGGCGTTTAATAGTTTGGCGGGTAAGGTTTGGCCTTTAAGGGTTGGTGTTTAAAGGTTGGTGTTTAAGAGATGGCGTTTAAGGTTTGGTGTTTAAGGGTTGGCGTTTACGGGTTGGCGTTTAAGGGTTAGCTTTAACGGTAGGTGTTTGAAGGTTGGTGTTTTAAGGTTGGTTTTTAAGGGTTGGCGATTTAGGGTTGGTGTTCAATGGTTGGCATTTAAGGGTTGGTGTTTAACCGTCGGTTTGTAAGGGTTGGCTTTCAAGGGTTCGTGTTTAAGGGTTGGTCTTTAAAGAGTTAGCGTTTAAGGTTTTCCGGATGAGGTTTGGTGTTGAAGGATTGGCGTTTAATGGTTGGTGTTTAAGGGTTGGTGTTTAAGGGTTGGTGTTTAAAGGTTGACGTTTTAGGGTTTGAATTTTAGCGTGTTTAGGTTTTGGCGTTTAAGGGTTGTCCTTTAAGGGTTGGTGCTTAAGAGGTGGTGTTTACAGGTTGGTATTTAAGGGTTGGCGTTAAAGGGTTGGCGTTTAACGGTTAGTGTTTAAGGGTTGGCGTTTAAGGGTTGGCGTTTAAGGGTTGGCGTTTAAAGGTTGACGTTTAAGGGTTGGCGTTTAATGGTTGGTGTTTAAGGGTTGGCGTTTAAGCGTTTTCGTTTAAGTGTTGGTGCTTAAGAGTTGGTGTTTTCAGGTTGGTGTTTAAAGGTTTGGCGTGTAAGTTTGGCCTTTAAGGGGTTGGTGTTTAAGGGTTGGCGTTTAAGGGTTGGCGTTTTAGGGTCGGTGTTTAAAGGTTGGTGTTTAAGGGTTTGCGTTTAAGTATTGGTGTTTAAGGGTTGGCGTTTAAGGCTTGGCATTTGAAGAGTTAGCGATTAAGGGTTGGTGTTTAAGGGTTGGCATTTAAGGGTTGGCGTTTAAGGGTTGGCGCTTAAGGGTTGGCGTTAAAGGGTTTGTTTATGGGTTGGCGTTATAGGGTTGGTGTTTTAGGGTTTAGTGTTTAAGGGTTGGTCTTTAATAGTTGGCGTTTAAGCGTTGACGTTTAAGGGTTGGGGTTTAAGGGTTGGCGTTTAAGGGTTGGCGTTTTAAAGGGTTGGCGTTTAAGGGTTGGCGTTTTAGGGTTGATGTTTAAAGGTTGGTGTTTAAGGGTTGGCGTTTAAGGGTTGGCATTAAGGGTTGGTGTTTAAAGGTTGGCGTTAAAGGGTTGGCCTTTAAGGGTTGGTGTTTAAGCGTGTTTATGTTTTGGCGTTTAAGAGTTGGCGTTTAATGGTTGGTGTTTAATGGATGGCGTTTAAGGTTTGTCTTTAACGGTTGGTGTTTAAAGGTTGGTGTTTTAAGGTTTGTTTTTAAGGGTTGGCGATTTAGGGTTGGTGTTTAAGGGTTGGCATTTAAGGGTTGGTGTTTAAGGGTTGGTCTTTAAAGTGTTAGCGTTTAAGGTTTTCCGGATGATGGTTGACGTTTAAGGGTTGGCGTTTAATGGTTGGTGTTTAAGGGTTGGTGTTTAAGCGTTTTCGTTTAAGTGTTGGTGCTTAAGAGTTGGTGTTTACAGGTTGGTGTTTAAAGGTTTGGCGTGTAAGTTTGGCCTTTAAGGGTTGACGTTCAAGGTTGGTTTTTAAGGGTTCGCGTTTTAGGGTTGGCGTTTTAGGGTTGGTGTTTAAAGGTTGGTGTTTAAGGGTTTGCGTTTAAGGATTGGTGTTTAAGGGTTTGCGTTTAAGGGTTGGCATTTAAAGAGTTAGCGATTAAGGGTTGGTGTTTAAGGGTTGGCGTTTAAGGGTTGGCATTTAAGGGTTGGCGTTTAAGGGTTGGCGTTTAAGGGTTGGCGTTTAAGGGTTGGCGTATAAGGATTGGTGTTTAAGGGTTTGCGTTTAAGGGTTGGCATTTAAAGAGTTAGCGATTAAGGGTTGTTGTTTAAGGTTTGGCGTTTAAGGGTTGGCATTTAAGGGTTGGCGTTTAAGGGTTGGCGTTTAAGGGTTGGCGTTTAAGAGTTGGTGTTTAAAGTTTGGCGTTTAAGGGTTGGCGTTTAAGGGTTGGCATTTAAGGGTTGGCGTTTAAGGGTTGGCGTTTAAGTGTTGGTGTTTAGGGGTGGGCGTTTAAAGGGTTGGCGATTAAGGGTTGGCGTTTAAGGGTTGGCATTTAAGGGTTGGCGTTTTAAGGGTTGGCGTTTACGGGTTGGCGTTTAAGGGTTGGCGTTTAAGGGTTGGTGATTAGGGGTGGGCGTTTATGGGTTGGCATTCAAACGGTTGGTATTTAAGGCTTGGTGTTTAAGGGTTGGCGTTAAAGGGTTTGCGTTTACGGGTTGGTGTTTAAGGGTTGGTGTTTAAGGGTTGGCGTTTAAGGGTTGGTGCTTAAGGGTTGGCATTTAAACGTTGGCATTTAAGGGTTGGCGTTTAAGCGTTGGCGTTTAAGGGTTGGTGTTTAGGGGTGGGCGTTTATGGGTTGGCGTTCAAACGGTTGGTGTTTAAGGCTTGGTGTTTAAGGGTTGGCGTTTAAGGGTTGGTGTTTAAGGGTTGGCCTTTAAACGTTGGCGTTTAAGGGTGGGCGTTTAAGGGTTGGCGTTTAAGTGTTGGCGTTTAAGGGTTGGCGTTTAAGGGTTGGCGTTTAAGGGTTGGCGTTAAAGGGTTTGTTTATGGGTTGGCATTATAGGGTTGATGTTTTAGGGTTTAGTGTTTAAGGGTTGGTCTTTAATAGTTGGCGTTTAAGCGTTGACGTTTAAGGGTAGGGGTTTAAGGGTTGGCGTTTAAGGGTTGGCGTTTTAAAGGGTTGGCGTTTAAGGGTTTGTGTTTAGGGGTTTGGCGTTTAAGATTTGTCTTTAACGGTTGGTGTTTAAAGGTTGGTGTTTTAAGGTTTGTTTTTAAGGGTTGGCGATTTAGGGTTGGTGTTTAAGGGTTGGCATTTAAGGGTTGGTGTTTAAGGGTTGGTCTTTAAAGTGTTAGCGTTTAAGGTTTGCCGAATGATGGTTGACGTTTAAGGGTTGGCGTTTAATGGTTGGTGTTTAAGGGTTGGTGTTTAAGCGTTTTCGTTTAAGTGTTGGTGCTTAAGAGTTGGTGTTTACAGGTTGGTGTTTAAAGGTTTGGCGTGTAAGTTTGGCCTTTAAGGGTTGACGTTTAAGGTTGGTGTTTAAGGGTTGGCGTTTAAGGGTTGGCGTTTTAGGGTTGGTGTTTAAAGGTTGGTGTTTAAGGGTTTAGCGTTTAAGGATTGGTGTTTAAGGGTTTGCGTTTAAGGGTTGGCATTTAAAGAGTTAGCGATTAAGGGTTGGTGTTTAAGGGTTGGCGTTTAAGGGTTGGCATTTAAGGGTTGGCGTTTAAGGGTTGGCGTTTAAGGGTTGGCGTTTAAGGGTTGGCGTTTAAGGGTTGGTGTTTAAGGGTTGGTGTTTACGGGTTGGCGTTTTAGGGTTGATGTTTAAGGGTTGGCGTTTAAGGGTTGGCGTTTAAGGGTTGGCGTTTAAGGGTTGGCGTTTAAGGGTTGGCGTTTAAGGGTTGGCGTTTAAGGGTTGGCGTTTAATGGTTGGTGTTTAAGGGTTGGTGTTTAAGGGTTGGTGTTTAAAGGTTGACGTTTTAGGGTTTGAATTTTAGCGTGTTTAGGTTTTGGCGTTTAAGGGTTGTCCTTTAAGGGTTGGTGATTAAGAGGTGGTGTTTACAGGTTGGTATTTAAGGGTGGGCGTTAAAGGGTTGGCATTTAACGGTTAGTGTTTAAGGGTTGGCGTTTAAGGGTTGGCGTTTAAGGGTTGGCGTTTAATGGTTGGTGTTTAAGGGTTGGCGTTTAAGCGTTTTCGTTTAAGTGTTGGTGCTTAAGAGTTGGTGTTTTCAGGTTGGTGTTTAAAGGTTTGGCGTGTAAGTTTGGCCTTTAAGGGGTTGGTGTTTAAGGGTTGGCGTTTAAGGGTTGGCATTTGAAGAGTTAGCGATTAAGGGTTGGTGTTTAAGGGTTGGCGTTTAAGGGTTGGCATTTAAGGGTTGGCGTTTAAGGGTTGGCGCTTAAGGGTTGGCGTTAAAGGGTTTGTTTATGGGTTGGCGTTTTAGGGTTGGTGTTTTAGGGTTTAGTGTTTAAGGGTTGGTCTTTAATAGTTGGCGTTTAAGCGTTGACGTTTAAGGGTTGGCGTTTAAGGGTTGGCGTTTTAAAGGGTTGGCGTTTAAGGGTTGGCGTTTTAGGGTTGATGTTTAAAGGTTGGTGTTTAAGGGTTGGCGTTTAAGGGTTGGCATTAAGGGTTGGTGTTTAAAGGTTGGCGTTAAAGGGTTGGCCTTTAAGGGTTGGTGTTTAAGCGTGTTTATGTTTTGGCGTTTAAGAGTTGGCGTTTAATGGTTGGTGTTTAATGGATGGCGTTTAAGGGTTGGTGTTTAAGGGTTTGGCGTTTAAGGTTTGTCTTTAACGGTTGGTGTTTAAAGGTTGGTGTTTTAAGGTTTGTTTTTAAGGGTTGGCGATTTAGGGTTGGTGTTTAAGGGTTGGCATTTAAGGGTTGGTGTTTAAGGGTTGGTCTTTAAAGTGTTAGCGTTTAAGGTTTTCCGGATGATGGTTGACGTTTAAGGGTTGGCGTTTAATGGTTGGTGTTTAAGGGTTGGTGTTTAAGCGTTTTCGTTTAAGTGTTGGTGCTTAAGAGTTGGTGTTTACAGGCTGGTGTTTAAAGGTTTGGCGTGTAAGTTTGGCCTTTAAGGGTTGACGTTCAAGGTTGGTGTTTAAGGGTTCGCGTTTTAGGGTTGGCGTTTTAGGGTTGGTGTTTAAAGGTTGGTGTTTAAGGGTTTGCGTTTAAGGATTGGTGTTTAAGGGTTTGCGTTTAAGGGTTGGCATTTAAAGAGTTAGCGATTAAGGGTTGGTGTTTAAGGGTTGGCGTTTAAGGGTTGGCATTTAAGGGTTGGCGTTTAAGGGTTGGCGTTTAAGGGTTGGCGTTTAAGGATTGGTGTTTAAGGGTTTGCGTTTAAGGGTTGGCATTTAAAGAGTTAGCGATTAAGGGTTGTTGTTTAAGGTTTGGCGTTTAAGGGTTGGCATTTAAGGGTTGGCGTTTAAGGGTTGGCATTTAAGGGTTGGCGTTTAAGAGTTGGTGTTTAAAGGTTGGCGTTTAAGGGTTGGCGTTTAAGGGTTGGCATTTAAGGGTTGGCGTTTAAGGCTTGGCGTTTAAGTGTTGGTGTTTAGGGGTGGGCGTTTAAAGGGTTGGCGATTAAGGGTTGGTGTTTAAGGGTTGGCGTTTAAGGGTTGGCGTTTTAAGGGTTGGCGTTTAAGGGTTGGTGTTTAGGGGTGGGCGTTTATGGGTTGGCATTCAAACGGTTGGTGTTTAAGGCTTGGTGTTTAAGGGTTGGCGTTAAAGGGTTTGCGTTTACGGGTTGGTGTTTAAGGGTTGGTGTTTAAGGGTTGGCGTTTAAGGGTTGGTGCTTAAGGGTTGGCATTTAAACGTTGGCATTTAAGGGTTGGCGTTTAAGCGTTGGCGTTTAAGGGTTGGTGTTTAGGGGTGGGCGTTTATGGGTTGGCGTTCAAACGGTTGGTGTTTAAGGCTTGGTGTTTAAGGGTTGGCGTTTAAGGGTTGGTGTTTAAGGGTTGGCCTTTAAACGTTGGCGTTTAAGGGTGGGCGTTTAAGGGTTGGCGTTTAAGGGTTGGCGTTTAAGGGTTGGCGTTTAAGGGTTGGCATTAAGGGTTGGTGTTTAAAGGTTGGCGTTAAAGGGTTGGCCTTTAAGGGTTGGTGTTTAAGCGTGTTTATGTTTTGGCGTTTAAGAGTTGGCGTTTAATGGTTGGTGTTTAATGGATGGCGTTTAAGGGTTGGCGTTTAAGGGTTGGCGTTAAAGGGTTTGTTTATGGGTTGGCATTATAGGGTTGATGTTTTAGGGTTTAGTGTTTAAGGGTTGGTCTTTAATAGTTGGCGTTTAAGCGTTGACGTTTAAGGGTAGGGGTTTAAGGGTTGGCGTTTAAGGGTTGGCGTTTTAAAGGGTTGGCGTTTAAGGGTTTGTGTTTAGGGGTTTGGCGTTTAAGATTTGTCTTTAACGGTTGGTGTTTAAAGGTTGGTGTTTTAAGGTTTGTTTTTAAGGGTTGGCGATTTAGGGTTGGTGTTTAAGGGTTGGCATTTAAGGGTTGGTGTTTAAGGGTTGGTCTTTAAAGTGTTAGCGTTTAAGGTTTGCCGAATGATGGTTGACGTTTAAGGGTTGGCGTTTAATGGTTGGTGTTTAAGGGTTGGTGTTTAAGCGTTTTCGTTTAAGTGTTGGTGCTTAAGAGTTGGTGTTTACAGGTTGGTGTTTAAAGGTTTGGCGTGTAAGTTTGGCCTTTAAGGGTTGACGTTTAAGGTTGGTGTTTAAGGGTTGGCGTTTAAGGGTTGGCGTTTTAGGGTTGGTGTTTAAAGGTTGGTGTTTAAGGGTTTAGCGTTTAAGGATTGGTGTTTAAGGGTTTGCGTTTAAGGGTTGGCATTTAAAGAGTTAGCGATTAAGGGTTGGTGTTTAAGGGTTGGCGTTTAAGGGTTGGCATTTAAGGGTTGGCGTTTAAGGGTTGGCGTTTAAGGGTTGGCGTTTAAGGGTTGGTGTTTAAGGGTTGGTGTTTAAGGGTTGGTGTTTACGGGTTGGCGTTTTAGGGTTGATGTTTAAGGGTTGGCGTTTAAGGGTTGGCGTTTAAGGGTTGGCGTTTAAGGGTTGGCGTTTAAGGGTTGGCGTTTAAGGGTTGGCGTTTAAGGGTTGGCGTTTAATGGTTGGTGTTTAAGGGTTGGTGTTTAAAGGTTGACGTTTTAGGGTTTGAATTTTAGCGTGTTTAGGTTTTGGCGTTTAAGGGTTGTCCTTTAAGTGTTGGTGCTTAAGAGGTGGTGTTTACAGGTTGGTATTTAAGGGTTGGCGTTAAAGGGTTGGCGTTTAACGGTTAGTGTTTAAGGGTTGGCGTTTAAGGGTTGGCGTTTAAGGGTTGGCGTTTAATGGTTGGTGTTTAAGGGTTGGCGTTTAAGCGTTTTCGTTTAAGTGTTGGTGCTTAAGAGTTGGTGTTTTCAGGTTGGTGTTTAAAGGTTTGGCGTGTAAGTTTGGCCTTTAAGGGGTTGGTGTTTAAGGGTTGGCGTTTAAGGGTTGGCATTTGAAGAGTTAGCGATTAAGGGTTGGTGTTTAAGGGTTGGCGTTTAAGGGTTGGCATTTAAGGGTTGGCGTTTAAGGGTTGGCGCTTAAGGGTTGGCGTTAAAGGGTTTGTTTATGGGTTGGCGTTTTAGGGTTGGTGTTTTAGGGTTTAGTGTTTAAGGGTTGGTCTTTAATAGTTGGCGTTTAAGCGTTGACGTTTAAGGGTTGGGGTTTACGGGTTGGCGTTTAAGGGTTGGCGTTTTAAAGGGTTGGCGTTTAAGGGTTGGCGTTTTAGGGTTGATGTTTAAAGGTTGGTGTTTAAGGGGTGGCGTTTAAGGGTTGGCATTAAGGGTTGGTGTTTAAAGGTTGGCGTTAAAGGGTTGGCCTTTAAGGGTTGGTGTTTAAGCATGTTTATGTTTTGGCATTTAAGAGTTGGCGTTTAATGGTTGGTGTTTAATGGATGGCGTTTAAGGGTTGGTGTTTAAGGGTTTGGCGTTTAAGGTTTGTCTTTAACGGTTGGTGTTTAAAGGTTGGTGTTTTAAGGTTTGTTTTTAAGGGTTGGCGATTTAGGGTTGGTGTTTAAGGGTTGGCATTTAAGGGTTGGTGTTTAAGGGTTGGTCTTTAAAGTGTTAGCGTTTAAGGCTTGCCGGATGATGGTTGACGTTAAAGGGTTGGCGTTTAATGGTTGGTGTTTAAGGATTGGTGTTTAAGGGTTTGCGTTTAAGGGTTGGTGCTTAAGAGTTGGTGTTTACAGGTTGGTGTTTAAAGGTTTGGCGTGTAAGTTTGGCCTTTAAGTGTTGGTGTTTAACGGTTGGCGTTTAAGGGTTGGCGTTTTAGGGTCGGTGTTTAAAGGTTGGTGTTTAAGGGTTTGCGTTTAAGTATTGGTGTTTAAGGGTTGGCGTTTAAGGGTTGGCATTTGAAGAGTTAGCGTTTAAGGGTTGGCATTTGAAGAGTTAGCGTTTAAGGGTTGGCGTTAAAGGGTTGGTGCTTAAGCGGTGGTGTTTACAGGTTGGTGTTTAAAGGGTTGGTGCTTAAGAGTTGGTGTTTACAGGTTGGCGTTTAATAGTTTGGCGGGTAAGGTTTGGCCTTTAAGGGTTGGTGTTTAAAGGTTGGTGTTTAAGAGATGGCGTTTAAGGTTAGGTGTTTAAGGGTTGGCGTTTACGGGTTGGCGTTTAAGGGTTAGCTTTAACGGTAGGTGTTTAAAGGTTGGTGTTTTAAGGTTGGTTTTTAAGGGTTGGCGATTTAGGGTTGGTGTTCAATGGTTGGCATTTAAGGGTTGGTGTTTAACCGTCGGTTTGTAAGGGTTGGCTTTCAAGGGTTCGTGTTTAAGGGTTGGTCTTTAAAGAGTTAGCGTTTAAGGTTTTCCGGATGAGGTTTGGTGTTGAAGGATTGGCGTTTAATGGTTGGTGTTTAAGGGTTGGTGTTTAAGGGTTGGTGTTTAAAGGTTGACGTTTTAGGGTTTGAATTTTAGCGTGTTTAGGTTTTGGCGTTTAAGGGTTGTCCTTTAAGGGTTGGTGCTTAAGAGGTGGTGTTTACAGGTTGGTATTTAAGGGTTGGCGTTAAAGGGTTGGCGTTTAAGGGTTGGCGTTTAAGCGTTTTCGTTTAAGTGTTGGTGCTTAAGAGTTGGTGTTTTCAGGTTGGTGTTTAAAGGTTTGGCGTGTAAGTTTGGCCTTTAAGAGGTTGGTGTTTAAGGGTTGGCGTTTTAGGGTCGGTGTTTAAAGGTTGCTGTTTAAGGGTTTGCGTTTAAGTATTGGTGTTTAAGGGTTGGCGTTTAAGGGTTGGCATTTGAAGAGTTAGCGATTAAGGGTTGGTGTTTAAGGGTTGGAGTTTAAGGGTTGGCATTTAAGGGTTGGCGTTTAAGGGTTGGCGCTTAAGGGTTGGCGTTAAAGGGTTTGTTTATGGGTTGGCGTTTTAGGGTTGGTGTTTTAGGGTTTAGTGTTTAAGGGTTGGTCTTTAATAGTTGGCGTTTAAGCGTTGACGTTTAAGGGTTGGGGTTTAAGGGTTGGCGTTTAAGGGTTGGCGTTTTAAAGGGTTGGCGTTTAAGGGTTGGCGTTTTAGGGATGATGTTTAAAGGTTGGTGTTTAAGGGGTGGCGTTTAAGGGTTGGCATTAAGGGTTGGTGTTTAAAGGTTGGCGTTAAAGGGTTGGCCTTTAAGGGTTGGTGTTTAAGCGTGTTTATGTTTTGGCATTTAAGAGTTGGCGTTTAATGGTTGGTGTTTAATGGATGGCGTTTAAGGGTTGGTGTTTAAGGGTTTGGCGTTTAAGGTTTGTCTTTAACGGTTGGTGTTTAAAGGTTGGTGTTTTAAGGTTTGTTTTTAAGGGTTGGCGATTTAGGGTTGGTGTTTAAGGGTTGGTCTTTAAAGTGTTAGCGTTTAAGGTTTTCCGGATGATGGTTGACGTTTAAGGGTTGGCGTTTAATGGTTGGTGTTTAAGGGTTGGTGTTTAAGCGTTTTCGTTTAAGTGTTGGTGCTTAAGAGTTGGTGTTTACAGGTTGGTGTTTAAAGGTTTGGCGTGTAAGTTTGGCCTTTAAGGGTTGACGTTCAAGGTTGGTGTTTAAGGGTTCGCGTTTTAGGGTTGGCGTTTTAGGGTTGGTGTTTAAAGGTTGGTGTTTAAGGGTTTGCGTTTAAGGATTGGTGTTTAAGGGTTTGCGTTTAAGGGTTGGCATTTAAAGAGTTAGCGATTAAGGGTTGGTGTTTAAGGGTTGGCGTTTAAGGGTTGGCATTTAAGGGTTGGCGTTTAAGGGTTGGCGTTTAAGGGTTGGCGTTTAAGGGTTGGCGTTTAAGGATTGGTGTTTAAGGGTTTGCGTTTAAGGGTTGGCATTTAAAGAGTTAGCGATGAAGGGTTGTTGTTTAAGGTTTGGTGTTTAAGGGTTGGCATTTAAGGGTTGGCGTTTAAGGGTTGGCGTTTAAGGGTTGGCGTTTAGGGGTGGGCGTTTAAGGGTTGGCGTTTAAGGGTTGGCATTTAAGGGTTGGCGTTTAAGGGTTGGCATTTAAGGGTTGGTGTTTAAGAGTTGTTGTTTAAGGTTTGGCGTTTAAGAGTTGGTGTTTAAAGGTTGGCGTTTAAGGGTTGGCATTTAAGGGTTGGCGTTTAAGGGTTGGCGTTTAAGTGTTGGTGTTTAGGGGTGGGCGTTTAAAGGGTTGGCGATTAAGGGTTGGTGTTTAAGGGTTGGCGTTTTAAGGGTTGGCGTTTACGGGTTGGCGTTTAAGGGTTGGCGTTTAAGGGTTGGCATTTAAGGGTTGGTGTTTAGGGGTGGGCGTTTATGGGTTGGCATTCAAACGGTTGGTGTTTAAGGCTTGGTGTTTAAGGGTTGGCGTTAAAGGGTTTGCGTTTACGGGTTGGTGTTTAAGGGTTGGTGTTTAAGGGTTGGCGTTTAAGGGTTGGTGCTTAAGGGTTGGCATTTAAACGTTGGCATTTAAGGGTTGGCGTTTAAGCGTTGGCGTTTAAGGGTTGGTGTTTAGGGGTGGGCGTTTATGGGTTGGCGTTCAAACGGTTGGTGTTTAAGGCTTGGTGTTAAGGGTTGGCGTTTAAGGGTTGGTGTTTAAGGGTTGGCCTTTAAACGTTGGCGTTTAAGGGTGGGCGTTTAAGGGTTGGCGTTTAAGGGTTGGCGTTTAAGGGTTGGCGTTTAAGGGTTGGCGTTTAAGGGTTGGCGTTAAAGGGTTTGTTTATGGGTTGGCGTTATAGGGTTGGTGTTTTAGGGTTTAGTGTTTAAGGGTTGGTCTTTAATAGTTGGCGTTTAAGCGTTGACGTTTAAGGGTAGGGGTTTAAGGGTTGGCGTTTAAGGGTTGGCGTTTTAAAGGGTTGGCGTTTAAGGGTTTGTGTTTAGGGGTTTGGCGTTTAAGATTTGTCTTTAACGGTTGGTGTTTAAAGGTTGGTGTTTTAAGGTTTGTTTTTAAGGGTTGGCGATTTAGGGTTGGTGTTTAAGGGTTGGCATTTAAGGGTTGGTGTTTAAGGGTTGTTCTTTAAAGTGTTAGCGTTTAAGGTTTGCCGGATGATGGTTGAGGTTTAAGGGTTGGCGTTTAATGGTTGGTGTTTAAGGGTTGGTGTTTAAGCGTTTTCGTTTAAGTGTTGGTGCTTAAGAGTTGGTGTTTACAGGTTGGTGTTTAAAGGTTTGGCGTGTAAGTTTGGCCTTTAAGGGTTGACGTTTAAGGTTGGTGTTTAAGGGTTGGCGTTTAAGGGTTGGCGTTTTAGGGTTGGTGTTTAAAGGTTGGTGTTAAAGGGTTTAGCGTTTAAGGATTGGTGTTTAAGGGTTTGCGTTTAAGGGTTGGCATTTAAAGAGTTAGCGATTAAGGGTTGGTGTTTAAGGGTTGGCGTTTAAGGGTTGGCATTTAAGGGTTGGCGTTTAAGGGTTGGCGTTTAAGGGTTGGCGTTTAAGGGTTGGCGTTTAAGGGTTGGTGTTTAAGGGTTGGTGTTTACGGGTTGGCGTTTTAGCGTTGATGTTTAAGGGTTGGCGTTTAAGGGTTGGCGTTTAAGGGTTAGCGTTTAAGGGTTGGCGTTTAAGGGTTGGTGTTTAAGGGTTGGCGTTTAAGGGTTGGCGTTTAAGGGTTGGCGTTTAATGGTTGGTGTTTAAGGGTTAGTGTTTAAGGGTTGGCGTTTAAGGGTTGGCGTTTAATGGTTGGTGTTTAAGGGTTGGCGTTTAAGCGTTTTCGTTTAAGTGTTGGTGCTTAAGAGTTGGTGTTTTCAGGTTGGTGTTTAAAGGTTTGGCATGTAAGTTTGGCCTTTAAGGGGTTGGTGTTTAAGGGTTGGCGTTAAAGGGTTGGCGTTTACGGGCTGGCTTTTAAGGCTTGGTGTTTAAGGGTTGGTGTTTAATCGTGTTTAGGCTTTGGCGTTTAAGGGTTGTCGTTTAAGGTTTGGTTCTTAAGAGTTGGTGTTTACAGGTTGGTGTTTAAAGGTTTGGCATGTAAGTTTGGCCTTTAAGTGTTGGTGTTTAAAGCTTGGTGTTTAATAGATGGCGTTTAGGGTTGGTGTTTTAAGGTTGGTTTTTAAGGTTTGGCGATTTAGGGTTGGTGTTTAAGGGTTGGCATTTAAGGGTTGGTGTTTAAGCATTGGCGTTTTAGCGTGTTAGGTTTTGGCGTTCATGGGTTGTCGTTTAAGGGTTGGTGCTTAAGCGGTGGTATTTACAGGTTGGTGTTTAAAGGTTTGGCGTGTAAGTTTGGCCTTTAAGGGGTTGGTGTTTAACGGTTGGCGTTAAAGGGTTGGCGTTTTAGGGTCGGTGTTTAAAGGATGGTGTTTAAGGGTTGGCGTTTAAGGGTTGGCATTTGAAGAGTTAGCGATTAAGGGTTGGTGTTTAAGGGTTGGTGTTTAAGGGTTGGCATTTAAGGGTTGGCGTTTAAGGGTTGGCGTTTAAGGGTTGGGGTTTAAGGGTTGGCGTTTAAGGGTTGGCGTTTTAAAGGGTTGGCGTTTAAGGGTTGGCGTTTTAGGGTTGGTGTTTAAAGGTTGGTGTTTAAGGGTTGGCGTTTAAGGGTTGGCATTAAGGGTTGGTGTTTAAAGGTTGGCATTAAAGGGTTGGCCTTTAAGGGTTGGTGTTTAAGCGTGTTTATGTTTTGGCGTTTAAGGGTTGGCGTTTAATGGTTGGTGTTTAATGGATGGCGTTTAAGGGTTGGTGTTTAAGGGTTTGGCGTTAAAGGTTTGTCTTTAACGGTTGGTGTTTAAAGGTTGGCGTTTTAAAGTTTGTTTTTAAGGGTTGGCGATTTAGGGTTGGTGTTTAAGGGTTGGCATTTAAGGGTTGGTGTTTAAGGGTTGGTCTTTAAAGTGTTAGCGTTTAAGGTTTGCCGGATGATGGTTGACGTTAAAGGGTTGGCGTTTAATGGTTGGTGTTTAAGGATTGTTGTTTAAGGGTTTGCGTTTAAGGGTTGGCATTTAAAGAGTTAGCGATTAAGGGTTGTTGTTTAAGGTTTGGCGTTCAAGGGTTGGCATTTAAGGGTTGGCGTTTAAGGGTTGGTGCTTAAGAGGTGGTGTTTACAGGTTGGTGTTTAAAGGGTTGGTGCTTAAGAGTTGGTGTTTACAGGTTGGTGTTTAATAGTTTGGCGGGTAAAGTTTGGCCTTTAAGGGTTGGTGTTTAAAGGTTGGTGTTTAAGAGATAGCGTTTAAGGTTTGGTGTTTAAGGGTTGGCGTTTACGGGTTGGCGTTTTAGGGTTAGCTTTAACGGTAGGTGTTTAAAGGTTGGTGTTTTAAGATTGGTTTTTAAGGGTTGGCGATTTAGGGTTGGTGTTCAATGGTTGGCATTTAAGGGTTGGTGTTTAACCGTCGGTTTGTAAGGGTTGGCTTTCAAGGGTTCGTGTTTAAGGGTTGGTCTTTAAAGAGTTAGCGTTTAAGGTTTTCCAGATGAGGTTTGGTGTTGAAGGATTGGCGTTTAATGGTTGGTGTTTAAGGGTTGGTGTTTAAGGGTTGGTGTTTAAAGGTTGACGTTTTAGGGTTTGAATTTTAGCGTGTTTAGGTTAAGGCGTTTAAGAGTTGTCCTTTAAGTGTTGGTGCTTAAGAGGTGGTGTTTACAGGTTGGTATTTAAGGGTTGGCGTTTAAGGGTTGGTGTTTAAAGGTTGGCGTTTAAGGGTTGGCGTTAAAGGGTTGGCGTTTAACGGTTAGTGTTTAAGGGTTGGCGTTTAAGGGTTGGCGTTTAATGGTTGGTGTTTAAGGGTTAGTGTTTAAGGGTTGGCGTTTAAGGGTTGGCGTTTAATGGTTGGTGTTTAAGGGTTGGCGTTTAAGCGTTTTCGTTTAAGTGTTGGTGCTTAAGAGTTGGTGTTTTCAGGTTGGTGTTTAAAGGTTTGGCATGTAAGTTTGGCCTTTAAGGGGTTGGTGTTTAAGGGTTGGCGTTAAAGGGTTGGCGTTAACGGGTTGACTTTTAAGGCTTGGTGTTTAAGGGTTGGTGTTTAATCGTGTTTAGGCTTTGGCGTTTAAGGGTTGTCGTTTAAGGTTTGCTTCTTAAGAGTTGGTGTTTACAGGTTGGTGTTTAAAGGTTTGGCGTGTAAGTTTGTCCTTTAAGTGTTGGTGTTTAACGGTTGGCGTTTAAGGGTTGGCGTTTTAGGGTCGGTGTTTAAAGGTTGGTGTTTAAGGGTTTGCGTTTAAGTATTGGTGTTTAAGGGTTGGCGTTTAAGGGTTGGCATTTGAAGAGTTAGCGATTAAGGGTTGGTGTTTAAGGGTTGGCGTTTAAGGTTTGGCATATAAGGGTTGGCGTTTAAGGGTTGGCGTTTAAGGGTTGGCGTTTAAGGGTTGGCGTTAAAGGGTTTGTTTATGGGTTGGCGTTTTAGGGTTGGTGTTTTAGGGTTTAGTGTTTAAGGGTTGGTCTTTAATAGCTGGCGTATAAGCGTTGACGTTTAAGGGTAGGGGTTTAAGGGTTGGCGTTTAAGGGTTGGCGTTTTAAAGGGTTGGCGTTTAAGGGTTGGCGTTTTAGGATTGGTGTTAAAAGGTTGGTGTTTAAGGGTTGGCGTTTAAGGGTTGGCATTAAGGGTTGGTGTTTAAAGGTTGGCATTAAAGGGTTGGCCTTTAAGGGTTGGTGTTTAAGCGTGTTTATGTTTTGGCGTTTAAGGGTTGGCGTTTAATGGTTGGTGTTTAATGGATGGCGTTTAAGGGTTGGTGTTTAAGGGTTTGGCGTTTAAGGTTTGTCTTTAACGGTTGGTGTTTAAAGGTTGGTGTTTTAAGGTTTGTTTTTAAGGGTTGGCGATTTAGGGTTGGTGTTTAAGGGTTGGCATTTAAGGGTTGGTGTTTAAGGGTTGGTCTTTAAAGTGTTAGCGTTTAAGGTTTGCCGGATGATGGTTGACGTTTAAGGGTTGGCGTTTAAGGGTTGGCATATAAGGGTTGGCGTTTAAGGGTTGGTGTTTAAGGGTTGGCGTTTAAGGGTTGGCGTTAAAGGGTTTGTTTATGGGTTGGCGTTTTAGGGTTGGTGTTTTAGGGTTTAGTGTTTAAGGGTTGGTCTTTAATAGTTGGCGTTTAAGCGTTGACGTTTATCGGTTGGGGTTTAAGGGTTGGCGTTTTAAAGGGTTGGCGTTTAAGGGTTGGCAAATTTAGGGTTGGTGTTTGAAGGTTGGCGTTTAAGGGTTGGCGTTTTAAAGGGTTGGCGTTTAAGGGTTGGCATTAAGGGTTGGTGTTTAAAGGTTGGCATTAAAGGGTTGGCCTTTAAGGGTTGGTGTTTAAGCGTGTTTATGTTTTGGCGTTTAAGGGTTGGCGTTTAATGGTTGGTGTTTAATGGATGGCGTTAAAGGGTTGGCATTTACGGGTTGGCTTTTAAGGCTTGGTGTTTAAGGGTTGGTGTTTAATCGTGTTTAGGCTTTGGCGTTTAAGGGTTGTCGTTTAAGGTTTGGTTCTTAAGAGTTGGTGTTTACAGGTTGGTGTTTAAAGGTTTGGCATGTAAGTTTGGCCTTTAAGTGTTGGTGTTTAAAGCTTGGTGTTTAATAGATGGCGTTTAGGGTTGGTGTTTTAAGGTTGATTTTTAAGGTTTGGCGATTTAGGGTTGGTGTTTAAGGGTTGGCATTTAAGGGTTGGTGTTTAAGCGTTGGCGTTTTAGCGTGTTTAGGTTTTGGCGTTCATGGGTTGTCGTTTAAGGGTTGGTGCTTAAACGGTGGTGTTTACAGGTTGGTGTTTAAAGGGTTGGTGCTTAAGAGTTGGTGTTTACAGGTTGGCGTTTAATAGTTTGGCGGGTAAGGTTTGGCCTTTAAGGGTTGGTGTTTAAAGGTTGGTGTTTAAGAGATGGCGTTTAAGGTTTGGTGTTTAAGGGTTGGCGTTTACGGGTTGGCGTTTAAGGGTTAGCTTTAACGGTAGGTGTTTGAAGGTTGGTGTTTTAAGGTTGGTTTTTAAGGGTTGGCGATTTAGGGTTGGTGTTCAATGGTTGGCATTTAAGGGTTGGTGTTTAACCGTCGGTTTGTAAGGGTTGGCTTTCAAGGGTTCGTGTTTAAGGGTTGGTCTTTAAAGAGTTAGCATTTAAGGTTTTCCGGATGAGGTTTGGTGTTGAAGGATTGGCGTTTAATGGTTGGTGTTTAAGGGTTGGTGTTTAAGGGTTGGTGTTTAAAGGTTGACGTTTTAGGGTTTGAATTTTAGCGTGTTTAGGTTTTGGCGTTTAAGGGTTGTCCTTTAAGGGTTGGTGCTTAAGAGGTGGTGTTTACAGGTTGGTATTTAAGGGTTGGCGTTAAAGGGTTGGCGTTTAACGGTTAGTGTTTAAGGGTTGGCGTTTAAGGGTTGGCGTTTAAGGGTTGGCGTTTAAAGGTTGACGTTTAAGGGTTGGCGTTTAATGGTTGGTGTTTAAGGGTTGGCGTTTAAGCGTTTTCGTTTAAGTGTTGGTGCTTAAGAGTTGGTGTTTTCAGGTTGGTGTTTAAAGGTTTGGCGTGTAAGTTTGGCCTTTAAGGGGTTGGTGTTTAAGGGTTGGCGTTTAAGGGTTGGCGTTTTAGGGTCGGTGTTTAAAGGTTGGTGTTTAAGGGTTTGCGTTTAAGTATTGGTGTTTAAGGGTTGGCGTTTAAGGCTTGGCATTTGAAGAGTTAGCGATTAAGGGTTGGTGTTTAAGGGTTGGCATTTAAGGGTTGGCGTTTAAGGGTTGGCGCTTAAGGGTTGGCGTTAAAGGGTTTGTTTATGGGTTGGCGTTATAGGGTTGGTGTTTTAGGGTTTAGTGTTTAAGGGTTGGTCTTTAATAGTTGGCGTTTAAGCGTTGACGTTTAAGGGTTGGGGTTTAAGGGTTGGCGTTTAAGGGTTGGCGTTTTAAAGGGTTGGCGTTTAAGGGTTGGCGTTTTAGGGTTGATGTTTAAAGGTTGGTGTTTAAGGGTTGGCGTTTAAGGGTTGGCATTAAGGGTTGGTGTTTAAAGGTTGGCGTTAAAGGGTTGGCCTTTAAGGGTTGGTGTTTAAGCGTGTTTATGTTTTGGCGTTTAAGAGTTGGCGTTTAATGGTTGGTGTTTAATGGATGGCGTTTAAGGGTTAGTGTTTAAGGGTTTGGCGTTTAAGGTTTGTCTTTAACGGTTGGTGTTTAAAGGTTGGTGTTTTAAGGTTTGTTTTTAAGGGTTGGCGATTTAGGGTTGGTGTTTAAGGGTTGGCATTTAAGGGTTGGTGTTTAAGGGTTGGTCTTTAAAGTGTTAGCGTTTAAGGTTTTCCGGATGATGGTTGACGTTTAAGGGTTGGCGTTTAATGGTTGGTGTTTAAGGGTTGGTGTTTAAGCGTTTTCGTTTAAGTGTTGGTGCTTAAGAGTTGGTGTTTACAGGTTGGTGTTTAAAGGTTTGGCGTGTAAGTTTGGCCTTTAAGGGTTGACGTTCAAGGTTGGTTTTTAAGGGTTCGCGTTTTAGGGTTGGCGTTTTAGGGTTGGTGTTTAAAGGTTGGTGTTTAAGGGTTTGCGTTTAAGGATTGGTGTTTAAGGGTTTGCGTTTAAGGGTTGGCATTTAAAGAGTTAGCGATTAAGGGTTGGTGTTTAAGGGTTGGCGTTTAAGGGTTGGCATTTAAGGGTTGGCGTTTAAGGGTTGGCGTTTAAGGGTTGGCGTTTAAGGGTTGGCGTATAAGGATTGGTGTTTAAGGGTTTGCGTTTAAGGGTTGGCATTTAAAGAGTTAGCGATTAAGGGTTGTTGTTTAAGGTTTGGCGTTTAAGGGTTGGCATTTAAGGGTTGGCGTTTAAGGGTTGGCGTTTAAGGGTTGGCGTTTAAGAGTTGGTGTTTAAAGTTTGGCGTTTAAGGGTTGGCGTTTAAGGGTTGGCATTTAAGGGTTGGCGTTTAAGGGTTGGCGTTTAAGTGTTGGTGTTTAGGGGTGGGCGTTTAAAGGGTTGGCGATTAAGGGTTGGCGTTTAAGGGTTGGCATTTAAGGGTTGGCGTTTTAAGGGTTGGCGTTTACGGGTTGGCGTTTAAGGGTTGGCGTTTAAGGGTTGGTGATTAGGGGTGGGCGTTTATGGGTTGGCATTCAAACGGTTGGTGTTTAAGGCTTGGTGTTTAAGGGTTGGCGTTAAAGGGTTTGCGTTTACGGGTTGGTGTTTAAGGGTTGGTGTTTAAGGGTTGGCGTTTAAGGGTTGGTGCTTAAGGGTTGGCATTTAAACGTTGGCATTTAAGGGTTGGCGTTTAAGCGTTGGCGTTTAAGGGTTGGTGTTTAGGGGTGGGCGTTTATGGGTTGGCGTTCAAACGGTTGGTGTTTAAGGCTTGGTGTTTAAGGGTTGGCGTTTAAGGGTTGGTGTTTAAGGGTTGGCCTTTAAACGTTGGCGTTTAAGGGTGGGCGTTTAAGGGTTGGCGTTTAAGTGTTGGTGTTTAAGGGTTGGCGTTTAAGGGTTGGCGTTTAAGGGTTGGCGTTAAAGGGTTTGTTTATGGGTTGGCATTATAGGGTTGATGTTTTAGGGTTTAGTGTTTAAGGGTTGGTCTTTAATAGTTGGCGTTTAAGCGTTGACGTTTAAGGGTAGGGGTTTAAGGGTTGGCGTTTAAGGGTTGGCGTTTTAAAGGGTTGGCGTTTAAGGGTTTGTGTTTAGGGGTTTGGCGTTTAAGATTTGTCTTTAACGGTTGGTGTTTAAAGGTTGGTGTTTTAAGGTTTGTTTTTAAGGGTTGGCGATTTAGGGTTGGTGTTTAAGGGTTGGCATTTAAGGGTTGGTGTTTAAGGGTTGGTCTTTAAAGTGTTAGCGTTTAAGGTTTGCCGAATGATGGTTGACGTTTAAGGGTTGGCGTTTAATGGTTGGTGTTTAAGGGTTGGTGTTTAAGCGTTTTCGTTTAAGTGTTGGTGCTTAAGAGTTGGTGTTTACAGGTTGGTGTTTAAAGGTTTGGCGTGTAAGTTTGGCCTTTAAGGGTTGACGTTTAAGGTTGGTGTTTAAGGGTTGGCGTTTAAGGGTTGGCGTTTTAGGGTTGGTGTTTAAAGGTTGGTGTTTAAGGGTTTAGCGTTTAAGGATTGGTGTTTAAGGGTTTGCGTTTAAGGGTTGGCATTTAAAGAGTTAGCGATTAAGGGTTGGTGTTTAAGGGTTGGCGTTTAAGGGTTGGCATTTAAGGGTTGGCGTTTAAGGGTTGGCGTTTAAGGGTTGGCGTTTAAGGGTTGGTGTTTAAGGGTTGGTGTTTACGGGTTGGCGTTTTAGGGTTGATGTTTAAGGGTTGGCGTTTAAGGGTTGGCGTTTAAGGGTTGGCGTTTAAGGGTTGGCGTTTAAGGGTTGGCGTTTAAGGGTTGGCGTTTAAGGGTTGGCGTTTAATGGTTGGTGTTTAAGGGTTGGTGTTTAAGGGTTGGTGTTTAAAGGTTGACGTTTTAGGGTTTGAATTTTAGCGTGTTTAGGTTTTGGCGTTTAAGGGTTGTCCTTTAAGGGTTGGTGATTAAGAGGTGGTGTTTACAGGTTGGTATTTAAGGGTGGGCGTTAAAGGGTTGGCATTTAACGGTTAGTGTTTAAGGGTTGGCGTTTAAGGGTTGGCGTTTAAGGGTTGGCGTTTAATGGTTGGTGTTTAAGGGTTGGCGTTTAAGCGTTTTCGTTTAAGTGTTGGTGCTTAAGAGTTGGTGTTTTCAGGTTGGTGTTTAAAGGTTTGGCGTGTAAGTTTGGCCTTTAAGGGGTTGGTGTTTAAGGGTTGGCGTTTAAGGGTTGGCATTTGAAGAGTTAGCGATTAAGGGTTGGTGTTTAAGGGTTGGCGTTTAAGGGTTGGCATTTAAGGGTTGGCGTTTAAGGGTTGGCGCTTAAGGGTTGGCGTTAAAGGGTTTGTTTATGGGTTGGCGTTTTAGGGTTGGTGTTTTAGGGTTTAGTGTTTAAGGGTTGGTCTTTAATAGTTGGCGTTTAAGCGTTGACGTTTAAGGGTTGGCGTTTAAGGGTTGGCGTTTTAAAGGGTTGGCGTTTAAGGGTTGGCGTTTTAGGGTTGATGTTTAAAGGTTGGTGTTTAAGGGTTGGCGTTTAAGGGTTGGCATTAAGGGTTGGTGTTTAAAGGTTGGCGTTAAAGGGTTGGCCTTTAAGGGTTGGTGTTTAAGCGTGTTTATGTTTTGGCGTTTAAGAGTTGGCGTTTAATGGTTGGTGTTTAATGGATGGCGTTTAAGGGTTGGTGTTTAAGGGTTTGGCGTTTAAGGTTTGTCTTTAACGGTTGGTGTTTAAAGGTTGGTGTTTTAAGGTTTGTTTTTAAGGGTTGGCGATTTAGGGTTGGTGTTTAAGGGTTGGCATTTAAGGGTTGGTGTTTAAGGGTTGGTCTTTAAAGTGTTAGCGTTTAAGGTTTTCCGGATGATGGTTGACGTTTAAGGGTTGGCGTTTAATGGTTGGTGTTTAAGGGTTGGTGTTTAAGCGTTTTCGTTTAAGTGTTGGTGCTTAAGAGTTGGTGTTTACAGGCTGGTGTTTAAAGGTTTGGCGTGTAAGTTTGGCCTTTAAGGGTTGACGTTCAAGGTTGGTGTTTAAGGGTTCGCGTTTTAGGGTTGGCGTTTTAGGGTTGGTGTTTAAAGGTTGGTGTTTAAGGGTTTGCGTTTAAGGATTGGTGTTTAAGGGTTTGCGTTTAAGGGTTGGCATTTAAAGAGTTAGCGATTAAGGGTTGGTGTTTAAGGGTTGGCGTTTAAGGGTTGGCATTTAAGGGTTGGCGTTTAAGGGTTGGCGTTTAAGGGTTGGCGTTTAAGGATTGGTGTTTAAGGGTTTGCGTTTAAGGGTTGGCATTTAAAGAGTTAGCGATTAAGGGTTGTTGTTTAAGGTTTGGCGTTTAAGGGTTGGCATTTAAGGGTTGGCGTTTAAGGGTTGGCATTTAAGGGTTGGCGTTTAAGAGTTGGTGTTTAAAGGTTGGCGTTTAAGGGTTGGCGTTTAAGGGTTGGCATTTAAGGGTTGGCGTTTAAGGCTTGGCGTTTAAGTGTTGGTGTTTAGGGGTGGGCGTTTAAAGGGTTGGCGATTAAGGGTTGGTGTTTAAGGGTTGGCGTTTAAGGGTTGGCGTTTTAAGGGTTGGCGTTTAAGGGTTGGTGTTTAGGGGTGGGCGTTTATGGGTTGGCATTCAAACAGTTGGTGTTTAAGGCTTGGTGTTTAAGGTTTGGCGTTAAAGGGTTTGCGTTTACGGGTTGGTGTTTAAGGGTTGGTGTTTAAGGGTTGGCGTTTAAGGGTTGGTGCTTAAGGGTTGGCATTTAAACGTTGGCATTTAAGGGTTGGCGTTTAAGCGTTGGCGTTTAAGGGTTGGTGTTTAGGGGTGGGCGTTTATGGGTTGGCGTTCAAACGGTTGGTGTTTAAGGCTTGGTGTTTAAGGGTTGGCGTTTAAGGGTTGGTGTTTAAGGGTTGGCCTTTAAACGTTGGCGTTTAAGGGTGGGCGTTTAAGGGTTGGCGTTTAAGGGTTGGCGTTTAAGGGTTGGCGTTTAAGGGTTGGCATTAAGGGTTGGTGTTTAAAGGTTGGCGTTAAAGGGTTGGCCTTTAAGGGTTGGTGTTTAAGCGTGTTTATGTTTTGGCGTTTAAGAGTTGGCGTTTAATGGTTGGTGTTTAATGGATGGCGTTTAAGGGTTGGCGTTTAAGGGTTGGCGTTAAAGGGTTTGTTTATGGGTTGGCATTATAGGGTTGATGTTTTAGGGTTTAGTGTTTAAGGGTTGGTCTTTAATAGTTGGCGTTTAAGCGTTGACGTTTAAGGGTAGGGGTTTAAGGGTTGGCGTTTAAGGGTTGGCGTTTTAAAGGGTTGGCGTTTAAGGGTTTGTGTTTAGGGGTTTGGCGTTTAAGATTTGTCTTTAACGGTTGGTGTTTAAAGGTTGGTGTTTTAAGGTTTGTTTTTAAGGGTTGGCGATTTAGGGTTGGTGTTTAAGGGTTGGCATTTAAGGGTTGGTGTTTAAGGGTTGGTCTTTAAAGTGTTAGCGTTTAAGGTTTGCCGAATGATGGTTGACGTTTAAGGGTTGGCGTTTAATGGTTGGTGTTTAAGGGTTGGTGTTTAAGCGTTTTCGTTTAAGTGTTGGTGCTTAAGAGTTGGTGTTTACAGGCTGGTGTTTAAAGGTTTGGCGTGTAAGTTTGGCCTTTAAGGGTTGACGTTCAAGGTTGGTGTTTAAGGGTTCGCGTTTTAGGGTTGGCGTTTTAGGGTTGGTGTTTAAAGGTTGGTGTTTAAGGGTTTGCGTTTAAGGATTGGTGTTTAAGGGTTTGCGTTTAAGGGTTGGCATTTAAAGAGTTAGCGATTAAGGGTTGGTGTTTAAGGGTTGGCGTTTAAGGGTTGGCATTTAAGGGTTGGCGTTTAAGGGTTGGCGTTTAAGGGTTGGCGTTTAAGGATTGGTGTTTAAGGGTTTGCGTTTAAGGGTTGGCATTTAAAGAGTTAGCGATTAAGGGTTGTTGTTTAAGGTTTGGCGTTTAAGGGTTGGCATTTAAGGGTTGGCGTTTAAGGGTTGGCATTTAAGGGTTGGCGTTTAAGAGTTGGTGTTTAAAGGTTGGCGTTTAAGGGTTGGCGTTTAAGGGTTGGCATTTAAGGGTTGGCGTTTAAGGCTTGGCGTTTAAGTGTTGGTGTTTAGGGGTGGGCGTTTAAAGGGTTGGCGATTAAGGGTTGGTGTTTAAGGGTTGGCGTTTAAGGGTTGGCGTTTTAAGGGTTGGCGTTTAAGGGTTGGTGTTTAGGGGTGGGCGTTTATGGGTTGGCATTCAAACAGTTGGTGTTTAAGGCTTGGTGTTTAAGGTTTGGCGTTAAAGGGTTTGCGTTTACGGGTTGGTGTTTAAGGGTTGGTGTTTAAGGGTTGGCGTTTAAGGGTTGGTGCTTAAGGGTTGGCATTTAAACGTTGGCATTTAAGGGTTGGCGTTTAAGCGTTGGCGTTTAAGGGTTGGTGTTTAGGGGTGGGCGTTTATGGGTTGGCGTTCAAACGGTTGGTGTTTAAGGCTTGGTGTTTAAGGGTTGGCGTTTAAGGGTTGGTGTTTAAGGGTTGGCCTTTAAACGTTGGCGTTTAAGGGTGGGCGTTTAAGGGTTGGCGTTTAAGGGTTGGCGTTTAAGGGTTGGCGTTTAAGGGTTGGCATTAAGGGTTGGTGTTTAAAGGTTGGCGTTAAAGGGTTGGCCTTTAAGGGTTGGTGTTTAAGCGTGTTTATGTTTTGGCGTTTAAGAGTTGGCGTTTAATGGTTGGTGTTTAATGGATGGCGTTTAAGGGTTGGCGTTTAAGGGTTGGCGTTAAAGGGTTTGTTTATGGGTTGGCATTATAGGGTTGATGTTTTAGGGTTTAGTGTTTAAGGGTTGGTCTTTAATAGTTGGCGTTTAAGCGTTGACGTTTAAGGGTAGGGGTTTAAGGGTTGGCGTTTAAGGGTTGGCGTTTTAAAGGGTTGGCGTTTAAGGGTTTGTGTTTAGGGGTTTGGCGTTTAAGATTTGTCTTTAACGGTTGGTGTTTAAAGGTTGGTGTTTTAAGGTTTGTTTTTAAGGGTTGGCGATTTAGGGTTGGTGTTTAAGGGTTGGCATTTAAGGGTTGGTGTTTAAGGGTTGGTCTTTAAAGTGTTAGCGTTTAAGGTTTGCCGAATGATGGTTGACGTTTAAGGGTTGGCGTTTAATGGTTGGTGTTTAAGGGTTGGTGTTTAAGCGTTTTCGTTTAAGTGTTGGTGCTTAAGAGTTGGTGTTTACAGGTTGGTGTTTAAAGGTTTGGCGTGTAAGTTTGGCCTTTAAGGGTTGACGTTTAAGGTTGGTGTTTAAGGGTTGGCGTTTAAGGGTTGGCGTTTTAGGGTTGGTGTTTAAAGGTTGGTGTTTAAGGGTTTAGCGTTTAAGGATTGGTGTTTAAGGGTTTGCGTTTAAGGGTTGGCATTTAAAGAGTTAGCGATTAAGGGTTGGTGTTTAAGGGTTGGCGTTTAAGGGTTGGCATTTAAGGGTTGGCATTTAAGGGTTGGCGTTTAAGGGTTGGCGTTTAAGGGTTGGTGTTTAAGGGTTGGTGTTTAAGGGTTGGTGTTTACGGGTTGGCGTTTTAGGGTTGATGTTTAAGGGTTGGCGTTTAAGGGTTGGCGTTTAAGGGTTGGCGTTTAAGGGTTGGCGTTTAAGGGTTGGCGTTTAAGGGTTGGCGTTTAAGGGTTGGCGTTTAATGGTTGGTGTTTAAGGGTTGGTGTTTAAAGGTTGACGTTTTAGGGTTTGAATTTTAGCGTGTTTAGGTTTTGGCGTTTAAGGGTTGTCCTTTAAGTGTTGGTGCTTAAGAGGTGGTGTTTACAGGTTGGTATTTAAGGGTTGGCGTTAAAGGGTTGGCGTTTAACAGTTAGTGTTTAAGGGTTGGCGTTTAAGGGTTGGCGTTTAAGGGTTGGCGTTTAATGGTTGGTGTTTAAGGGTTGGCGTTTAAGCGTTTTCGTTTAAGTGTTGGTGCTTAAGAGTTGGTGTTTTCAGGTTGGTGTTTAAAGGTTTGGCGTGTAAGTTTGGCCTTTAAGGGGTTGGTGTTTAAGGGTTGGCGTTTAAGGGTTGGCATTTGAAGAGTTAGCGATTAAGGGTTGGTGTTTAAGGGTTGGCGTTTAAGGGTTGGCATTTAAGGGTTGGCGTTTAAGGGTTGGCGCTTAAGGGTTGGCGTTAAAGGGTTTGTTTATGGGTTGGCGTTTTAGGGTTGGTGTTTTAGGGTTTAGTGTTTAAGGGTTGGTCTTTAATAGTTGGCGTTTAAGCGTTGACGTTTAAGGGTTGGGGTTTAAGGGTTGGTGTTTAAGGGTTGGTGTTTAAGCGTTTTCGTTTAAGTGTTGGTGCTTAAGAGTTGGTGTTTACAGGCTGGTGTTTAAAGGTTTGGCGTGTAAGTTTGGCCTTTAAGGGTTGACGTTCAAGGTTGGTGTTTAAGGGTTCGCGTTTTAGGGTTGGCGTTTTAGGGTTGGTGTTTAAAGGTTGGTGTTTAAGGGTTTGCGTTTAAGGATTGGTGTTTAAGGGTTTGCGTTTAAGGGTTGGCATTTAAAGAGTTAGCGATTAAGGGTTGGTGTTTAAAGGTTGGCGTTTAAGGGTTGGCATTTAAGGGTTGGCGTTTAAGGGTTGGCGTTTAAGGGTTGGCGTTTAAGGGTTGGCGTTTAAGGATTGGTGTTTAAGGGTTTGCGTTTAAGGGTTGGCATTTAAAGAGTTAGCGATTAAGGGTTGTTGTTTAAGGTTTGGCGTTTAAGGGTTGGCATTTAAGGGTTGGCGTTTAAGGGTTGGCATTTAAGGGTTGGCGTTTAAGAGTTGGTGTTTAAAGGTTGGCGTTTAAGGGTTGGCGTTTAAGGGTTGGCATTTAAGGGTTGGCGTTTAAGGCTTGGCGTTTAAGTGTTGGTGTTTAGGGGTGGGCGTTTAAAGGGTTGGCGATTAAGGGTTGGTGTTTAAGGGTTGGCGTTTAAGGGTTGGCGTTTTAAGGGTTGGCGTTTAAGGGTTGGTGTTTAGGGGTGGGCGTTTATGGGTTGGCATTCAAACGGTTGGTGTTTAAGGCTTGGTGTTTAAGGGTTGGCGTTAAAGGGTTTGCGTTTACGGGTTGGTGTTTAAGGGTTGGTGTTTAAGGGTTGGCGTTTAAGGGTTGGTGCTTAAGGGTTGGCATTTAAACGTTGGCATTTAAGGGTTGGCGTTTAAGCGTTGGCGTTTAAGGGTTGGTGTTTAGGGGTGGGCGTTTATGGGTTGGCGTTCAAACGTTTGGTGTTTAAGGCTTGGTGTTTAAGGGTTGGCGTTTAAGGGTTGGTGTTTAAGGGTTGGCCTTTAAACGTTGGCGTTTAAGGGTGGGCGTTTAAGGGTTGGCGTTTAAGGGTTGGCGTTTAAGGGTTGGCGTTTAAGGGTTGGCATTAAGGGTTGGTGTTTAAAGGTTGGCGTTAAAGGGTTGGCCTTTAAGGGTTGGTGTTTAAGCGTGTTTATGTTTTGGCGTTTAAGAGTTGGCGTTTAATGGTTGGTGTTTAATGGATGGCGTTTAAGGGTTGGTGTTTAAGGGTTTGGCGTTTAAGGTTTGTCTTTAACGGTTGGTGTTTAAAGGTTGGTGTTTTAAGGTTTGTTTTTAAGGGTTGGCGATTTAGGGTTGGTGTTTAAGGGTTGGCATTTAAGGGTTGGTGTTTAAGGGTTGGTCTTTAAAGTGTTAGCGTTTAAGGTTTTCCGGATGATGGTTGACGTTTAAGGGTTGGCGTTTAATGGTTGGTGTTTAAGGGTTGGTGTTTAAGCGTTTTCGTTTAAGTGTTGGTGCTTAAGAGTTGGTGTTTACAGGCTGGTGTTTAAAGGTTTGGCGTGTAAGTTTGGCCTTTAAGGGTTGACGTTCAAGGTTGGTGTTTAAGGGTTCGCGTTTTAGGGTTGGCGTTTTAGGGTTGGTGTTTAAAGGTTGGTGTTTAAGGGTTTGCGTTTAAGGATTGGTGTTTAAGGGTTTGCGTTTAAGGGTTGGCATTTAAAGAGTTAGCGATTAAGGGTTGGCGTTTAAGGGTTGGCATTTAAGGGTTGGCGTTTAAGGGTTGGCGTTTAAGGGTTGGCGTTTAAGGGTTGGCGTTTAAGGATTGGTGTTTAAGAGTTTGCGTTTAAGGGTTGGCATTTAAAGAGTTAGCGATTAAGGGTTGTTGTTTAAGGGTTGGCGTTTAAGGGTTGGCATTTAAGGGTTGGCGTTTAAGGGTTGGCATTTAAGGGTTGGCGTTTAAGAGTTGGTGTTTAAAGGTTGGCGTTTAAGGGTTGGCGTTTAAGGGTTGGCATTTAAGGGTTGGCGTTTAAGGCTTGGCGTTTAAGTGTTGGTGTTTAGGGGTGGGCGTTTAAAGGGTTGGCGATTAAGGGTTGATGTTTAAGGGTTGGCGTTTAAGGGTTGGCGTTTTAAGGGTTGGCGTTTAAGGGTTGGTGTTTAGGGGTGGGCGTTTATGGGTTGGCATTCAAACGGCTGGTGTTTAAGGGTTGGCGTTTAAGGGTTGGCATTTAAGGGTTGGCGTTTAAGGGTTGGCATTTAAGGGTTGGCGTTTAAGAGTTGGTGTTTAAAGGTTGGCGTTTAAGGGTTGGCGTTTAAGGGTTGGCATTTAAGGGTTGGCGTTTAAGGCTTGGCGTTTAAGTGTTGGTGTTTAGGGGTGGGCGTTTAAAGGGTTGGCGATTAAGGGTTGATGTTTAAGGGTTGGCGTTTAAGGGTTGGCGTTTTAAGGGTTGGCGTTTAAGGGTTGGTGTTTAGGGGTGGGCGTTTATGGGTTGGCATTCAAACGGTTGGTGTTTAAGGCTTGGTGTTTAAGGGTTGGCGTTAAAGGGTTTGCGTTTACGGGTTGGTGTTTAATGGTTGGTGTTTAAGGGTTGGCGTTTAAGGGTTGGTGCTTAAGGGTTGGCATTTAAACGTTGGCATTTAAGGGTTGGCGTTTAAGCGTTGGCGTTTAAGGGTTGGTGTTTAGGGGTGGGCGTTTATGGGTTGGCGTTCAAACGGTTGGTGTTTAAGGCTTGGTGTTTAAGGGTTGGCGTTTAAGGGTTGGTGTTTAAGGGTTGGCCTTTAAACGTTGGCGTTTAAGGGTGGGCGTTTAAGGGTTGGCGTTTAAGGGTTGGCGTTTAAGGGTTGGCGTTTAAGGGTTGGCGTTTAAGGGTTGGCGTTAAAGGGTTTGTTTATGGGTTGGCGTTATAGGGTTGGTGTTTTAGGGTTTAGTGTTTAAGGGTTGGTCTTTAATAGTTGGCGTTTAAGGGTTGGCGTTTAAGGGTTGGCGTTTAAGGGTTGGCGTTTAAGTGTTGGTGTTTAGGGGTGGGCGTTTAAAGGATTGGCGATTAAGGGTTGGCGTTTAAGGGTTGGCGTTTAAGGGTTGGTGTTTAAGGGTTGGCGTTTAAGGGTTGGCGTTTAAGGGTTGGCGTTTACGGGTTGGCATTTAATGGTTGGCGTTTAAGGGTTGGTGTTTAGGGGTGGGCGTTTATGGGTTGGCGTTCAAACGGTTGGTGTTTAAGGCTTGGTGTTTAAGGGTTGGCGTAAAAGGGTTTGCGTTTACGGGTTGGCGTTTAAGGGTTGGTGTTTAAGGGTTGGCGTATAAGTGTTGGTGTTTAAGGGTTGGCATTTAAACGTTGGCATTTAAGGGTTGGCATTTAAGGGTTGGCGTTTAAGGGTTGGCGTTTAAGGGTTGGTGTTTAGGGGTGGGCGTTTATGGGTTGGCGTTCAAACGGTTGGTGTTTAAGGGTTGGCGTTTAAGGGTTGGTGTTTAAGGGTTGGCCTTTAAACGTTGGCGTTTAAGGGTTGGCGTTTAAGCGTTGACGTTTAATGGTTGGGGTTTAAGGGTTGGCGTTTAAGGGTTGGCATTTAAGGGTTGGCGTTAAAAGCGTGTTTAGGTTTTGGCGTTTAAAGGTTGGCGTTTAATGGTTGGTGTTTAATGGATGGCGTTTAAGGGTTGGTGTTTAAGGGTTTGGCGTGTAAAGGTTTGCCTTTAACGGTTGGCGATTAAGGGTTGGTGTTTACGGGTTGGCGTTTAAGCGTTGGCGTTTAAGGGTTGGAGTTTAAGGGTTGGTGTTTAAGGGTTGGCGTTTAAGGGTTGGTGTTTAGAGGTGGGCGTTAATGGGTTGGCGTTCAAATGGTTGGTGTTTAAAACTTGGTGTTTAAGGGATGGCGTTTAAGGGTTGGTATTTAAGGGTTGGTATTTAAGGGTTGGCCATTAAACGTTGGCGTTTAAGGGTTGGCGTTAAAGGGTTGGCGTTTAAGGGTTGTCGTTTAAGGGTTGGCGTTTAAGGGTTGGCGTTTAAGGGTTGGCGTTTAAGGGTTGGCGTAAAAGGGTTTGTTTATGGGTTGGCGTTTTTTCACAGATGTCCCAATAGTTTAACAGATGTCCCAGTAGTTTAACAGATGTCCCAGTAGTTTCACAGATGTTCCAGTAGGTTAACAGATGTCCCCATAGTTTCACAGATGTCCCAATCGTTTCACAGATGCCCCAGTAGTTTTACAGAAATCCCAGTAGGTTAACAGATGTCCCCATAGTTTCACAGATGTCCCAATAGTTTAACACATGTCCCAGTAGTTTAACAGATGTCCCAGTAGTTTCACAGATGTCCCAGTAGGTTAACAGATGTCCCCATAGTTTCACAGATGTTCCCATAGTTTCACAAATGTCCCAGTAGTTTTACAGATATCCCAATAGGTTAACAGATGTCCCCATAGTTTCACAGATGTACCAGTAGTTTCACAGATGTCCCAATAGTTTCACAGATGTCCCAATAGTTTCACCTATGTCCCATTTGTTTCACAGATGTCCCAATAGTTTCACAGATGTCCCAATAGTTTCACAGATGTCCCAGAAGTTTTACAGACATCCCAGTATGTTAACAGATGTCCCGATAGTTTCACAGATGTACCAGTAGTTTCACAGATGTCCCAATAGTTTCACAGATGTCCCAGTAGTTTTACAGTTATCCCAGTAGGTTAACAGATGTCCCAATAGTTTAACAGATGTCCCAGTAGTTTTACAGATGTCCCAGTAGTTTCACACATGTCCCAGTAGTTTCACAGACGCCCCAATAGTTTCACATATGTCCCATTAGTTTCACAGATGTCCCAATAGTTTCACAGATGTACCAATCGTTTCACAGATGTCCCAATAGTTTAACAGATGTCCCAATAGTTTCACCCATGTCCCAATAGTTTCACAGATGTCCCAGGAGTTTAACAGATGTCCCAAAAGTTTAACAGATGTCCCAGTTGTTTCACAGATGTCCCAATAGTTTCACAGATGTCCCAATAGTTTCACAGATGTCCCAGTAGTTTTACAGTTATCCCAGTAGGTTAACAGATGTCCCAATAGTTTAACAGATGTCCCAGTAGTATTACAGATGGCCCAGTAGTTTCACACATGTCCCAGTAGTTCCACAGATGCCGCAATAGTTTCACATATGTCCCATTAGTTTCACAGATGTCCCCATAGTTTCACAGATCTCCCAATAGTTTCACAGATGTCCCATTGGTTTCACAGATGTCCACATAGTTTCACAGATGTTCCAATAGTTTAACAGATGTCCCAGTAGTTTCACAGATGTCCCAGTAGTTTCACACATGTCCCAGTAGTTTCACAGATGCCCCAATAGTTTCACATATGTCCCATTAGTTTCACAGATGTCCCAATAGTTTCACAGATGTACCAATAGTTTCACAGATGTCCCAATAGTTTAACAGATGTCCCAATAGTTTCACCCATGTCCCAATAGTTTCACAGATATCCCAGGAGTTTAACAGATGTCCCAAAAGTTTAATGGATGTCCCAGTTGTTTCACAGATGTCCCAATAGTTTCACAGATGTCCCAATAGGTTCACATATGTCCCAGTAGTTTTACAGATGTCCCAGTAGTTTCACAGATGTCCCAATAGTTTAACAGATGTCCCAGTAGTTTAACAGATGTCCCAGTAGTTTTACAGTTATCCCAGTAGGTTAACAAATGTCCCCATAGTTTCACATATGTCCCAATAGTTTAACAGATGTCCTAGTAGTTTAACAGATGTCCCAGTAGTTTCACAGATGTCCCAGTAGGTTAACAGATGTCCCCATAGTTTCACAGATGTCCCAATGGGGTCACATATGTCCAAGTAGTTTTACAGATGTCCCAGAAGTTTCACAGATGTCACATTAGTTTCAGAGATGTCCCCATAGTTTCACAGATATCCCAATAGTTTCCCAGATGTCCCAATAGTTTCACAGATGTCCCCATAGTTTCACAGATGTACCAGTAGTTTCACAGATGTCCCAATAGTTTCACAGATGTCCCAATAGTTTCACAGATGTACTAGTAGTTTCAGAGATGTCCCAATAGTTTCACATATGTCCCATTAGTTTCACAGATGTCCCCATAGTTTCACAGATGTCCCAATAGTTTAACAGATGTCCCAGTAGTTTTACAGATGTCCCAGTAGTTTCGCAGATGTCCCCATAGTTTCACAGATGTCCCAATAGTTTAACAGATGTCCCAGTAGTTTTACAGATGTCCCAGTAGTTTCACACATGTCCCAGTAGTTTCACAGACGCCCCAATAGTTTCACATATGTCCCATTAGTTTAACAGATGTCCCCATAGTTTTACAGATGTCCCAATAATTTCACAGATGTACTACTAATTTCACAGATATCCCAATAGTTTCACATATGTCCCATTAGTTTCACAGATGACCCCATAGTTTCACAGATGTGCCAATAGTTTCACAGATGTCCCAATAGTTTCACCTATGTCCCATTTGTTTCACAGATGTCCCCATAGTTTCACAGATGTCCCAATCGTTTAACAGATGTCCCAGTAGTTTTACAGATGTCCCAATAGTTTAACAGATGTCCCAGTAGTTTTACAGTTGTCCCAGTAGTTTCACACATGTCCCAGTAGTTTCACAGATGTCCCAATAGTTTCACAGATGTCCCAATAGTTTAAGAGATGTCCCAATAGGTTCACATATGTCCCAGTAGTTTTACAGATGTCCCAGTAGTTTCACAGATGTCCCAATAGTTTAACAGATGTCCCAGTAGTTTAACAGATGTCCCAGTAGTTTCACAGATGTCCCAATAGTTTCACAGATGTACCAGTAGTTTCACAGATGTCCCAATAGTTTAACAGATGTCCCAATAGTTTAACAGATGTCCCAATAGGTTCAAATGTGTCCCAGTAGATTTACAGATGTCCCAGTAGTTTCACAGATGTCCCAATAGTTTAACAGATGTCCCAGTAGTTTAACAGATGTCCCAGTAGTTTCACAGATGTCCCAGTAGGTTAACAGATGTCCCCATAGTTTCACAGATGTCTCAATCGTTTCACAGATGTCCCAGTAGTTTTACAGATATCCCAGTAGGTTAAGAGATGTCCCCATAGTTTCGCAGATGTCCCAATAGTTTCACATATGTCCCAGTAGTATTACAGATGGCCCAGTAGTTTCACACATGTCCCAGAAGTTTCACAGACGCCCCAATAGTTTCACATATGTCCCATTAGTTTCCCAGATGTCCCCATAGTTTCACAGATCTCCCAATAGCTTCACAGACGCCCCAATAGTTTCACATATGTCCCATTAGTTTCCCAGATGTTCTCATAGTTTCACAGATCTCCCAATAGTTTCACAGATGTCCCATTAGTTTCACAGATGTCCCATTAGTTTCACAGATGTCCCCATAGTTTCACAGATGTCCCAATAGTTTCACAGATGTCCCAATAGTTTCACAGATGTCCCAATAGGTTCACATATGTCCAAGTAGTTTTACAGATGTCCCAGTAGTTTCACAGATGTCCCAATAGTTTAACAGATGTCCCAGTAGTTTAACAGATGTCCCAGTAGTTTCACAGATGTCCCAATAGTTTCACAGATGTACCAGTAGTTTCACAGATGTCCCAATAGTTTAACAGATGTCCCAATAGTTTCACCCATGTCCCAATAGTTTCACAGATGTCCCATTAGTTTAACAGATGTCCCCATAGTTTCACAGATGTCCCAATAGTTCCACAGATGTCCCAATAGCTTCACCTATGTCCCATTTGTTTCACAGATGTCCCCATAGTTTCACAGATGTCCCAGTAGTTTAACAGATGTCCCAGTAGTTTCACAGATGTCCCAGTAGGTTAACAGATGTCCCCATAGTTTCACAGATGTCCCAATCGTTTCACAGATGTCCCAGTAGATTTACAGATATCCCAGTAGGTTAACAGATGTCCCCATAGTTTCACAGATGTCCCAATAGTTTAACAGATGTCCCAGTAGTTCAACAGATGTCCCAATAGATTCACATATGACCCAGTAGTTTTACAGATGTCCCAGTAGTTTTACAGATGTCCCAGTAGTTTCACAGATGTCCCAATAGTTTAACAGATGTCCCAGTAGTTTAACAGATGTCCCAGTAGTTTCACAGATGTCCAAATAGTTTCACAGATGTACCAGTAGTTTCACAGATGTCCCAATAGTTTAACAGATGTCCCAATAGTTTCACCCATGTCCCAATAGTTTCACAGATGTTCCAGGAGTTTAACAGATGTCCCAATAGTTTAACAGATGTCCCAGTTGTTTTACAGATGTCCCAATAGTTTCACAGATGTCCCAATAGTTTAACAGATGTCCCAATAGGTTCACATATGTCCCAGTAGTTTTACAGATGTCCCAGTAGTTTCACAGATGTCCCAATAGTTTAACAGATGTCCCAGTAGTTTAACAGATGTCCCAGTAGTTTCACAGATGTCCCATTAGTTTCACAGATGTCCCCATAGTTTCACAGATGTCCCAATAGTTTCCCAGATGTACCAGTAGTTTCACAGATGTCCCAATAGTTTAACAGATGTCCCAATAGTTTCACCCATGTCCCAATAGTTTCACAGATGTTCCAATAGTTTCACATATGTCCCATTAGTTTCACAGATGTCCCCATAGTTTCACAGATGTCCCAATAGTTTAACAGATGTCCCAGTAGTTTTACAGATGTCCCAGTAGTTTCACACATGTCCCAGTAGTTTCACAGACGCCCCAATAGTTTTACATATGTCCCATTAGTTTCCCAGATGTCCCCATAGTTTCACAGATGTCCCAATAGTTTCACAGATGTCCCAATAGTTTCACAGATGTCCCAATAGGTTCACATATGTCCCAGTAGTTTAACAGATGTCCCAGTAGTTTCACAGATGTCCAAATAGTTTCACAGATGTACCAGTAGTTTCACAGATGCCCCAATAGTTTAACAGATGTCCCAATAGTTTCACCCATGTCCCATTAGTTTCACAGATGTTCCAGGAGTTTAACAGATGTCCCAATAGTTTCACAGATGTCCCAATAGTTTCACAGATGTCCCAATAGGTTCACATATGTCCAAGTAGTTTTACAGATGTCCCAGTAGTTTCACAGATGTCCCAATAGTTTAACAGATGTCCCAGTAGTTTAACAGATGTCCCAGTAGTTTCACAGATGTCCCAATAGTTTCACAGATGTACCAGTAGTTTCACAGATGTCCCAATAGTTTCACAGATGTCCCAATAGTTTCACAGATTTCCCAATAGGTTCACATATGTCCCAGTAGTTTCACAGATGTCCCAATAGTTTAACAGATGTCCCAGTAGTTTAACAGATGTCCCAGTAGTTTCACAGATGTCGCAATAGTTTCACAGATGTACCAGTAGTTTCACAGATGTCCCAATAGTTTAACAGATGTCCCAATAGTTTCACCCATGTCCCAATAGTTTCACAGATGTTCCAGGAGTTTAACAGATGTCCCAATAGTTTAACAGATGTCCCAGTTGTTTCACAGATGTCCCAATAGTTTCACAGATGTCCCAATAGTTTCACGGATGTCCCAATAGGTTCACATATGTCCCAGTAGTTTTACAGATGTCCCAGTAGTTTCACAGATGTCCCAATAGTTTAACAGATGTCCCACTCAGTCACTCATAGTAACTCACAGTCACTCACACAGTCACTCACACAGTCATTCAGAGTCACTCGGAGTCACTCAGAGTCACACACACAGTCACTCATAGTCACTCATAGTCACTCACACAGTCAATTACAGTCACTCAGTCAATCATAGTCACCCACACAGTCACTCACACAGTCACCCACACAGTCATTCACACAGTCACTCATAGTCATTCACACAGTCACTCGTAGTCACTCACAGTCACTCAAAAAGTCACTCACACAGTCACCCACAGTCACTCACCGTCACTCAGTCACTCACACAGTCACACACAGTCACTCACAGTCACTCACACAGCCACACACAGTCACTCACAGTCACTCATAGTCACTCACACAGTCACTCACACAGTCACTCACAGTCACACACAGTCACTCACAGTCACTCACACAGCCACACACAGTCACTCACAGTCACTCACACAGTCACTCACAGTCACTCACACAGTCACTCACAGTCACTCACAGTCACTCACACAGTCACTCATAGTCACTCACAGTCACTCAAACAGTCACTCACACAGTCACTCAGTCACTCATGGTCACTCACACAGTCACTCAGAGTCACTCACACAGTCACACAGTCACTCATAGTGAATCACAGTCACTCACACAGTCACTCAGTCACTCACACAGTCACACAGTCACACAGTCACTCACACAGTCACACAGTCACTCATAGTCACTCACAGTCACTCAGTCACTCACACAGTCAATTACACAGTCACTCATAGTCACTCACACAGTCACTCACACAGTCACTCACACAGTCACTCACAGTCACTCACACAGTCACTCACAGTCACTCACACAGTCACTCACACAGTCACTCACAGTCACTCACACAGTCACTCACAGTCACCCACAGGGGTGAGGAAGGTGTCCACGCGTGGTGCTGGCCACCCACCCACACGAGTGCCGTGCCGGCCTTCATAGTTACTGTCTAGCACCACTTGCCACAACAGTTTGTTAAGGCTACAGTGGGTGGGTGAGATGGTGAGTGAGTGAGTGCGTGAGTGAGATGGTGAGTGAGATGGTGAGTGAGTGGGTGAATGAGTGGGTGAGGGAGATGTTGAGTAAGATGGTGAGTGAGTGGGTGAATGAGAGGGTGAGTGAGATGGTGAGTGAGTGGGTGAGTGAGTGGGTGGGTGAGTAAAGTGGGTGAGTGGGTGAGTGAGTGAGTGTGTGAGTGGGTGAGTGAGTGGGTGAGTGGGTGAGTGAGTGAGTGGGTGAGTAAGTGGGTGAGTGGTGGGCGAGTGGGTGAGTGAGTGGGTGAGTGTGAGGGTGAGTGAGTGGGTGAGTGAGTGGGTGAGTGAGTGAGTGGGTGAGTGAGTGGGTGAGTGAGTGAGTGGGTGAATGAGTGCGTGAGGGAGATGGTGAGTAAGACTGTGAGTGAGTGGGTGAATGAGAGGGTGAGTGAGATGGTGAGTGAGTGGGTGAGTGAGTGAGTGGGTGGGTGAGTGAGTGGGTGAGTGAGTGAGATGTCGAGCGAGTGGGTGATTGAATGGGGGAATGAGAGGGTGAGCGAGTGGGTGAGTGAGATGGTGAGTGAGTGGGTGATTTAGTGGGTGAGTGAGTGCGTGGGTGAGTGAGTGGGTGGGTGGGTGAGTGAGTGGGTGGTGAGTGGGTGAGTGAGTGGGTGAGTGAGTGGGTGAGTGTGAGGGTGAGTGAGTGGGTGAGTGTGAGGGTGAGTGAGTGGGTGAGTGAGTGTGTGGGTGAGTGAGTGAGATGGTGAGTGAGTGGGTGAATGAGTGGGTGAGGGAGATGGTGAGTAAGACTGTGAGTGAGTGGGTGAATGAGAGGGTGAGTGAGATGGTGAGTGAGTGGGTGAGTGAGTGAGTGGGTGGGTGAGTGAGTGGGTGAGTGAGTGAGATGTCGAGCGAGTGGGTGATTGAATGGGGGAATGAGAGGGTGATCGAGTGGGTGAGTGAGATGGTGAGTGAGTGGGTGATTTAGTGGGTGAGTGAGTGCGTGGGTGAGTGAGTGGGTGGGTGGGTGAGTGAGTGGGTGGTGAGTGGGTGAGTGAGTGGGTGAGTGGATGTGTGAATGGGTGAGTGAGTGAGTGAGTGGGTGAGTGAGTGAGTGGGTGAGTGAGTGGGTGGGTTGGTGAGTGAGTGAGTGGGTGAGTGAGTGGGTGAGTAATTGGGTGAGTGGGTGAGTGAGTGGGTGGGTGAGGGTGAGTGAGTGGGTGAGTGAGTCGGTGAGTGAGTGGGAGAGTGAGTGAGTGGGTGAGTGAGTGAGTAGGTGAGTGAGTGAGTAGGTGAGTGAGTGGGTGAGTGTGTGGGTGAGTGAGTGAGTGGGTGAGTGAGTTGGTGAGTGAATGGGTGAGTGAGTGGTGAGTGGGTGAGTGTGTGGGTGAGTGAGTGAGTGGGTGAGTGGGTGAGTGAGTGAATGGGTGAGTGGGTGAGTGAGTGGGTGAGTGGGTAAGTGAGTGCGTAAGTGAGTGGGTGAGTGAGTGTGTGAGTGGGTGAGTGAGTGGGTGGGTGAGTAAAGTGGGTGAGTGAGTGGGTGAGTGAGTGAGTGTGTGAGTGGGTGAGTGGGTGAGTGAGTGGGTGAGTGAGTGGGTGGTGAGTGGGTGAGTGAGTGGGTGAGTGGATGGGTGAATGGGTGAGTGAGTGAGTAGGTGAGTGAGTGAGTGGGTGAGTGAGTGGGTGAGTGGGTAAGTGAGTGCGTAAGTGAGTGGGTGAGTGAGTGGGTGGGTGAGTAAAGTGGGTGAGTGAGTGGGTGGGTTGGTGAGTGTGTGAGTGGGTGAGTGAGTGGGTGAATGATTGGGTGAGTGGGTGAGTGAGTGGGTGAGGGTGAGTGAGTGGGTGTGTGAATTGGTGAGTGAGTGGGTGAGTGAGTGGGTGAGTGAGTGAATGCGTGAGTGGGTGAGTGAGTGGGTGAGTGGGTAAGTGAGTGCGTAAGTGAGTGGGTGAGTGAGTGTGTGAGTGGTTGAGTGAGTGGGTGGGTGAGTAAAGTGGGTGAGTGAGTGGGTGAGTGAGTGAGTGTGTGAGTGGGTGAGTGGGTGAGTGAGTGGGTGAGTGAGTGAGTGGGTGAGTAAGTGGGTGAGTGGTGGGTGAGTGGGTGAGTGAGTGGGTGAGTGTGAGGGTGAGTGAGTGGGTGAGTGAGTGGGTGAGTGAGTGGGTGAGTGAGTGAGTGAGTGGGTGAGTGAGTGGGTGAGTGAGTAGGTGAGTGTGTGGGTGAGTGAGTGAGTGGGTGAGTGAGTGGGTGAATGAATGGGTGAGTGAGTGGGTGAGTGTGAGGGTGAGTGAGTGGGTGAGTGAGTGGGTGAGTGAGTGAGTGGGTGAGTGAGTGGTCAATGGGTGAGTGAGTGGGTGAGTGGGTGGGTGAATTGGTGAGTGAGTGGGTGAGTGAGTGGGTGAGTGGGTGAGTGAGTGGGTGAGTGTGAGGGTGAGTGAGTGGGTGAGTGAGTGGGTGAGTGAGTGAGTGAGTGGGTGAGTGAGTGGGTGAGTGTGTGGGTGAGTGAGTGAGTGAGTGGGTGAGTGAGTGGGTGAGTGAATGGGTGAGTGAGTGGGTGAGTGGTGAGTGGGTGAGTGAGTGGGTGAGTGGGTGGGTGAATTGGTGAGTGAGTGGGTGAGTGAGTGGGTGAGTGAGTGAATGGGTGAGTGGGTGAGTGAGTGGGTGAGTGAGTGAGTGGGTGAGTAAGTGGGTGAGTGAGTGGGTGAGTGGGTGAGTGAGTGGGTGAGTGTGAGGGTGAGTAAGTGGGTGAGTGAGTGGGTGAGTGAGTGGGTGAGTGAGTGGGTGAGTGTGTGGGTGAGTGAGTGAGTGAGTGGGTGAGTGAGTGGGTGAGTGAGTGGGTGAGTGAGTGGTGAGTGGGTGAGTGAGTGGGTGAGTGTGTGGGTGAATTGGTGAGTAAGTGGGTGAGTGGGTGAGTGGGTGAGTGAGTGAATGGGTGAGTGGGTGAGTGAGTGGGTGAGTGAGTGGGTGAGTGAGTGGGTGAGTGAATGGGTGAGTGAGTGGGTGAGTGGTGAGTGGGTGAGTGAGTGGGTGAGTGGGTGGGTGAATTGGTGAGTGAGTGGGTGAGTGAGTGGGTGAGTGAGTGAATGGGTGAGTGGGTGAGTGAGTGGGTGAGTGAGTGAGTGGGTGAGTAAGTGGGTGAGTGAGTGGGTGAGTGGGTGAGTGAGTGGGTGAGTGTGAGGGTGAGTAAGTGGGTGAGTGAGTGGGTGAGTGAGTGGGTGAGTGAGTGGGTGAGTGTGTGGGTGAGTGAGTGAGTGAGTGGGTGAGTGAGTGGGTGAGTGAATGGGTGAGTGAGTGGGTGAGTGGGTGAGTGAGTGGTGAGTGGGTGAGTGAGTGGGTGAGTGTGTGGGTGAATTGGTGAGTAAGTGGGTGAGTGGGTGAGTGGGTGAGTGAGTGAATGGGTGAGTGGGTGAGTGAGTGGGTGAGTGAGTGGGTGAGTGAGTGAGTGGGTGAGTAAGTGGGTGATTGAGTGGGTGATTGAGTGGGTGTGTCGCTCACACAAGTCACTCATGGTCACTCACACAGTCACTCATAGTCATTCGCAGTCATTCACAGTCAATTAGTCACTCAGTCACTCACACAGTCACTCAGTCACTCACACAGTCACTCACACAGTCACTCATAGTCACTCATTGTCACTCACAGTCAATTACATTCACACATACAGTCACTCATAGTCACTCACACAGTCACTCAGAGTCACTCACATTCACTCACAGTCACTCACAGTCACTCACAGTCACTCACTCAGTCACTCCGTCACTCACACAGCCACACAGTCACTCACACAGTCACACAGTCACTCATAGTCACTCACAGTCACTCACAGTCACTCACAAAGTCACTCACACAGTCACTCACACAGTCACTCACAGTCACTCACACAGTCACTCACAGTCACTCATAGTCACTCAGAGTCACTCAGTCACTCACAATCACTCATAGTCACTCACATTCACTCACACAGTCACTCAGTCACTCACACAGTCACTCAGAGTCACTCACACAGGCACACAGTCACTCACACAGTCACACACAGTCACTCACAGTCACTCACACAGTCACTCACACAGTCACTCACAGTCACTCACACAGGCACACAGTCACTCACACAGTCACTCACAGTCACTCACACAGTCACTCACAGTCACTCACACAGTCACTTACACAGTCACTCACAGTCACTCACACAGTCACTCACAGTCACCCACAGGGGTGAGGAAGGTGTCCACGCGTGGTGCTGGCCACCCACCCACACGAGTGCCGTGCCGGCCTTCATAGTTACTGTCTAGCACCACTTGCCACAACAGTTTGTTAAGGCTACAGTGGGTGGGTGAGATGGTGAGTGAGATGGTGAGATGGTGAGTGAGTGGGTGAGTGAGTGGGTGTGTGAATTTGTGAGTGAGTGTGTGAGTGAGTGGGTGAGTGAGTGAATGGGTGAGTGGGTGAGTGAGTGGGTGAGTGGGTAAGTGAGTGGGTAAGTGAGTGCGTAAGTGAGTGGGTGAGTGAGTGATTGGGTGAGTGGGTGAATGAATGGGTGAGTGAGTGGGTGAGTGTGAGGGTGAGTGAGTGGGTGAGTGAGTGGGTGAGTGGGTGAGTGAGTGAGTGAGTGGGTGAGTGGGTGAGTGAGTGGTGAATGGGTGAGTGAGTGGGTGAGTGGGTGGGTGAATTGGTGAGTGAGTGGGTGAGTGAGTGGATGAGTGGGTGAGTGAGTGGGTGAGTGAGTGGGTGAGTGTGAGGGTGAGTGAGTGGGTGAGTGAGTGGGTGAGTGAGTGGGTGAGTGAGTGGGTGAGGGAGATGTTGAGTAAGATGGTGAGTGAGTGGGTGAATGAGAGGGTGAGTGAGATGGTGAGTGAGTGGGTGAATGAGTGGGTGGGTGAGTAAAGTGGGTGAGTGGGTGAGTGAGTGAGTGTGTGAGTGGGTGAGTGGGTGAGTGAGTGGGTGAGTGGGTGAGTGAGTGAGTGGGTGAGTAAGTGGGTGAGTGGTGGGCGAGTGGGTGAGTGAGTGGGTGAGTGTGAGGGTGAGTGAGTGGGTGAGTGAGTGGGTGAGTGAGTGAGTGGGTGAGTGAGTGGGTGAGTGAGTGAGTGGGTGAATGAGTGGGTGAGGGAGATGGTGAGTAAGACTGTGAGTGAGTGGGTGAATGAGAGGGTGAGTGAGATGGTGAGTGAGTGGGTGAGTGAGTGAGTGGGTGGGTGAGTGAGTGAGTGGGTGGGTGAGTAAAGTGGGTGAGTGAGTGGGTGGGTTGGTGAGTGTGTGAGTGGGTGAGTGAGTGGGTGAGTGATTGGGTGAGTGGGTGAGTGAGTGGGTGAGGGTGAGTGAGTGGGTGTGTGAATTGGTGAGTGAGTGGGTGAGTGAGTGGGTGAGTGGGTGAGTGAGTGAATGGGTGAGTGGGTGAGTGAGTGGGTGAGTGGGTAAGTGAGTGCGTAAGTGAGTGGGTGAGTGAGTGGGTGAGTGAGTGGGTGGGTGAGTAAAGTGGGTGAGTGAGTGGGTGAGTGAGTGAGTGTGTGAGTGGGTGAGTGGGTGAGTGAGTGGGTGAGTGAGTGAGTGGGTGAGTAAATGGGTGAGTGGTGGGTGAGTGGGTGAGTGTGAGGGTGAGTGAGTGGGTGAGTGAGTGGGTGAGTGTGAGGGTGAGTGAGTGGGTGAGTGAGTGGGTGAGTGAGTGGGTGAGGGAGATGTTGAGTAAGATGGTGAGTGAGTGGGTGAATGAGAGGGTGAGTGAGATGGTGAGTGAGTGGGTGAGTGAGTGGGTGGGTGAGTAAAGTGGGTGAGTGGGTGAGTGAGTGAGTGTGTGAGTGGGTGAGTGGGTGAGTGAATGGGTGAGTGAGTGGGTGAGTGGTGAGTGGGTGAGTGAGTGGGTGAGTGGGTGGGTGAATTGGTGAGTGAGTGGGTGAGTGAGTGGGTGAGTGAGTGGGTGAGTGAGTGAGTGGGTGAGTGAGTGGGTGAGTGAGTGGGTGAGTGTGTGGGTGAGTGAGTGAGTGAGTGGGTGAGTGGGTGAATGAATGGGTGAGTGAGTGGGTGAGTGTGAGGGTGAGTGAGTGAGTGAGTGGGTGAGTGAGTGGTGAATGGGTGAGTGAGTGGGTGAGTGGGTGGGTGAATTGGTGAGTGAGTGGGTGAGTGAGTGGATGAGTGGGTGAGTGGGTGAGTGAGTGGGTGAGTGTGAGTGAGTGGGTGAGTGAGTGGGTGAGTGAGTGGGTGAGTGAGTGGGTGAGGGAGATGTTGAGTAAGATGGTGAGTGAGTGGGTGAATGAGAGGGTGAGTGAGATGGTGAGTGAGTGGGTGAGTGAGTGGGTGGGTGAGTAAAGTGGGTGAGTGGGTGAGTGAGTGAGTGTGTGAGTGGGTGAGTGGGTGAGTGAGTGGGTGAGTGGGTGAGTGAGTGAGTGGGTGAGTAAGTGGGTGAGTGGTGGGCGAGTGGGTGAGTGAGTGGGTGAGTGAGTGGGTGAGTGAGTGAGTGGGTGAGTGGGTGGGTGGGTGAGTGAGTGGGTGGTGAGTGGGTGAGTGAGTGGGTGAGTGAGTGGGTGAGTGTGAGGGTGAGTGAGTGGGTGAGTGTGAGGGTGAGTGAGTGGGTGAGTGAGTGTGTGGGTGAGTGAGTGAGATGGTGAGTGAGTGGGTGAATGAGTGGGTGAGGGAGATGGTGAGTAAGACTGTGAGTGAGTGGGTGAATGAGAGGGTGAGTGAGATGGTGAGTGAGTGGGTGAGTGAGTGAGTGGGTGGGTGAGTGAGTGGGTGAGTGAGTGAGATGTCGAGCGAGTGGGTGATTGAATGGGGGAATGAGAGGGTGATCGAGTGGGTGAGTGAGATGGTGAGTGAGTGGGTGATTTAGTGGGTGAGTGAGTGCGTGGGTGAGTGAGTGGGTGGGTGGGTGAGTGAGTGGGTGGTGAGTGGGTGAGTGAGTGGGTGAGTGGATGTGTGAATGGGTGAGTGAGTGAGTGAGTGGGTGAGTGAGTGAGTGGGTGAGTGAGTGGGTGGGTTGGTGAGTGAGTGAGTGGGTGAGTGAGTGGGTGAGTAATTGGGTGAGTGGGTGAGTGAGTGGGTGGGTGAGGGTGAGTGAGTGGGTGAGTGAGTCGGTGAGTGAGTGGGAGAGTGAGTGAGTGGGTGAGTGAGTGAGTAGGTGAGTGAGTGAGTAGGTGAGTGAGTGGGTGAGTGTGTGGGTGAGTGAGTGAGTGGGTGAGTGAGTTGGTGAGTGAATGGGTGAGTGAGTGGTGAGTGGGTGAGTGTGTGGGTGAGTGAGTGAGTGTGTGAGTGAGTGGGTGAGTGGGTGAGTGAGTGAATGGGTGAGTGGGTGAGTGAGTGGGTGAGTGGGTAAGTGAGTGCGTAAGTGAGTGGGTGAGTGAGTGTGTGAGTGGGTGAGTGAGTGGGTGGGTGAGTAAAGTGGGTGAGTGAGTGGGTGAGTGAGTGAGTGTGTGAGTGGGTGAGTGGGTGAGTGAGTGGGTGAGTGAGTGGGTGGTGAGTGGGTGAGTGAGTGGGTGAGTGGATGGGTGAATGGGTGAGTGAGTGAGTAGGTGAGTGAGTGAGTGGGTGAGTGAGTGGGTGAGTGGGTAAGTGAGTGCGTAAGTGAGTGGGTGAGTGAGTGGGTGGGTGAGTAAAGTGGGTGAGTGAGTGGGTGGGTTGGTGAGTGTGTGAGTGGGTGAGTGAGTGGGTGAATGATTGGGTGAGTGGGTGAGTGAGTGGGTGAGGGTGAGTGAGTGGGTGTGTGAATTGGTGAGTGAGTGGGTGAGTGAGTGGGTGAGTGAGTGAATGCGTGAGTGGGTGAGTGAGTGGGTGAGTGGGTAAGTGAGTGCGTAAGTGAGTGGGTGAGTGAGTGTGTGAGTGGTTGAGTGAGTGGGTGGGTGAGTAAAGTGGGTGAGTGAGTGGGTGAGTGAGTGAGTGTGTGAGTGGGTGAGTGGGTGAGTGAGTGGGTGAGTGAGTGAGTGGGTGAGTAAGTGGGTGAGTGGTGGGTGAGTGGGTGAGTGAGTGGGTGAGTGTGAGGGTGAGTGAGTGGGTGAGTGAGTGGGTGAGTGAGTGGGTGAGTGAGTGAGTGAGTGGGTGAGTGAGTGGGTGAGTAAGTAGGTGAGTGTGTGGGTGAGTGAGTGAGTGGGTGAGTGAGTGGGTGAATGAATGGGTGAGTGAGTGGGTGAGTGTGAGGGTGAGTGAGTGGGTGAGTGAGTGGGTGAGTGAGTGAGTGGGTGAGTGAGTGGTCAATGGGTGAGTGAGTGGGTGAGTGGGTGGGTGAATTGGTGAGTGAGTGGGTGAGTGAGTGGGTGAGTGGGTGGGTGAGTGAGTGAGTGAGTGGGTGAGTGAGTGAGTGGGTGAGTGTGTGGGTGCGTGAGTGAGTGAGTGGGTGAGTGAGTGAGTGGGTGAGTGTGTGGGTGAGTGAGTGAGTGAGTGGGTGAGTGAGTGGGTGAGTGAATGGGTGAGTGAGTGGGTGAGTGGTGAGTGGGTGAGTGAGTGGGTGAGTGGGTGGGTGAATTGGTGAGTGAGTGGGTGAGTGAGTGGGTGAGTGAGTGAATGGGTGAGTGGGTGAGTGAGTGGGTGAGTGAGTGAGTGGGTGAGTAAGTGGGTGAGTGAGTGGGTGAGTGGGTGAGTGAGTGGGTGAGTGTGAGGGTGAGTAAGTGGGTGAGTGAGTGGGTGAGTGAGTGGGTGAGTGTGTGGGTGAGTGAGTGAGTGAGTGGGTGAGTGAGTGGGTGAGTGAATGGGTGAGTGAGTGGGTGAGTGGGTGAGTGAGTGGTGAGTGGGTGAGTGAGTGGGTGAGTGTGTGGGTGAATTGGTGAGTAAGTGGGTGAGTGGGTGAGTGGGTGAGTGAGTGAATGGGTGAGTGGGTGAGTGAGTGGGTGAGTGAGTGGGTGAGTGAATGGGTGAGTGAGTGGGTGAGCGGTGAGTGGGTGAGTGAGTGGGTGAGTGGGTGGGTGAATTGGTGAGTGAGTGGGTGAGTGAGTGGGTGAGTGAGTGAATGGGTGAGTGGGTGAGTGAGTGGGTGAGTGAGTGAGTGTGTGAGTGGGTGAGTGGGTGAGTGAGTGGGTGAGTGAGTGGGTGGTGAGTGGGTGAGTGAGTGGGTGAGTGGATGGGTGAATGGGTGAGTGAGTGAGTAGGTGAGTGAGTGAGTGGGTGAGTGAGTGGGTGAGTGGGTAAGTGAGTGCGTAAGTGAGTGGGTGAGTGAGTGGGTGGGTGAGTAAAGTGGGTGAGTGAGTGGGTGGGTTGGTGAGTGTGTGAGTGGGTGAGTGAGTGGGTGAATGATTGGGTGAGTGGGTGAGTGAGTGGGTGAGGGTGAGTGAGTGGGTGTGTGAATTGGTGAGTGAGTGGGTGAGTGAGTGGGTGAGTGAGTGAATGCGTTAGTGGGTGAGTGAGTGGGTGAGTGGGTAAGTGAGTGCGTAAGTGAGTGGGTGAGTGAGTGTGTGAGTGGTTGAGTGAGTGGGTGGGTGAGTAAAGTGGGTGAGTGAGTGGGTGAGTGAGTGAGTGTGTGAGTGGGTGAGTGGGTGAGTGAGTGGGTGAGTGAGTGAGTGGGTGAGTAAGTGGGTGAGTGGTGGGTGAGTGGGTGAGTGAGTGGGTGAGTGTGAGGGTGAGTGAGTGGGTGAGTGAGTGGGTGAGTGAGTGGGTGAGTGAGTGAGTGAGTGGGTGAGTGAGTGGGTGAGTGAGTAGGTGAGTGTGTGGGTGAGTGAGTGAGTGGGTGAGTGAGTGGGTGAATGAATGGGTGAGTGAGTGGGTGAGTGTGAGGGTGAGTGAGTGGGTGAGTGAGTGGGTGAGTGAGTGAGTGGGTGAGTGAGTGGTCAATGGGTGAGTGAGTGGGTGAGTGGGTGGGTGAATTGGTGAGTGAGTGGGTGAGTGAGTGGGTGAGTGGGTGAGTGGGTGAGTGAGTGGGTGAGTGTGAGGGTGAGTGAGTGGGTGAGTGAGTGGGTGAGTGAGTGAGTGAGTGGGTGAGTGAGTGGGTGAGTGTGTGGGTGAGTGAGTGAGTGAGTGGGTGAGTGAGTGAGTGAGTGGGTGAGTGAGTGGGTGAGTGAATGGGTGAGTGAGTGGGTGAGTGGTGAGTGGGTGAGTGAGTGGGTGAGTGGGTGGGTGAATTGGTGAGTGAGTGGGTGAGTGAGTGGGTGAGTGAGTGAATGGGTGAGTGGGTGAGTGAGTGGGTGAGTGAGTGAGTGGGTGAGTAAGTGGGTGAGTGAGTGGGTGAGTGGGTGAGTGAGTGGGTGAGTGTGAGGGTGAGTAAGTGGTGAGTGAGTGGGTGAGTGAGTGGGTGAGTGAGTGGGTGAGTGTGTGGGTGAGTGAGTGAGTGAGTGGGTGAGTGAGTGGGTGAGTGAATGGGTGAGTGAGTGGGTGAGTGGGTGAGTGAGTGGTGAGTGGGTGAGTGAGTGGGTGAGTGTGTGGGTGAATTGGTGAGTAAGTGGGTGAGTGGGTGAGTGGGTGAGTGAGTGAATGGGTGAGTGGGTGAGTGAGTGGGTGAGTGAGTGGGTGAGTGAGTGGGTGAGTGAATGGGTGAGTGAGTGGGTGAGTGAGTGGGTGAGTGGGTGGGTGAATTGGTGAGTGAGTGGGTGAGTGAGTGGGTGAGTGAGTGAATGGGTGAGTGGGTGAGTGAGTGGGTGAGTGAGTGAGTGGGTGAGTAAGTGGGTGAGTGAGTGGGTGAGTGGGTGAGTGAGTGGGTGAGTGTGAGGGTGAGTAAGTGGGTGAGTGAGTGGGTGAGTGAGTGGGTGAGTGAGTGGGTGAGTGTGTGGGTGAGTGAGTGAGTGAGTGGGTGAGTGAGTGGGTGAGTGAGTGGGTGAGTGAATGGGTGAGTGAGTGGGTGAGTGGGTGAGTGAGTGGTGAGTGGGTGAGTGAGTGGGTGAGTGTGTGGGTGAGTGGGTAAGTGAGTGCGTAAGTGAGTGGGTGAGTGAGTGGGTGGGTGAGTAAAGTGGGTGAGTGAGTGGGTGGGTTGGTGAGTGTGTGAGTGGGTGAGTGAGTGGGTGAATGATTGGGTGAGTGGGTGAGTGAGTGGGTGAGGGTGAGTGAGTGGGTGTGTGAATTGGTGAGTGAGTGGGTGAGTGAGTGGGTGAGTGAGTGAATGCGTTAGTGGGTGAGTGAGTGGGTGAGTGGGTAAGTGAGTGCGTAAGTGAGTGGGTGAGTGAGTGTGTGAGTGGTTGAGTGAGTGGGTGGGTGAGTAAAGTGGGTGAGTGAGTGGGTGAGTGAGTGAGTGTGTGAGTGGGTGAGTGGGTGAGTGAGTGGGTGAGTGAGTGAGTGGGTGAGTAAGTGGGTGAGTGGTGGGTGAGTGGGTGAGTGAGTGGGTGAGTGTGAGGGTGAGTGAGTGGGTGAGTGAGTGGGTGAGTGAGTGGGTGAGTGAGTGAGTGAGTGGGTGAGTGAGTGGGTGAGTGAGTAGGTGAGTGTGTGGGTGAGTGAGTGAGTGGGTGAGTGAGTGGGTGAATGAATGGGTGAGTGAGTGAGTGGGTGAGTGTGAGGGTGAGTGAGTGGGTGAGTGAGTGGGTGAGTGAGTGAGTGGGTGAGTGAGTGGTCAATGGGTGAGTGAGTGGGTGAGTGGGTGGGTGAATTGGTGAGTGAGTGGGTGAGTGAGTGGGTGAGTGGGTGAGTGGGTGAGTGAGTGGGTGAGTGTGAGGGTGAATGAGTGGGTGAGTGAGTGGGTGAGTGAGTGAGTGAGTGGGTGAGTGAGTGGGTGAGTGTGTGGGTGAGTGAGTGAGTGAGTGGGTGAGTGAGTGGGTGAGTGAATGGGTGAGTGAGTGGGTGAGTGGTGAGTGGGTGAGTGAGTGGGTGAGTGGGTGGGTGAATTGGTGAGTGAGTGGGTGAGTGAGTGGGTGAGTGAGTGAATGGGTGAGTGGGTGAGTGAGTGGGTGAGTGAGTGAGTGGGTGAGTAAGTGGGTGAGTGAGTGGGTGAGTGGGTGAGTGAGTGGGTGAGTGTGAGGGTGAGTAAGTGGGTGAGTGAGTGGGTGAGTGAGTGGGTGAGTGAGTGGTTGAGTGTGTGGGTGAGTGAGTGAGTGAGTGGGTGAGTGAGTGGGTGAGTGAATGGGTGAGTGAGTGGGTGAGTGGGTGAGTGAGTGGTGAGTGGGTGAGTGAGTGGGTGAGTGTGTGGGTGAATTGGTGAGTAAGTGGGTGAGTGGGTGAGTGGGTGAGTGAGTGAATGGGTGAGTGGGTGAGTGAGTGGGTGAGTGAGTGGGTGAGTGAGTGGGTGAGTGAATGGGTGAGTGAGTGGGTGAGTGGTGAGTGGGTGAGTGAGTGGGTGAGTGGGTGGGTGAATTGGTGAGTGAGTGGGTGAGTGAGTGGGTGAGTGAGTGAATGGGTGAGTGGGTGAGTGAGTGGGTGAGTGAGTGAGTGGGTGAGTAAGTGGGTGAGTGAGTGGGTGAGTGGGTGAGTGAGTGGGTGAGTGTGAGGGTGAGTAAGTGGGTGAGTGAGTGGGTGAGTGAGTGGGTGAGTGAGTGGGTGAGTGTGTGGGTGAGTGAGTGAGTGAGTGGGTGAGTGAGTGGGTGAGTGAGTGGGTGAGTGAATGGGTGAGTGAGTGGGTGAGTGGGTGAGCGAGTGGTGAGTGGGTGAGTGAGTGGGTGAGTGTGTGGGTGAATTGGTGAGTAAGTGGGTGAGTGGGTGAGTGGGTGAGTGAGTGAATGGGTGAGTGGGTGAGTGAGTGGGTGAGTGAGTGGGTGAGTGAGTGAGTGGGTGAGTAAGTGGGTGATTGAGTGGGTGATTGAGTGGGTGGGTCGCTCACACAAGTCACTCATGGTCAATCACACAGTCACTCATAGTCATTCGCAGTCATTCACAGTCAATTAGTCACTCAGTCACTCACACAGTCACTCAGTCACTCACACAGTCACTCACACAGTCACTCATAGTCACTCATTGTCACTCACAGTCAATTACATTCACACATACAGTCACTCATAGTCACTCACACAGTCACTCAGAGTCACTCACATTCACTCACAGTCACTCACAGTCACTCACAGTCACTCACTCAGTCACTCCGTCACTCACACAGCCACACAGTCACTCACACAGTCACACAGTCACTCATAGTCACTCACAGTCAGTCACAGTCACTCACAAAGTCACTCACACAGTCACTCACACAGTCACTCACAGTCACTCACACAGTCACTCAGAGTCACTCATAGTCACTCAGAGTCACTCAGTCACTCACAATCACTCATAGTCACTCACATTCACTCACACAGTCACTCAGTCACTCACACAGTCACTCAGAGTCACTCACACAGGCACACAGTCACTCACACAGTCACACACAGTCACTCACAGTCACTCACACAGTCACTCACACAGTCACTCACACAGTCACTCACACAGTCACTCACAGTCACTCACACAGGCACACAGTAACTCACACAGTCACTCACAGTCACTCACACAGTCACTCACAGTCACTCACACAGTCACTCACAGTCACTCACAGTCACTCACACAGTCACTCACACAGTCACTCACACAGTCACTCACACAGTCACTCACAGTCACTCACACAGGCACACAGTCACTCACACAGTCACTCACAGTCACTCACACAGTCACTCACAGTCACTCACACAGTCACTCACACAGTCACTCACAGTCACTCACACAGTCACTCACACAGTCACACTCACAGTCACACTCACAGTCACTCACACAGTCACTCACACAGTCACTCACACAGTCACACACAGTCACTCACAGTCACACACAGTCACTCACACAGTCACACAGTCACTCACACAGTCACTCACAGTCACTCACAGTCACCCACAGGGGTGAGGAAGGTGTCCACGCGTGGTGCTGGCCACCCACCCACACGAGTGCCGTGCCGGCCTTCATAGTTACTGTCTAGCACCACTTGCCACAACAGTTTGTTAAGGCTACAGTGGGTGGGTGAGATGGTGAGTGAGATGGTGAGATGGTGAGTGAGTGGGTGAGTGAGTGGGTGTGTGAATTTGTGAGTGAGTGTGTGAGTGAGTGGGTGAGTGAGTGAATGGGTGAGTGGGTGAGTGAGTGGGTGAGTGGGTAAGTGAGTGGGTAAGTGAGTGCGTAAGTGAGTGGGTGAGTGAGTGTGTGAGTGGGTGAGTGAGTGGGTGGGTGAGTAAAGAGGGTGAGTGGGTGAGTGAGTGAGTGTGTGAGTGGGTGAGTGAGTGGGTGAGTGAGTGGGTGGTGAGTGGGTGAGTGAGTGGGTGAGTTGATGGGTGAATGGGTGAGTGAGTGAGTGGGTGAGTGAGTGAGTGGGTGAGTGAGTGGGTGAGTGGGTAAGTGAGTGCGTAAGTGAGTGGGTGAGTGAGTGTGTGAGTGGGTGAGTGAGTGGGTGGGTGAGTAAAGTGGGTGAGTGAGTGGGTGGGTTGGTGAGTGTGTGAGTGGGTGAGTGAGTGGGTGAGTGATTGGGTGAGTGGGTGAGTGAGTGGGTGAGGGTGAGTGAGTGGGTGAGTGGGTGAGTGAGTGGGTGAGTGAGTGGGTGAGTGGGTGAGTGAGTGAATGGGTGAGTGGGTGAGTGAGTGGGTGAGTGGGTAAGTGAGTGCGTAAGTGAGTGGGTGAGTGAGTGGGTGGGTGAGTAAAGTGGGTGAGTGAGTGGGTGAGTGAGTGAGTGTGTGAGTGGGTGAGTGGGTGAGTGAGTGGGTGAGTGAGTGAGTGGGTGAGTAAATGGGTGAGTGGTGGGTGAGTGGGTGAGTGAGTGGGTGAGTGAGTGGGTGAGTGAGTGGGTGAGTGAGTGAGTGGGTGAGTGAGTGGGTGAGTGAGTGGGTGAGTGTGTGGGTGAGTGAGTGAGTGGGTGAGTGGGTGAATGAATGGGTGAGTGAGTGGGTGAGTGTGAGGGTGAGTGAGTGGGTGAGTGAGTGGGTGAGTGGGTGAGTGAGTGAGTGGGTGAGTGAGTGGTGAATGGGTGAGTGAGTGGGTGAGTGGGTGGGTGAATTGGTGAGTGAGTGGGTGAGTGAGTGGATGAGTGGGTGAGTGAGTGGGTGAGTGAGTGGGTGAGTGAGTGGGTGAGTGTGAGGGTGAGTGAGTGGGTGAGTGAGTGGGTGAGTGAGTGGGTGAGTGAGTGAGTGAGTGGGTGAGTGAGTGGGTGAGTGTGTGGGTGAGTGAGTGAGTGAGTGGGTGAGTGAGTGGGTGAGTGAATGGGTGAGTGAGTGGGTGAGTGAGTGGTGAGTGGGTGAGTGAGTGGGTGAGTGGGTGGGTGAATTGGTGAGTGAGTGGGTGAGTGAGTGGGTGAGTGAGTGAATGGGTGAGTGGGTGAGTGGGTGAGTGGGTGAGTGAGTGGGTGAGTGAGTGAGTGGGTGAGTAAGTGGGTGAGTGAGTGGGTGAGTGGGTGAGTGGGTGAGTGAGTGGGTGAGTGTGAGGGTGAGTAAGTGGGTGAGTGGGTGAGTGAGTGGGTGAGTGAGTGAGTGGGTGAGTGAGTGTGTGGGTGAGTGAGTGAGTGAGTGGGTGAGTGAGTGGGTGAGTGAATGGGTGAGTGAGTGGGTGAGTGGGTGAGTGAGTGTTGAGTGGGTGAGTGAGTGGGTGAGTGGGTGGGTGAATTGGTGAGTGAGTGGGTGAGTGAGTGGGTGAGTGAGTGAATGGGTGAGTGGGTGAGTGGGTGAGTGAGTGGGTGAGTGAGTGAGTGGGTGAGTAAGTGGGTGAGTGAGTGGGTGAGTGGGTGAGTGAGTGGGTGAGTGTGAGGGTGAGTAAGTGGGTGAGTGAGTGGGTGAGTGAGTGGGTGAATGGGTGAGTGAGTGGGTGAGTGGGTGGGTGAATTGGTGAGTGAGTGGATGAGTGGGTGAGTGAGTGGGTGAGTGAGTGGGTGAGTGAGTGGGTGAGTGTGAGGGTGAGTGAGTGGGTGAGTGAGTGGGTGAGTGAGTGGGTGAATGGGTGAGTGAGTGGGTGAGTGGGTGGGTGAATTGGTGAGTGAGTGGGTGAGTGAGTGGATGAGTGGGTGAGTGAGTGGGTGAGTGTGAGGGTGAGTGAGTGGGTGAGTGAGTGGGTGAGTGAGTGGGTGAGTGAGTGGGTGAGTGAGTGGGTGAGGGAGATGTTGAGTAAGATGGTGAGTGAGTGGGTGAATGAGAGGGTGAGTGAGATGGTGAGTGAGTGGGTGAGTGAGTGGGTGGGTGAGTAAAGTGGGTGAGTGGGTGAGTGAGTGTGCGAGTGGGTGAGTGGGTGAGTGAGTGGGTGAGTGGGTGAGTGAGTGAGTGGGTGAGTAAGTGGGTGAGTGGTGGGCGAGTGGGTGAGTGAGTGGGTGAGTGTGAGGGTGAGTGAGTGGGTGAGTGAGTGGGTGAGTGAGTGAGTGGGTGAGTGAGTGGGTGAGTGAGTGAGTGGGTGAATGAGTGGGTGAGGGAGATGGTGAGTAAGACTGTGAGTGAGTGGGTGATGAGAGGGTGAGTGAGATGGTGAGTGAGTGGGTGAGTGAGTGAGTGGGTGGGTGAGTGAGTGAGTGGGTGGGTGAGTAAAGTGGGTGAGTGAGTGGGTGGGTTGGTGAGTGTGTGAGTGGGTGAGCGAGTGGGTGAGTGATTGGGTGAGTGGGTGAGTGAGTGGGTGAGGGTGAGTGAGTGGGTGTGTGAATTGGTGAGTGAGTGGGTGAGTGAGTGGGTGAGTGGGTGAGTGAGTGAATGGTGAGTGGGTGAGTGAGTGGGTGAGTGGGTAAGTGAGTGCGTAAGTGAGTGGGTGAGTGAGTGGGTGAGTGAGTGGGTGGGTGAGTAAAGTGGGTGAGTGAGTGGGTGAGTGAGTGAGTGTGTGAGTGGGTGAGTGGGTGAGTGAGTGGGTGAGTGAGTGAGTGGGTGAGTAAATGGGTGAGTGGTGGGTGAGTGGGTGAGTGTGAGGGTGAGTGAGTGGGTGAGTGAGTGGGTGAGTGAGTGGGTGAGTGAGTGAGTGGGTGAGTGAGTGGGTGAGTGAGTGGGTGAGTGTGTGGGTGAGTGAGTGAGTGAGTGGGTGAGTGGGTGAATGAATGGGTGAGTGAGTGGGTGAGTGTGAGGGTGAGTGAGTGGGTGAGTGAGTGGGTGAGTGGGTGAGTGAGTGAGTGAGTGGGTGAGTGAGTGGTGAATGGGTGAGTGAGTGGGTGAGTGGGTGGGTGAATTGGTGAGTGAGTGGGTGAGTGAGTGGATGAGTCGGTGAGTGAGTGGGTGAGTGTGAGGGTGAGTGAGTGGGTGAGTGAGTGGGTGAGTGAGTGGGTGAGGGAGATGTTGAGTAAGATGGTGAGTGAGTGGGTGAATGAGAGGGTGAGTGAGATGGTGAGTGAGTGGGTGAGTGAGTGGGTGGGTGAGTAAAGTGGGTGAGTGGGTGAGTGAGTGAGTGTGTGAGTGGGTGAGTGGGTGAGTGAGTGGGTGAGTGGGTGAGTGAGTGAGTGGGTGAGTAAGTGGGTGAGTGGTGGGCGAGTGGGTGAGTGAGTGGGTGAGTGTGAGGGTGAGTGAGTGGGTGAGTGAGTGGGTGAGTGAGTGGGTGAGTGAGTGGGTGAGTGAGTGAGTGGGTGAATGAGTGGGTGAGGGAGATGGTGAGTAAGACTGTGAGTGAGTGGGTGAATGAGAGGGTGAGTGAGATGGTGAGTGAGTGGGTGAGTGAGTGAGTGGGTGGGTGAGTGAGTGGGTGAGTGAGTGAGATGTCGAGCGAGTGGGTGATTGAATGGGGGAATGAGAGGGTGAGCGAGTGGGTGAGTGAGATGGTGAGTGAGTGGGTGATTTAGTGGGTGAGTGAGTGCGTGGGTGAGTGAGTGGGTGGGTGGGTGAGTGAGTGGGTGGTGAGTGGGTGAGTGAGTGGGTGAGTGAGTGGGTGAGTGTGAGGGTGAGTGAGTGGGTGAGTGTGAGGGTGAGTGAGTGGGTGAGTGAGTGTGTGGGTGAGTGAGTGAGATGGTGAGTGAGTGGGTGAATGAGTGGGTGAAGGAGATGGTGAGTAAGACTGTGAGTGAGTGGGTGAATGAGAGGGTGAGTGAGATGGTGAGTGAGTGGGTGAGTGAGTGAGTGGGTGGGTGAGTGAGTGGGTGAGTGAGTGAGATGTCGAGCGAGTGGGTGATTGAATGGGGGAATGAGAGGGTGATCGAGTGGGTGAGTGAGATGGTGAGTGAGTGGGTGATTTAGTGGGTGAGTGAGTGCGTGGGTGAGTGAGTGGGTGGGTGGGTGAGTGAGTGGGTGGTGAGTGGGTGAGTGAGTGGGTGAGTGGATGTGTGAATGGGTGAGTGAGTGAGTGAGTGGGTGAGTGAGTGAGTGGGTGAGTGAGTGGGTGGGTTGGTGAGTGAGTGAGTGGGTGAGTGAGTGGGTGAGTAATTGGGTGAGTGGGTGAGTGAGTGGGTGGGTGAGGGTAAGTGAGTGGGTGAGTGAGTCGGTGAGTGAGTGGGAGAGTGAGTGAGTGGGTGAGTGAGTGAGTAGGTGAGTGAGTGAGTAGGTGAGTGAGTGGGTGAGTGTGTGGGTGAGTGAGTGAGTGGGTGAGTGAGTTGGTGAGTGAATGGGTGAGTGAGTGGTGAGTGGGTGAGTGTGTGGGTGAGTGAGTGAGTGTGTGAGTGAGTGGGTGAGTGGGTGAGTGAGTGAATGGGTGAGTGGGTGAGTGAGTGGGTGAGTGGGTAAGTGAGTGCGTAAGTGAGTGGGTGAGTGAGTGTGTGAGTGGGTGAGTGAGTGGGTGGGTGAGTAAAGTGGGTGAGTGAGTGGGTGAGTGAGTGAGTGTGTGAGTGGGTGAGTGGGTGAGTGAGTGGGTGAGTGAGTGGGTGGTGAGTGGGTGAGTGAGTGGGTGAGTGGATGGGTGAATGGGTGAGTGAGTGAGTAGGTGAGTGAGTGAGTGGGTGAGTGAGTGGGTGAGTGGGTAAGTGAGTGCGTAAGTGAGTGGGTGAGTGAGTGGGTGGGTGAGTAAAGTGGGTGAGTGAGTGGGTGGGTTGGTGAGTGTGTGAGTGGGTGAGTGAGTGGGTGAATGATTGGGTGAGTGGGTGAGTGAGTGGGTGAGGGTGAGTGAGTGGGTGTGTGAATTGGTGAGTGAGTGGGTGAGTGAGTGGGTGAGTGAGTGAATGCGTGAGTGGGTGAGTGAGTGGGTGAGTGGGTAAGTGAGTGCGTAAGTGAGTGGGTGAGTGAGTGTGTGAGTGGTTGAGTGAGTGGGTGGGTGAGTAAAGTGGGTGAGTGAGTGGGTGAGTGAGTGAGTGTGTGAGTGGGTGAGTGGGTGAGTGAGTGGGTGAGTGAGTGAGTGGGTGAGTAAGTGGGTGAGTGGTGGGTGAGTGGGTGAGTGAGTGGGTGAGTGTGAGGGTGAGTGAGTGGGTGAGTGAGTGGGTGAGTGAGTGAGTGAGTGGGTGAGTGAGTGGGTGAGTGAGTAGGTGAGTGTGTGGGTGAGTGAGTGAGTGGGTGAGTGAGTGGGTGAATGAATGGGTGAGTGAGTGGGTGAGTGTGAGGGTGAGTGAGTGGGTGAGTGAGTGGGTGAGTGAGTGAGTGGGTGAGTGAGTGGTCAATGGGTGAGTGAGTGGGTGAGTGGGTGGGTGAATTGGTGAGTGAGTGGGTGAGTGGGTGAGTGGGTGAGTGAGTGGGTGAGTGTGAGGGTGAGTGAGTGGGTGAGTGAGTGGGTGAGTGAGTGAGTGAGTGGGTGAGTGAGTGGGTGAGTGTGTGGGTGAATGAGTGAGTGGGTGAGTGAGTGGGTGAGTGAATGGGTGAGTGAGTGGGTGAGTGGTGAGTGGGTGAGTGAGTGGGTGAGTGGGTGGGTGAATTGGTGAGTGAGTGGGTGAGTGAGTGGGTGAGTGAGTGAATGGGTGAGTGGGTGAGTGAGTGGGTGAGTGAGTGAGTGGGTGAGTAAAGTGGGTGAGTGAGTGGGTGAGTGGGTGAGTGAGTGGGTGAGTGTGAGGGTGAGTAAGTGGGTGAGTGAGTGGGTGAGTGAGTGGGTGAGTGAGTGGGTGAGTGTGTGGGTGAGTGAGTGAGTGGGTGAGTGAGTGGGTGAGTGAATGGGTGAGTGAGTGGGTGAGTGGGTGAGTGAGTGGTGAGTGGGTGAGTGAGTGGGTGAGTGTGTGGGTGAATTGGTGAGTAAGTGGGTGAGTGGGTGAGTGGGTGAGTGAGTGAATGGGTGAGTGGGTGAGTGAGTGGGTGAGTGAGTGGGTGAGTGAGTGGGTGAGTGAATGGGTGAGTGAGTGGGTGAGTGGTGAGTGGGTGAGTGAGTGGGTGAGTGGGTGGGTGAATTGGTGAGTGAGTGGGTGAGTGAGTGGGTGAGTGAGTGAATGGGTGAGTGGGTGAGTGAGTGGGTGAGTGAGTGAGTGGGTGAGTAAGTGGGTGAGTGAGTGGGTGAGTGGGGTGAGTGAGTGGGTGAGTGTGAGGGTGAGTAAGTGGGTGAGTGAGTGGGTGAGTGAGTGGGTGAGTGAGTGGGTGAGTGTGTGGGTGAGTGAGTGAGTGGGTGAGTGAGTGGGTGAGTGAGTGGGTGAGTGAATGGGTGAGTGGGTGAGTGGGTGAGTGAGTGGGTGAGTGAGTGGGTGAGTGTGTGGGTGAATTGGTGAGTAAGTGGGTGGTGGGTGAGTGGGTGAGTGAGTGAATGGGTGAGTGGGTGAGTGAGTGGGTGAGTGAGTGGGTGAGTGAGTGAGTGCGTGAGTAAGTGGGTGATTGAGTGGGTGATTGAGTGGGTGGGTCGCTCACCCAAGTCACTCATGGTCACTCACACAGTCACTCATAGTCATTCGCAGTCATTCACAGTCAATTAGTCACTCAGTCACTCACACAGTCACTCAGTCACTCACACAGTCACTCACACAGTCACTCATAGTCACTCATTGTCACTCACAGTCAATTACATTCACACATACAGTCACTCATAGTCACTCACACAGTCACTCAGAGTCACTCACATTCACTCACAGTCACTCACAGTCACTCACAGTCACTCACTCAGTCACTCCGTCACTCACACAGCCACACAGTCACTCACACAGTCACACAGTCACTCATAGTCACTCACAGTCACTCACAGTCACTCACAAAGTCACTCACACAGTCACTCACACAGTCACTCACAGTCACTCATAGTCACTCAGAGTCACTCAGTCACTCACAATCACTCATAGTCACTCACATTCACTCACACAGTCACTCAGTCACTCACACAGTCACTCAGAGTCACTCACACAGGCACACAGTCACTCACACAGTCACACCACAGTCACTCACAGTCACTCACACAGTCACTCACACAGTCACTCACAGTCACTCACACAGTCACTCACAGTCACTCACACAGTCACTCACACAGTCACTCACAGTCACTCACACAGTCACTCACACAGTCACACTCACAGTCACACTCACAGTCACTCACACAGTCACTCACACAGTCACTCACACAGTCACTCACAGTCACACACAGTCACCCACAGGGGTGAGGAAGGTGTCCACGCGTGGTGCTGGCCACCCACCCACACGAGTGCCGTGCCGGCCTTCATAGTTACTGTCTAGCACCACTTGCCACAACAGTTTGTTAAGGCTACAGTGGGTGGGTGAGATGGTGAGTGAGATGGTGAGATGGTGAGTGAGTGGGTGAGTGAGTGGGTGTGTGAATTTGTGAGTGAGTGTGTGAGTGAGTGGGTGAGTGAGTGAATGGGTGAGTGGGTGAGTGAGTGGGTGAGTGGGTAAGTGAGTGGGTAAGTGAGTGCGTGAGTGGGTGAGTGAGTGTGTGAGTGGGTGAGTGAGTGGGTGGGTGAGTAAAGAGGGTGAGTGGGTGAGTGAGTGAGTGTGTGAGTGGGTGAGTGAGTGGGTGAGTGAGTGGGTGGTGAGTGGGTGAGTGAGTGGGTGAGTTGATGGGTGAATGGGTGAGTGAGTGAGTGGGTGAGTGAGTGAGTGGGTGAGTGAGTGGGTGAGTGGGTAAGTGAGTGCGTAAGTGAGTGGGTGAGTGAGTGTGTGAGTGGGTGAGTGAGTGGGTGGGTGAGTAAAGTGGGTGAGTGAGTGGGTGGGTTGGTGAGTGTGTGAGTGGGTGAGTGAGTGGGTGAGTGATTGGGTGAGTGGGTGAGTGAGTGGGTGAGGGTGAGTGAGTGGGTGTGTGAATTGGTGAGTGAGTGGGTGAGTGAGTGGGTGAGTGGGTGAGTGAGTGAATGGGTGAGTGGGTGAGTGAGTGGGTGAGTGGGTGAGTGGGTGAGTGAGTGAATGGGTGAGTGGGTGAGTGAGTGGGTGAGTGAGTGGGTGAGTGAGTGAGTGCGTGAGTAAGTGGGTGATTGAGTGGGTGATTGAGTGGGTGGGTCGCTCACACAAGTCACTCATGGTCACTCACACAGTCACTCATAGTCATTCGCAGTCATTCACAGTCAATTAGTCACTCAGTCACTCACACAGTCACTCAGTCACTCACACAGTCACTCACACAGTCACTCATAGTCACTCATTGTCACTCACAGTCAATTACATTCACACATACAGTCACTCATAGTCACTCACACAGTCACTCAGAGTCACTCACATTCACTCACAGTCACTCACAGTCACTCACAGTCACTCACTCAGTCACTCCGTCACTCACACAGCCACACAGTCACTCACACAGTCACACAGTCACTCATAGTCACTCACAGTCACTCACAGTCACTCACAAAGTCACTCACACAGTCACTCACACAGTCACTCACAGTCACTCATAGTCACTCAGAGTCACTCAGTCACTCACAATCACTCATAGTCACTCACATTCACTCACACAGTCACTCAGTCACTCACACAGTCACTCAGAGTCACTCACACAGGCACACAGTCACTCACACAGTCACACACAGTCACTCACAGTCACTCACACAGTCACTCACACAGTCACTCACACAGTCACTCACAGTCACTCACACAGTCACTCACAGTCACTCACACAGTCACTCACACAGTCACTCACAGTCACTCACACAGTCACTCACACAGTCACACTCACAGTCACACTCACAGTCACTCACACAGTCACTCACACAGTCACTCACACAGTCACTCACAGTCACACACACAGTCACTCACACAGTCACTCACAGTCACTCACACAGTCACTCACACAGTCACACACAGTCACCCACAGGGGTGAGGAAGGTGTCCACGCGTGGTGCTGGCCACCCACCCACACGAGTGCCGTGCCGGCCTTCATAGTTACTGTCTAGCACCACTTGCCACAACAGTTTGTTAAGGCTACAGTGGGTGGGTGAGATGGTGAGTGAGATGGTGAGATGGTGAGTGAGTGGGTGAGTGAGTGGGTGTGTGAATTTGTGAGTGAGTGTGTGAGTGAGTGGGTGAGTGAGTGAATGGGTGAGTGGGTGAGTGAGTGGGTGAGTGGGTAAGTGAGTGGGTAAGTGAGTGCGTAAGTGAGTGGGTGAGTGAGTGTGTGAGTGGGTGAGTGAGTGGGTGGGTGAGTAAAGAGGGTGAGTGGGTGAGTGAGTGAGTGTGTGAGTGGGTGAGTGAGTGGGTGAGTGAGTGGGTGGTGAGTGGGTGAGTGAGTGGGTGAGTTGATGGGTGAATGGGTGAGTGAGTGAGTGAGTGGGTGAGTGAGTGAGTGGGTGAGTGGGTGAGTGAGTGGGTGAGTGGGTAAGTGAGTGCGTAAGTGAGTGGGTGAGTGAGTGTGTGAGTGGGTGAGTGAGTGGGTGGGTGAGTAAAGTGGGTGAGTGAGTGGGTGGGTTGGTGAGTGTGTGAGTGGGTGAGTGAGTGGGTGAGTGATTGGGTGAGTGGGTGAGTGAGTGGGTGAGGGTGAGTGAGTGGGTGTGTGAATTGGTGAGTGAGTGGGTGAGTGAGTGGGTGAGTGGGTGAGTGAGTGAATGGGTGAGTGGGTGAGTGAGTGGGTGAGTGGGTAAGTGAGTGCGTAAGTGACTGGGTGAGTGAGTGGGTGAGTGAGTGGGTGGGTGAGTAAAGTGGGTGAGTGAGTGGGTGAGTGAGTGAGTGTGTGAGTGGGTGAGTGGGTGAGTGAGTGGGTGAGTGAGTGAGTGGGTGAGTAAATGGGTGAGTGGTGGGTGAGTGGGTGAGTGTGAGGGTGAGTGAGTGGGTGAGTGGGTGAGTGGGTGAATGAATGGGTGAGTGAGTGGGTGAGTGAGTGGGTGAGTGAGTGGGTGAGTGTGTGGGTGAGTGAGTGAGTGAGTGGGTGAGTGGGTGAATGAATGGGTGAGTGAGTGGGTGAGTGTGAGGGTGAGTGAGTGGGTGAGTGAGTGGGTGAGTGGGTGAGTGAGTGAGTGAGTGGGTGAGTGAGTGGTGAATGGGTGAGTGAGTGGGTGAGTGAGTGGGTGAGTGGGTAAATGAGTGCGTAAGTGACTGGGTGAGTGAGTGGGTGAGTGAGTGGGTGGGTGAGTAAAGTGGGTGAGTGAGTGGGTGAGTGAGTGAGTGTGTGAGTGGGTGAGTGGGTGAGTGAGTGGGTGAGTGAGTGAGTGGGTGAGTAAATGGGTGAGTGGTGGGTGAGTGGGTGAGTGTGAGGGTGAGTGAGTGGGTGAGTGAGTGGGTGAGTGAGTGGGTGAGTGAGTGAGTGGGTAGTGAGTGGGTGAGTGAGTGGGTGAGTGTGTGGGTGAGTGAGTGAGTGAGTGGGTGAGTGGGTGAATGAATGGGTGAGTGAGTGGGTGAGTGTGAGGGTGAGTGAGTGGGTGAGTGAGTGGGTGAGTGGGTGAGTGAGTGAGTGGGTGAGTGAGTGGTGAGAATGTGAGTGAGTGGGTGAGTGGGTGGGTGAATTGGTGAGTGAGTGGGTGAGTGAGTGGATGAGTGGGTGAGTGAGTGGGTGAGTGAGTGGGTGAGTGTGAGGGTGAGTGAGTGGGTGAGTGAGTGGGTGAGTGAGTGGGTGAGTGAGTGAGTGAGTGGGTGAGTGAGTGGGTGAGTGTGTGGGTGAGTGAGTGAGTGGGTGAGTGAGTGGGTGAGTGAATGGGTGAGTGAGTGGGTGAGTGAGTGGTGAGTGGGTGAGTGAGTGGGTGAGTGGGTGGGTGAATTGGTGAGTGAGTGGGTGAGTGAGTGAGTGGGTGAGTGAGTGAATGGGTGAGTGGGTGAGTGGGTGAGTGGGTGAGTGAGTGGGTGAGTGAGTGAGTGGGTGAGTAAGTGGGTGAGTGAGTGGGTGAGTGGGTGAGTGAGTGGGTGAGTGTGAGGGTGAGTGAAGTGGGGTGAGTGAGTGGGTGAGTGAGTGGGTGAGTGAGTGGGTGGGTGAGGTGAGTGTGTGGGGGAGGTGAGTGAGTAGGTAGGTCCGCGTGTGAGTGAGTGAATGGGTGAGTGGGTGAGTGTGTGAGTGAGTGGGGTGAGTGTTAAGTGGTATTGTGTGGTGAGTGAGTGAGTGTGAGTGGGTGAGTGGGTGAGTGAGTGGGTGAGTGAGTGAGTGGGTGAGTAAATGGGTGAGTGGTGGGTGAGTGGGTGAGTGTGAGGGTGAGTGAGTGGGTGAGTGAGTGGGTGAGTGAGTGGGTGAGTGAGTGAGTGGGTGAGTGAGTGGGTGAGTGAGTGGGTGAGTGTGTGGGTGAGTGAGTGAGTGAGTGAGTGGGTGAGTGGGTGAGTGTGTGAAATGAATGGGTGAGTGAGTGGGTGAGTGTGAGGGTGAGTGAGTGGGTGAGTGAGTGGGTGAGTGGGTGAGTGAGTGAGTGAGTGGGTGAGTGAGTGGTGAATGGGTGAGTGAGTGGGTGAGTGGGTGGGTGAATTGGGTGAGTGAGTGGGTGAGTGAGTGGATGAGTGGGTGAGTGAGTGGGTGAGTGAGTGGGTGAGTGTGAGGGTGAGTGAGTGGGTGAGTGAGTGGGTGAGTGAGTGGGTGAGTGAGTGAGTGGGTGAGTGAGTGGGTGAGTGTGTGGGTGAGTGAGTGAGTGAGTGAGTGGGTGAGTGAGTGGGTGAGTGAATGGGTGAGTGAGTGGGTGAGTGAGTGGTGAGTGGGTGAGTGAGTGGGTGAGTGGGTGGGTGAATTGGTGAGTGAGTGGGTGAGTGAGTGGGTGAGTGAGTGAATGGGTGAGTGGGTGAGTGGGTGAGTGGGTGAGTGAGTGGGTGAGTGAGTGAGTGGGTGAGTAAGTGGGTGAGTGAGTGGGTGAGTGGGTGAGTGAGTGGGTGAGTGTGAGGGTGAGTAAGTGGGTGAGTGGGTGAGTGAGTGGGTGAGTGAGTGAGTGGGTGAGTGAGTGTGTGGGTGAGTGAGTGAGTGAGTGGGTGAGTGAGTGGGTGAGTGAATGGGTGAGTGAGTGGTGAGTGGGTGAGTGAGTGTTGAGTGGGTGAGTGAGTGGGTGAGTGGGTGGGTGAATTGGTGAGTGAGTGGGTGAGTGAGTGGGTGAGTGAGTGAAATGGGTGAGTGGGTGAGTGGGTGAGTGAGTGGGTGAGTGAGTGAGTGGGTGAGTAAGTGGGTGAGTGAGTGGGTGAGTGGGTGAGTGAGTGGGTGAGTGTGAGGGTGAGTAAGTGGGTGAGTGAGTGGGTTGAGTGAGTGGGTGAGTGAGTGAGTGAGTGGGTGAGTGAGTGGGTGAGTGAGTGGGTGAGTGTGTGGGTGAGTGAGTGAGTGAGTGGGTGAGTGAGTGGGTGAGTGAATGGGTGAGTGAGTGGGTGAGTGTGTGGGTGAGTGAGTGAGTGAGTGGGTGAGTGAGTGGGTGAGTGAATGGTGAGTGAGTGGGTGAGTGGGTGAGTGAGTGGTGAGTGGGTGAGTGAGTGGGTGAGTGGTGGGTGAATTGGTGAGTGAGTGGGTGAGTGAGTGGGTAGTGGGTGAGTGAGTGGTGGGTGAGTGAGTGGGTGAGTGATTGGGTGAGTGGGTGAGTGAGTGGGTGAGGGTGAGTGAGTGGGTGTGTGAATTGGTGAGTGAGTGGGTGAGTGAGTGGGTGAGTGAGTGAATGGGTGAGTGGGTGAGTGAGTGGGTGAGTGGGTAAGTGAGTGCGTAAGTGAGTGGGTGAGTGAGTGGGTGAGTGGGTGGGTGAGTAAAGTGGGTGAGTGAGTGGGTGAGTGAGTGAGTGTGTGAGTGGGTGAGTGGGTGAGTGAGTGAGTGGGTGAGTAAATGGGTGAGTGGTGGGTGAGTGGGTGAGTGAGTGGGTGAGTGTGAGGGTGAGTGAGTGGGTGAGTGAGTGGGTGAGTGAGTGGGTGAGTGAGTGAGTGGGTGAGTGAGTGGGTGAGTGTGTGGGTGAGTGAGTGAGTGAGTGGGTGAGTGAGTGGGTGAATGAATGGGTGAGTGAGTGGGTGAGTGTGAGGGTGAGTGAGTGGGTGAGTGAGTGGGTGAGTGAGTGGGTGGGTGAGTGAGTGAGTGTGAGGGTGAGTGAGTGGGTGAGTGGGTGGGTGAATTGGTGAGTGAGTGGGTGAGTGAGTGGGTGGGTGAGTAAAGTGGGTGAGTGAGTGGGTGAGTGAGTGAGTGTGTGAGTGGGTGAGTGGGTGAGTGAGTGGGTGAGTGAGTGAGTGAGTGGGTGAGTAAATGGGTGAGTGGTGGGTGAGTGGGTGAGTGTGAGGGTGAGTGAGTGGCGTGAGTGAGTGGGTGAGTGAGTGGGTGAGTGAGATGAGTGGGTGAGTGAGTGGGTGAGTGAGTGGGTGAGTGTGTGGGTGAGTGAGTGAGTGAGTGGGTGAGTGGGTGAATGAATGGGTGAGTGAGTGGGTGAGTGTGAGGGTGAGTGAGTGGGTGAGTGAGTGGGTGAGTGGGTGAGTGTGTGAGTGGGTGAGTGGGTGAGTGAGTGAGTGGGTGAGTAAATGGGTGAGTGGTGGGTGAGTGGGTGAGTGAGTGGGTGAGTGTGAGGGTGAGTGAGTGGGTGAGTGAGTGGGTGAGTGAGTGGGTGAGTGAGTGAGTGGGTGAGTGAGTGGGTGAGTGTGTGGGTGAGTGAGTGAGTGAGTGGGTGAGTGAGTGGGTGAATGAATGGGTGAGTGAGTGGGTGAGTGTGAGGGTGAGTGAGTGGGTGAGTGAGTGGGTGAGTGAGTGGGTGGGTGAGTGAGTGAGTGTGAGGGTGAGTGAGTGGGTGAGTGGGTGGGTGAATTGGTGAGTGAGTGGGTGAGTGAGTGGGTGGGTGAGTAAAGTGGGTGAGTGAGTGGAGTGAGTGAGTGAGTGTGTGAGTGGGTGAGTGGGTGAGTGAGTGGGTGAGTGAGTGAGTGAGTGGGTGAGTAAATGGGTGAGTGGTGGGTGAGTGGGTGAGTGTGAGGGTTTTGAGTGAGTGGGTGAGTGAGTGGGATGAGTGAGTGGGTGAGTGAGTGAGCTGGTGAGTGAGTGGGTGAGTGAGTGGGTGAGTGTGTGGGTGAGTGAGTGAGTGAGTGGTGAGTGGGTGAATGAATGGGTGAGTGAGTGGGTGAGTGTGAGGGTGAGTGAGTGGGTGAGTGAGTGGGTGAGTGGGTGAGTGAGTGAGTGAGTGGGTGAGTGAGTGGTGAATGGGTGAGTGAGTGGGTGAGTGGGTGGGTGAATTGGTGAGTGAGTGGGTGAGTGAGTGGATGAGTGAGTGAGTGAGTGGGTGAGTGAGTGGGTGAGTGTGAGGGTGAGTGAGTGGGTGAGTGAGTGGGTGAGTGAGTGGGTGAGTGAGTGAGTGAGTGGGTGAGTGAGTGGGTGAGTGTGTGGGTGAGTGAGTGAGTGAGTGGGTGAGTGAGTGGGTGAGTGAATGGGTGATTGAGTGGGTGAGTGAGTGGTGAGTGGGTGAGTGAGTGGGTGAGTGGGTGGGTGAATTGGTGAGTGAGTGGGTGAGTGAGTGGGTGAGTGAGTGAATGGGTGAGTGGGTGAGTGGGTGAGTGGGTGAGTGAGTGGGTGAGTGAGTGAGTGGGTGAGTAAGTGGGTGAGTGAGTGGGTGAGTGGGTGAGTGAGTGGGTGAGTGTGAGGGTGAGTAAGTGGGTGAGTGGGTGAGTGAGTGGGTGAGTGAGTGGGTGAGTGAGTGTGTGGGTGAGTGAGTGAGTGAGTGGGTGAGTGAGTGAATGGGTGAGTGAGTGGGTGAGTGGGTGAGTGAGTGTTGAGTGGGTGAGTGAGTGGGTGAGTGGGTGGGTGAATTGGTGAGTGAGTGGGTGAGTGAGTGGGTGAGTGAGTGAATGGGTGAGTGGGTGAGTGGGTGAGTGAGTGGGTGAGTGAGTGAGTGGGTGAGTAAGTGGGTGAGTGAGTGGGTGAGTGGGTGAGTGTGAGGGTGAGTAAGTGGGTGAGTGAGTGGGTGAGTGAGTGGGTGAGTGAGTGAGTGAGTGGGTGAGTGAGTGGGTGAGTGAGTGGGTGAGTGTGTGGGTGAGTGAGTGAGTGAGTGGGTGAGTGAGTGGGTGAGTGAATGGGTGAGTGAGTGGGTGAGTGTGTGGGTGAGTGAGTGAGTGAGTGGGTGAGTGAGTGGGTGAGTGAATGGGTGAGTGGGTGAGTGGGTGAGTGAGTGGTGAGTGGGTGAGTGAGTGGGTGAGTGGGTGGGTGAATTGGTGAGTGAGTGGTTGAGTGAGTGGGTGAGTGGGTGAGTGAGTGAGTGGGTGAGTGAGTGGGTGAGTGATCTGGGTGAGTGGGTGAGTGAGTGGGTGAGGGTGAGTGAGTGGGTGTGTGAATTGGTGAGTGAGTGGGTGAGTGAGTGAATGGGTGAGTGGGTGAGTGAGTGGGTGAGTGGGTAAGTGAGTGCGTAAGTGAGTGGGTGAGTGAGTGGGTGAGTGGGTGGGTGAGTAAAGTGGGTGAGTGAGTGGGTGAGTGAGTGAGTGTGTGAGTGGGTGAGTGGGTGAGTGAGTGAGTGGGTGAGTAAATGGGTGAGTGGTGGGTGAGTGGGTGAGTGAGTGGGTGAGTGTGAGGGGTGAGTGAGTGGGTGAGTGAGTGGGTGAGTGAGTGGGTGATTGAGTGAGTGGGTGAGTGAGTGGGTGAGTGTGTGGGTGAGTGAGTGAGTGAGTGGGTGAGTGAGTGGGTGAATGAATGGGTGAGTGAGTGGGTGAGTGTGAGGGTGAGTGAGTGGGTGAGTGAGTGGGTGAGTGAGTGGGTGGGTGAGTGAGTGAGTGGGTGAGTGAGTGGTGAATGGGTGAGTGAGTGGGTGAGTGGGTGGGTGAATTGGTGAGTGAGTGGGTGAGTGAGTGGATGAGTGGGTGAGTGAGTGGGTGAGTGAGTGGGTGAGTGTGAGGGTGAGTGAGTGGGTGAGTAAATGGGTGAGTGGTGGGTGAGTGGGTGAGTGTGAGGGTGAGTGAGTGGGTGAGTGAGTGGGTGAGTGAGTGGGTGAGTGAGTGAGTGGGTGAGTGGGTGAGTGAGTGAGTGGGTGAGTAAGTGGTGAGTGAGTGGGTGAGTGAGTGGGTGAGTGTGTGGGTGAGTGAGTGAGTGAGTGGGTGAGTGGGTGAATGAATGGGTGAGTGAGTGGGTGAGTGGGTGAGTGAGTGAGTGGGTGAGTGAGTGGGTGAGTGATTGGGTGAGTGGGTGAGTGAGTGGGTGAGGGTGAGTGAGTGGGTGTGTGAATTGGTGAGTGAGTGGGTGAGTGAGTGAGTGAGTGGGTGAGTGAGTGAATGGGTGAGTGGTGAGTGAGTGGGTGAGTGGGTAAGTGAGTGCGTAAGTGAGTGGGTGAGTGAGTGGGTGAGTGGGTGGGTGAGTAAAGTGGGTGAGTGAGTGGGTGAGTGAGTGAGTGTGTGAGTGGGTGAGTGGGTGAGTGAGTGAGTGGGTGAGTAAATGGGTGAGTGGTGGGTGAGTGGGTGAGTGAGTGGGTGAGTGTGAGGGTGAGTGAGTGGGTGAGTGAGTGGGTGAGTGAGTGGGTGAGTGAGTGAGTGGGTGAGTGAGTGGGTGAGTGTGTGGGTGAGTGAGTGAGTGAGTGGGTGAGTGAGTGGGTGAATGAATGGGTGAGTGAGTGGGTGAGTGTGAGGGTGAGTGAGTGGGTGAGTGAGTGGGTGAGTGAGTGGGTGGGTGAGTGAGTGAGTGGGTGAGTGAGTGGTGAATGGGTGAGTGAGTGGGTGAGTGGGTGGGTGAATTGGTGAGTGAGTGGGTGAGTGAGTGGATGAGTGGGATGAGTGAGTGGGTGAGTGAGTGGGTGAGTGTGAGGGTGAGTGAGTGGGTGTGTGAATTGGTGAGTGAGTGGGTGAGTGAGTGGGTGAGTGAGTGAGTGGGTGAGTAAGTGGGTGATTGAGTGGGTGATTGAGTGGGTGGGTCGCTCACACAAGTCACTCATGGTCACTCACACAGTCACTCATAGTCATTCGCAGTCATTCACAGTCAATTAGTCACTCAGTCACTCACACAGTCACTCAGTCACTCACACAGTCACTCACACAGTCACTCATAGTCACTCATTGTCACTCACAGTCAATTACATTCACACATACAGTCACTCATAGTCACTCACACAGTCACTCAGAGTCACTCACATTCACTCACAGTCACTCACAGTCACTCACAGTCACTCACTCAGTCACTCCGTCACTCACACAGCCACACAGTCACTCACACAGTCACACAGTCACTCATAGTCACTCACAGTCACTCACAGTCACTCACAAAGTCACTCACACAGTCACTCACCAGTCACTCACACAGTCACTCACAGTCACTCATAGTCACTCAGAGTCACTCAGTCACTCACAATCACTCATAGTCACTCACATTCACTCACACAGTCACTCAGTCACTCACACAGTCACTCAGAGTCACTCACACAGGCACACAGTCACTCACACAGTCACACACAGTCACTCACAGTCACTCACACAGTCACTCACACAGTCACTCACAGTCACTCACACAGGCACACAGTCACTCACAGTCACTCACACAGTCACTCACAGTCACTCACACAGTCACACACAGTCACTCACAGTCACTCACAGTCACTCACACAGTCACTCACACAGTCACTCACAGTCACCCACAGGGGTGAGGAAGGTGTCCACGCGTGGTGCTGGCCATCCACCCACACGAGTGCCGTGCCGGCCTTCATAGTTACTGTCTAGCACCACTTGCCACAACAGTTTGTTAAGGCTACAGTGGGTGGGTGAGATGGTGAGTGAGTGGGTGAGTGCGTGAGCGAGATGGTGAGTGAGTGGGTGAATGAGTGGGTGAGGGAGATGGTGAGTAAGATGGTGAGTGAGTGGGTGAATGAGAGTGTGAGTGAGATGGTGAGTGAGTGGGTGAGTGAGTGAGTGGGTGAGTGAGTGGGTGAGTGAGTGAGATGTCGAGCGAGTGGGTGATTGAATGGGGGAATGAGAGGGTGAGTGAGTGGGTGAGTGAGATGGTGAGCGAATGGGTGAGTGAGATGGTGAGTGAGTGGGTGATTTAGTGGGTGAGTGAGTGCGTGGGTGAGTGAGTGGGTGGGTGAGTGAGTGGGTGGTGAGTGGGTGAGTGAGTGGGTGAGTGGATGTGTGAATGGGTGAGTGAGTGAGTGGGTGAGTGAGTGAGTGGGTGAGTGAGTGGGTGGGTTGGTGAGTGAGTGGGTGAGTGAGTGGGTGAGTAATTGGGTGAGTGGGTGAGTGAGTGGGTGAGGGTGAGTGAGTGGGTGAGTGAGTGGGTGAGTGAGTGGGAGAGTGAGTGAGTAGGTGAGTGAGTGAGTAGGTGAGTGAGTGGGTGAGTGTGTGGGTGAGTGAGTGAATGGGTGAGTGAGTGGGTGAGTGGGTGAGTGAGTGGTGAGTGGGTGAGTGAGTGGGTGAGTGTGTGGGTGAATTGGTGAGTAAGTGGGTGAGTGAGTGAATGGGTGAGTGGGTGAGTGGGTGAGTGAGTGGGTGAGTGAGTGAGTGGGTGAGTGAGTGGGTGAGTGAGTGAGTGGGTGAGTGAGTGGTGAATGGGTGAGTGAGTGGGTGGGTGAATTGGTGAGTGAGTGAGTGAGTGGGTGAGTGGGTGAGTGAGTGGGTGAGTGAGTGTGAGGGTGAGTGATTGGGTGAGTGAGTGAGTGAGTGGGTGAGTGAGTGGGTGAGTGTGTGGGTGAGTGAGTGAGTGAGTGGGTGAGTGAGTGGGTGAGTGAATGGGTGAGTGAGTGCGTAAGTGAGTGGGTGAGTGAGTGGGTGGGTGAGTAAAGTGGGTGAGTGAGTGGGTGGGTTGGTGAGTGTGTGAGTGGGTGAGTGAGTGGGTGAGTGATTGGGTGAGTGGGTGAGTGAGTGGGTGAGGGTGAGTGAGTGGGTGTGTGAATTGGTGAGTGAGTGGGTGAGTGAGTGGGTGAGTGGGTGAGTGAGTGAATGCGTGAGTGGGTGAGTGAGTGGGTGAGTGGGTAAGTGAGTGCGTAAGTGAGTGGGTGAGTGAGTGTGTGAGTGGGTGAGTGAGTGGGTGGGTGAGTAAAGTGGGTGAGTGAGTGGGTGAGTGAGTGAGTGTGTGAGTGGGTGAGTGGGTGAGTGAGTGGGTGAGTGAGTGAGTGGGTGAGTAAGTGGGTGAGTGGTGGGTGAGTGGGTGAGTGAGTGGGTGAGTGTGAGGGTGAGTGAGTGGGTGAGTGAGTGGGTGAGTGAGTGGGTGAGTGAGTGAGTGGGTGAGTGAGTGGGTGAGTGAGTAGGTGAGTGTGTGGGTGAGTGAGTGAGTGGGTGAGTGAGTGGGTGAATGAATGGGTGAGTGAGTGGGTGAGTGTGAGGGTGAGTGAGTGGGTGAGTGAGTGGGTGAGTGAGTGGGTGAGTGAGTGAGTGGGTGAGTGAGTGGTGAATGGGTGAGTGAGTGGGTGAGTGGGTGGGTGAATTGGTGAGTGAGTGGGTGAGTGAGTGGGTGAGTGGGTGAGTGAGTGGGTGAGTGAGTGGGTGAGTGAGTGGGTGAGTGTGAGGGTGAGTGAGTGGGTGAGTGAGTGAGTGGGTGAGTGAGATGGTGAGTGAGTGGGTGAGTGAGTGAGTGGGTGAGTGAGATGGTGAGTGGGTGAGTGAGTGAGTGGGTGAGTGAGATGGTGAGTGAGTGGGTGAATGAGTGGGTGAGGGAGATGGTGAGTAAGATGGTGAGTGAGTGGGTGAATGAGAGGGTGAGTGAGATGGTGAGTGAGTGGGTGAGTGAGTGAGTGGGTGGGTGAGTGAGTGGGTGAGTGAGTGAGATGTCGAGCGAGTGGGTGATTGAATGGGGGAATGAGAGGGTGAGTGAGTGGGTGAGTGAGATGGTGAGCGAGTGGGTGAGTGAGATGGTGAGTGAGTGGGTGATTTAGTGGGTGAGTGAGTGCGTGGGTGAGTGAGTGGGTGGGTGAGTGAGTGGGTGGTGAGTGGGTGAGTGAGTGGGTGAGTGGATGTGTGAATGGGTGAGTGAGTGGGTGAGTGAGTGGGTGAGTGAGTGGGTGGGTTGGTGAGTGAGTGAGTGGGTGAGTGAGTGGGTGAGTAATTGGGTGAGTGGGTGAGTGAGTGGGTGAGGGTGAGTGAGTGGGTGAGTGAGTGGGTGAGTGAGTGAGTGGGAGAGTGAGTGAGTGGGTGAGTGAGAGATTAGGTGAGTGAGTAGGTGAGTGAGTGGGTGAGTGTGTGGGTGAGTGAGTGAGTGGGTGGGTGAGTGAATTGATGAGTGAATGGGTGAGTGAGTGGGTGAGTGGGTGAATGAGTGGTGAGTGGGTGAGTGAGTGGGTGTGTGAATTTGTGAGTGAGTGTGTGAGTGAGTGGGTGAGTGGGTGAGTGAGTGAATGGGTGAGTGGGTGAGTGAGTGGGTGAGTGGGTAAGTGAGTGCGTAAGTGAGTGGGTGAGTGAGTGTGTGAGTGGTTGAGTGAGTGGGTGGGTGAGTAAAGTGGGTGAGTGAGTGGGTGAGTGAGTGGGTGAGTGAGTGGGTGGTGAGTGGGTGAGTGGGTTAGTGGATGGGTGAATGGGTGAGTGAGTGAGTAGGTGAGTGAGTGAGTGGGTGAGTGAGTGGGTAAGTGAGTGTGTAAGTGAGTGGGTGAGTGAGTGGGTGGGTGAGTAAAGTGGGTGAGTGAGTGGGTGGGTTGGTGAGTGTGTGAGTGGGTGAGTGAGTGGGTGAGTGATTGGGTGAGTGGGTGAGTGAGTGGGTGAGGGTGAGTGAGTGGGTGTGTGAATTGGTGAGTGAGTGGGTGAGTGAGTGGGTGAGTGGGTGAGTGAGTGAATGCGTGAGTGGGTGAGTGAGTGGGTGAGTGGGTAAGTGAGTGCGTAAGTGAGTGGGTGAGTGAGTGTGTGAGTGGGTGAGTGAGTGGGTGGGTGAGTAAAGTGGGTGAGTGAGTGGGTGAGTGAGTGAGTGTGTGAGTGGGTGAGTGGGTGAGTGAGTGGGTGAGTGAGTGAGTGGGTGAGTAAGTGGGTGAGTGGTGGGTGAGTGGGTGAGTGAGTGGGTGAGTGTGAGGGTGAGTGAGTGGGTGAGTGAGTGGGTGAGTGAGTGAGTGGGTGAGTGAGTGGGTGAGTGAGTAGGTGAGTGTGTGGGTGAGTGAGTGGGTGAGTGAGTGGGTGAATGAATGGGTGAGTGAGTGGGTGAGTGTGAGTGAGTGGGTGAGTGAGTGGGTGAGTGAGTGGGTGAGTGGGTGAATGAGTGGTGAGTGGGTGAGTGAGTGGGTGTGTGAATTTGTGAGTGAGTGGGTGAGTGTGAGGGTGAGTGAGTGGGTGAGTGAGTGGGTGAGTGAGTGAGTGGGTGAGTGAGTGGTGAATGGGTGAGTGAGTGGGTGGGTGAATTGGTGAGTGAGTGAGTGGGTGAGTGGGTGAGTGAGTGGGTGAGTGAGTGTGAGGGTGAGTGATTGGGTGAGTGAGTGAGTGGGTGAGTGAGTGGGTGAGTGTGTGGGTGAGTGAGTGAGTGAGTGGGTGAGTGAGTGGGTGAGTGAATGGGTGAGTGAGTGCGTAAGTGAGTGGGTGAGTGAGTGGGTGGGTGAGTAAAGTGGGTGAGTGAGTGGGTGGGTTGGTGAGTGTGTGAGTGGGTGAGTGAGTGGGTGAGTGATTGGGTGAGTGGGTGAGTGAGTGGGTGAGGGTGAGTGAGTGGGTGTGTGAATTGGTGAGTGAGTGGGTGAGTGAGTGGGTGAGTGAGTGAATGCGTGAGTGGGTGAGTGAGTGGGTGAGTGGGTAAGTGAGTGCGTAAGTGAGTGGGTGAGTGAGTGTGTGAGTGGGTGAGTGAGTGGGTGGGTGAGTAAAGTGGGTGAGTGAGTGGGTGAGTGAGTGAGTGTGTGAGTGGGTGAGTGGTTGAGTGAGTGGGTGAGTGAGTGAGTGGGTGAGTAAGTGGGTGAGTGGTGGGTGAGTGGGTGAGTGAGTGGGTGAGTGTGAGGGTGAGTGAGTGGGTGAGTGAGTGGGTGAGTGAGTGGGTGAGTGAGTGAGTGGGTGAGTGAGTGGGTGAGTGAGTAGGTGAGTGTGTGGGTGAGTGAGTGAGTGGGTGAGTGAGTGGGTGAATTAATGGGTGAGTGAGTGGGTGAGTGTGAGGGTGAGTGAGTGGGTGAGTGAGTGGGTGAGTGAGTGGGTGAGTGAGTGAGTGGGTGAGTGAGTGGTGAATGGGTGAGTGAGTGGGTGAGTGGGTGGGTGAATTGGTGAGTGAGTGGGTGAGTGAGTGGGTGAGTGGGTGAGTGAGTGGGTGAGTGAGTGGGTGAGTGAGTGGGTGAGTGTGAGGGTGAGTGAGTGGGTGAGTGAGTGAGTGGGTGAGTGAGATGGTGAGTGAGTGGGTGAGTGAGTGAGTGGGTGAGTGAGATGGTGAGTGGGTGAGTGAGTGAGTGAGTGGGTGAGTGAGATGGTGAGTGAGTGGGTGAATGAGTGGGTGAGGGAGATGGTGAGTAAGATGGTGAGTGAGTGGGTGAATGAGAGGGTGAGTGAGATGGTGAGTGAGTGGGTGAGTGAGTGAGTGGGTGGGTGAGTGAGTGGGTGAGTGAGTGAGATGTCGAGCGAGTGGGTGATTGAATGGGGGAATGAGAGGGTGAGTGAGTGGGTGAGTGAGATGGTGAGCGAGTGGGTGAGTGAGATGGTGAGTGAGTGGGTGATTTAGTGGGTGAGTGAGTGCGTGGGTGAGTGAGTGGGTGGGTGAGTGAGTGGGTGGTGAGTGGGTGAGTGAGTGGGTGAGTGGATGTGTGAATGGGTGAGTGAGTGGGTGAGTGAGTGGGTGAGTGAGTGGGTGAGTGAGTGGGTGGGTTGGTGAGTGAGTGAGTGGGTGAGTGAGTGGGTGAGTAATTGGGTGAGTGGGTGAGTGAGTGGGTGAGGGTGAGTGAGTGGGTGAGTGAGTGGGTGAGTGAGTGAGTGGGAGAGTGAGTGAGTGGGTGAGTGAGAGAGTAGGTGAGTGAGTAGGTGAGTGAGTGGGTGAGTGTGTGGGTGAGTGAGTGAGTGGGTGGGTGAGTGAATTGATGAGTGAATGGGTGAGTGAGTGGGTGAGTGGGTGAATGAGTGGTGAGTGGGTGAGTGAGTGGGTGTGTGAATTTGTGAGTGAGTGTGTGAGTGAGTGGGTGAGTGGGTGAGTGAGTGAATGGGTGAGTGGGTGAGTGAGTGGGTGAGTGGGTAAGTGAGTGCGTAAGTGAGTGGGTGAGTGAGTGTGTGAGTGGGTGAGTGAGTGGGTGGGTGAGTAAAGTGGGTGAGTGAGTGGGTGAGTGAGTGGGTGAGTGAGTGGGTGAGTGAGTGGGTGGTGAGTGGGTGAGTGGGTTAGTGGATGGGTGAATGGGTGAGTGAGTGAGTAGGTGAGTGAGTGAGTGGGTGAGTGAGTGGGTAAGTGAGTGTGTAAGTGAGTGGGTGAGTGAGTGGGTGGGTGAGTAAAGTGGGTGAGTGAGTGGGTGAGTGATTGGGTGAGTGGGTGAGTGAGTGGGTGAGTGATTGGGTGAGTGGGTGAGTGAGTGGGTGAGGGTGAGTGAGTGGTGTGTGAATTGGTGAGTGAGTGGGTGAGTGAGTGGGTGAGTGGGTGAGTGAGTGAATGCGTGAGTGGGTGAGTGAGTGGGTGAGTGGGTAAGTGAGTGCGTAAGTGAGTGGGTGAGTGAGTGTGTGAGTGGGTGAGTGAGTGGGTGGGTGAGTAAAGTGGGTGAGTGAGTGGGTGAGTGAGTGAGTGTGTGAGTGGGTGAGTGGGTGAGTGAGTGGGTGAGTGAGTGAGTGGGTGAGTAAGTGGGTGAGTGGTGGGTGAGTGGGTGAGTGAGTGGGTGAGTGTGAGGGTGAGTGAGTGGGTGAGTGAGTGGGTGAGTGAGTGAGTGGGTGAGTGAGTGGGTGAGTGAGTAGGTGAGTGTGTGGGTGAGTGAGTGAGTGGGTGAGTGAGTGGGTGAATGAATGGGTGAGTGAGTGGGTGAGTGTGAGTGAGTGGGTGAGTGAGTGGGTGAGTGAGTGAGTGGGTGAGTGAGTGGTGAATGGGTGAGTGAGTGGGTGGGTGAATTGGTGAGTGAGTGGGTGAGTGAGTGGGTGAGTGGGTGAGTGAGTGGGTGAGTGAGTGGGTGAGTGAGTGGGTGAGTGTGAGGGTGAGTGATTGGGTGAGTGAGTGAGTGAGTGGGTGAGTGAGTGGGTGAGTGTGTGGGTGAGTGAGTGAGTGAGTGGGTGAGTGAGTGGGTGAGTGAATGGGTGAGTGAGTGGGTGAGTGGGTGAGTGAGTGGTGAGTGGGTGAGTGAGTGGGTGAGTGGGTGGGTGAATTGGTGAGTGAGTGGGTGAGTGAGTGGGTGAGTGAGTGAATGGGTGAGTGGGTGAGTGGGTGAGTGAGTGGGTGAGTGAGTGGGTGAGTAAGTGGGTGAGTGAGTGGGTGAATGGGTGAGTGAGTGGGTGAGTGTGAGGGTGAGTAAGTGGGTGAGTGAGTGGGTGAGTGAGTGGGTGAGTGAGTGGGTGAGTGTGTGGGTGAGTGGGTGAGTGAGTGGGTGAGTGAATGGGTGAGTGGGTGAGTGGGTGAGTGAGTGGTGAGTGGGTGAGTGAGTGGGTCAGTGTGTGGGTGAATTGGTGAGTAAGTGGGTGAGTGGGTGAGTGAGTGAATGGGTGAGTGGGTGAGTGGGTGAGTGAGTGGGTGAGTGAGTGAGTGGGTGAGTAAGTGGGTGATTGAGTGGGTGATTGAGTGGGTGGGTCGCTCACACAAGTCACTCATGGTCACTCACACAGTCACTCATAGTCATTCGCAGTCATTCACAGTCAATTAGTCACTCAGTCACTCACACAGTCACTCACACAGTCACTCACACAGTCACTCATAGTCACTCATTGTCACTCACAGTCAATTACATTCACACATACAGTCACTCATAGTCAATCACACAGTCACTCAGAGTCACTCACATTCACTCACAGTCACTCACAGTCACTCACAGTCACTCACTCAGTCACTCCGTCACTCACACAGCCACACAGTCACTCACACAGTCACACAGTCACTCATAGTCACTCACAGTCACTCACAGTCACTCACACAGTCACTCACACAGTCACTCACAGTCACTCACAGTCACTCACAGTCACTCATAGTCACTCACAATCACTCACACAGTCATTCATAGTCACTCAGAGTCACTCAGTCACTCACAATCACTCATAGTCACTCACATTCACTCACACAGTCACTCAGTCACTCACACAGTCACTCAGAGTCACTCACACAGGCACACAGTCACTCACACAGTCACACACAGTCACTCACAGTCACTCACACAGTCACTCACACAGTCACTCACAGTCACTCACACAGGCACACAGTCACTCACACAGTCACTCACAGTCACTCACACAGTCACTCACAGTCACTCACACAGTCACTTACACAGTCACTCACAGTCACTCACACAGTCACTCACAGTCACCCACAGGGGTGAGGAAGGTGTCCACGCGTGGTGCTGGCCACCCACCCACACGAGTGCCGTGCCGGCCTTCATAGTTACAAGGCTACAGTGGGTGGGTGAGATGGTGAGTGAGATGGTGAGTGAGTGAGTGAGATGGTGAGTGAGTGGGTGAATGAGTGGGTGAGTGAGATGGTGAGTGAGTGGGTGAATGAGAGGGTGAGTGAGATGGTGAGTAACTGGGTGAGTGAGTGAGTGGGTGGGTGAGTGAGTGGGTGAGTGAGTGAGATGTCGAGGGAGTGGGTGATTGAGTGGGGGAATGAGAGGGTGAGTGAGTGAGTGGGTGAGTAATTGGGTGAGTGAGTGGGTGAGGGTGAGTGAGTGAATGAGTGGGAGAGTGAGTGAGTGGGTGAGTGAGTGAGTAGGTGAGTGAGTGAGTGGGTAAGTGTGTGGGTGAGTGAGTGAGTGGGTGAGTTGTTGAGTGAATGGGTGAGTGAGTGGTGAGTGGGTGAGTGAGTGGTGAGTGGGTGAGTGAGTGGGTGTGTGAATTTGTGAGTGAGTGTGTGAGTGGGTGAGTGAGTGGGTGGGTGAGTAAAGTGGGTGAGTGAGTGGGTGAGTGAGTGAGTGTGTGAGTGGGTGAGTGGGTGAGTGACTGGGTGAGTGAGTGGGTGGTGAGTGGGTGAGTGAGTGGGTGAGTGGATGGGTGAATGGGTGAGTGAGTGAGTGGGTGAGTGAGTGAGTGGGTGAGTGAGTGGGTGGGTGAGTAAAGTGGGTGAGTGAGTGGGTGGGTTGGTGAGTGTGTGAGTGGGTGAGTGAGTGGGTGAGTGATTGGGTGAGTGGGTGAGTGAGTGGGTGAGGGTGAGTGAGTGGGTGTGTGAATTGGTGAGTGAGTGGGTGAGTAAGTGGGTGAGTGGGTGAGTGAGTGAATGGGTGAGTGGGTGAGGGAGTGGGTGAGTGGGTAAGTGAGTGCGTAAGTGAGTGGGTGAGTGAGTGTGTGAGTGGGTGAGTGAGTGGGTGGGTGAGTAAAGCGGGTGAGTGAGTGGGTGAGTGAGTGGGTGAGTGGGTGAGTGAGTGGGTGAGTGAGTGAGTGGGTGAGTAAGTGGGTGAGTGGTGGGTGAGTGGGTGAGTGAGTGGGTGAGTGTGAGGGTGAGTGAGTGGGTGAGTGAGTGGGTGAGTGGGTGAGTGAGTGAGTGGGTGAGTGAGTGGGTGAGTGTGTGGGTGAGTGAGTGAGTGGGTGAGTGAGTGGGTGAATGAATGGGTGAGTGAGTGGGTGAGTGTGAGGGTGAGTGAGTGGGTGAGTGAGTGGGTGAGTGAGTGAGTGGGTGAGTGAGTGGTGAATGGGTGAGTGAGTGGGTGAGTGGGTGGGTGAATTGGTGAGTGAGTGGGTGAGTGGGTGAGTGAGTGGGTGAGTGGGTGAGTGAGTGGGTGAGTGTGAGGGTGAGTGAGTGGGTGAGTGAGTGAGTTGGTGAGTGAGTGGGTGAGTGAGTGAGTGGGTGAGTGAGTGGGTGAGTGAGTGAGTGGGTGAGTGTGTGGGTGAGTGAGTGAGTGGGTGAGTGAGTGGGAGAGTGAATGGGTGAGTGAGTGGGTGAGTGGGTGAGTGAGTGGTGAGTGGGTGAGTGAGTGGGTGAGTGGGTGAATTGGTGAGTGAGTGGGTGAGTGAGTAGGTGAGTGGGTGAGTGAGTGAATGGGTGAGTGGGTGAGTGGGTGAGTGAGTGGGTGAGTGGGTGAGTGAGTGGGTGAGTGAGTGAGTGAGTGGGTGAGTAAGTGGGTGATTGAGTGGGTGATTGAGTGGGTGGGTCACTCACACAAGTCACTCATGGTCACTCACACAGTCACTCATAGTCATTCGCAGTCATTCACAGTCAATTAGTCACTCAGTCAATCACACAGTCACACAGTCACTCACACAGTCACACAGTCACTCATAGTCACTCACAGTCACTCACAGTCACTCACAAAGTCACTCGCACAGTCACTCACAGTCACTCACACAGTCACTCACAGTCACTCACACAGTCACTCACAGTCACTCATAGTCACTCACAGTCACTCACACAGTCACTCATAGTCACTCAGAGTCACTCAGTCACTCACAATCACTCATAGTCACTCACAGTCACTCACATTCACTCAGTCACTCACACAGTCACTCATAGTCACTCAGAGTCACTCACCGACACTCAGAGTCACTCAGTCACTCACCGTCACTCACACAGTCACACACACAGTCACTCACAGTCACTCAGTCACTCACACAGTCACTCAGTCACTCATGGTCACTCACAGTCACTCACAGTCACTCAGTCACTCATGGTCACTCACAGTCACTCACAGTCACTCAGTCACTCACACAGTCACTCACACAGTCACTCTTAGTCACTCACAGTTACTCACAGTCACTCACACAGTCAATCACACAGTCACTCATAGTCACTCACACAGTCACTCACACAGTCACTCATAGTCACTCATAGTCACTCACAGTCAATTACAGTCACACATACAGTCACTCATAGTCACTCAGAGTCACTCATATTCACTCACAGTCACTCACACAGTCACTCACACAGTCACTCATAGTCACTCACACAGTCACACAGTCACTCATAGTCACTCACAGTCACTCACACAGTCACTCAGTCACTCACACAGTCACACAGTCACTCACACAGTCACACAGTCACTCATAGACACTCACAGTCACTCACAGTCACTCACAAAATCACTCAGTCATTCACACAGTCACTCACAGTCACTCAGTCACGCACACAGTCACTCACAGTCACTCATAGTCACTCACACAGTCACACAGTCACTCATAGTCACTCACAGTCACTCACACAGTCACTCAGTCACTCACACAGTCACACAGTCACTCACACAGTCACACAGTCACTCATAGACACTCACAGTCACTCACAGTCACTCATAAAATCACTCAGTCATTCACACAGTCACTCACAGTCACTCCGTCACTCACACAGTCACTCACAGTCACTCATAGTCACTCAAACAGTCACTCAGAGTCACTCACACAGTCACTCACACAGTCACTCATAGTCACTCACAGTCACTCACACAGTCACTCACACAGTCACTCAGTCACTCATAGTCACTCACAGTCACTCACACAGTCACTCGTAGTCACTCACATTCACTCACACAGCCACTCACACAGTCACTCATAGTAACTCACAGTCACTCACAGTCACTCACACAATCAGAGTCACTCAGAGTCACTCACACAGTCACTCACACAGTCACTCATTCACTCACACAGTCATTCACACAGTCACTCATTCACTCACACAGTCATTCACACAGTCACTCATAGTCAGTCATAGTCACTCACACAGTCACTCATTCACTCATAGTCACTCACACAGTCACTCATAGTCACTCAGTCATTCTCACAGTCAATTAGTCACTCATAGTCACTCACCAGTCAATTACAGCCACTCACACAGTCACTCAGAGTCACTCACACAGTCTCTCACACAGTCACTCAGAGTCATTCAGTCACTCACACAGTCACTCAAAGTCACTCACACAGTCAATTACAGTCATTCTCAGTCACTCATAGTCACTCATATTCACTCATAGTCACTCACAGTCACTCAGTCACTAACACAGTCACTCACACAGTCACTCAGAGTCACTCACACAGTCACTCACAGTCACTCACACAGTCACTCATAGTCACACACACAGTCACTCACACACTCAATCAGTCACTCATAGTCACTCACACAGTCACTCACAGTAACTCATAGTCACTCACAGTCTTTCAGAGTCACTCACACAGTCATTCATAGTCACTCAGAGTCACACTAACAGTCACTCACAGTAACTCATAGTCACTCGCACAGTCAATTAAGTCACTCAGTCACTCATAGTAACTCACAGTCACTCACACAGTCACTCACACAGTCATTCAGATTCACTCAGAGTCACTCAGAGTCACACACACAGTCACTCATAGTCACTCATAGTCACTCACACAGTCAATTACAGTCACTCAGTCAATCATAGTCACTCACACAGTCACTCGTAGTCACTCACAGTCACCCACACAGTCACTCACACAGTCACTCACACAGTCACTAACACGCTCACTCATAGTCACTCACACAGTCACTCGTAGTCACTCACAGTCACCCACACAGTCACTCACACAGTCACCCACACAGTCACTCACACATTCACTCACACAGTCAATCACACAGTCACTCATAGTCACTCACATAGTCACTCGTAGTCACTCACACAGTCACTCACACAGTCACTCACACAGTCACTCACACAGTCAATTACAGTCACTCACAGTCACACACAGTCACTCATAGTCACTCAGAGTCACTCATTCACTCACACCGTCACTAATAGTCACTCAGAGTCACTCCCAGTCACAGATGTCCCAGTAGGTTAACAGATGTCCCCATAGTTTCACAGATGTCCCAATCGTTTCACAGATGTCCCAGTAGTTTTACAGATATCCCAGTAGGTTAACAGATGTCCCCATAGTTTCAGAGATGTCCCAATAGTTTCACATATGTCCCATTAGTTTCACAGATGTCCCAATAGTTTCACAGATGTCCCAATAGTTTCACAGATGTCCCAATAGTTTCACCTATGTCCCATTTGTTTCACAGATGTCCCCATAGTTTCACAGATGTCCCAATAGTTTCACAGATGTACCAGTACTTTCACAGATGTCCCAATAGTTTCACAGATGTCCCAATAGTTTCACAGATGTCCCAGAAGTTTTACAGACATCCCAGTAGCTTAAAAGATGTCCCGATAGTTTCACAGATGTACCAGTAGTTTTACAGATGTCCCAATAGTTTCACATATGTCCCATTAGTTTCACAGATCTCCCCATAGTTTCACAGATGTCCCAATAGTTTAACAGATGTCCCAGTAGTATTACAGATGTCCCAGTAGTTTCACAGACGCCCCAATAGTTTCACATATGTCCCATTAGTTTCCCAGATGTCCCCATAGTTTCACAGATGTCCCCATAGTTTCACCCATGTCCCAATAGTTTCACAGATGCCCAGGAGTTTAACAGATGTCCCAATAGTTTAACAGATTTCCCAGTTGTTTGAAAGATGTCCCAATAGTTTCACAGATGTCCCAGTAGTTTAACGGATGTCCCAGTAGTTTCACAGATGTCCCAGAAGGTTAACAGATGTCCCCATAGTTTCACAGATGTCCCAATCGTTTCACAAATGTCCCAGTAGTTTTACAGATATCCCAGTAGGTTAACAGATGTCCCCCATAGTTTCACAGATGTCCCAATAGTTTAATAGATGTCCCAGTAGTTTAACAGATGTCCCAGTAGTTTCACAGATGTCCCCATAGTTTCACAGATGTCCCAATAGTTTCCCAGATGTCCCAATAGTTTCACAGATGTCCCCATAGTTTCACAGATGTCCCAATAGTTTCACAGATGTCCCAATAGTTTAACAGATGTCCCAGTAGTTTTACAGATGTCCCAGTAGTTTCACACATGTCTCAGTAGTTTCACAGATGCCCCAATAGTTTCACATATGTCCCATTAGTTTCACAGATGTCCCCATAGTTTCACAGATGTCCCAATAGTTTCACAGATGTCCCAATAGTTTCACAGATGTCCCAAAAGGTTCACATATGTCCCAGTAGTTTTACAGATGTCCCAGTAGTTTCACAGATGTCCCAATAGTTTAACAGATGTCCCAGTAGTTTAACAGATGTCCCAGTAGTTTCACAGATGTCCCAATAGTTTCACAGATGTACCAGTAGTTTCACAGATGTCCCAATAGTTTAACAGATGTCCCAATAGTTTCACCCATGTCCCAATAGTTTCACAGATGTCCCAGGAGTTTAACAGATGTCCCAATAGTTTAACAGATGTCCCAGTTGTTTTACAGATGTCCCCATAGTTTCACAGATGTCCCAATAGTTTAACAGATGTCCCAGTAGTTTTACAGATGTCCCAGTAGTTTCACACATGTCTCAGTAGTTTCACAGATGCCCCAATAGTTTCACATATGTCCCATTAGTTTCACAGATGTCCCCATAGTTTCACAGATGTCCCAATAGTTTCACAGATGTCCCAATAGTTTCACAGATGTCCCAAAAGGTTCACATATGTCCCAGTAGTTTTACAGATGTCCCAGTAGTTTCACAGATGTCCCAATAGTTTAACAGATGTCCCAGTAGTTTAACAGATGTCCCAGTAGTTTCACAGATGTCCCAATAGTTTCACAGATGTACCAGTAGTTTCACAGATGTCCCAATAGTTTAACAGATGTCCCAATAGTTTCACCCATGTCCCAATAGTTTCACAGATGTCCCAGGAGTTTAACAGATGTCCCAATAGTTTAACAGATGTCCCAGTTGTTTTACAGATGTCCCAATAGTTTCACAGATGTCCCAATAGTTTAACAGATGTCCCAATAGGTTCACATATGTCCCAGTAGTTTTACAGATGTCCCAGTAGTTTCACAGATGTCCCAATAGTTTAACAGATGTCCCAGTAGTTTAACAGATGTCCCAGTAGTTTCACAGATGGCCCAGTAGGTTAACAGATGTCCCCATAGTTTCACAGATGTCTCAATCGTTTCACAGATGTCCCAGTAGTTTTACAGATATCCCAGTAGGTTAAGAGATGTCCCCATAGTTTCACAGATGTCCCCATAGTTTCACAGATGTCCCAATAGTTTCACATATGTCCCAGTAGTATTACAGATGGCCCAGTAGTTTCACAGACGCCCCAATAGTTTCACATATGTCCCATTAGTTTCCCAGATGTCCCCATAGTTTCACAGATCTCCCAATAGTTTAACAGATGTCCCATTAGTTTCACAGATGTCCCCATAGTTTCACAGATGTCCCAAGAGTTTAACAGATGTCCCAGTAGTATTACAGATGGCCCAGTAGTTTCACACATGTCCCAGTAGTTTCACAGGCGCCCCAATAGTTTCACATATGTCCCATTAGTTTCCCAGATGTCCCCATAGTTTCACAGATCTCCCAATAGTTTCAAAGATGTCCCATTAGTTTCACAGATGTCCCCATAGTTTCACAGATGTCCCAGGAGTTTAACAGATGTCCCAATAGTTTAACAGATGTCCCAGTTGTTTCACAGATGTCCCAATAGTTTCACAGATGTCCCAATAGTTTCACAGATGTCCCAATAGGTTCACATATGTCCCAGTAGTTTTACAGATGTCCCAGTAGTTTCACAGATGTCCCAATAGTTTAACAGATGTCCCAGTAGTTTAACAGATGTCCCAGTAGTTTCACAGATGTCCCAGTAGGTTAACAGATGTCCCCATAGTTTCACAGATGTCCCAATCGTTTCACAGATGTCCCAATAGTTTAACAGATGTCCCAGTTGTTTCACAGATGTCCCAATAGTTTCACAGATGTCCCAATAGTTTCACAGATGTCCCAATAGGTTCACATATGTCCCAGTAGTTTTACAGATGTCCCAGTAGTTTCACAGATGTCTCAATAGTTTAACAGATGTCCCAGTAGTTTAACAGATGTCCCAGTAGTTTCACAGATGTCCCAGTAGGTTAACAGATGTCCCCATAGTTTCACAGATGTCCCATTAGTTTCACGGATGTCCCAATAGTTTCACAGATGTCCCAATAGTTTCACCTATGTCCCATTTGTTTCACAGATGTCCCCATAGTTTCACAGATGTCCCAATAGTTTCACAGATGTACCAGTACTTTCACAGATGTCCCAATAGTTTCACAGATGTCCCAATAGTTTCACAGATGTCCCAGAAGTTTTACAGACATCCCAGTAGGTTAAAAGATGTCCCGATAGTTTCACAGATGTACCAGTAGTTTCACAGATGTCCCATTAGTTTCACATATGTCCCATTAGTTTCACAGATCTCCCCATAGTTTCACAGATGTCCCAATAGTTTAACAGATGTCCCAGTAGTATTACAGATGGCCCAGTAGTTTCACACATGTCCCAGTAGTTTCACAGACGCCCCAATAGTTTCACATATGTCCCATTAGTTTTCCAGATGTCCCCATAGTTTCACAGATGTCCCCATAGTTTCACCCATGTCCCAATAGTTTCACAGATGTCCCAGGAGTTTAACAGATGTCCCAATAGTTTAACAGATGTCCCAGTTGTTTGACAGATGTCCCAATAGTTTCACAGATGTCCCAGTAGTTTAACGGATGTCCCAGTAGTTTCACAGATGTCCCAGAAGGTTAACAGATGTCCCCATAGTTTCACAGATGTCCCAATCGTTTCACAAATGTCCCAGTAGTTTTACAGATATCCCAGTAGGTTAACAGATGTCCCCCATAGTTTCACAGATGTCCCAATAGTTTAATAGATGTCCCAGTAGTTTAACAGATGTCCCAGTAGTTTCACAGATGTCCCAGTAGGTTAACAGATGTCCCCATAGTTTCACAGATGTCCCAATAGGTTCACATATGTCCCAGTAGTTTTACAGATGTCCCAGTAGTTTCACAGATATCACATTAGTTTCACAGATATCACATTAGTTTCACAGATGTCCCCATAGTTTCACAGATGTCCCAATAGTTTCCCAGATGTCCCAATAGTTTCACAGATGTCCCAATAGTTTCACAGATGTACCAGTAGTTTCACAGATGTCCCAATAGTTTCACAGATGTCCCCATAGTTTCACAGATGTCCCAGGAGTTTAACAGATGTCCCAATAGTTTAACAGATGTCCCAGTTGTTTCACAGATGTCCCAATAGTTTCACAGATGTCCCAATAGTTTCACAGATGTCCCAATGGGTTCACATATGTCCCAGTAGTTTTACAGATGTCCCAGTAGTTTCACAGATGTCCCAATAGTTTAACAGATGTCCCAGGAGTTTAACAGATGTCCCAGTAGTTTCACAGATATCCCAGTAGGTTAACAGATGTCCCCATAGTTTCACAGATGTCCCAATCGTTTCACAGATGTCCCAATAGTTTAACAGATGTCCCAGTTGTTTCACAGATGTCCCAATAGTTTCACAGATGTCCCAATAGTTTCACGGATGTCCCAATAGGTTCACATATCTCCCAGTAGTTTTACAGATGTCCCAGTAGTTTCACAGATGTCCCAATAGTTTAACAGATGTCCCAGTAGTTTAACAGATGTCCCAGTAGTTTCACAGATGTCCCAGTAGGTTAACAGATGTCCCCATAGTTTCACAGATGTCCCAATCGTTTCACATATGTCCCAGTAGTTTTACAGATATCCCAGTAGGTTAACAGATGTCCCCATAGTTTCACAGATGTCCCAATAGTTTCACATATGTCCCATTAGTTTCACAGATGTCCCAATAGATTCACAGATGTCCCAATAGTTTCACAGATGTCCCAATAGTTTCACCTATGTCCCATTTGTTTCACAGATGTCCCCATAGTTTCACAGTAGTCCCAATAGTTTCACAGATGTACCAGTACTTTCACAGATGTCCCAGAAGGTTAACAGATGTCCCCATAGTTTCACAGATGTCCCAATCGTTTCACGGATGTCCCAATAGGTTCACATATCTCCCAGTAGTTTTACAGATGTCCCAGTAGTTTCACAGATGTCCCAATAGTTTAACAGATGTCCCAGTAGTTTAACAGATGTCCCAATAGTTTCACAGATGTCCCAGTAGGTTAACAGATGTCCCCATAGTTTCACAGATGTCCCAATCGTTTCACAGATGTCCCAGTAGTTTTACAGATATCCCAGTAGGTTAACAGATGTCCCCATAGTTTCACAGATGTCCCAATAGTTTCACATATGTCCCATTAGTTTCACAGATGTCCCAATAGATTCACAGATGTCCCAATAGTTTCACAGATGTCCCAATAGTTTCACCTATGTCCCATTTGTTTCACAGATGTCCCCATAGTTTCACAGTAGTCCCAATAGTTTCACAGATGTACCAGTACTTTCACAGATGTCCCAATAGTTTCACAGATGTCCCAATAGTTTCACAGATGTCCCAGAAGTTTTACAGACATCCCAGTAGGTTAAAAGATGTCCCGATAGTTTCACAGATGTCCCAATAGTTTCACATATGTCCCATTAGTTTCACAGATCTCCCCATAGTTTCACAGATGTCCCAATAGTTTCACAGATGTCCCAAAAGGTTCACATATGTCCCAGTAGTTTTACAGATGTCCCAGTAGTTTCACAGATGTCCCAATAGTTTAACAGATGTCCCAGTAGTTTCACAGATTTCCCAATAGTTTCACAGATGTACCAGTAGTTTCACAGATGTCCCAATAGTTTAACAGATGTCCCAATAGTTTCACCCATGTCCCAATAGTTTCACAGATGTCCCAGTTGTTTTACAGATGTCCCAATAGTTTCACAGATGTCCCAATAGTTTAACAGATGTCCCAATAGGTTCACATATGTCCCAGTAGTTTTACAGATGTCCCAGTAGTTTCACAGATGTCCCAATAGTTTAACAGATGTCCCAGTAGTTTAACAGATGTCCCAGTAGTTTTACAGATATCCCAGTAGGTTAAGAGATGTCCCCATAGTTTCACAGATGTCCCAATAGTTTCACATATGTCCCAGTAGTATTACAGATGGGCCAGTAGTTTCACACATGTCCCAGTAGTTTCACAGACGCCCCAATAGTTTCACATATGTCTCATTAGTTTCCCAGATGTCCCCATAGTTTCACAGATCTCCCAATAGTTTCACAGATGTCCCATTAGTTTCACAGATGTCCCCATAGTTTCACAGATGTCCCAATAGTTTAACAGATGTCCCAGTAGTATTACAGATGGCCCAGTAGTTTCACACATGTCCCAGTAGTTTCACAGACGCCCCAATAGTTTCACATATGTCCCATTAGTTTCCCAGATGTCCCCATAGTTTCACAGATCTCCCAATAGTTTCACAGATGTCCCATTAGTTTCACAGATGTCCCCATAGTTTCACAGATGTCCCAATAGTTTAACAGATGTCCCAGTAGTTTTACAGATGTCCCAGTAGTTTCACACATGCCCAGTAGTTTCACAGACGCCCCAATAGTTTTACATATGTCCCATTAGTTTCATAGATGTCCCCATAGTTTCACAGATGTCCCAATAGTTTCACAGATGTACCAATAGTTTCACAGATGTCCCAATAGTTTAACAGATGTCCCAATAGTTTCACCCATGTCCCAATAGTTTCACAGATGTCCCAGTAGTTTTACAGATATCCCAGTAGGTTAACAGATGTCCCCACAGTTTCACAGATGTCCCAATAGTTTAACATATGTCCCATTAGTTTCACAGATGTCCCAATAGTTTCACAGATGTCCCAATAGTTTCACAGCTGTCCCAATAGTTTCACCTATGTCCCATTTGTTTCACAGATGTCCCCATAGTTTCACAGATGTCCCAATAGTTTCACAGATGTACCAGTACTTTCACAGATGTCCCATTAGTTTCACAGATGTCCCAATAGTTTCACAGATGTCCCAGAAGTTTTACAGACATCCCAGTAGGTTAAAAGATGTCCCAATAGTTTCACAGATGTACCAGTAGTTTCACAGATGTCCCAATAGTTTAACAGATGTCCCAATAGTTTCACCCATGTCCCAATAGTTTCACAGATGTCCCCATAGTTTCACAGATGTACCAGTAGTTTCACAGATGTCCCAATAGTTTCACAGATGTCCCCATAGTTTCACAGATGTCCCAGGAGTTTAACAGATGTCCCAATAGTTTAACAGATGTCCCAGTTGTTTCACAGATGTCCCAATAGTTTCACAGATGTCCCAATAGTTTCACAGATGTCCCAATGGGTTCACATATTTCCCAGTAGTTTTACAGATGTCCCAGTAGTTTCACAGATGTTCCAATAGTTTAATAGATGTCCCAGTAGTTTAACAGATGTCCCAGTAGTTTCACAGATATCCCAGTAGGTTAACAGATGTCCCCATAGTTTCACAGATGTCCCAATCGTTTCACAGATGTCCCAATAGTTTAACAGATGTCCCAGTTGTTTCACAGATGTCCCAATAGTTTCACAGATGTCCCAATAGTTTCACAGATGTCCCAATAGGTTCACATATGTCCCAGTAGTTTTACAGATGTCCCAGTAGTTTCACAGATGTCCCAATAGTTTAACAGATGTCCCAGTAGTTTAACAGATGTCCCAGTAGTTTCACAGATGTCACAGTAGGTTAACAGATGTCCCCATAGTTTCACAGATGTCCCAATCGTTTCACAGATGTCCCAGTAGTTTTACAGATATCCCAGTAGGTTAACAGATGTCCCCATAGTTTCACAGATGTCCCAATAGTTTCACATATGTCCCAATAGTTTCACATATGTCCCATTAGTTTCACAGATGTCCCAATAGTTTCACAGATGTCCCAATAGTTTCACAGATGTCCCAATAGTTTCACCTATGTCCCATTTGTTTCACAGATGTCCCCATAGTTTCACAGATGTCCCAATAGTTTCACAGATGTACCAGTACTTTCACAGATGTCCCAATAGTTTCACAGATGTCCCAATAGTTTCACAGAGGTCCCAGAAGTTTTACAGACATCCCAGTAGGTTAAAAGATGTCCCGATAGTTTCACAGATCTACCAGTAGTTTCACAGATGTCCCAATAGTTTCACATATGTCCCATTAGTTTCACAGATCTCCCCATAGTTTCACAGATGTCCCAATAGTTTAACAGATGTCCCAATAGTTTCACAGATGTCCCAAAAGGTTCACATATGTCCCAGTAGTTTTACAGATGTCCCAGTAGTTTCAAAGATGTCCCAATAGTTTAACAGATGTCTCAGTAGTTTCACAGATGTCCCAATAGTTTAACAGATGTCCCAATAGTTTAACAGATGTCCCAGTAGTTTCACCCATGTCCCAATAGTTTCACAGATGTCCCAGTAGTTTTACAGATATCCCAGTAGGTTAACAGATGTCCCCATAGTTTCACAGATGTCCCAATAGTTTCACATATGTCCCATTAGTTTCACAGATGTCCCAATAGTTTCACAGATGCCTCAATAGTTTCACAGATGTCCCAATAGTTTCACCTATGTCCCATTTGTTTCACAGATGTCCCCATAGTTTCACAGATGTCCCAATAGTTTCACAGATGTACCAGTACTTTCACAGATGTCCCAATAGTTTCACAGATGTACCAGTAGTTTCACAGATGTCCCAATAGTTTAACAGATGTCCCAATAGTTTCACCCATGTCCCAATAGTTTCACAGATGTCCCAGGAGTTTAACAGATGTCCCAATAGTTTAACAGATGTCCCAGTTGTTTTACAGATGTCCCAATAGTTTCACAGATGTCCCAATAGTTTAACAGATGTCCCAATAGGTTCACATATGTCCCAGTAGTTTTACAGATGTCCCAGTAGTTTCACAGATGTCCCAATAGTTTAACAGATGTCCCAGTAGTTTAACAGATGTCCCAGTAGTTTCACAGATGTCCCAGTAGGTTAACAGATGTCCCCATAGTTTCACAGATGTCTCAATCGTTTCACAGATGTCCCAGTAGTTTTACAGATATCCCAGTAGGTTAAGAGATGTCCCCATAGTTTCACAGATGTCCCAATAGTTTCACATATGTCCCAGTAGTATTACAGATGGGCCAGTAGTTTCACACATGTCCCAGTAGTTTCACAGACGCCCCAATAGTTTCACATATGTCCCATTAGTTTCCCAGATGTCCCCATAGTTTCACAGATCTCCCAATAGTTCCACAGATGTCCCATTAGTTTCACAGATGTCCCCATAGTTTCACAGATGTCCCAATAGTTTAACAGATGTCCCAGTAGTATTACAGATGGCCCAGTAGTTTCACACATGTCCCAGTAGTTTCACAGACGCCCCAATAGTTTCACATATGTCCCATTAGTTTCCCAGATGTCCCCATAGTTTCACAGATCTCCCAATAGTTTCACAGATGTCCCATTAGTTTCACAGATGTCCCCATAGTCTCACAGATGTCCCAATAGTTTAACAGATGTCCCAGTAGTTTTACAGATGTCCCAGTAGTTTCACACATGTCCCAGTAGTTTCACAGACGCCCCAATAGTTTTACATATGTCCCATTAGTTTCATAGATGTCCCCATAGTTTCACATATGTCCCAATAGTTTCACAGATGTACCAATAGTTTCACAGATGTCCCAATAGTTTAACAGATGTCCCAATAGTTTCACCCATGTCCCAATAGTTTCACAGATGTCCCAGTAGTTTTACAGATATCCCAGTAGGTTAACAAATGTCCTCATAGTTTCACAGATGTCCCAATAGTTTCACATATGTCCCATTAGTTTCACAGATGTCCCAATAGTTTCACAGATGTCCCAATAGTTTCACAGATGTCCCAATAGTTTCACCTATGTCCCATTTGTTTCACAGATGTCCCCATAGTTTCACAGATGTACCAATAGTTTCACAGATGTCCCAATAGTTTAACAGATGTCCCAATAGTTTAACAGATGTCCCAATAGTTTCACCCATGTCCCAATAGTTTCACAGATGTCCCAGTAGTTTTACAGATATCCCAGTAGGTTAACAGATGTCCCCATAGTTTCACAGATGTCCCAATAGTTTCACATATGTCCCATTAGTTTCACAGATGTCCCAATAGTTTCACAGATGTCCCAATAGTTTCACAGATGTCCCAATAGTTTCACCTATGTCCCATTTGTTTCACAGATGTCCCCATAGTTTCACAGATGTCCCAATAGTTTCACAGATGTACCAGTACTTTCACAGATGTCCCAATAGTTTCACAGATGTCCCAATAGTTTCACAGATGTCCCAGAAGTTTTACAGACATCCCAGTAGGTTAAAAGATGTCCCAATAGTTTCACAGATGTACCAGTAGTTTCACAGATGTCCCAATAGTTTAACAGATGTCCCAATAGTTTCACCCATGTCCCAATAGTTTCACAGATGTCCCAGGAGTTTAACAGATGTCCCAATAGTTTAACAAATGTCCCAGTTGTTTTACAGATGTCCCAATAGTTTCACAGATGTCCCAATAGTTTAACAGATGTCCCAATAGGTTCACATATGTCCCAGTAGTTTTACAGATGTCCCAGTAGTTTCAGAGATGTCCCAATAGTTTAACAGATGTCCCAGTAGTTTAACAGATGTCCCAGTAGTTTCACAGATGTCCCAGTAGGTTAACAGATGTCCCCATAGTTTCACAGATGTCCCAATAGTTTCACAGATGTCCCAGTAGTTTTACAGATATCCCAGTAGGTTAACAGATGTCCCCATAGTTTCACAGATGTCCCAATAGGTTCACATATGTCCAAGTAGTTTTACAGATGTCCCAGTAGTTTCACAGATATCACATTAGTTTCACAGATATCACATTAGTTTCACAGATGTCCCCATAGTTTCACAGATGTCCCAATAGTTTCCCAGATGTCCCAATAGTTTCATAGATGTCCCCATAGTTTCACAGATGTACCAGTAGTTTCACAGATGTCCCAATAGTTTCACAGATGTCCCCATAGTTTCACAGATGTCCCAGGAGTTTAACAGATGTCCCAATAGTTTAACAGATGTCCCAGTTGTTTCACAGATGTCCCAATAGTTTCACAGATGTCCCAATAGTTTCACAGATGTCCCAATGGGTTCACATATGTCCCAGTAGTTTTACAGATGTCCCAGTAGTTTCACAGATGTCCCAATAGTTTAACAGATGTCCCAGTAGTTTAACAGATGTCCCAGTAGTTTCACAGATATCCCAGTAGGTTAACAGATGTCCCCATAGTTTCACAGATGTCCCAATCGTTTCACAGATGTCCCAATAGTTTAACAGATGTCCCAGTTGTTTCACAGATGTCCCAATAGTTTCACAGATGTCCCAATAGTTTCACAGATGTCCCAATAGGTTCCCATATGTCCCAGTAGTTTTACAGATGTCCCAGTAGTTTCACAGATATCACATTAGTTTCACAGATATCACATTAGTTTCACAGATATCACATTAGTTTCACAGATGTCCCCATAGTTTCACAGATGTCCCAATAGTTTCCCAGATGTCCCAATAGTTTCATAGATGTCCCCATAGTTTCACAGATGTACCAGTAGTTTCACAGATGTCCCAATAGTTTCACAGATGTCCCCATAGTTTCCCAGATGTCCCCATAGTTTCACAGATCTCCCAATAGTTTCACAGATGTCCCATTAGTTTCACAGATGTCCCCATAGTCTCACAGATGTCCCAATAGTTTAACAGATGTCCCAGTAGTTTTACAGATGTCCCAGTAGTTTCACACATGTCCCAGTAGTTTCACAGACGCCCCAATAGTTTTACATATGTCCCATTAGTTTCATAGATGTCCCCATAGTTTCACATATGTCCCAATAGTTTCACAGATGTACCAATAGTTTCACAGATGTCCCAATAGTTTAACAGATGTCCCAATAGTTTCACCCATGTCCCAATAGTTTCACAGATGTCCCAGTAGTTTTACAGATATCCCAGTAGGTTAACAAATGTCCTCATAGTTTCACAGATGTCCCAATAGTTTCACATATGTCCCATTAGTTTCACAGATGTCCCAATAGTTTCACAGATGTCCCAATAGTTTCACAGATGTCCCAATAGTTTCACCTATGTCCCATTTGTTTCACAGATGTCCCCATAGTTTCACAGATGTACCAATAGTTTCACAGATGTCCCAATAGTTTAACAGATGTCCCAGGAGTTTAACAGATGTCCCAATAGTTTAACAGATGTCCCAGTTGTTTCACAGATGTCCCAATAGTTTCACAGATGTCCCAATAGTTTCACAGATGTCCCAATGGGTTCACATATGTCCCAGTAGTTTTACAGATGTCCCAGTAGTTTCACAGATGTCCCAATAGTTTAACAGATGTCCCAGTAGTTTAACAGATGTCCCAGTAGTTTCACAGATATCCCAGTAGGTTAACAGATGTCCCCATAGTTTCACAGATGTCCCAATCGTTTCACAGATGTCCCAATAGTTTAACAGATGTCCCAGTTGTTTCACAGATGTCCCAATAGTTTCACAGATGTCCCAATAGTTTCACAGATGTCCCAATAGGTTCCCATATGTCCCAGTAGTTTTACAGATGTCCCAGTAGTTTCACAGATATCACATTAGTTTCACAGATATCACATTAGTTTCACAGATATCACATTAGTTTCACAGATGTCCCCATAGTTTCACAGATGTCCCAATAGTTTCCCAGATGTCCCAATAGTTTCATAGATGTCCCCATAGTTTCACAGATGTACCAGTAGTTTCACAGATGTCCCAATAGTTTCACAGATGTCCCCATAGTTTCACAGATGTCCCAGGAGTTTAACAGATGTCCCAATAGTTTAACAGATGTCCCAGTTGTTTCACAGATGTCCCAATAGTTTCACAGATGTCCCAATAGTTTCACAGATGTCCCAATGGGTTCACATATGTCCCAGTAGTTTTACAGATGTCCCAGTAGTTTCACAGATGTCCCAATAGTTTAACAGATGTCCCAGTAGTTTAACAGATGTCCCAGTAGTTTCACAGATATCCCAGTAGGTTAACAGATGTCCCCATAGTTTCACAGATGTCCCAATCGTTTCACAGATGTCCCAATAGTTTAACAGATGTCCCAGTTGTTTCACAGATGTCCCAATAGTTTCACAGATGTCCCAATAGTTTCACAGATGTCCCAATAGGTTCCCATATGTCCCAGTAGTTTTACAGATGTCCCAGTAGTTTCACAGATGTCCCAATAGTTTAACAGATGTCCCAGTAGTTTAACAGATGTCCCAATAGTTTAACAGATGTCCCAGTTGTTTCACAGATGTCCCAATAGTTTCACAGATGTCCCAATAGTTTCACAGATGTCCCAATAGGTTCACATATGTCCCAGTAGTTTTACAGATGTCCCAGTAGTTTCACAGATGTCCCAACAGTTTAACAGATGTCCCAGTTGTTTCACAGATGTCCCAATAGTTTCACAGATGTCCCAATAGTTTCACAGATGTCCCAATAGGTTCACATATGTCCCAGTAGTTTTACAGATGTCCCAGTAGTTTCACAGATGTCCCAATAGTTTCACAGATGTCCCAGTAGGTTAACAGATGTCCCCATAGTTTCACAGATGTCCCAATCGTTTCACAGATGTCCCAGTAGTTTTACAGATATCCCAGTAGGTTAACAGATGTCCCCATAGTTTCACAGATGTCCCAATAGTTTCACATATGTCCCAATAGTTTCACATATGTCCCATTAGTTTCACAGATGTCCCAATATTTTCACAGATGTCCCAATAGTTTCACAGATGTCCCAATAGTTTCACCTATGTCCCATTTGTTTCACAGATGTCCCCATAGTTTCACAGATGTCCCAATAGTTTCACAGATGTACCAGTACTTTCACAGATGTCCCAATAGTTTCACAGATGTCCCAATAGTTTCACAGATGTCCCAGAAGTTTTACAGACATCCCAGTAGGTTAAAAGATGTCCCGATAGTTTCACAGATCTACCAGTAATTTCACAGATGTCCCAATAGTTTCACATATGTCCCATTAGTTTCACAGATCTCCCCATAGTTTCACAGATGTCCCAATAGTTTCACAGATGTCCCAAAAGGTTCACATATGTCCCAGTAGTTTTACAGATGTCCCAGTAGTTTCACAGATGTCTCAATAGTTTAACAGATGTCCCAGTAGTTTCACAGATGTCCCAATAGTTTCACAGATGTACCAGTAGTTTCACAGATGTCCCAATAGTTTAACAGATGTCCCAATAGATTCACCCATGTCCCTATAGTTTCACAGATGTCCCAGGAGTTTAACAGATGTCCCAATAGTTTAACAGATGTCCCAGTTGTTTTACAGATGTCCCAATAGTTTCACAGATGTCCCAATAGTTTAACAGATGTCCCAATAGGTTCACATATGTCCCAGTAGTTTTACAGATGTCCCAGTAGTTTCACAGATGTCCCAATAGTTTAACAGATGTCCCAGTAGTTTAACAGATGTCCCAGTAGTTTCACAGATGTCCCAGTAGGTTAACAGATGTCCCCATAGTTTCACAGATGTCTCAATCGTTTCACAGATGTCCCCATAGTTTCACAGATGTCCCAATAGTTTAACAGATGTCCCAGTAGTATTACAGATGGCGCAGTAGTTTCACACATGTCCCAGTAGTTTCACAGACGCCCCAATAGTTTCACATATGTCCCATTAGTTTCCCAGATGTCCCCATAGTTTCACAGATCTCCCAATAGTTTCACAGATGTCCCATTAGTTTCACAGATGTCCCCATAGTTTCACAGATGTCCCAATAGTTTAAAAGATGTCCCAGTAGTTTTACAGATGTCCCAGTAGTTTCACACATGTCCCAGTAGTTTCACAGACGCCCCAATAGTTTTACATATGTCCCATTAGTTTCATAGATGTCCCCATAGTTTCACATATGTCCCAATAGTTTCACAGATGTACCAATAGTTTCACAGATGTCCCAATAGTTTAACAGATGTCCCAATAGTTTCACCCATGTCCCAATAGTTTCACAGATGTCCCAGTAGTTTTACAGATATCCCAGTAGGTTAACAGATGTCCCCATAGTTTCACAGATGTCCCAATAGTTTCACATATGTCCCAATAGTTTCACAGATGTCCCAATAGTTTCACAGATGTCCCAATAGTTTCACAGATGTCCCAATAGTTTCACCTATGTCCCATTTGTTTCACAGATGTCCCCATAGTTTCACAGATGTCCCAATAGTTTCACAGATGTACCAGTACTTTCACAGATGTCCCAATAGTTTCACAGATGTCCCAATAGTTTCACAGATGTCCCAGAAGTTTTACAGACATCCCAGTAGGTTAAAAGATGTCCCAATAGTTTCACAGATTTACCAGTAGTTTCACAGATGTCCCAATAGTTTAACAGATGTCCCAATAGTTTCACCCATGTCCCAATAGTTTCACAGATGTCCCAGGAGTTTAACAGATGTCCCAATAGTTTAACAGATGTCCCAGTTGTTTTACAGATGTCCCAATAGTTTCACAGATGTCCCAATAGTTTAACAGATGTCCCAATAGGTTCACATATGTCCCAGTAGTTTTACAGATGTCCCAGTAGTTTCACAGATGTCCCAATAGTTTAACAGATGTCCCAGTAGTTTAACAGATGTCCCAGTAGTTTCACAGATGTCCCAGTAGGTTAACAGATGTCCCCATAGTTTCACAGATGTCTCAATCGTTTCACAGATGTCCCAGTAGTTTTACAGATATCCCAGTAGGTTAAGAGATGTCCCCATAGTTTCACAGATGTCCCAATAGTTTCACATATGTCCCAGTAGTATTACAGATGGGCCAGTAGTTTCACACATGTCCCAGTAGTTTCACAGACGCCCCAATAGTTTCACATATGTCCCATTAGTTTCCCAGATGTCCCCATAGTTTCACAGATCTCCCAATAGTTTCACAGATGTCCCATTAGTTTCACAGATGTCCCCATAGTTTCACAGATGTCCCAATAGTTTAACATATGTCCCAGTAGTTTAACAGATGTCCCAGTAGTTTCACAGATGTCCCAATAGTTTAACAGATGTCCCAGTAGTTTAAGAGATGTCCCAGTAGTTTCACAGATGTCCCAGTAGGTTAACAGATGTCCCCATAGTTTCACAGATGTCTAAATCGTTTCACAGATGTCCCCATAGTTTCACAGATGTCCCAATAGTTTAACAGATGTCCCAGTAGTATTACAGATGGCCCAGTAGTTTCACACATGTCCCAGTAGTTTCACAGACGCCCCAATAGTTTCACATATGTCCCATTAGTTTCCCAGATGTCCCCATAGTTTCACAGATCTCCCAATAGTTTCACAGATGTCCCATTAGGTTCACAGATGTCCCCATAGTTTCACAGATGTCCCAATAGTTTAACAGATGTCCCAGTAGTTTTACAGATGTCCCAGTAGTTTCACACATGTCCCAGTAGTTTCACAGACGCCCCAATAGTTTTACATATGTCCCATTAGTTTCATAGATGTCCCCATAGTTTCACATATGTCCCAATAGTTTCACAGATGTACCAATAGTTTCACAGATGTCCCAATAGTTTAACAGATGTCCCAATAGTTTCACCCATGTCCCAATAGTTTCACAGATGTCCCAGTAGTTTTACAGATATCCCAGTAGGTTAACAGATGTCCCCATAGTTTCACAGATGTCCCATTAGTTTCACATATGTCCCAATAGTTTCACAGATGTCCCAATAGTTTCACAGATGTCCCAATAGTTTCACAGATGTCCCAATAGTTTCACCTATGTCCCATTTGTTTCACAGATGTCCCCATAGTTTCACAGATGTCCCAATAGTTTCACAGATGTACCAGTACTTTCACAGATGTCCCAATAGTTTCACAGATGTCCCAATAGTTTCACAGATGTCCCAGAAGTTTTACAGACATCCCAGTAGGTTAAAAGATGTCCCAATAGTTTCACAGATGTACCAGTAGTTTCACAGATGTCCCAATAGTTTAACAGATGTCCCAATAGTTTCACCCATGTCCCAATAGTTTCACAGATGTCCCAGGAGTTTAACAGATGTCCCAATAGTTTAACAGATGTCCCAGTTGTTTTACAGATGTCCCAATAGTTTCACAGATGTCCCAATAGTTTAACAGATGTCCCAATAGGTTCACATATGTCCCAGTAGTTTTACAGATGTCCCAGTAGTTTCACAGATGTCCCAATAGTTTAACAGATGTCCCAGTAGTTTAACAGATGTCCCAGTAGTTTCACAGATGTCCCAGTAGGTTAACAGATGTCCCCATAGTTTCACAGATGTCTCAATCGTTTCACAGATGTCCCAGTAGTTTTACAGATATCCCAGTAGGTTAAGAGATGTCCCCATAGTTTCACAGATGTCCCAATAGTTTCACATATGTCCCAGTAGTATTACAGATGGGCCAGTAGTTTCACACATGTCCCAGTAGTTTCACAGACGCCCCAATAGTTTCACAAATGTCCCATTAGTTTCCCAGATGTCCCCATAGTTTCACAGATCTCCCAATAGTTTCACAGATGTCCCATTAGTTTCACAGATGTCCCCATAGTTTAACAGATGTCCCAATAGTTTAACAGATGTCCCAGTAGTTTAACAGATGTCCCAGTAGTTTCACAGATATCCCAGTAGGTTAACAGATGTCCCCATAGTTTCACAGATGTCCCAATCGTTTCACAGATGTCCCAATAGTTTAACAGATGTCCCAGTTGTTTCACAGATGTCCCAATAGTTTCACAGATGTCCCAATAGTTTCACAGATGTCCCAATAGGTTCCCATATGTCCCAGTAGTTTTACAGATGTCCCAGTAGTTTCACAGATGTCCCAATAGTTTAACAGATGTCCCAGTAGTTTAACAGATGTCCCAATAGTTTAACAGATGTCCCAGTTGTTTCACAGATGTCCCAATAGTTTCACAGATGTCCCAATAGTTTCACAGATGTCCCAATAGGTTCACATATGTCCCAGTAGTTTTACAGATGTCCCAGTAGTTTCACAGATGTCCCAACAGTTTAACAGATGTCCCAGTTGTTTCACAGATGTCCCAATAGTTTCACAGATGTCCCAATAGTTTCACAGATGTCCCAATAGGTTCACATATGTCCCAGTAGTTTTACAGATGTCCCAGTAGTTTCACAGATGTCCCAATAGTTTCACAGATGTCCCAGTAGGTTAACAGATGTCCCCATAGTTTCACAGATGTCCCAATCGTTTCACAGATGTCCCAGTAGTTTTACAGATATCCCAGTAGGTTAACAGATGTCCCCATAGTTTCACAGATGTCCCAATAGTTTCACATATGTCCCAATAGTTTCACATATGTCCCATTAGTTTCACAGATGTCCCAATATTTTCACAGATGTCCCAATAGTTTCACAGATGTCCCAATAGTTTCACCTATGTCCCATTTGTTTCACAGATGTCCCCATAGTTTCACAGATGTCCCAATAGTTTCACAGATGTACCAGTACTTTCACAGATGTCCCAATAGTTTCACAGATGTCCCAATAGTTTCACAGATGTCCCAGAAGTTTTACAGACATCCCAGTAGGTTAAAAGATGTCCCGATAGTTTCACAGATCTACCAGTAATTTCACAGATGTCCCAATAGTTTCACATATGTCCCATTAGTTTCACAGATCTCCCCATAGTTTCACAGATGTCCCAATAGTTTCACAGATGTCCCAAAAGGTTCACATATGTCCCAGTAGTTTTACAGATGTCCCAGTAGTTTCACAGATGTCTCAATAGTTTAACAGATGTCCCAGTAGTTTCACAGATGTCCCAATAGTTTCACAGATGTACCAGTAGTTTCACAGATGTCCCAATAGTTTAACAGATGTCCCAATAGATTCACCCATGTCCCTATAGTTTCACAGATGTCCCAGGAGTTTAACAGATGTCCCAATAGTTTAACAGATGTCCCAGTTGTTTTACAGATGTCCCAATAGTTTCACAGATGTCCCAATAGTTTAACAGATGTCCCAATAGGTTCACATATGTCCCAGTAGTTTTACAGATGTCCCAGTAGTTTCACAGATGTCCCAATAGTTTAACAGATGTCCCAGTAGTTTAACAGATGTCCCAGTAGTTTCACAGATGTCCCAGTAGGTTAACAGATGTCCCCATAGTTTCACAGATGTCTCAATCGTTTCACAGATGTCCCAGTAGTATTACAGATGACCCAGTAGTTTCACACATGTCCCAGTAGTTTCACAGACGCCCCAATAGTTTCACATATGTCCCATTAGTTTCCCAGATGTCCCCATAGTTTCACAGATCTCCCAATAGTTTCACAGATGTCCCATTAGTTTCACAGATGTCCCCATAGTTTCACAGATGTCCCAATAGTTTAACAGATGTCCCAGTAGTTTTACAGATGTCCCAGTAGTTTCACACATGTCCCAGTAGTTTCACAGACGCCCCAATAGTTTTACATATGTCCCATTAGTTTCATAGATGTCCCCATAGTTTCACAGATGTCCCAATAGTTTAACAGATGTCCCAGTAGTTTAACAGATGTCCCAGTAGTTTCACAGATATCCCAGTAGGTTAACAGATGTCCCCATAGTTTCACAGATGTCCCAATCGTTTCACAGATGTCCCAATAGTTTAACATATGTCCCAATAGTTTCACAGATGTACCAATAGTTTCACAGATGTCCCAATAGTTTAACAGATGTCCCAATAGTTTCACCCATGTCCCAATAGTTTCACAGATGTCCCAGTAGTTTTACAGATATCCCAGTAGGTTAACAGATGTCCCCATAGTTTCACAGATGTCCCAATAGTTTCACATATGTCCCAATAGTTTCACAGATGTCCCAATAGTTTCACAGATGTCCCAATAGTTTCACAGATGTCCCAATAGTTTCACCTATGTCCCATTTGTTTCACAGATGTCCCCATAGTTTCACAGATGTCCCAATAGTTTCACAGATGTACCAGTACTTTCACAGATGTCCCAATAGTTTCACAGATGTCCCAATAGTTTCACAGATGTCCCAGAAGTTTTACAGACATCCCAGTAGGTTAAAAGATGTCCCAATAGTTTCACAGATGTACCCGTAGTTTCACAGATGTCCCAATAGTTTAACAGATGTCCCAATAGTTTCACCCATGTCCCAATAGTTTCACAGATGTCCCAGGAGTTTAACAGATGTCCCAATAGTTTAACAGATGTCCCAGTTGTTTTACAGATGTCCCAATAGTTTCACAGATGTCCCAATAGTTTAACAGATGTCCCAATAGGTTCACATATGTCCCAGTAGTTTTACAGATGTCCCAGTAGTTTCACAGATGTCCCAATAGTTTAACAGATGTCCCAGTAGTTTAACAGATGTCCCAGTAGTTTCACAGATGTCCCAGTAGGTTAACAGATGTCCCCATAGTTTCACAGATGTCTCAATCGTTTCACAGATGTCCCAGTAGTTTTACAGATATCCCAGTAGGTTAAGAGATGTCCCCATAGTTTCACAGATGTCCCAATAGTTTCACATATGTCCCAGTAGTATTACAGATGGGCCAGTAGTTTCACACATGTCCCAGTAGTTTCACAGACGCCCCAATAGTTTCACATATGTCCCATTAGTTTCCCAGATGTCCCCATAGTTTCACAGATCTCCCAATAGTTTCACAGATGTCCCATTAGTTTCACAGATGTCCCCATAGTTTAACAGATGTCCCAATAGTTTAACAGATGTCCCAGTAGTTTAACAGATGTCCCAGTAGTTTCACAGATATCCCAGTAGGTTAACAGATGTCCCCATAGTTTCACAGATGTCCCAATCGTTTCACAGATGTCCCAATAGTTTAACAGATGTCCCAGTTGTTTCACAGATGTCCCAATAGTTTCACAGATGTCCCAATGGTTTCACAGATGTCCCAATAGGTTCCCATATGTCCCAGTAGTTTTACAGATGTCCCAGTAGTTTCACAGATGTCCCAATAGTTTAACAGATGTCCCAGTAGTTTAACAGATGTCCCAATAGTTTAACAGATGTCCCAGTTGTTTCACAGATGTCCCAATAGTTTCACAGATGTCCCAATAGTTTCACAGATGTCCCAATAGGTTCACATATGTCCCAGTAGTTTTACAGATGTCCCAGTAGTTTCACAGATGTCCCAACAGTTTAACAGATGTCCCAGTTGTTTCACAGATGTCCCAATAGTTTCACAGATGTCCCAATAGTTTCACAGATGTCCCAATAGGTTCACATATGTCCCAGTAGTTTTACAGATGTCCCAGTAGTTTCACAGATGTCCCAATAGTTTCACAGATGTCCCAGTAGGTTAACAGATGTCCCCATAGTTTCACAGATGTCCCAATCGTTTCACAGATGTCCCAGTAGTTTTACAGATATCCCAGTAGGTTAACAGATGTCCCCATAGTTTCACAGATGTCCCAATAGTTTCACATATGTCCCAATAGTTTCACATATGTCCCATTAGTTTCACAGATGTCCCAATATTTTCACAGATGTCCCAATAGTTTCACAGATGTCCCAATAGTTTCACCTATGTCCCATTTGTTTCACAGATGTCCCCATAGTTTCACAGATGTCCCAATAGTTTCACAGATGTACCAGTACTTTCACAGATGTCCCAATAGTTTCACAGATGTCCCAATAGTTTCACAGATGTCCCAGAAGTTTTACAGACATCCCAGTAGGTTAAAAGATGTCCCGATAGTTTCACAGATCTACCAGTAATTTCACAGATGTCCCAATAGTTTCACATATGTCCCATTAGTTTCACAGATCTCCCCATAGTTTCACAGATGTCCCAATAGTTTCACAGATGTCCCAAAAGGTTCACATATGTCCCAGTAGTTTTACAGATGTCCCAGTAGTTTCACAGATGTCTCAATAGTTTAACAGATGTCCCAGTAGTTTCACAGATGTCCCAATAGTTTCACAGATGTACCAGTAGTTTCACAGATGTCCCAATAGTTTAACAGATGTCCCAATAGATTCACCCATGTCCCTATAGTTTCACAGATGTCCCAGGAGTTTAACAGATGTCCCAATAGTTTAACAGATGTCCCAGTTGTTTTACAGATGTCCCAATAGTTTCACAGATGTCCCAATAGTTTAACAGATGTCCCAATAGGTTCACATATGTCCCAGTAGTTTTACAGATGTCCCAGTAGTTTCACAGATGTCCCAATAGTTTAACAGATGTCCCAGTAGTTTAACAGATGTCCCAGTAGTTTCACAGATGTCCCAGTAGGTTAACAGATGTCCCCATAGTTTCACAGATGTCTCAATCGTTTCACAGATGTCCCCATAGTTTCACAGATGTCCCAATAGTTTAACAGATGTCCCAGTAGTATTACAGATGACCCAGTAGTTTCACACATGTCCCAGTAGTTTCACAGACGCCCCAATAGTTTCACATATGTCCCATTAGTTTCCCAGATGTCCCCATAGTTTCACAGATCTCCCAATAGTTTCACAGATGTCCCATTAGTTTCACAGATGTCCCCATAGTTTCACAGATGTCCCAATAGTTTAACAGATGTCCCAGTAGTTTTACAGATGTCCCAGTAGTTTCACACATGTCCCAGTAGTTTCACAGACGCCCCAATAGTTTTACATATGTCCCATTAGTTTCATAGATGTCCCCATAGTTTCACAGATGTCCCAATAGTTTAACAGATGTCCCAGTAGTTTAACAGATGTCCCAGTAGTTTCACAGATATCCCAGTAGGTTAACAGATGTCCCCATAGTTTCACAGATGTCCCAATAGTTTCACATATGTCCCAATAGTTTCACAGATGTCCCAATAGTTTCACAGATGTCCCAATAGTTTCACAGATGTCCCAATAGTTTCACCTATGTCCCATTTGTTTCACAGATGTCCCCATAGTTTCACAGATGTCCCAATAGTTTCACAGATGTACCAGTACTTTCACAGATGTCCCAATAGTTTCACAGATGTCCCAATAGTTTCACAGATGTCCCAGAAGTTTTACAGACATCCCAGTAGGTTAAAAGTTGTCCCAATAGTTTCACAGATGTACCCGTAGTTTCACAGATGTCCCAATAGTTTAACAGATGTCCCAATAGTTTCACCCATGTCCCAATAGCTTCACAGATGTCCCAGGAGTTTAACAGATGTCCCAATAGTTTAACAGATGTCCCAGTTGTTTTACAGATGTCCCAATAGTTTCACAGATGTCCCAATAGTTTAACAGATGTCCCAATAGGTTCACATATGTCCCAGTAGTTTTACAGATGTCCCAGTAGTTTCACAGATGTCCCAATAGTTTAACAGATGTCCCAGTAGTTTAACAGATGTCCCAGTAGTTTCACAGATGTCCCAGTAGGTTAACAGATGTCCCCATAGTTTCACAGATGTCTCAATCGTTTCACAGATGTCCCCATAGTTTCACAGATGTCCCAATAGTTTAACAGATGTCCCAGTAGTATTACAGATGGCGCAGTAGTTTCACACATGTCCCAGTAGTTTCACAGACGCCCCAATAGTTTCACATATGTCCCATTAGTTTCGCAGATGTCCCCATAGTTTCACAGATCTCCCAATAGTTTCACAGATGTCCCATTAGTTTCACAGATGTCCCCATAGTTTCACAGATGTCCCAATAGTTTAACAGATGTCCCAGTAGTTTTACAGATGTCCCAGTAGTTTCACACATGTCCCAGTAGTTTCACAGACGCCCCAATAGTTTTACATATGTCCCATTAGTTTCATAGATGTCCCCATAGTTTCACATATGTCCCAATAGTTTCACAGATGTACCAATAGTTTCACAGATGTCCCAATAGTTTAACAGATGTCCCAATAGTTTCACCCATGTCCCAATAGTTTCACAGATGTCCCAGTAGTTTTACAGATATCCCAGTAGGTTAACAGATGTCCCCATAGTTTCACAGATGTCCCAATAGTTTCACATATGTCCCAATAGTTTCACAGATGTCCCAATAGTTTCACAGATGTCCCAATAGTTTCACAGATGTCCCAATAGTTTCACCTATGTCCCATTTGTTTCACAGATGTCCCCATAGTTTCACAGATGTCCCAATAGTTTCACAGATGTACCAGTACTTTCACAGATGTCCCAATAGTTTCACAGATGTCCCAATAGTTTCACAGATGTCCCAGAAGTTTTACAGACATCCCAGTAGGTTAAAAGATGTCCCAATAGTTTCACAGATGTACCAGTAGTTTCACAGATGTCCCAATAGTTTAACAGATGTCCCAATAGTTTCACCCATGTCCCAATAGTTTCACAGATGTCCCAGGAGTTTAACAGATGTCCCAATAGTTTAACAGATGTCCCAGTTGTTTTACAGATGTCCCAATAGTTTCACAGATGTCCCAATAGTTTAACAGATGTCCCAATAGGTTCACATATGTCCCAGTAGTTTTACAGATGTCCCAGTAGTTTCACAGATGTCCCAATAGTTTAACAGATGTCCCAGTAGTTTAACAGATGTCCCAGTAGTTTCACAGATGTCCCAGTAGGTTAACAGATGTCCCCATAGTTTCACAGATGTCTCAATCGTTTCACAGATGTCCCAGTAGTTTTACAGATATCCCAGTAGGTTAAGAGATGTCCCCATAGTTTCACAGATGTCCCAATAGTTTCACATATGTCCCAGTAGTATTACAGATGGGCCAGTAGTTTCACACATGTCCCAGTAGTTTCACAGACGCCCCAATAGTTTCACATATGTCCCATTAGTTTCCCAGATGTCCCCATAGTTTCACAGATCTCCCAATAGTTTCACAGATGTCCCATTAGTTTCACAGATGTCCCCATAGTTTCACAGATGTCCCAATAGTTTAACAGATGTCCCAGTAGTTTAACAGATGTCCCAGTAGTTTCACAGATGTCCCAATAGTTTAACAGATGTCCCAGTAGTTTAAGAGATGTCCCAGTAGTTTCACAGATGTCCCAGTAGGTTAACAGATGTCCCCATAGTTTCACAGATGTCTAAATCGTTTCACAGATGTCCCCATAGTTTCACAGATGTCCCAATAGTTTAACAGATGTCCCAGTAGTATTACAGATGGCCCAGTAGTTTCACACATGTCCCAGTAGTTTCACAGACGCCCCAATAGTTTCACATATGTCCCATTAGTTTCCCAGATGTCCCCATAGTTTCACAGATCTCCCAATAGTTTCACAGATGTCCCATTAGTTTCACAGATGTCCCCATAGTTTCACAGATGTCCCAATAGTTTAACAGATGTCCCAGTAGTTTTACAGATGTCCCAGTAGTTTCACACATGTCCCAGTAGTTTCACAGACGCCCCAATAGTTTTACATATGTCCCATTAGTTTCATAGATGTCCCCATAGTTTCACATATGTCCCAATAGTTTCACAGATGTACCAATAGTTTCACAGATGTCCCAATAGTTTAACAGATGTCCCAATAGTTTCACCCATGTCCCAATAGTTTCACAGATGTCCCAGTAGTTTTACAGATATCCCAGTAGGTTAACAGATGTCCCCATAGTTTCACAGATGTCCCATTAGTTTCACATATGTCCCAATAGTTTCACAGATGTCCCAATAGTTTCACAGATGTCCCAATAGTTTCACAGATGTCCCAATAGTTTCACCTATGTCCCATTTGTTTCACAGATGTCCCCATAGTTTCACAGATGTCCCAATAGTTTCACAGATGTACCAGTACTTTCACAGATGTCCCAATAGTTTCACAGATGTCCCAATAGTTTCACAGATGTCCCAGAAGTTTTACAGACATCCCAGTAGGTTAAAAGATGTCCCAATAGTTTCACAGATGTACCAGTAGTTTCACAGATGTCCCAATAGTTTAACAGATGTCCCAATAGTTTCACCCATGTCCCAATAGTTTCACAGATGTCCCAGGAGTTTAACAGATGTCCCAATAGTTTAACAGATGTCCCAGTTGTTTTACAGATGTCCCAATAGTTTCACAGATGTCCCAATAGTTTAACAGATGTCCCAATAGGTTCACATATGTCCCAGTAGTTTTACAGATGTCCCAGTAGTTTCACAGATGTCCCAATAGTTTAACAGATGTCCCAGTAGTTTAACAGATGTCCCAGTAGTTTCACAGATGTCCCAGTAGGTTAACAGATATCCCCATAGTTTCACAGATGTCTCAATCGTTTCACAGATGTCCCAGTAGTTTTACAGATATCCCAGTAGGTTAAGAGATGTCCCCATAGTTTCACAGATGTCCCAATAGTTTCACATATGTCCCAGTAGTATTACAGATGGGCCAGTAGTTTCACACATGTCCCAGTAGTTTCACAGACGCCCCAATAGTTTCACATATGTCCCATTAGTTTCCCAGATGTCCCCATAGTTTCACAGATCTCCCAATAGTTTCACAGATGTCCCATTAGTTTCACAGATGTCCCCATAGTTTAACAGATGTCCCAATAGTTTAACAGATGTCCCAGTAGTTTAACAGATGTCCCAGTAGTTTCACAGATATCCCAGTAGGTTAACAGATGTCCCCATAGTTTCACAGATGTCCCAATCGTTTCACAGATGTCCCAATAGTTTAACAGATGTCCCAGTTGTTTCACAGATGTCCCAATAGTTTCACAGATGTCCCAATAGTTTCACAGATGTCCCAATAGGTTCCCATATGTCCCAGTAGTTTTACAGATGTCCCAGTAGTTTCACAGATGTCCCAATAGTTTAACAGATGTCCCAGTAGTTTAACAGATGTCCCAATAGTTTAACAGATGTCCCAGTTGTTTCACAGATGTCCCAATAGTTTCACAGATGTCCCAATAGTTTCACAGATGTCCCAATAGGTTCACATATGTCCCAGTAGTTTTACAGATGTCCCAGTAGTTTCACAGATGTCCCAACAGTTTAACAGATGTCCCAGTTGTTTCACAGATGTCCCAATAGTTTCACAGATGTCCCAATAGTTTCACAGATGTCCCAATAGGTTCACATATGTCCCAGTAGTTTTACAGATGTCCCAGTAGTTTCACAGATGTCCCAATAGTTTCACAGATGTCCCAGTAGGTTAACAGATGTCCCCATAGTTTCACAGATGTCCCAATCGTTTCACAGATGTCCCAGTAGTTTTACAGATATCCCAGTAGGTTAACAGATGTCCCCATAGTTTCACAGATGTCCCAATAGTTTCACATATGTCCCAATAGTTTCACATATGTCCCATTAGTTTCACAGATGTCCCAATATTTTCACAGATGTCCCAATAGTTTCACAGATGTCCCAATAGTTTCACCTATGTCCCATTTGTTTCACAGATGTCCCCATAGTTTCACAGATGTCCCAATAGTTTCACAGATGTACCAGTACTTTCACAGATGTCCCAATAGTTTCACAGATGTCCCAATAGTTTCACAGATGTCCCAGAAGTTTTACAGACATCCCAGTAGGTTAAAAGATGTCCCGATAGTTTCACAGATCTACCAGTAATTTCACAGATGTCCCAATAGTTTCACATATGTCCCATTAGTTTCACAGATCTCCCCATAGTTTCACAGATGTCCCAATAGTTTCACAGATGTCCCAAAAGGTTCACATATGTCCCAGTAGTTTTACAGATGTCCCAGTAGTTTCACAGATGTCTCAATAGTTTAACAGATGTCCCAGTAGTTTCACAGATGTCCCAATAGTTTCACAGATGTACCAGTAGTTTCACAGATGTCCCAATAGTTTAACAGATGTCCCAATAGATTCACCCATGTCCCTATAGTTTCACAGATGTCCCAGGAGTTTAACAGATGTCCCAATAGTTTAACAGATGTCCCAGTTGTTTTACAGATGTCCCAATAGTTTCACAGATGTCCCAATAGTTTAACAGATGTCCCAATAGGTTCAGATATGTCCCAGTAGTTTTACAGATGTCCCAGTAGTTTCACAGATGTCCCAATAGTTTAACAGATGTCCCAGTAGTTTAACAGATGTCCCAGTAGTTTCACAGATGTCCCAGTAGGTTAACAGATGTCCCCATAGTTTCACAGATGTCTCAATCGTTTCACAGATGTCCCCATAGTTTCACAGATGTCCCAATAGTTTAACAGATGTCCCAGTAGTATTACAGATGACCCAGTAGTTTCACACATGTCCCAGTAGTTTCACAGACGCCCCAATAGTTTCACATATGTCCCATTAGTTTCCCAGATGTCCCCATAGTTTCACAGATCTCCCAATAGTTTCACAGATGTCCCATTAGTTTCACAGATGTCCCCATAGTTTCACAGATGTCCCAATAGTTTAACAGATGTCCCAGTAGTTTTACAGATGTCCCAGTAGTTTCACACATGTCCCAGTAGTTTCACAGACGCCCCAATAGTTTTACATATGTCCCATTAGTTTCATAGATGTCCCCATAGTTTCACAGATGTCCCAATAGTTTAACAGATGTCCCAGTAGTTTAACAGATGTCCCAGTAGTTTCACAGATATCCCAGTAGGTTAACAGATGTCCCCATAGTTTCACAGATGTCCCAATCGTTTCACAGATGTCCCAATAGTTTAACATATGTCCCAATAGTTTCACAGATGTACCAATAGTTTCACAGATGTCCCAATAGTTTAACAGATGTCCCAATAGTTTCACCCATGTCCCAATAGTTTCACAGATGTCCCAGTAGTTTTACAGATATCCCAGTAGGTTAACAGATGTCCCCATAGTTTCACAGATGTCCCAATAGTTTCACATATGTCCCAATAGTTTCACAGATGTCCCAATAGTTTCACAGATGTCCCAATAGTTTCACAGATGTCCCAATAGTTTCACCTATGTCCCATTTGTTTCACAGATGTCCCCATAGTTTCACAGATGTCCCAATAGTTTCACAGATGTACCAGTACTTTCACAGATGTCCCAATAGTTTCACAGATGTCCCAATAGTTTCACAGATGTCCCAGAAGTTTTACAGACATCCCAGTAGGTTAAAAGATGTCCCAATAGTTTCACAGATGTACCCGTAGTTTCACAGATGTCCCAATAGTTTAACAGATGTCCCAATAGTTTCACCCATGTCCCAATAGTTTCACAGATGTCCCAGGAGTTTAACAGATGTCCCAATAGTTTAACAGATGTCCCAGTTGTTTTACAGATGTCCCAATAGTTTCACAGATGTCCCAATAGTTTAACAGATGTCCCAATAGGTTCACATATGTCCCAGTAGTTTTACAGATGTCCCAGTAGTTTCACAGATGTCCCAATAGTTTAACAGATGTCCCAGTAGTTTAACAGATGTCCCAGTAGTTTCACAGATGTCCCAGTAGGTTAACAGATGTCCCCATAGTTTCACAGATGTCTCAATCGTTTCACAGATGTCCCAGTAGTTTTACAGATATCCCAGTAGGTTAAGAGATGTCCCCATAGTTTCACAGATGTCCCAATAGTTTCACATATGTCCCAGTAGTATTACAGATGGGCCAGTAGTTTCACACATGTCCCAGTAGTTTCACAGACGCCCCAATAGTTTCACATATGTCCCATTAGTTTCCCAGATGTCCCCATAGTTTCACAGATCTCCCAATAGTTTCACAGATGTCCCATTAGTTTCACAGATGTCCCCATAGTTTAACAGATGTCCCAATAGTTTAACAGATGTCCCAGTAGTTTAACAGATGTCCCAGTAGTTTCACAGATATCCCAGTAGGTTAACAGATGTCCCCATAGTTTCACAGATGTCCCAATCGTTTCACAGATGTCCCAATAGTTTAACAGATGTCCCAGTTGTTTCACAGATGTCCCAATAGTTTCACAGATGTCCCAATAGTTTCACAGATGTCCCAATAGGTTCCCATATGTCCCAGTAGTTTTACAGATGTCCCAGTAGTTTCACAGATGTCCCAATAGTTTAACAGATGTCCCAGTAGTTTAACAGATGTCCCAATAGTTTAACAGATGTCCCAGTTGTTTCACAGATGTCCCAATAGTTTCACAGATGTCCCAATAGTTTCACAGATGTCCCAATAGGTTCACATATGTCCCAGTAGTTTTACAGATGTCCCAGTAGTTTCACAGATGTCCCAACAGTTTAACAGATGTCCCAGTTGTTTCACAGATGTCCCAATAGTTTCACAGATGTCCCAATAGTTTCACAGATGTCCCAATAGGTTCACATATGTCCCAGTAGTTTTACAGATGTCCCAGTAGTTTCACAGATGTCCCAATAGTTTCACAGATGTCCCAGTAGGTTAACAGATGTCCCCATAGTTTCACAGATGTCCCAATCGTTTCACAGATGTCCCAGTAGTTTTACAGATATCCCAGTAGGTTAACAGATGTCCCCATAGTTTCACAGATGTCCCAATAGTTTCACATATGTCCCAATAGTTTCACATATGTCCCATTAGTTTCACAGATGTCCCAATATTTTCACAGATGTCCCAATAGTTTCACAGATGTCCCAATAGTTTCACCTATGTCCCATTTGTTTCACAGATGTCCCCATAGTTTCACAGATGTCCCAATAGTTTCACAGATGTACCAGTACTTTCACAGATGTCCCAATAGTTTCACAGATGTCCCAATAGTTTCACAGATGTCCCAGAAGTTTTACAGACATCCCAGTAGGTTAAAAGATGTCCCGATAGTTTCACAGATCTACCAGTAATTTCACAGATGTCCCAATAGTTTCACATATGTCCCATTAGTTTCACAGATCTCCCCATAGTTTCACAGATGTCCCAATAGTTTCACAGATGTCCCAAAAGGTTCACATATGTCCCAGTAGTTTTACAGATGTCCCAGTAGTTTCACAGATGTCTCAATAGTTTAACAGATGTCCCAGTAGTTTCACAGATGTCCCAATAGTTTCACAGATGTACCAGTAGTTTCACAGATGTCCCAATAGTTTAACAGATGTCCCAATAGATTCACCCATGTCCCTATAGTTTCACAGATGTCCCAGGAGTTTAACAGATGTCCCAATAGTTTAACAGATGTCCCAGTTGTTTTACAGATGTCCCAATAGTTTCACAGATGTCCCAATAGTTTAACAGATGTCCCAATAGGTTCACATATGTCCCAGTAGTTTTACAGATGTCCCAGTAGTTTGACAGATGTCCCAATAGTTTAACAGATGTCCCAGTAGTTTAACAGATGTCCCAGTAGTTTCACAGATGTCCCAGTAGGTTAACAGATGTCCCCATAGTTTCACAGATGTCTCAATCGTTTCACAGATGTCCCCATAGTTTCACAGATGTCCCAATAGTTTAACAGATGTCCCAGTAGTATTACAGATGACCCAGTAGTTTCACACATGTCCCAGTAGTTTCACAGACGCCCCAATAGTTTCACATATGTCCCATTAGTTTCCCAGATGTCCCCATAGTTTCACAGATCTCCCAATAGTTTCACAGATGTCCCATTAGTTTCACAGATGTCCCCATAGTTTCACAGATGTCCCAATAGTTTAACAGATGTCCCAGTAGTTTTACAGATGTCCCAGTAGTTTCACACATGTCCCAGTAGTTTCACAGACGCCCCAATAGTTTTACATATGTCCCATTAGTTTCATAGATGTCCCCATAGTTTCACAGATGTCCCAATAGTTTAACAGATGTCCCAGTAGTTTAACAGATGTCCCAGTAGTTTCACAGATATCCCAGTAGGTTAACAGATGTCCCCATAGTTTCACAGATGTCCCAATCGTTTCACAGATGTCCCAATAGTTTAACATATGTCCCAATAGTTTCACAGATGTCCCAATAGTTTCACCCATGTCCCAATAGTTTCACAGATGTCCCAGTAGTTTTACAGATATCCCAGTAGGTTAACAGATGTCCCCATAGTTTCACAGATGTCCCAATAGTTTCACATTTGTCCCAATAGTTTCACAGATGTCCCAATAGTTTCACAGATGTCCCAATAGTTTCACAGATGTCCCAATAGTTTCACCTATGTCCCATTTGTTTCACAGATGTCCCCATAGTTTCACAGATGTCCCAATAGTTTCACAGATGTACCAGTACTTTCACAGATGTCCCAATAGTTTCACAGATGTCCCAATAGTTTCACAGATGTCCCAGAAGTTTTACAGACATCCCAGTAGGTTAAAAGATGTCCCAATAGTTTCACAGATGTACCCGTAGTTTCACAGATGTCCCAATAGTTTAACAGATGTCCCAATAGTTTCACCCATGTCCCAATAGTTTCACAGATGTCCCAGGAGTTTAACAGATGTCCCAATAGTTTAACAGATGTCCCAGTTGTTTTACAGATGTCCCAATAGTTTCACAGATGTCCCAATAGTTTAACAGATGTCCCAATAGGTTCACATATGTCCCAGTAGTTTTACAGATGTCCCAGTAGTTTCACAGATGTCCCAATAGTTTAACAGATGTCCCAGTAGTTTAACAGATGTCCCAGTAGTTTCACAGATGTCCCAGTAGGTTAACAGATGTCCCCATAGTTTCACAGATGTCTCAATCGTTTCACAGATGTCCCAGTAGTTTTACAGATATCCCAGTAGGTTAAGAGATGTCCCCATAGTTTCACAGATGTCCCAATAGTTTCACATATGTCCCAGTAGTATTACAGATGGGCCAGTAGTTTCACACATGTCCCAGTAGTTTCACAGACGCCCCAATAGTTTCACATATGTCCCATTAGTTTCCCAGATGTCCCCATAGTTTCACAGATCTCCCAATAGTTTCACAGATGTCCCATTAGTTTCACAGATGTCCCCATAGTTTCACAGATGTCCCAATAGTTTAACAGATGTCCCAGTAGTATTACAGATGGCCCAGTACTTTCACACATGTCCCAGTAGTTTCACAGACGCCCCAATAGTTTCACATATGTCCCATTAGTTTCCCAGATGTCCCCATAGTTTCACAGATCTCCCAATAGTTTCACAGATGTCCCATTAGTTTCACAGATGTCCCCAAAGTTTCACAGATGTCCCAATAGTTTAACAGATGTCCCAGTAGTTTTACAGATGTCCCAGTAGTTTCACACATGTCCCAGTAGTTTCACAGACGCCCCAATAGTTTTACATATGTCCCATTAGTTTCATAGATGTCCCCATAGTTTCACAGATGTCCCAATAGTTTCACAGATGTACCAATAGTTTCACAGATGTCCCAATAGTTTAACAGATGTCCCAATAGTTTCACCCATGTCCCAATAGTTTCACAGATGTCCCAGTAGTTTTACAGATGTCCCAATAGTTTAACAGATGTCCCAATAGGTTCACATATGTCCCAGTAGTTTTACAGATGTCCCAGTAGTTTCACAGATGTCCCAATAGTTTAACAGATGTCCCAGTAGTTTAACAGATGTCCCAGTAGTTTCACAGATGTCCCAGTAGGTTAACAGATGTCCCCATAGTTTCACAGATGTCTCAATCGTTTCACAGATGTCCCAGTAGTTTTACAGATATCCCAGTAGGTTAAGAGATGTCCCCATAGTTTCACAGATGTCCCAATAGTTTCACATATGTCCCAGTAGTTTCACAGATGTCCCAACAGTTTAACAGATGTCCCAGTTGTTTCACAGATGTCCCAATAGTTTCACAGATGTCCCAATAGTTTCACAGATGTCCCAATAGGTTCACATATGTCCCAGTAGTTTTACAGATGTCCCAGTAGTTTCACAGATGTCCCAATAGTTTCACAGATGTCCCAGTAGGTTAACAGATGTCCCCATAGTTTCACAGATGTCCCAATCGTTTCACAGATGTCCCAGTAGTTTTACAGATATCCCAGTAGGTTAACAGATGTCCCCATAGTTTCACAGATGTCCCAATAGTTTCACATATGTCCCAATAGTTTCACATATGTCCCATTAGTTTCACAGATGTCCCAATATTTTCACAGATGTCCCAATAGTTTCACAGATGTCCCAATAGTTTCACCTATGTCCCATTTGTTTCACAGATGTCCCCATAGTTTCACAGATGTCCCAATAGTTTCACAGATGTATCAGTACTTTCACAGATGTCCCAATAGTTTCACAGATGTCCCAGAAGTTTTACAGACATCCCAGTAGGTTAAAAGATGTCCCGATAGTTTCACAGATCTACCAGTAATTTCACAGATGTCCCAATAGTTTCACATATGTCCCATTAGTTTCACAGATCTCCCCATAGTTTCACAGATGTCCCAATAGTTTCACAGATGTCCCAAAAGGTTCACATATGTCCCAGTAGTTTTACAGATGTCCCAGTAGTTTCACAGATGTCTCAATAGTTTAACAGATGTCCCAGTAGTTTCACAGATGTCCCAATAGTTTCACAGATGTACCAGTAGTTTCACAGATGTCCCAATAGTTTAACAGATGTCCCAATAGATTCACCCATGTCCCTATAGTTTCACAGATGTCCCAGGAGTTTAACAGATGTCCCAATAGTTTAACAGATGTCCCAGTTGTTTTACAGATGTCCCAATAGTTTCACAGATGTCCCAATAGTTTAACAGATGTCCCAATAGGTTCACATATGTCCCAGTAGTTTTACAGATGTCCCAGTAGTTTCACAGATGTCCCAATAGTTTAACAGATGTCCCAGTAGTTTAACAGATGTCCCAGTAGTTTCACAGATGTCCCAGTAGGTTAACAGATGTCCCCATAGTTTCACAGATGTCTCAATCGTTTCACAGATGTCCCCATAGTTTCACAGATGTCCCAATAGTTTAACAGATGTCCCAGTAGTATTACAGATGGCCCAGTAGTTTCACACATGTCCCAGTAGTTTCACAGACGCCCCAATAGTTTCACATATGTCCCATTAGTTTCCCAGATGTCCCCATAGTTTCACAGATCTCCCAATAGTTTCACAGATGTCCCATTAGTTTCACAGATGTCCCCATAGTTTCACAGATGTCCCAATAGTTTAACAGATGTCCCAGTAGTTTTACAGATGTCCCAGTAGTTTCACACATGTCCCAGTAGTTTCACAGACGCCCCAATAGTTTTACATATGTCCCATTAGTTTCATAGATGTCCCCATAGTTTCACATATGTCCCAATAGTTTCACAGATGTACCAATAGTTTCACAGATGTCCCAATAGTTTAACAGATGTCCCAATAGTTTCACCCATGTCCCAATAGTTTCACAGATGTCCCAGTAGTTTTACAGATATCCCAGTAGGTTAACAGATGTCCCCATAGTTTCACAGATGTCCCAATAGTTTCACATATGTCCCAATAGTTTCACAGATGTCCCAATAGTTTCACAGATGTCCCAATAGTTTCACAGATGTCCCAATAGTTTCACAGATGTACAAGTACTTTCACAGATGTCCCAATAGTTTCACAGATGTCCCAATAGTTTCACAGATGTCCCAGAAGTTTTACAGACATCCCAGTAGGTTAAAAGATGTCCCAATAGTTTCACAGATGTACCAGTAGTTTCACAGATGTCCCAATAGTTTAACAGATGTCCCAATAGTTTCACCCATGTCCCAATAGTTTCACAGATGTCCCAGGAGTTTAACAGATGTCCCAATAGTTTAACAGATGTCGCAGTTGTTTTACAGATGTCCCAATAGTTTCACAGATGTCCCAATAGTTTAACAGATGTCCCAATAGGTTCACATATGTCCCAGTAGTTTTACAGATGTCCCAGTAGTTTCACAGATGTCCCAATAGTTTAACAGATGTCCCAGTAGTTTAACAGATGTCCCAGTAGTTTCACAGATGTCCCAGTAGGTTAACAGATGTCCCCATAGTTTCACAGATGTCTCAATCGTTTCACAGATGTCCCAGTAGTTTTACAGATATCCCAGTAGGTTAAGAGATGTCCCCATAGTTTCACAGATGTCCCAATAGTTTCACATATGTCCCAGTAGTATTACAGATGGGCCAGTAGTTTCACACATGTCCCAGTAGTTTCACAGACGCCCCAATAGTTTCACATATGTCCCATTAGTTTCCCAGATGTCCCCATAGTTTCACAGATCTCCCAATAGTTTCACAGATGTCCCATTAGTTTCACAGATGTCCCCATAGTTTCACAGATGTCCCAATAGTTTAACAGATGTCCCAGTAGTATTACAGATGGCCCAGTACTTTCACACATGTCCCAGTAGTTTCACAGATGCCCCAATAGTTTCACATATGTCCCATTAGTTTCCCAGATGTCCCCATAGTTTCACAGATCTCCCAATAGTTTCACAGATGTCCCATTAGTTTCACAGATGTCCCAATAGTTTAACAGATGTCCCAGTAGTATTACAGATGGCCCAGTACTTTCACACATGTCCCAGTAGTTTCACAGACGCCCCAATAGTTTCACATATGTCCCATTAGTTTCCCAGATGTCCCCATAGTTTCACAGATCTCCCAATAGTTTCACAGATGTCCCATTAGTTTCACAGATGTCCCCATAGTTTCACAGATGTCCCAATAGTTTAACAGATGTCCCAGTAGTTTTACAGATGTCCCAGTAGTTTCACACATGTCCCAGTAGTTTCACAGACGCCCCAATAGTTTTACATATGTCCCATTAGTTTCATAGATGTCCCCATAGTTTCACAGATGTCCCAATAGTTTCACAGATGTACCAATAGTTTCACAGATGTCCCAATAGTTTAACAGATGTCCCAATAGTTTCACCCATGTCCCAATAGTTTCACAGATGTCCCAGTAGTTTTACAGATGTCCCAATAGTTTAACAGATGTCCCAATAGGTTCACATATGTCCCAGTAGTTTTACAGATGTCCCAGTAGTTTCACAGATGTCCCAATAGTTTAACAGATGTCCCAGTAGTTTAACAGATGTCCCAGTAGTTTCACAGATGTCCCAGTAGGTTAACAGATGTCCCCATAGTTTCACAGATGTCTCAATCGTTTCACAGATGTCCCAGTAGTTTTACAGATATCCCAGTAGGTTAAGAGATGTCCCCATAGTTTCACAGATGTCCCAATAGTTTCACATATGTCCCAGTAGTTTCACAGATGTCCCAACAGTTTAACAGATGTCCCAGTTGTTTCACAGATGTCCCAATAGTTTCACAGATGTCCCAATAGTTTAACAGATGTCCCAATAGGTTCACATATGTCCCAGTAGTTTTACAGATGTCCCAGTAGTTTCACAGATGTCCCAATAGTTTCACAGATGTCCCAGTAGGTTAACAGATGTCCCCATAGTTTCCCAGATGTCCCAATCGTTTCACAGATGTCCCAGTAGTTTTACAGATATCCCAGTAGGTTAACAGATGTTCCCATAGTTTCACAGATGTCCCAATAGTTTCACATATGTCCCAATAGTTTCACATATGTCCCATTAGTTTCACAGATGTCCCAATATTTTCACAGATGTCCCAATAGTTTCACAGATGTCCCAATAGTTTCACCTATGTCCCATTTGTTTCACAGATGTCCCCATAGTTTCACAGATGTCCCAATAGTTTCACAGATGTACCAGTACTTTCACAGATGTCCCAATAGTTTCACAGATGTCCCAATAGTTTCACAGATGTCCCAGAAGTTTTACAGACATCCCAGTAGGTTAAAAGATGTCCCGATAGTTTCACAGATCTACCAGTAATTTCACAGATGTCCCAATAGTTTCACATATGTCCCATTAGTTTCACAGATCTCCCCATAGTTTCACAGATGTCCCAATAGTTTCACAGATGTCCCAAAAGGTTCACATATGTCCCAGTAGTTTTACAGATGTCCCAGTAGTTTCACAGATGTCTCAATAGTTTAACAGATGTCCCAGTAGTTTCACAGATGTCCCAATAGTTTCACAGATGTACCAGTAGTTTCACAGATGTCCCAATAGTTTAACAGATGTCCCAATAGATTCACCCATGTCCCTATAGTTTCACAGATGTCCCAGGAGTTTAACAGATGTCCCAATAGTTTAACAGATGTCCCAGTTGTTTTACAGATGTCCCAATAGTTTCACAGATGTCCCAATAGTTTAACAGATGTCCCAATAGGTTCACATATGTCCCAGTAGTTTTACAGATGTCCCAGTAGTTTCACAGATGTCCCAATAGTTTAACAGATGTCCCAGTAGTTTAACAGATGTCCCAGTAGTTTCACAGATGTCCCAGTAGGTTAACAGATGTCCCCATAGTTTCACAGATGTCTCAATCGTTTCACAGATGTCCCCATAGTTTCACAGATGTCCCAATAGTTTAACAGATGTCCCAGTAGTATTACAGATGGCCCAGTAGTTTCACACATGTCCCAGTAGTTTCACAGACGCCCCAATAGTTTCACATATGTCCCATTAGTTTCCCAGATGTCCCCATAGTTTCACAGATCTCCCAATAGTTTCACAGATGTCCCATTAGTTTCACAGATGTCCCCATAGTTTCACAGATGTCCCAATAGTTTAACAGATGTCCCAGTAGTTTTACAGATGTCCCAGTAGTTTCACACATGTCCCAGTAGTTTCACAGACGCCCCAATAGTTTTACATATGTCCCATTAGTTTCATAGATGTCCCCATAGTTTCACATATGTCCCAATAGTTTCACAGATGTACCAATAGTTTCACAGATGTCCCAATAGTTTAACAGATGTCCCAATAGTTTCACCCATGTCCCAATAGTTTCACAGATGTCCCAGTAGTTTTACAGATATCCCAGTAGGTTAACAGATGTCCCCATAGTTTCACAGATGTCCCAATAGTTTCACATATGTCCCAATAGTTTCACAGATGTCCCAATAGTTTCACAGATGTCCCAATAGTTTCACAGATGTCCCAATAGTTTCACCTATGTCCCATTTGTTTCACAGATGTCCCCATAGTTTCACAGATGTCCCAATAGTTTCACAGATGTACCAGTACTTTCACAGATGTCCCAATAGTTTCACAGATGTCCCAATAGTTTCACAGATGTCCCAGAAGTTTTACAGACATCCCAGTAGGTTAAAAGATGTCCCAATAGTTTCACAGATGTACCAGTAGTTTCACAGATGTCCCAATAGTTTAACAGATGTCCCAATAGTTTCACCCATGTCCCAATAGTTTCACAGATGTCCCAGGAGTTTAACAGATGTCCCAATAGTTTAACAGATGTCCCAGTTGTTTTACAGATGTCCCAATAGTTTAACAGATGTCCCAATAGTTTAACAGATGTCCCAATAGGTTCACATATGTCCCAGTAGTTTTACAGATGTCCCAGTAGTTTCACAGATGTCCCAATAGTTTCACAGATGTCCCAGTAGGTTAACAGATGTCCCCATAGTTTCACAGATGTCTCAATCGTTTCACAGATGTCCCAGTAGTTTTACAGATATCCCAGTAGGTTAAGAGATGTCCCCATAGTTTCACAGATGTCCCAATAGTTTCACATATGTCCCAGTAGTATTACAGATGGGCCAGTAGTTTCACACATGTCCCAGTAGTTTCACAGACGCCCCAATAGTTTCACATATGTCCCATTAGTTTCCCAGATGTCCCCATAGTTTCACAGATCTCCCAATAGTTTCACAGATGTCCCATTAGTTTCACAGATGTCCCCATAGTTTCACAGATGTCCCAATAGTTTAACAGATTTCCCAGTAGTATTACAGATGGCCCAGTACTTTCACACATGTCCCAGTAGTTTCACAGATGCCCCAATAGTTTCACATATGTCCCATTAGTTTCCCAGATGTCCCCATAGTTTCACAGATCTCCCAATAGTTTCACAGATGTCCCATTAGTTTCACAGATGTCCCCATAGTTTCACAGATGTCCCAATAGTTTAACAGATGTCCCAGTAGTTTTACAGATGTCCCAGTAGTTTCACACATGCCCCAGTAGTTTCACAGACGCCCCAATAGTTTTACATATGTCCCATTAGTTTCATAGATGTCCCCATAGTTTCACAGATGTCCCAATAGTTTCACAGATGTACCAATAGTTTCACAGATGTCCCAATAGTTTAACAGATGTCCCAATAGTTTCACAGATGTCCCCATAGTTTCACAGATGTCCCAATAGTTTAACAGATGTCCCAGTAGTTTTACAGATGTCCCAGTAGTTTCACACATGTCCCAGTAGTTTCACAGACGCCCCAATAGTTTTACATATGTCCCATTAGTTTCATAGATGTCCCCATAGTTTCACAGATGTCCCAATAGTTTCACAGATGTACCAATAGTTTCACAGATGTCCCAATAGTTTAACAGATGTCCCAATAGTTTCACCCATGTCCCAATAGTTTCACAGATGTCCCAGTAGTTTTACAGATGTCCCAATAGTTTAACAGATGTCCCAATAGGTTCACATATGTCCCAGTAGTTTTACAGATGTCCCAGTAGTTTCACAGATGTCCCAATAGTTTAACAGATGTCCCAGTAGTTTAACAGATGTCCCAGTAGTTTCACAGATGTCCCAGTAGGTTAACAGATGTCCCCATAGTTTCACAGATGTCTCAATCGTTTCACAGATGTCCCAGTAGTTTTACAGATATCCCAGTAGGTTAAGAGATGTCCCCATAGTTTCACAGATGTCCCAATAGTTTCACATATGTCCCAGTAGTTTCACAGATGTCCCAACAGTTTAACAGATGTCCCAGTTGTTTCACAGATGTCCCAATAGTTTCACAGATGTCCCAATAGTTTAACAGATGTCCCAATAGGTTCACATATGTCCCAGTAGTTTTACAGATGTCCCAGTAGTTTCACAGATGTCCCAATAGTTTCACAGATGTCCCAGTAGGTTAACAGATGTCCCCATAGTTTCCCAGATGTCCCAATCGTTTCACAGATGTCCCAGTAGTTTTACAGATATCCCAGTAGGTTAACAGATGTTCCCATAGTTTCACAGATGTCCCAATAGTTTCACATATGTCCCAATAGTTTCACATATGTCCCATTAGTTTCACAGATGTCCCAATATTTTCACAGATGTCCCAATAGTTTCACAGATGTCCCAATAGTTTCACCTATGTCCCATTTGTTTCACAGATGTCCCCATAGTTTCACAGATGTCCCAATAGTTTCACAGATGTACCAGTACTTTCACAGATGTCCCAATAGTTTCACAGATGTCCCAATAGTTTCACAGATGTCCCAGAAGTTTTACAGACATCCCAGTAGGTTAAAAGATGTCCCGATAGTTTCACAGATCTACCAGTAATTTCACAGATGTCCCAATAGTTTCACATATGTCCCATTAGTTTCACAGATCTCCCCATAGTTTCACAGATGTCCCAATAGTTTCACAGATGTCCCAAAAGGTTCACATATGTCCCAGTAGTTTTACAGATGTCCCAGTAGTTTCACAGATGTCTCAATAGTTTAACAGATGTCCCAGTAGTTTCACAGATGTCCCAATAGTTTCACAGATGTACCAGTAGTTTCACAGATGTCCCAATAGTTTAACAGATGTCCCAATAGATTCACCCATGTCCCTATAGTTTCACAGATGTCCCAGGAGTTTAACAGATGTCCCAATAGTTTAACAGATGTCCCAGTTGTTTTACAGATGTCCCAATAGTTTCACAGATGTCCCAATAGTTTAACAGATGTCCCAATAGGTTCACATATGTCCCAGTAGTTTTACAGATGTCCCAGTAGTTTCACAGATGTCCCAATAGTTTAACAGATGTCCCAGTAGTTTAACAGATGTCCCAGTAGTTTCACAGATGTCCCAGTAGGTTAACAGATGTCCCCATAGTTTCACAGATGTCTCAATCGTTTCACAGATGTCCCCATAGTTTCACAGATGTCCCAATAGTTTAACAGATGTCCCAGTAGTATTACAGATGGCCCAGTAGTTTCACACATGTCCCAGTAGTTTCACAGACGCCCCAATAGTTTCACATATGTCCCATTAGTTTCCCAGATGTCCCCATAGTTTCACAGATCTCCCAATAGTTTCACAGATGTCCCATTAGTTTCACAGATGTCCCCATAGTTTCACAGATGTCCCAATAGTTTAACAGATGTCCCAGTAGTTTTACAGATGTCCCAGTAGTTTCACACATGTCCCAGTAGTTTCACAGACGCCCCAATAGTTTTACATATGTCCCATTAGTTTCATAGATGTCCCCATAGTTTCACATATGTCCCAATAGTTTCACAGATGTACCAATAGTTTCACAGATGTCCCAATAGTTTAACAGATGTCCCAATAGTTTCACCCATGTCCCAATAGTTTCACAGATGTCCCAGTAGTTTTACAGATATCCCAGTAGGTTAACAGATGTCCCCATAGTTTCACAGATGTCCCAATAGTTTCACATATGTCCCAATAGTTTCACAGATGTCCCAATAGTTTCACAGATGTCCCAATAGTTTCACAGATGTCCCAATAGTTTCACCTATGTCCCATTTGTTTCACAGATGTCCCCATAGTTTCACAGATGTCCCAATAGTTTCACAGATGTACCAGTACTTTCACAGATGTCCCAATAGTTTCACAGATGTCCCAATAGTTTCACAGATGTCCCAGAAGTTTTACAGACATCCCAGTAGGTTAAAAGATGTCCCAATAGTTTCACAGATGTACCAGTAGTTTCACAGATGTCCCAATAGTTTAACAGATGTCCCAATAGTTTCACCCATGTCCCAATAGTTTCACAGATGTCCCAGGAGTTTAACAGATGTCCCAATAGTTTAACAGATGTCCCAGTTGTTTTACAGATGTCCCAATAGTTTAACAGATGTCCCAATAGTTTAACAGATGTCCCAATAGGTTCACATATGTCCCAGTAGTTTTACAGATGTCCCAGTAGTTTCACAGATGTCCCAATAGTTTCACAGATGTCCCAGTAGGTTAACAGATGTCCCCATAGTTTCACAGATGTCTCAATCGTTTCACAGATGTCCCAGTAGTTTTACAGATATCCCAGTAGGTTAAGAGATGTCCCCATAGTTTCACAGATGTCCCAATAGTTTCACATATGTCCCAGTAGTATTACAGATGGGCCAGTAGTTTCACACATGTCCCAGTAGTTTCACAGACGCCCCAATAGTTTCACATATGTCCCATTAGTTTCCCAGATGTCCCCATAGTTTCACAGATCTCCCAATAGTTTCACAGATGTCCCATTAGTTTCACAGATGTCCCCATAGTTTCACAGATGTCCCAATAGTTTAACAGATTTCCCAGTAGTATTACAGATGGCCCAGTACTTTCACACATGTCCCAGTAGTTTCACAGATGCCCCAATAGTTTCACATATGTCCCATTAGTTTCCCAGATGTCCCCATAGTTTCACAGATCTCCCAATAGTTTCACAGATGTCCCATTAGTTTCACAGATGTCCCCATAGTTTCACAGATGTCCCAATAGTTTAACAGATGTCCCAGTAGTTTTACAGATGTCCCAGTAGTTTCACACATGCCCCAGTAGTTTCACAGACGCCCCAATAGTTTTACATATGTCCCATTAGTTTCATAGATGTCCCCATAGTTTCACAGATGTCCCAATAGTTTCACAGATGTACCAATAGTTTCACAGATGTCCCAATAGTTTAACAGATGTCCCAATAGTTTCACCCATGTCCCAATAGTTTCACAGATGTCCCAGTAGTTTTACAGATGTCCCAATAGTTTAACAGATGTCCCAATAGGTTCACATATGTCCCAGTAGTTTTACAGATGTCCCAGTAGTTTCACAGATGTCCCAATAGTTTAACAGATGTCCCAGTAGTTTAACAGATGTCCCAGTAGTTTCACAGATGTCCCAGTAGGTTAACAGATGTCCCCATAGTTTCACAGATGTCTCAATCGTTTCACAGATGTCCCAGTAGTTTTACAGATATCCCAGTAGGTTAAGAGATGTCCCCATAGTTTCACAGATGTCCCAATAGTTTCACATATGTCCCAGTAGTATTACAGATGGGCCAGTAGTTTCACACATGTCCCAGTAGTTTCACAGACGCCCCAATAGTTTCACATATGTCCCATTAGTTTCCCAGATGTCCCCATAGTTTCACAGATTTCCCAATAGTTTCACAGATGTCAGATTAGTTTCACAGATGTCCCCATAGTTTCACAGATGTCCCAATAGTTTAACAGATGTCCCAGTAGTATTACAGATGGCCCAGTAGTTTCACACATGTCCCAGTAGTTTCACAGACGCCCCAATAGTTTCACATATGTCCCATTAGTTTCCCAGATGTCCCCATAGTTTCACAGATCTCCCAATAGTTTCACAGATGTCCCATTAGTTTCACAGATGTCCCCATAGTTTCACAGATGTCCCAATAGTTTAACAGATGTCCCAGTAGTTTTACAGATGTCCCAGTAGTTTCACACATGTCCCAGTAGTTTCACAGACGCCCCAATAGTTTTACATATGTCCCATTAGTTTCATAGATGTCCCCATAGTTTCACAGATGTCCCAATAGTTTCACAGATGTACCAATAGTTTCACAGATGTCCCAATAGTTTAACAGATGTCCCAATAGTTTCACCCATGTCCCAATAGTTTCACAGATGTCCCAGTAGTTTTACAGATATCCCAGTAGGTTAACAGATGTCCCCACAGTTTCACAGATGTCCCAATAGTTTCACATATGTCCCATTAGTTTCACAGATGTCCCAATAGTTTCACAGATGTCCCAATAGTTTCACAGATGTCCCAATAGTTTCACCTATGTCCCATTTGTTTCACAGATGTCCCCATAGTTTCACAGATGTCCCAATAGTTTAACAGATGTACCAGTACTTTCACAGATGTCCCAATAGTTTCACAGATGTCCCAATAGTTTCACAGATGTCCCAGAAGTTTTACAGACATCCCAGTAGGTTAAAAGATGTCCCGATAGTTTCACAGATGTACCAGTAGTTTCACAGATGTCCCAATAGTTTCACATATGTCCCATTAGTTTCACAGATCTCCCCATAGTTTCACAGATGTCCCAATAGTTTAACAGATGTCCCAGTAGTATTACAGATGTTCCAGTAGTTTCACAGATGCCCCAATAGTTTCACATATGTCCCATTAGTTTCCCAGATGTCCCCATAGTTTCACAGATGTCCCCATAGTTTCACCCATGTCCCAATAGTTTCACAGATGTCCCAGGAGTTTAACAGATGTCCCAATAGTTTAACAGATGTCTCAGTTGTTTGACAGATGTCCCAATAGTTTCACAGATGTCCCAGTAGTTTAACGGATGTCCCAGTAGTTTCACAGATGTCCCCATAGTTTCACAGATGTCCCAATCGTTTCACAAATGTCCGAGTAGTTTTACAGATATCCCAGTAGGTTAACAGATGTCCCCCATAGTTTCACAGATGTCCCAATAGTTTAACAGATGTCCCAGTAGTTTCACAGATGTCCCCATAGTTTCACAGATGTCCCAATAGTTTCCCAGATGTCCCAATAGTTTCACAGATGTCCCAATAGTTTCACAGATGTCCCCATAGTTTCACAGATGTACCAGTAGTTTCACAGATGTCCCAATAGTTTCACAGATGTCCCAATAGTTTCACAGATGTACTAGTAGTTTCACAGATGTCCCAATAGTTTCACACCTGTCCCATTAGTTTCACAGATGTCCCCATAGTTTCACAGATGTCCCAATAGTTTAACAGATGTCCCAGTAGTTTTACAGATGTCCCAGTAATTTCACACATGTCTCAGTAGTTTCACAGATGCCCCAATAGTTTCACATATGTCCCATTAGTTTCACAGATGTCCCCATAGTTTCACAGATGTCCCAATAGTTTCACAGATGTCCCAATAGTTTCACAGATGTCCCAAAAGGTTCACATATATCCCAGTAGTTTTACAGATGTCCCAGTAGTTTCACAGATGTCCCAATAGTTTAACAGATGTCCCAGTAGTTTTACAGATGTCCCAATAGTTTCACAGATGTCCCAATAGTTTAACAGATGTCCCAATAGGTTCACATATGTCCCAGTAGTTTTACAGATGTCCCAGTAGTTTCACAGATGTCCCAATAGTTTAACAGATGTCCCAGTAGTTTAACAGATGTCCCAGTAGTTTCACAGATGTCCCAGTAGGTTAACAGATGTCCCCATAGTTTCACAGATGTCTCAATCGTTTCACAGATGTCCCAGTAGTTTTACAGATATCCCAGTAGGTTAAGAGATGTCCCCATAGTTTCACAGATGTCCCAATAGTTTCACATATGTCCCAGTAGTATTACAGATGGGCCAGTAGTTTCACACATGTCCCAGTAGTTTCACAGACGCCCCAATAGTTTCACATATGTCCCATTAGTTTCCCAGATGTCCCCATAGTTTCACAGATCTCCCAATAGTTTCACAGATGTCCCATTAGTTTTACAGATGTCCCCATAGTTTCACAGATGTCCCAATAGTTTAACAGATGTCCCAGTAGTATTACAGATGGGCCAGTAGTTTCACACATGTCCCAGTAGTTTCACAGACGCCCCAATAGTTTCACATATGTCCCATTAGTTTCCCAGATGTCCCCATAGTTTCACAGATCTCCCAATAGTTTCACAGATGTCCCATTAGTTTCACAGATGTCCCCATAGTTTCACAGATGTCCCAATAGTTTAACAGATGTCCCAGTAGTTTTACAGATGTCCCAGTAGTTTCACACATGTCCCAGTAGTTTCACAGACGCCCCAATAGTTTTACATATGTCCCATTAGTTTCATAGATGTCCCCATAGTTTCACAGATGTCCCAATAGTTTCACAGATGTACCAATAGTTTCACAGATGTCCCAATAGTTTAACAGATGTCCCAATAGTTTCACCCATGTCCCAATAGTTTCACAGATGTCCCAGTAGTTTTACAGATATCCCAGTAGGTTAACAGATGTCCCCACAGTTTCACAGATGTCCCAATAGTTTCACATATGTCCCATTAGTTTCACAGATGTCCCAATAGTTTCACAGATGTCCCAATAGTTTCACAGATGTCCCAATAGTTTCACCTATGTCCCATTTGTTTCACAGATGTCCCCATAGTTTCACAGATGTCCCAATAGTTTAACAGATGTACCAGTACTTTCACAGATGTCCCAATAGTTTCACAGATGTCCCAATAGTTTCACAGATGTCCCAGAAGTTTTACAGACATCCCAGTAGGTTAAAAGATGTCCCGATAGTTTCACAGATGTACCAGTAGTTTCACAGATGTCCCAATAGTTTCACATATGTCCCATTAGTTTCACAGATCTCCCCATAGTTTCACAGATGTCCCAATAGTTTAACAGATGTCCCAGTAGTATTACAGATGTTCCAGTAGTTTCACAGATGCCCCAATAGTTTCACATATGTCCCATTAGTTTCCCAGATGTCCCCATAGTTTCACAGATGTCCCCATAGTTTCACCCATGTCCTAATAGTTTCACAGATGTCCCAGGAGTTTAACAGATGTCCCAATAGTTTAACAGATGTCCCAGTTGTTTGACAGATGTCCCAATAGTTTCACAGATGTCCCAGTAGTTTAACGGATGTCCCAGTAGTTTCACAGATGTCCCCATAGTTTCACAGATGTCCCAATCGTTTCACAAATGTCCGAGTAGTTTTACAGATATCCCAGTAGGTTAACAGATGTCCCCCATAGTTTCACAGATGTCCCAATAGTTTAACAGATGTCCCAGTAGTTTCACAGATGTCCCCATAGTTTCACAGATGTCCCAATAGTTTCCCAGATGTCCCAATAGTTTCACAGATGTCCCAATAGTTTCACAGATGTCCCCATAGTTTCACAGATGTACCAGTAGTTTCACAGATGTCCCAATAGTTTCACAGATGTCCCAATAGTTTCACAGATGTACTAGTAGTTTCACAGATGTCCCAATAGTTTCACACCTGTCCCATTAGTTTCACAGATGTCCCCATAGTTTCACAGATGTCCCAATAGTTTAACAGATGTCCCAGTAGTTTTACAGATGTCCCAGTAATTTCACACATGTCTCAGTAGTTTCACAGATGCCCCAATAGTTTCACATATGTCCCATTAGTTTCACAGATGTCCCCATAGTTTCACAGATGTCCCAATAGTTTCACAGATGTCCCAATAGTTTCACAGATGTCCCAAAAGGTTCACATATATCCCAGTAGTTTTACAGATGTCCCAGTAGTTTCACAGATGTCCCAATAGTTTAACAGATGTCCCAGTAGTTTTACAGATGTCCCAATAGTTTCACAGATGTCCCAATAGTTTAACAGATGTCCCAATAGGTTCACATATGTCCCAGTAGTTTTACAGATGTCCCAGTAGTTTCACAGATGTCCCAATAGTTTAACAGATGTCCCAGTAGTTTAACAGATGTCCCAGTAGTTTCACAGATGTCCCAGTAGGTTAACAGATGTCCCCATAGTTTCACAGATGTCTCAATCGTTTCACAGATGTCCCAGTAGTTTTACAGATATCCCAGTAGGTTAAGAGATGTCCCCATAGTTTCACAGATGTCCCAATAGTTTCACATATGTCCCAGTAGTATTACAGATGGGCCAGTAGTTTCACACATGTCCCAGTAGTTTCACAGACGCCCCAATAGTTTCACATATGTCCCATTAGTTTCCCAGATGTCCCCATAGTTTCACAGATCTCCCAATAGTTTCACAGATGTCCCATTAGTTTTACAGATGTCCCCATAGTTTCACAGATGTCCCAATAGTTTAACAGATGTCCCAGTAGTATTACAGATGGCCCAGTAGTTTCACACATGTCCCAGTAGTTTCACAGACGCCCCAATAGTTTCACATATGTCCCATTAGTTTCCCAGATGTCCCCATAGTTTCACAGATCTCCCAATAGTTTCACAGATGTCCCATTAGTTTCACAGATGTCCCCATAGTTTCACAGATGTCCCAATAGTTTAACAGATGTCCCAGTAGTTTTACAGATGTCCCAGTAGTTTCACACATGTCCCAGTAGTTTCACAGACGCCCCAATAGTTTTACATATGTCCCATTAGTTTCATAGATGTCCCCATAGTTTCACAGATGTCCCAATAGTTTCACAGATGTACCAATAGTTTCACAGATGTCCCAATAGTTTAACAGATGTCCCAATAGTTTCACCCATGTCCCAATAGTTTCACAGATGTCCCAGTAGTTTTACAGATATCCCAGTAGGTTAACAGATGTCCCCATAGTTTCACAGATGTCCCAATAGTTTCACATATGTCCCAATAGTTTCACAGATGTCCCAATAGTTTCACAGATGTCAAACTAGTTTCACAGATGTCCCAATAGTTTCACCTATGTCCCATTTGTTTCACAGATGTCCCCATAGTTTCACAGATGTCCCAATAGTTTAACAGATGTACCAGTACTTTCACAGATGTCCCAATAGTTTCACAGATGTCCCAATAGTTTCACAGATGTCCCAGAAGTTTTACAGACATCCCAGTAGGTTAAAAGATGTCCCGATAGTTTCACAGATGTACCAGTAGTTTCACAGATGTCCCAATAGTTTCACATATGTCCCATTAGTTTCACAGATCTCCCCATAGTTTCACAGATGTCCCAATAGTTTAACAGATGTCCCAGTAGTATTACAGATGTTCCAGTAGTTTCACAGATGCCCCAATAGTTTCACATATGTCCCATTAGTTTCCCAGATGTCCCCATAGTTTCACAGATGTCCCAGAAGTTTTACAGACATCCCAGTAGGTTAAAAGATGTCCCAATAGTTTCACAGATGTACCAGTAGTTTCACAGATGTCCCAATAGTTTAACAGATGTCCCAATAGTTTCACCCATGTCCCAATAGTTTCACAGATGTCCCAGGAGTTTAACAGATGTCCCAATAGTTTAACAGATGTCCCAGTTGTTTTACAGATGTCCCAATAGTTTCACAGATGTCCCAATAGTTTAACAGATGTCCCAATAGGTTCACATATGTCCCAGTAGTTTTACAGATGTCCCAGTAGTTTCACAGATGTCCCAATAGTTTAACAGATGTCCCAGTAGTTTAACAGATGTCCCAGTAGTTTCACAGATGTCCCAGTAGGTTAACAGATGTCCCCATAGTTTCACAGATGTCTCAATCGTTTCACAGATGTCCCAGTAGTTTTACAGATATCCCAGTAGGTTAAGAGATGTCCCCATAGTTTCACAGATGTCCCAATAGTTTCACATATGTCCCAGTAGTATTACAGATGGGCCAGTAGTTTCACACATGTCCCAGTAGTTTCACAGACGCCCCAATAGTTTCACATATGTCCCATTAGTTTCCCAGATGTCCCCATAGTTTCACAGATCTCCCAATAGTTTCACAGATGTCCCATTAGTTTCACAGATGTCCCCATAGTTTCACAGATGTCCCAATAGTTTAACAGATGTCCCAGTAGTATTACAGATGGCCCAGTACTTTCACACATGTCCCAGTAGTTTCACAGATGCCCCAATAGTTTCACATATGTCCCATTAGTTTCCCAGATGTCCCCATAGTTTCACAGATCTCCCAATAGTTTCACAGATGTCCCATTAGTTTCACAGATGTCCCCATAGTTTCACAGATGTCCCAATAGTTTAACAGATGTCCCAGTAGTTTTACAGATGTCCCAGTAGTTTCACACATGTCCCAGTAGTTTCACAGACGCCCCAATAGTTTTACATATGTCCCATTAGTTTCATAGATGTCCCCATAGTTTCACAGATGTCCCAATAGTTTCACAGATGTACCAATAGTTTCACAGATGTCCCAATAGTTTAACAGATGTCCCAATAGTTTCACCCATGTCCCAATAGTTTCACAGATGTCCCAGTAGTTTTACAGATGTCCCAATAGTTTAACAGATGTCCCAATAGGTTCACATATGTCCCAGTAGTTTTACAGATGTCCCAGTAGTTTCACAGATGTCCCAATAGTTTAACAGATGTCCCAGTAGTTTAACAGATGTCCCAGTAGTTTCACAGATGTCCCAGTAGGTTAACAGATGTCCCCATAGTTTCACAGATGTCTCAATCGTTTCACAGATGTCCCAGTAGTTTTACAGATATCCCAGTAGGTTAAGAGATGTCCCCATAGTTTCACAGATGTCCCAATAGTTTCACATATGTCCCAGTAGTATTACAGATGGGCCAGTAGTTTCACACATGTCCCAGTAGTTTCACAGACGCCCCAATAGTTTCACATATGTCCCATTAGTTTCCCAGATGTCCCCATAGTTTCACAGATCTCCCAATAGTTTCACAGATGTCAGATTAGTTTCACAGATGTCCCCATAGTTTCACAGATGTCCCAATAGTTTAACAGATGTCCCAGTAGTATTACAGATGGCCCAGTAGTTTCACACATGTCCCAGTAGTTTCACAGACACCCCAATAGTTTCACATATGTACCATTAGTTTCCCAGATGTCCCCATAGTTTCACAGATCTCCCAATAGTTTCACAGATGTCCCATTAGTTTCACAGATGTCCCCATAGTTTCACAGATGTCCCAATAGTTTAACAGATGTCCCAGTAGTTTTACAGATGTCCCAGTAGTTTCACACATGTCCCAGTAGTTTCACAGACGCCCCAATAGTTTTACATATGTCCCATTAGTTTCATAGATGTCCCCATAGTTTCACAGATGTCCCAATAGTTTCACAGATGTACCAATAGTTTCACAGATGTCCCAATAGTTTAACAGATGTCCCAATAGTTTCACCCATGTCCCAATAGTTTCACAGATGTCCCAGTAGTTTTACAGATATCCCAGTAGGTTAACAGATGTCCCCACAGTTTCACAGATGTCCCAATAGTTTCACATATGTTCCATTAGTTTCACAGATGTCCCAATAGTTTCACAGATGTCCCAATAGTTTCACAGATGTCCCAATAGTTTCACCTATGTCCCATTTGTTTCACAGATGTCCCCATAGTTTCACAGATGTCCCAATAGTTTAACAGATGTACCAGTACTTTCACAGATGTCCCAATAGTTTCACAGATGTCCCAATAGTTTCACAGATGTCCCAGAAGTTTTACAGACATCCCAGTAGGTTAAAAGATGTCCCGATAGTTTCACAGATGTACCAGTAGTTTCACAGATATCCCAGTAGGTTAAGAGATGTCCCCATAGTTTCACAGATGTCCCAATAGTTTCACATATGTCCCAGTAGTATTACAGATGGGCCAGTAGTTTCACACATGTCCCAGTAGTTTCACAGACGCCCCAATAGTTTCACATATGTCCCATTAGTTTCCCAGATGTCCCCATAGTTTCACAGATCTCCCAATAGTTTCACAGATGTCCCATTAGTTTTACAGATGTCCCCATAGTTTCACAGATGTCCCAATAGTTTAACAGATGTCCCAGTAGTATTACAGATGGCCCAGTAGTTTCACACATGTCCCAGTAGTTTCACAGACGCCCCAATAGTTTCACATATGTCCCATTAGTTTCCCAGATGTCCCCATAGTTTCACAGATCTCCCAATAGTTTCACAGATGTCCCATTAGTTTCACAGATGTCCCCATAGTTTCACAGATGTCCCAATAGTTTAACAGATGTCCCAGTAGTTTTACAGATGTCCCAGTAGTTTCACACATGTCCCAGTAGTTTCACAGACGCCCCAATAGTTTTACATATGTCCCATTAGTTTCATAGATGTCCCCATAGTTTCACAGATGTCCCAATAGTTTCACAGATGTACCAATAGTTTCACAGATGTCCCAATAGTTTAACAGATGTCCCAATAGTTTCACCCATGTCCCAATAGTTTCACAGATGTCCCAGTAGTTTTACAGATATCCCAGTAGGTTAACAGATGTCCCCATAGTTTCACAGATGTCCCAATAGTTTCACATATGTCCCAATAGTTTCACAGATGTCCCAATAGTTTCACAGATGTCAAACTAGTTTCACAGATGTCCCAATAGTTTCACCTATGTCCCATTTGTTTCACAGATGTCCCCATAGTTTCACAGATGTCCCAATAGTTTAACAGATGTACCAGTACTTTCACAGATGTCCCAATAGTTTCACAGATGTCCCAATAGTTTCACAGATGTCCCAGAAGTTTTACAGACATCCCAGTAGGTTAAAAGATGTCCCGATAGTTTCACAGATGTACCAGTAGTTTCACAGATGTCCCAATAGTTTCACATATGTCCCATTAGTTTCACAGATCTCCCCATAGTTTCACAGATGTCCCAATAGTTTAACAGATGTCCCAGTAGTATTACAGATGTTCCAGTAGTTTCACAGACGCCCCAATAGTTTCACATATGTCCCATTAGTTTCCCAGATGTCCCCATAGTTTCACAGATGTCCCAGAAGTTTTACAGACATCCCAGTAGGTTAAAAGATGTCCCAATAGTTTCACAGATGTACCAGTAGTTTCACAGATGTCCCAATAGTTTAACAGATGTCCCAATAGTTTCACCCATGTCCCAATAGTTTCACAGATGTCCCAGGAGTTTAACAGATGTCCCAATAGTTTAACAGATGTCCCAGTTGTTTTACAGATGTCCCAATAGTTTCACAGATGTCCCAATAGTTTAACAGATGTCCCAATAGGTTCACATATGTCCCAGTAGTTTTACAGATGTCCCAGTAGTTTCACAGATGTCCCAATAGTTTAACAGATGTCCCAGTAGTTTAACAGATGTCCCAGTAGTTTCACAGATGTCCCAGTAGGTTAACAGATGTCCCCATAGTTTCACAGATGTCTCAATCGTTTCACAGATGTCCCAGTAGTTTTACAGATATCCCAGTAGGTTAAGAGATGTCCCCATAGTTTCACAGATGTCCCAATAGTTTCACATATGTCCCAGTAGTATTACAGATGGGCCACTAGTTTCACACATGTCCCAGTAGTTTCACAGACGCCCCAATAGTTTCACATATGTCCCATTAGTTTCCCAGATGTCCCCATAGTTTCACAGATCTCCCAATAGTTTCACAGATGTCCCATTAGTTTCACAGATGTCCCCATAGTTTCACAGATGTCCCAATAGTTTAACAGATGTCCCAGTATTATTACAGATGGCCCAGTACTTTCACACATGTCCCAGTAGTTTCACAGATGCCCCAATAGTTTCACATATGTCCCATTAGTTTCCCAGATGTCCCCATAGTTTCACAGATCTCCCAATAGTTTCACAGATGTCCCATTAGTTTCACAGATGTCCCCATAGTTTCACAGATGTCCCAATAGTTTAACAGATGTCCCAGTAGTTTTACAGATGTCCCAGTAGTTTCACACATGTCCCAGTAGTTTCACAGACGCCCCAATAGTTTTACATATGTCCCATTAGTTTCATAGATGTCCCCATAGTTTCACAGATGTCCCAATAGTTTCACAGATGTACCAATAGTTTCACAGATGTCCCAATAGTTTAACAGATGTCCCAATAGTTTCACCCATGTCCCAATAGTTTCACAGATGTCCCAGTAGTTTTACAGATGTCCCAATAGTTTAACAGATGTCCCAATAGGTTCACATATGTCCCAGTAGTTTTACAGATGTCCCAGTAGTTTCACAGATGTCCCAATAGTTTAACAGATGTCCCAGTAGTTTAACAGATGTCCCAGTAGTTTCACAGATGTCCCAGTAGGTTAACAGATGTCCCCATAGTTTCACAGATGTCTCAATCGTTTCACAGATGTCCCAGTAGTTTTACAGATATCCCAGTAGGTTAAGAGATGTCCCCATAGTTTCACAGATGTCCCAATAGTTTCACATATGTCCCAGTAGTATTACAGATGGGCCAGTAGTTTCACACATGTCCCAGTAGTTTCACAGACGCCCCAATAGTTTCACATATGTCCCATTAGTTTCCCAGATGTCCCCATAGTTTCACAGATCTCCCAATAGTTTCACAGATGTCAGATTAGTTTCACAGATGTCCCCATAGTTTCACAGATGTCCCAATAGTTTAACAGATGTCCCAGTAGTATTACAGATGGCCCAGTAGTTTCACACATGTCCCAGTAGTTTCACAGACACCCCAATAGTTTCACATATGTCCCATTAGTTTCCCAGATGTCCCCATAGTTTCACAGATCTCCCAATAGTTTCACAGATGTCCCATTAGTTTCACAGATGTCCCCATAGTTTCACAGATGTCCCAATAGTTTAACAGATGTCCCAGTAGTTTTACAGATGTCCCAGTAGTTTCACACATGTCCCAGTAGTTTCACAGACACCCCAATAGTTTCACATATGTCCCATTAGTTTCCCAGATGTCCCCATAGTTTCACAGATCTCCCAATAGTTTCACAGATGTCCCATTAGTTTCACAGATGTCCCCATAGTTTCACAGATGTCCCAATAGTTTAACAGATGTCCCAGTAGTTTTACAGATGTCCCAGTAGTTTCACACATGTCCCAGTAGTTTCACAGACGCCCCAATAGTTTTACATATGTCCCATTAGTTTCATAGATGTCCCCATAGTTTCACAGATGTCCCAATAGTTTCACAGATGTCCCAATAGTTTCACAGATGTCCCAATAGTTTCACAGATGTCCCAATAGTTTCACCTATGTCCCATTTGTTTCACAGATGTCCCCATAGTTTCACAGATGTCCCAATAGTTTAACAGATGTACCAGTACTTTCACAGATGTCCCAATAGTTTCACAGATGTCCCAATAGTTTCACAGATGTCCCAGAAGTTTTACAGACATCCCAGTAGGTTAAAAGATGTCCCGATAGTTTCACAGATGTACCAGTAGTTTCACAGATGTCCCAATAGTTTCACATATGTCCCATTAGTTTCACAGATCTCCCCATAGTTTCACAGATGTCCCAATAGTTTAACAGATGTCCCAGTAGTATTACAGATGTTCCAGTAGTTTCACAGATGCCCCAATAGTTTCACATATGTCCCATTAGTTTCCCAGATGTCCCCATAGTTTCACAGATGTCCCCATAGTTTCACCCATGTCCCAATAGTTTCACAGATGTCCCAGGAGTTTAACAGATGTCCCAATAGTTTAACAGATGTCCCAGTTGTTTGACAGATGTCCCAATAGTTTCACAGATGTCCCAGTAGTTTAACGGATGTCCCAGTAGTTTCACAGATGTCCCCATAGTTTCACAGATGTCCCAATCGTTTCACAAATGTCCGAGTAGTTTTACAGATATCCCAGTAGGTTAACAGATGTCCCCCATAGTTTCACAGATGTCCCAATAGTTTAACAGATGTCCCAGTAGTTTCACAGATGTCCCCATAGTTTCACAGATGTCCCAATAGTTTCCCAGATGTCCCAATAGTTTCACAGATGTCCCAATAGTTTCACAGATGTCCCCATAGTTTCACAGATGTACTAGTAGTTTCACAGATGTCCCAATAGTTTCACAGATGTCCCAATAGTTTCACAGATGTACTAGCAGTTTCACAGATGTCCCAATAGTTTCACACCTGTCCCAGTAATTTCACACATGTCTCAGTAGTTTCACAGATGCCCCAATAGTTTCACATATGTCCCATTAGTTTCACAGATGTCCCCATAGTTTCACAGATGTCCCAATAGTTTCACAGATGTCCCAATAGTTTCACAGATGTCCCAATAGGTTCACATATGTCCCAGTAGTTTCACAGATGTCCCAATAGTTTAACAGATGTCCCAGTAGTTTAACAGATGTCCCAGTAGTTTCACAGATGTCCCAGTAGGTTAACAGATGTCCCCATAGTTTCACAGATGTCTCAATCGTTTCACAGATGTCCCAGTAGTTTTACAGATATCCCAGTAGGTTAAGAGATGTCCCCATAGTTTCACAGATGTCCCAATAGTTTCACATATGTCCCAGTAGTATTACAGATGGGCCAGTAGTTTCACACATGTCCCAGTAGTTTCACAGACGCCCCAATAGTTTCACATATGTCCCATTAGTTTCCCAGATGTCCCCATAGTTTCACAGATCTCCCAATAGTTTCACAGATGTCCCATTAGTTTTACAGATGTCCCCATAGTTTCACAGATGTCCCAATAGTTTAACAGATGTCCCAGTAGTATTACAGATGGCCCAGTAGTTTCACACATGTCCCAGTAGTTTCACAGACGCCCCAATAGTTTCACATATGTCCCATTAGTTTCCCAGATGTCCCCATAGTTTCACAGATCTCCCAATAGTTTCACAGATGTCCCATTAGTTTCACAGATGTCCCCATAGTTTCACAGATGTCCCAATAGTTTAACAGATGTCCCAGTAGTTTTACAGATGTCCCAGTAGTTTCACACATGTCCCAGTAGTTTCACAGACGCCCCAATAGTTTTACATATGTCCCATTAGTTTCATAGATGTCCCCATAGTTTCACAGATGTCCCAATAGTTTCACAGATGTACCAATAGTTTCACAGATGTCCCAATAGTTTAACAGATGTCCCAATAGTTTCACCCATGTCCCAATAGTTTCACAGATGTCCCAGTAGTTTTACAGATATCCCAGTAGGTTAACAGATGTCCCCATAGTTTCACAGATGTCCCAATAGTTTCACATATGTCCCAATAGTTTCACAGATGTCCCAATAGTTTCACAGATGTCAAACTAGTTTCACAGATGTCCCAATAGTTTCACCTATGTCCCATTTGTTTCACAGATGTCCCCATAGTTTCACAGATGTCCCAATAGTTTAACAGATGTACCAGTACTTTCACAGATGTCCCAATAGTTTCACAGATGTCCCAATAGTTTCACAGATGTCCCAGAAGTTTTACAGACATCCCAGTAGGTTAAAAGATGTCCCGATAGTTTCACAGATGTACCAGTAGTTTCACAGATGTCCCAATAGTTTCACATATGTCCCATTAGTTTCACAGATCTCCCCATAGTTTCACAGATGTCCCAATAGTTTAACAGATGTCCCAGTAGTATTACAGATGTTCCAGTAGTTTCACAGACGCCCCAATAGTTTCACATATGTCCCATTAGTTTCCCAGATGTCCCCATAGTTTCACAGATGTCCCCATAGTTTCACCCATGTCCCAATAGTTTCACAGATGTCCCAGGAGTTTAACAGATGTCCCAATAGTTTAACAGATGTCCCAGTTGTTTAACAGATGTCCCAATAGTTTCACAGATGTCCCAGTAGTTTAACGGATGTCCCAGTAGTTTCACAGATGTCCCCATAGTTTCACAGATGTCCCCATAGTTTCACAGATGTACCAGTAGTTTCACAGATGTCCCAATAGTTTCACAGATGTCCCAATAGTTTCACAGATGTACTAGTAGTTTCACAGATGTCCCAATAGTTTCACACATGTCCCATTAGTTTCACAGATGTCCCCATAGTTTCACAGATGTCCCAATAGTTTAACAGATGTCCCAGTAGTTTTACAGATGTCCCAGTAATTTCACACATGTCTCAGTAGTTTCACAGATGCCCCAATAGTTTCACATATGTCCCATTAGTTTCACAGATGTCCCCAAAGTTTCACAGATGTCCCAATAGTTTCACAGATGTCCCAATAGTTTCACAGATGTCCCAAAAGGTTCACATATATCCCAGTAGTTTTACAGATGTCCCAGTAGTTTTACAGATGTCCCATTAGTTTCCCAGATGTCCCCATAGTTTCACAGATCTCCCAATAGTTTCACAGATGTCCCATTAGTTTCACAGATGTCCCCATAGTTTCACAGATGTCCCAATAGTTTAACAGATGTCCCAGTAGTATTACAGATGGCCCAGTAGTTTCACACATGTCCCAGTAGTTTCACAGACGCCCCAATAGTTTCACATATGTCCCATTAGTTTCCCAGATGTCCCCATAGTTTCACAGATGTCCCCATAGTTTCACCCATGTCCCAATAGTTTCACAGATGTCCCAGGAGTTTAACAGATGTCCCAATAGTTTAACAGATGTCCCAGTTGTTTGACAGATGTCCCAATAGTTTCACAGATGTCCCAGTAGTTTAACGGATGTCCCAGTAGTTTCACAGATGTCCCCATAGTTTCACAGATGTCCCAATCGTTTCACAAATGTCCGAGTAGTTTTACAGATATCCCAGTAGGTTAACAGATGTCCCCCATAGTTTCACAGATGTCCCAATAGTTTAACAGATGTCCCAGTAGTTTCACAGATGTCCCCATAGTTTCACAGATGTCCCAATAGTTTCCCAGATGTCCCAATAGTTTCACAGATGTCCCCATAGTTTCACAGATGTACCAGTAGTTTCACAGATGTCCCAATAGTTTCACAGATGTCCCAATAGTTTCACAGATGTACTAGTAGTTTCACAGATGTCCCAATAGTTTCACACATGTCCCATTAGTTTCACAGATGTCCCCATAGTTTCACAGATGTCCCAATAGTTTAACAGATGTCCCAGTAGTTTTACAGATGTCGCAGTAATTTCACACATGTCTCAGTAGTTTCACAGATGCCCCAATAGTTTCACATATGTCCCATTAGTTTCACAGATGTCCCCAAAGTTTCACAGATGTCCCAATAGTTTCACAGATGTCCCAATAGTTTCACAGATGTCCCAAAAGGTTCACATATATCCCAGTAGTTTTACAGATGTCCCAGTAGTTTCACAGATGTCCCAATAGTTTAACAGATGTCCCAGTAGTTTAACAGATGTCGCAGTAGTTTCACAGATGTCCCAATAGTTTCACAGATGTACCAGTAGTTTCACAGATGTCCCAATAGTTTAACAGATGTCCCAATAGTTTCACCCATGTCCCAACAGTTTCACAGATGTCCCAGGAGTTTAACAGATGTCCCAATAGTTTAACAGATGTCCCAGTTGTTTTACAGATGTCCCAATAGTTTCACAGATGTCCCAATAGTTTAACAGATGTCCCAATAGGTTCACATATGTCCCAGTAGTTTTACAGATGTCCCAGTAGTTTCACAGATGTCCCAATAGTTTAACAGATGTCACAGTAGTTTAACAGATGTCCCAGTAGTTTCACAGATGGCCCAGTAGGTTAACAGATGTCCCCATAGTTTCACAGATGTCTCAATCGTTTCACAGATGTCCCAGTAGTTTTACAGATATCCCAGTAGGTTAAGAGATGTCCCCATAGTTTCACAGATGTCCCAATAGTTTCACATATGTCCCAGTAGTATTACAGATGGGCCACTAGTTTCACACATGTCCCAGTAGTTTCACAGACGCCCCAATAGTTTCACATATGTCCCATTAGTTTCCCAGATGTCCCCATAGTTTCACAGATCTCCCAATAGTTTCACAGATGTCCCATTAGTTTCACAGATGTCCCCATAGTTTCACAGATGTCCCAATAGTTTAACAGATGTCCCAGTAGTATTACAGATGGCCCAGTAGTTTCACACATGTCCCAGTAGTTTCACAGACGCCCCAATAGTTTCACATATGTCCCATTAGTTTCCCAGATGTCCCCATAGTTTCACAGATCTCCCAATAGTTTCACAGATGTCCCATTAGTTTCACAGATGTCCCCATAGTTTCACAGATGTCCCAATAGTTTAACAGATGTCCCAGTAGTTTTACAGATGTCCCAGTAGTTTCACACATGTCCCAGTAGTTTCACAGACGCCCCAATAGTTTTACATATGTCCCATTAGTTTCATAGATGTCCCCATAGTTTCACAGATGTCCCAATAGTTTCACAGATGTACCAATAGTTTCACAGATGTCCCAATAGTTTCACAGATGTCCCAATAGTTTCACAGATGTACCAGTAGTTTCACAGATGTCCCAATAGTTTAACAGATGTCCCAATAGTTTCACCCATGTCCCAACAGTTTCACAGATGTCCCAGGAGTTTAACAGATGTCCCAATAGTTTAACAGATGTCCCAGTTGTTTTACAGATGTCCCAATAGTTTCACAGATGTCCCAATAGTTTAACAGATGTCCCAATAGATTCACATATGTCCCAGTAGTTTTACAGATGTCCCAGTAGTTTCACAGATGTCCCAATAGTTTAACAGATGTCCCAGTAGTTTAACAGATGTCCCAGTAGTGTCACAGATGGCCCAGTAGGTTAACAGATGTCCCCATAGTTTCACAGATGTCTCAATCGTTTCACAGATGTCCCAGTAGTTTTACAGATATCCCAGTAGGTTAAGAGATGTCCCCATAGTTTCACAGATGTCCCAATAGTTTCACATATGTCCCAGTAGTATTACAGATGGGCCACTAGTTTCACACATGTCCCAGTAGTTTCACAGACGCCCCAATAGTTTCACATATGTCCCATTAGTTTCCCAGATGTCCCCATAGTTTCACAGATCTCCCAATAGTTTCACAGATGTCCCATTAGTTTCACAGATGTCCCCATAGTTTCACAGATGTCCCAATAGTTTAACAGATGTCCCAGTAGTATTACAGATGGCCCAGTAGTTTCACACATGTCCCAGTAGTTTCACAGACGCCCCAATAGTTTCACATATGTCCCATTAGTTTCCCAGATGTCCCCATAGTTTCACAGATCTCCCAATAGTTTCACAGATGTCCCATTAGTTTCACAGATGTCCCCATAGTTTCACAGATGTCCCAATAGTTTAACAGATGTCCCAGTAGTTTTACAGATGTCCCAGTAGTTTCACACATGTCCCAGTAGTTTCACAGACGCCCCAATAGTTTTACATATGTCCCATTAGTTTCATAGATGTCCCCATAGTTTCACAGATGTCCCAATAGTTTCACAGATGTACCAATAGTTTCACAGATGTCCCAATAGTTTAACAGATGTCCCAATAGTTTCACCCATGTCCCAATAGTTTCACAGATGTCCCAGTAGTTTTACAGATATCCCAGTAGGTTAACAGATGTCCCCATAGATTCACAGATGTCCCAATAGTTTCACATATGTCCCATTAGTTTCACAGATGTCCCAATAGTTTCACAGATGTCCCAATAGTTTCACAGATGTCCCAATAGTTTAACCTATGTCCCATTTGTTTCACAGATGTCCCCATAGTTTCACAGATGTCCCAATAGTTTAACAGATGTACCAGTACTTTCACAGATGTCCCAATAGTTTCACAGATGTCCCAATAGTTTCACAGATGTCCCAGAAGTTTTACAGACATCCCAGTAGGTTAAAAGATGTCCCGATAGTTTCACAGATGTACCAGTAGTTTCACAGATGTCCCAATAGTTTCACATATGTCCCATTAGTTTCACAGATCTCCCCATAGTTTCACAGATGTCCCAATAGTTTAACAGATGTCCCAGTAGTATTACAGATGTTCCAGTAGTTTCACAGACGCCCCAATAGTTTCACATATGTCCCATTAGTTTCCCAGATGTCCCCATAGTGTCACAGATGTCCCCATAGTTTCACCCATGTCCCAATAGTTTCACAGATGTCCCAGGAGTTTAACAGATGTCCCAATAGTTTAACAGATGTCCCAGTTGTTTGACAGATGTCCCAATAGTTTCACAGATGTCCCAGTAGTTTAACGGATGTCCCAGTAGTTTCACAGATGTCCCAATCGTTTCACAAATGTCCGAGTAGTTTTACAGATATCCCAGTAGGTTAACAGATGTCCCCCATAGTTTCACAGATGTCCCAATAGTTTAACAGATGTCCCAGTAGTTTAACAGATGTCCCCATAGTTTCACAGATGTCCCAATAGTTTCCCAGATGTCCCAATAGTTTCACAGATGTCCCCATAGTTTCACAGATGTACCAGTAGTTTCACAGATGTCCCAATAGTTTCACAGATGTCCCAATAGTTTCACAGATGTACTAGTAGTTTCACAGATGTCCCAATAGTTTCACACATGTCCCATTAGTTTCACAGATGTCCCCATAGTTTCACAGATGTCCCAATAGTTTAACAGATGTCCCAGTAGTTTTACAGATGTCCCAGTAATTTCACACATGTCTCAGTAGTTTCACAGATGCCCCAATAGTTTCACATATGTCCCATTAGTTTCACAGATGTCCCCAAAGTTTCACAGATGTCCCAATAGTTTCACAGATGTCCCAATAGTTTCACAGATGTCCCAAAAGGTTCACATATATCCCAGTAGTTTTACAGATGTCCCAGTAGTTTCACAGATGTCCCAATAGTTTAACAGATGTCCCAGTAGTTTAACAGATGTCGCAGTAGTTTCACAGATGTCCCAATAGTTTCACAGATGTACCAGTAGTTTCACAGATGTCCCAATAGTTTAACAGATGTCCCAATAGTTTCACCCATGTCCCAACAGTTTCACAGATGTCCCAGGAGTTTAACAGATGTCCAAATAGTTTAACAGATGTCCCAGTTGTTTTACAGATGTCCCAATAGTTTCACAGATGTCCCAATAGTTTAACAGATGTCCCAATAGGTTCACATATGTCCCAGTAGTTTTACAGATGTCCCAGTAGTTTCACAGATGTCCCAATAGTTTAACAGATGTCACAGTAGTTTAACAGATGTCCCAGTAGTTTCACAGATGGCCCAGTAGGTTAACAGATGTCCCCATAGTTTCACAGATGTCTCAATCGTTTCACAGATGTCCCAGTAGTTTTACAGATATCCCAGTAGGTTAAGAGATGTCCCCATAGTTTCACAGATGTCCCAATAGTTTCACATATGTCCCAGTAGTATTACAGATGGGCCACTAGTTTCACACATGTCCCAGTAGTTTCACAGACGCCCCAATAGTTTCACATATGTCCCATTAGTTTCCCAGATGTCCCCATAGTTTCACAGATCTCCCAATAGTTTCACAGATGTCCCATTAGTTTCACAGATGTCCCCATAGTTTCACAGATGTCCCAATAGTTTAACAGATGTCCCAGTAGTATTACAGATGGCCCAGTAGTTTCACACATGTCCCAGTAGTTTCACAGACGCCCCAATAGTTTCACATATGTCCCATTAGTTTCCCAGATGTCCCCATAGTTTCACAGATCTCCCAATAGTTTCACAGATGTCCCATTAGTTTCACAGATGTCCCCATAGTTTCACAGATGTCCCAATAGTTTAACAGATGTCCCAGTAGTTTTACAGATGTCCCAGTAGTTTCACACATGTCCCAGTAGTTTCACAGATGCCCCAATAGTTTTACATATGTCCCATTAGTTTCATAGATGTCCCCATAGTTTCACAGATGTCCCAATAGTTTCACAGATGTACCAATAGTTTCACAGATGTCCCAATAGTTTAACAGATGTCCCAATAGTTTCACCCATGTCCCAATAGTTTCACAGATGTCCCAGTAGTTTTACAGATATCCCAGTAGGTTAACAGATGTCCCCATAGTTTCACAGATGTCCCAATAGTTTCACATATGTCCCATTAGTTTCACAGATGTCCCAATAGTTTCACAGATGTCCCAATAGTTTCACAGATGTCCCAATAGTTTCACCTATGTCCCATTTGTTTCACAGATGTCCCCATAGTTTCACAGATGTCCCAATAGTTTAACAGATGTACCAGTACTTTCACAGATGTCCCAATAGTTTCACAGATGTCCCAATAGTTTCACAGATGTCCCAGAAGTTTTACAGACATCCCAGTAGGTTAAAAGATGTCCCGATAGTTTCACAGATGTACCAGTAGTTTCACAGATGTCCCAATAGTTTCACATATGTCCCATTAGTTTCACAGATCTCCCCATAGTTTCACAGATGTCCCAATAGTTTAACAGATGTCCCAGTAGTATTACAGATGTCCCAGTAGTTTCACAGACGCCCCAATAGTTTCACATATGTCCCATTAGTTTCCCAGATGTCCCCATAGTTTCACAGATGTCCCCATAGTTTCACCCATGTCCCAATAGTTTCACAGATGTCCCAGGAGTTTAACAGATGTCCCAATAGTTTAACAGATGTCCCAGTTGTTTGACAGATGTCCCAATAGTTTCACAGATGTCCCAGTAGTTTAACGGATGTCCCAGTAGTTTCACAGATGTCCCCATAGTTTCACAGATGTCCCAATCGTTTCACAAATGTCCGAGTAGTTTTACAGATATCCCAGTAGGTTAACAGATGTCCCCCATAGTTTCACAGATGTCCCAATAGTTTAACAGATGTCCCAGTAGTTTCACAGATGTCCCCATAGTTTCACAGATGTCCCAATAGTTTCCCAGATGTCCCAATAGTTTCACAGATGTCCCCATAGTTTCACAGATGTACCAGTAGTTTCAAAGATGTCCCAATAGTTTCACAGATGTCCCAATAGTTTCACAGATGTACTAGTAGTTTCACAGATGTCCCAATAGTTTCACAGATGTCCCAATAGTTTAACAGATGTCCCAGTAGTTTAACAGATGTCGCAGTAGTTTCACAGATGTCCCAATAGTTTCACAGATGTACCAGTAGTTTCACAGATGTCCCAATAGTTTAACAGATGTCCCAATAGTTTCACCCATGTCCCAACAGTTTCACAGATGTCCCAGGAGTTTAACAGATGTCCCAATAGTTTAACAGATGTCCCAGTTGTTTTACAGATGTCCCAATAGTTTCACAGATGTCCCAATAGTTTAACAGATGTCCCAATAGGTTCACATATGTCCCAGTAGTTTTACAGATGTCCCAGTAGTTTCACAGATGTCCCAATAGTTTAACAGATGTCCCAGTAGTTTAACAGATGTCCCAGTAGTTTCACAGATGGCCCAGTAGGTTAACAAATGTCCCCATAGTTTCACAGATGTCTCAATCGTTTCACAGATGTCCCAGTAGTTTTACAGATATCCCAGTAGGTTAAGAGATGTCCCCATAGTTTCACAGATGTCCCAATAGTTTCACATATGTCCCAGTAGTATTACAGATGGCCCAGTAGTTTCACAGACGCCCCAATAGTTTCACATATGTCCCATTAGTTTCCCAGATGTCCCCATAGTTTCACAGATCTCCCAATAGTTTCACAGATGTCCCATTAGTTTCACAGATGTCCCCATAGTTTCACAGATGTCCCAAGAGTTTAACAGATGTCCCAGTAGTATTATAGATGGCCCAGTAGTTTCACACATGTCCCAGTAGTTTCACAGACGCCCCAATAGTTTCACATATGTCCCATTAGTTTCCCAGATGTCCCCATAGTTTCACAGATCTCCCAATAGTTTCACAGATGTCCCATTAGTTTCACAGATGTCCCCATAGTTTCACAGATGTCCCAGGAGTTTAACAGATGTCCCAATAGTTTAACAGATGTCCCAGTTGTTTCACAGATGTCCCAATAGTTTCACAGATGTCCCAATAGTTTCACAGATGTCCCAATAGGTTCACATATGTCCCAGTAGTTTTACAGATGTCCCAGTAGTTTCACAGATGTCCCAATAGTTTAACAGATGTCCCAGTAGTTTAACAGATGTCCCAGTAGTTTCACAGATGTCCCAGTAGGTTAACAGATGTCCCCATAGTTTCACAGATGTCTCAATCGTTTCACAGATGTCCCAATAGTTTAACAGATGTCCCAGTTGTTTCACAGATGTCCCAATAGTTTCACAGATGTCCCAATAGTTTCACAGATGTCCCAATAGGTTCACATATGTCCCAGTAGTTTTACAGATGTCCCAGTAGTTTCACAGATGTCCCAATAGCTTAACAGATGTCCCAGTAGTTTAACAGATGTCCCAGTAGTTTCACAGATGTCCCAGTAGGTTAACAGATGTCCCCATAGTTTCACAGATGTCCCAATCGTTTCACAGATGTCCCAGTAGTTTTACAGATATCCCAGTAGGTTAACAGATGTCCAGATAGTTTCACAGATGTTCCAATAGTTTCACATATGTCCCATTAGTTTCACAGATGTCCCAATAGTTTCACAGATGTCCCAATAGTTTCACAGATGTCCCAATAGTTTCACAGATGTCCCAGAAGTTTTACAGACATCCCAGTAGGTTAAAAGATGTCCCGATAGTTTCACAGATGTACCAGTAGTTTCACAGATGTCCCATTAGTTTCACATATGTAACATTAGTTTCACAGATCTCCCCATAGTTTCACAGATGTCCCAATAGTTTAACAGATGTCCCAGTAGTATTACAGATGGCCCAGTAGTTTCACACATGTCCCAGTAGTTTCACAGACGCCCCAATAGTTTCACATATGTCCCATTAGTTTCCCAGATGTCCCCATAGTTTCACAGATGTCCCCATAGTTTCACCCATGTCCCAATAGTTTCACAGATGTCCCAGGAGTTTAACAGATGTCCCAATAGTTTAACAGATGTCCCAGTTGTTTGACAGATGTCCCAATAGTTTCACAGATGTCCCAGTAGGTTAACAGATGTCCCCATAGTTTCACAGATGTCCCAATAGGTTCACATATGTCCCAGTAGTTTTACAGATGTCCCAGTAGTTTAATAGATGTCCCAGTAGTTTAACAGATGTCCCAGTAGTTTCACAGATGTCCCAGTAGGTTAACAGATGTCCCCATAGTTTCACAGATGTCCCAATAGGTTCACATATGTCCCAGTAGTTTTACAGATGTCCCAATAGTTTCACAGATATCACATTAGTTTCACAGATATCACATTAGTTTCACAGATGTCCCCATAGTTTCACAGATGTACCAGTAGTTTAACAGATGTCCCAGTTGTTTCACAGATGTCCCAATAGTTTCACAGATGTCCCAATGGGTTCACATATGTCCCAGTAGTTTTACAGATGTCCCAGTAGTTTCACAGATCTCCCCATAGTTTCACAGATGTCCCAGTAGTTTAACAGATGTCCCAGTAGTTTCACAGATATCCCAGTAGGTTAACAGATGTCCCCATAGTTTCACAGATGTCCCAATCGTTTCACAGATGTCCCAATAGTTTAACAGATGTCCCAGTTGTTTCCCAGATGTCCCAATAGTTTCACAGATGTCCCAATAGTTTCACAGATGTCCCAATAGGTTCACATATGTCCCAGTAGTTTTACAGATGTCCCAGTAGTTTCACAGATGTCCCAATAGTTTAACAGATGTCCCAGTAGTTTAACAGATGTCGCAGTAGTTTCACAGATGTCCCAATAGTTTCACAGATGTACCAGTAGTTTCACAGATGTCCCAATAGTTTCACAGATGTCCCAATGGGTTCACATATGTCCCAGTAGTTTTACAGATGTCCCAGTAGTTTCACAGATCTCCCCATAGTTTCACAGATGTCCCAGTAGTTTAACAGATGTCCCAGTAGTTTCACAGATATCCCAGTAGGTTAACAGATGTCCCCATAGTTTCACAGATGTCCCAATCGTTTCACAGATGTCCCAATAGTTTAACAGATGTCCCAGTTGTTTCCCAGATGTCCCAATAGTTTCACAGATGTCCCAATAGTTTCACAGATGTCCCAATAGGTTCACATATGTCCCAGTAGTTTTACAGATGTCCCAGTAGTTTCACAGATGTCCCAATAGTTTAACAGATGTCCCAGTAGTTTAACAGATGTCGCAGTAGTTTCACAGATGTCCCAATAGTTTCACAGATGTACCAGTAGTTTCACAGATGTCCCAATAGTTTAACAGATGTCCCAATAGTTTCACCCATGTCCCAACAGTTTCACAGATGTCCCAGGAGTTTAACAGATGTCCCAATAGTTTCACAGATGTCCCAATAGTTTAACAGATGTCCCAATAGGTTCACATATGTCCCAGTAGTTTTACAGATGTCCCAGGAGTTTAACAGATGTCCCAATAGTTTAACAGATGTCCCAGTTGTTTGACAGATGTCCCAATAGTTTCACAGATGTCCCAGTAGGTTAACAGATGTCCCCATAGTTTCACAGATGTCCCAATAGGTTCACATATGTCCCAGTAGTTTTACAGATGTCCCAGTAGTTTAATAGATGTCCCAGTAGTTTAACAGATGTCCCAGTAGTTTCACAGATGTCCCAGTAGGTTAACAGATGTCCCCATAGTTTCACAGATGTCCCAATAGGTTCACATATGTCCCAGTAGTTTTACAGATGTCCCAATAGTTTCACAGATATCACATTAGTTTCACAGATATCACATTAGTTTCACAGATGTCCCCATAGTTTCACAGATGTACCAGTAGTTTAACAGATGTCCCAGTTGTTTCACAGATGTCCCAATAGTTTCACAGATGTCCCAATGGGTTCACATATGTCCCAGTAGTTTTACAGATGTCCCAGTAGTTTCACAGATCTCCCCATAGTTTCACAGATGTCCCAGTAGTTTAACAGATGTCCCAGTAGTTTCACAGATATCCCAGTAGGTTAACAGATGTCCCCATAGTTTCACAGATGTCCCAATCGTTTCACAGATGTCCCAATAGTTTAACAGATGTCCCAGTTGTTTCCCAGATGTCCCAATAGTTTCACAGATGTCCCAATAGTTTCACAGATGTCCCAATAGGTTCACATATGTCCCAGTAGTTTTACAGATGTCCCAGTAGTTTCACAGATGTCCCAATAGTTTAACAGATGTCCCAGTAGTTTAACAGATGTCGCAGTAGTTTCACAGATGTCCCAATAGTTTCACAGATGTACCAGTAGTTTCACAGATGTCCCAATAGTTTCACAGATGTCCCAATGGGTTCACATATGTCCCAGTAGTTTTACAGATGTCCCAGTAGTTTCACAGATCTCCCCATAGTTTCACAGATGTCCCAGTAGTTTAACAGATGTCCCAGTAGTTTCACAGATATCCCAGTAGGTTAACAGATGTCCCCATAGTTTCACAGATGTCCCAATCGTTTCACAGATGTCCCAATAGTTTAACAGATGTCCCAGTTGTTTCCCAGATGTCCCAATAGTTTCACAGATGTCCCAATAGTTTCACAGATGTCCCAATAGGTTCACATATGTCCCAGTAGTTTTACAGATGTCCCAGTAGTTTCACAGATGTCCCAATAGTTTAACAGATGTCCCAGTAGTTTAACAGATGTCGCAGTAGTTTCACAGATGTCCCAATAGTTTCACAGATGTACCAGTAGTTTCACAGATGTCCCAATAGTTTAACAGATGTCCCAATAGTTTCACCCATGTCCCAACAGTTTCACAGATGTCCCAGGAGTTTAACAGATGTCCCAATAGTTTAACAGATGTCCCAGTTGTTTTACAGATGTCCCAATAGTTTCACAGATGTCCCAATAGTTTAACAGATGTCCCAATAGGTTCACATATGTCCCAGTAGTTTTACAGATGTCCCAGTAGTTTCACAGATGTCCCAATAGTTTAACAGATGTCCCAGTAGTTTAACAGATGTCCCAGTAGTTTCACAGATGGCCCAGTAGGTTAACAGATGTCCCCATAGTTTCACAGATGTCTCAATCGTTTCACAGATGTCCCAGTAGTTTTACAGATATCCCAGTAGGTTAAGAGATGTCCCCATAGTTTCACAGATGTCCCAATAGTTTCACATATGTCCCAGTAGTATTACAGATGGCCCAGTAGTTTCACAGACGCCCCAATAGTTTCACATATGTCCCATTAGTTTCCCAGATGTCCCCATAGTTTCACAGATCTCCCAATAGTTTCACAGATGTCCCATTAGTTTCACAGATGTCCCCATAGTTTCACAGATGTCCCAAGAGTTTAACAGATGTCCCAGTAGTATTACAGATGGCCCAGTAGTTTCACACATGTCCCAGTAGTTTCACAGACGCCCCAATAGTTTCACATATGTCCCATTAGTTTCCCAGATGTCCCCATAGTTTCACAGATCTCCCAATAGTTTCACAGATGTCCCATTAGTTTCACAGATGTCCCCATAGTTTCACAGATGTCCCAGGAGTTTAACAGATGTCCCAATAGTTTTACAGATGTCCCAGTTGTTTCACAGATGTCCCAATAGTTTCACAGATGTCCCAATAGTTTCACAGATGTCCCAATAGGTTCACATATGTCCCAGTAGTTTTACAGATGTCCCAGTAGTTTCACAGATGTCCCAATAGCTTAACAGATGTCCCAGTAGTTTAACAGATGTCCCAGTAGTTTCACAGATGTCCCAGTAGGTTAACAGATGTCCCCATAGTTTCACAGATGTCCCAATCGTTTCACAGATGTCCCAGTAGTTTTACAGATATCCCAGTAGGTTAACAGATGTCCAGATAGTTTCACAGATGTCCCAATAGTTTCACATATGTCCCATTAGTTTCACAGATGTCCCATTAGTTTCCCAGATGTCCCCATAGTTTCACAGATCTCCCAATAGTTTCACAGATGTCCCATTAGTTTCACAGATGTCCCCATAGTTTCACAGATGTCCCAGGAGTTTAACAGATGTCCCAATAGTTTTACAGATGTCCCAGTTGTTTCACAGATGTCCCAATAGTTTCACAGATGTCCCAATAGTTTCACAGATGTCCCAATAGGTTCACATATGTCCCAGTAGTTTTACAGATGTCCCAGTAGTTTCACAGATGTCCCAATAGCTTAACAGATGTCCCAGTAGTTTAACAGATGTCCCAGTAGTTTCACAGATGTCCCAGTAGGTTAACAGATGTCCCCATAGTTTCACAGATGTCCCAATCGTTTCACAGATGTCCCAGTAGTTTTACAGATATCCCAGTAGGTTAACAGATGTCCAGATAGTTTCACAGATGTCCCAATAGTTTCACATATGTCCCATTAGTTTCACAGATGTCCCAATAGTTTCACAGATGTCCCAATAGTTTCACAGATGTCCCAATAGTTTCACAGATGTCGCAGAAGTTTTACAGACATCCCAGTAGGTTAAAAGATGTCCCGATAGTTTCACAGATGTACCAGTAGTTTCACAGATGTCCCATTAGTTTCACATATGTCCCATTAGTTTCACAGATCTCCCCATAGTTTCACAGATGTCCCAAAAGTTTAACAGATGTCCCAGTAGTATTACAGATGGCCCAGTAGTTTCACACATGTCCCAGTAGTTTCACAGACGCCCCAATAGTTTCACATATGTCCCATTAGTTTCCCAGATGTCCCCATAGTTTCACAGATGTCCCCATAGTTTCACCCATGTCCCAATAGTTTCACAGATGTCCCAGGAGTTTAACAGATGTCCCAATAGTTTAACAGATGTCCCAGTTGTTTGACAGATGTCCCAATAGTTTCACAGATGTCCCAGTAGTTTAACGGATGTCCCAGTAGTTTCACAGATGTCCCAGAAGGTTAACAGATGTCCCCATAGTTTCACAGATGTCCCAATCGTTTCACAGATGTACCAGTAGTTTCACAGATGTCCCAATAGTTTAACAGATGTCCCAATAGTTTCACCCATGTCCCAACAGTTTCACAGATGTCCCAGGAGTTTAACAGATGTCCCAATAGTTTAACAGATGTCCCAGTTGTTTTACAGATGTCCCAATAGTTTCACAGATGTCCCAATAGTTTAACAGATGTCCCAATAGGTTCACATATGTCCCAGTAGTTTTACAGATGTCCCAGTAGTTTCACAGATGTCCCAATAGTTTAACAGATGTCCCAGTAGTTTAACAGATGTCCCAGTAGTTTCACAGATGGCCCAGTAGGTTAACAGATGTCCCCATAGTTTCACAGATGTCTCAATCGTTTCACAGATGTCCCAGTAGTTTTACAGATATCCCAGTAGGTTAAGAGATGTCCCCATAGTTTCACAGATGTCCCAATAGTTTCACATATGTCCCAGTAGTATTACAGATGGCCCAGTAGTTTCACAGACGCCCCAATAGTTTCACATATGTCCCATTAGTTTCCCAGATGTCCCCATAGTTTCACAGATCTCCCAATAGTTTCACAGATGTCCCATTAGTTTCACAGATGTCCCCATAGTTTCACAGATGTCCCAAGAGTTTAACAGATGTCCCAGTAGTATTACAGATGGCCCAGTAGTTTCACACATGTCCCAGTAGTTTCACAGACGCCCCAATAGTTTCACATATGTCCCATTAGTTTCCCAGATGTCCCCATAGTTTCACAGATCTCCCAATAGTTTCACAGATGTCCCATTAGTTTCACAGATGTCCCCATAGTTTCACAGATGTCCCAGGAGTTTAACAGATGTCCCAATAGTTTTACAGATGTCCCAGTTGTTTCACAGATGTCCCAATAGTTTCACAGATGTCCCAATAGTTTCACAGATGTCCCAATAGGTTCACATATGTCCCAGTAGTTTTACAGATGTCCCAGTAGTTTCACAGATGTCCCAATAGCTTAACAGATGTCCCAGTAGTTTAACAGATGTCCCAGTAGTTTCACAGATGTCCCAGTAGGTTAACAGATGTCCCCATAGTTTCACAGATGTCCCAATCGTTTCACAGATGTCCCAGTAGTTTTACAGATATCCCAGTAGGTTAACAGATGTCCAGATAGTTTCACAGATGTCCCAATAGTTTCACATATGTCCCATTAGTTTCACAGATGTCCCATTAGTTTCCCAGATGTCCCCATAGTTTCACAGATCTCCCAATAGTTTCACAGATGTCCCATTAGTTTCACAGATGTCCCCATAGTTTCACAGATGTCCCAGGAGTTTAACAGATGTCCCAATAGTTTTACAGATGTCCCAGTTGTTTCACAGATGTCCCAATAGTTTCACAGATGTCCCAATAGTTTCACAGATGTCCCAATAGGTTCACATATGTCCCAGTAGTTTTACAGATGTCCCAGTAGTTTCACAGATGTCCCAATAGCTTAACAGATGTCCCAGTAGTTTAACAGATGTCCCAGTAGTTTCACAGATGTCCCAGTAGGTTAACAGATGTCCCCATAGTTTCACAGATGTCCCAATCGTTTCACAGATGTCCCAGTAGTTTTACAGATATCCCAGTAGGTTAACAGATGTCCAGATAGTTTCACAGATGTCCCAATAGTTTCACATATGTCCCATTAGTTTCACAGATGTCCCAATAGTTTCACAGATGTCCCAATAGTTTCACAGATGTCCCAATAGTTTCACAGATGTCGCAGAAGTTTTACAGACATCCCAGTAGGTTAAAAGATGTCCCGATAGTTTCACAGATGTACCAGTAGTTTCACAGATGTCCCATTAGTTTCACATATGTCCCATTAGTTTCACAGATCTCCCCATAGTTTCACAGATGTCCCAAAAGTTTAACAGATGTCCCAGTAGTATTACAGATGGCCCAGTAGTTTCACACATGTCCCAGTAGTTTCACAGACGCCCCAATAGTTTCACATATGTCCCATTAGTTTCCCAGATGTCCCCATAGTTTCACAGATGTCCCCATAGTTTCACCCATGTCCCAATAGTTTCACAGATGTCCCAGGAGTTTAACAGATGTCCCAATAGTTTAACAGATGTCCCAGTTGTTTGACAGATGTCCCAATAGTTTCACAGATGTCCCAGTAGTTTAACGGATGTCCCAGTAGTTTCACAGATGTCCCAGAAGGTTAACAGATGTCCCCATAGTTTCACAGATGTCCCAATCGTTTCACAAATGTCCCAGTAGTTTTACAGATATCCCAGTAGGTTAACAGATGTCCCCAATAGTTTCACAGATGTCCCAATAGTTTAATAGATGTCCCAGTAGTTTAACAGATGTCCCAGTAGTTTCACAGATGTCCCAGTAGGTTAACAGATGTCCCCATAGTTTCACAGATGTCCCAATAGGTTCACATATGTCCCAGTAGTTTTACAGATGTCCCAGTAGTTTCACAGATATCACATTAGTTTCACAGATATCACATTAGTTTCACAGATGTCCCCATAGTTTCACAGATGTCCCAATAGTTTCCCAGATGTCCCAATAGTTTCACAGATGTCCCCATAGTTTCACAGATGTACCAGTAGTTTCACAGATGTCCCAATAGTTTCACAGATGTCCCCATAGTTTCACAGATGTCCCAGGAGTTTAACAGATGTCCCAATAGTTTAACAGATGTCCCAGTTGTTTCACAGATGTCCCAATAGTTTCACAGATGTCCCAATGGGTTCACATATGTCCCAGTAGTTTTACAGATGTCCCAGTAGTTTCACAGATGTCCCAATAGTTTCACAGATGGCCCAGTAGGTTAACAGATGTCCCCATAGTTTCACAGATGTCTCAATCGTTTCACAGATGTCCCAGTAGTTTTACAGATATCCCAGTAGGTTAAGAGATGTCCCCATAGTTTCACAGATGTCCCAATAGTTTCACATATGTCCCAGTAGTATTACAGATGGGCCACTAGTTTCACACATGTCCCAGTAGTTTCACAGACGCCCCAATAGTTTCACATATGTCCCATTAGTTTCCCAGATGTCCCCATAGTTTCACAGATCTCCCAATAGTTTCACAGATGTCCCATTAGTTTCACAGATGTCCCCATAGTTTCACAGATGTCCCAATAGTTTAACAGATGTCCCAGTAGTATTACAGATGGCCCAGTAGTTTCACACATGTCCCAGTAGTTTCACAGACGCCCCAATAGTTTCACATATGTCCCATTAGTTTCCCAGATGTCCCCATAGTTTCACAGATGTCCCCATAGTTTCACCCATGTCCCAATAGTTTCACAGATGTCCCAGGAGTTTAACAGATGTCCCAATAGTTTAACAGATGTCCCAGTTGTTTGACAGATGTCCCAATAGTTTCACAGATGTCCCAGTAGTTTAACGGATGTCCCAGTAGTTTCACAGATGTCCCCATAGTTTCACAGATGTCCCAATCGTTTCACAAATGTCCGAGTAGTTTTACAGATATCCCAGTAGGTTAACAGATGTCCCCCATAGTTTCACAGATGTCCCAATAGTTTAACAGATGTCCCAGTAGTTTCACAGATGTCCCCATAGTTTCACAGATGTCCCAATAGTTTCCCAGATGTCCCAATAGTTTCACAGATGTCCCCATAGTTTCACAGATGTACCAGTAGTTTCACAGATGTCCCAATAGTTTCACAGATGTACTAGTAGTTTCACAGATGTCCCAATAGTTTCACACATGTCCCATTAGTTTCACAGATGTCCCCATAGTTTCACAGATGTCCCAATAGTTTAACAGATGTCCCAGTAGTTTTACAGATGTCCCAGTAATTTCACACATGTCTCAGTAGTTTCACAGATGCCCCAATAGTTTCACATATGTCCCATTAGTTTCACAGATGTCCCCAAAGTTTCACAGATGTCCCAATAGTTTCACAGATGTCCCAATAGTTTCACAGATGTCCCAAAAGGTTCACATATATCCCAGTAGTTTTACAGATGTCCCAGTAGTTTCACAGATGTCCCAATAGTTTAACAGATGTCCCAGTAGTTTAACAGATGTCGCAGTAGTTTCACAGATGTCCCAATAGTTTCACAGATGTACCAGTAGTTTCACAGATGTCCCAATAGTTTAACAGATGTCCCAATAGTTTCACCCATGTCCCAACAGTTTCACAGATGTCCCAGGAGTTTAACAGATGTCCCAATAGTTTAACAGATGTCCCAGTTGTTTTACAGATGTCCCAATAGTTTCACAGATGTCCCAATAGTTTAACAGATGTCCCAATAGGTTCACATATGTCCCAGTAGTTTTACAGATGTCCCAGTAGTTTCACAGATGTCCCAATAGTTTAACAGATGTCACAGTAGTTTAACAGATGTCCCAGTAGTTTCACAGATGGCCCAGTAGGTTAACAGATGTCCCCATAGTTTCACAGATGTCTCAATCGTTTCACAGATGTCCCAGTAGTTTTACAGATATCCCAGTAGGTTAAGAGATGTCCCCATAGTTTCACAGATGTCCCAATAGTTTCACATATGTCCCAGTAGTATTACAGATGGGCCACTAGTTTCACACATGTCCCAGTAGTTTCACAGACGCCCCAATAGTTTCACATATGTCCCATTAGTTTCCCAGATGTCCCCATAGTTTCACAGATCTCCCAATAGTTTCACAGATGTCCCATTAGTTTCACAGATGTCCCCATAGTTTCACAGATGTCCCAATAGTTTAACAGATGTCCCAGTAGTATTACAGATGGCCCAGTAGTTTCACACATGTCCCAGTAGTTTCACAGACGCCCCAATAGTTTCACATATGTCCCATTAGTTTCCCAGATGTCCCCATAGTTTCACAGATCTCCCAATAGTTTCACAGATGTCCCATTAGTTTCACAGATGTCCCCATAGTTTCACAGATGTCCCAATAGTTTAACAGATGTCCCAGTAGTTTTACAGATGTCCCAGTAGTTTCACACATGTCCCAGTAGTTTCACAGACGCCCCAATAGTTTTACATATGTCCCATTAGTTTCATAGATGTCCCCATAGTTTCACAGATGTCCCAATAGTTCACAGATGTACCAATAGTTTCACAGATGTCCCAATAGTTTAACAGATGTCCCAATAGTTTCACCCATGTCCCAATAGTTTCACAGATGTCCCAGTAGTTTTACAGATATCCCAGTAGGTTAACAGATGTCCCCATAGTTTCACAGATGTCCCAATAGTTTCACATATGTCCCATTAGTTTCACAGATGTCCCAATAGTTTCACAGATGTCCCAATAGTTTCACAGATGTCCCAATAGTTTCACCTATGTCCCATTTGTTTAACAGATGTCCCCATAGTTTCACAGATGTCCCAATAGTTTCACAGATGTCCCAATAGTTTCACAGATGTCCCAGAAGTTTTACAGACATCCCAGTAGGTTAAAAGATGTCCCGATAGTTTCACAGATGTACCAGTAGTTTCACAGATGTCCCAATAGTTTCACATATGTCCCATTAGTTTCACAGATCTCCCCATAGTTTCACAGATGTCCCAATAGTTTAACAGATGTCCCAGTAGTATTACAGATGTTCCAGTAGTTTCACAGACGCCCCAATAGTTTCACATATGTCCCATTAGTTTCCCAGATGTCCCCATAGTGTCACAGATGTCCCCATAGTTTCACCCATGTCCCAATAGTTTCACAGATGTCCCAGGAGTTTAACAGATGTCCCAATAGTTTAACAGATGTCCCAGTTGTTTGACAGATGTCCCAATAGTTTCACAGATGTCCCAGTAGTTTAACGGATGTCCCAGTAGTTTCACAGATGTCCCCATAGTTTCACAGATGTCCCAATCGTTTCACAAATGTCCGAGTAGTTTTACAGATATCCCAGTAGGTTAACAGATGTCCCCCATAGTTTCACAGATGTCCCAATAGTTTAACAGATGTCCCAGTAGTTTAACAGATGTCCCCATAGTTTCACAGATGTCCCAATAGTTTCCCAGATGTCCCAATAGTTTCACAGATGTCCCCATAGTTTCACAGATGTACCAGTAGTTTCACAGATGTCCCAATAGTTTCACAGATGTCCCAATAGTTTCACAGATGTACTAGTAGTTTCACAGATGTCCCAATAGTTTCACACATGTCCCATTAGTTTCACAGATGTCCCCATAGTTTCACAGATGTCCCAATAGTTTAACAGATGTCCCAGTAGTTTTACAGATGTCCCAGTAATTTCACACATGTCTCAGTAGTTTCACAGATGCCCCAATAGTTTCACATATGTCCCATTAGTTTCACAGATGTCCCCAAAGTTTCACAGATGTCCCAATAGTTTCACAGATGTCCCAATAGTTTCACAGATGTCCCAAAAGGTTCACATATATCCCAGTAGTTTTACAGATGTCCCAGTAGTTTCACAGATGTCCCAATAGTTTAACAGATGTCCCAGTAGTTTAACAGATGTCGCAGTAGTTTCACAGATGTCCCAATAGTTTCACAGATGTACCAGTAGTTTCACAGATGTCCCAATAGTTTAACAGATGTCCCAATAGTTTCACCCATGTCCCAACAGTTTCACAGATGTCCCAGGAGTTTAACAGATGTCCCAATAGTTTAACAGATGTCCCAGTTGTTTTACAGATGTCCCAATAGTTTCACAGATGTCCCAATAGTTTAACAGATGTCCCAATAGGTTCACATATGTCCCAGTAGTTTTACAGATGTCCCAGTAGTTTCACAGATGTCCCAATAGTTTAACAGATGTCACAGTAGTTTAACAGATGTCCCAGTTGTTTCACAGATGGCCCAGTAGGTTAACAGATGTCCCCATAGTTTCACAGATGTCCCAATAGTTTAACAGATGTCACAGTAGTTTAACAGATGTCTCAATCGTTTCACAGATGTCCCAGTAGTTTTACAGATATCCCAGTAGGTTAAGAGATGTCCCCATAGTTTCACAGATGTCCCAATAGTTTCACATATGTCCCAGTAGTATTACAGATGGGCCACTAGTTTCACACATGTCCCAGTAGTTTCACAGACGCCCCAATAGTTTCACATATGTCCCATTAGTTTCCCAGATGTCCCCATAGTTTCACAGATCTCCCAATAGTTTCACAGATGTCCCATTAGTTTCACAGATGTCCCCATAGTTTCACAGATGTCCCAATAGTTTAACAGATGTCCCAGTAGTATTACAGATGGCCCAGTAGTTTCACACATGTCCCAGTAGTTTCACAGACGCCCCAATAGTTTCACATATGTCCCATTAGTTTCCCAGATGTCCCCATAGTTTCACAGATCTCCCAATAGTTTCACAGATGTCCCATTAGTTTCACAGATGTCCCCATAGTTTCACAGATGTCCCAATAGTTTAACAGATGTCCCAGTAGTTTTACAGATGTCCCAGTAGTTTCACACATGTCCCAGTAGTTTCACAGACGCCCCAATAGTTTTACATATGTCCCATTAGTTTCATAGATGTCCCCATAGTTTCACAGATGTCCCAATAGTTTCACAGATGTACCAATAGTTTCACAGATGTCCCAATAGTTTAACAGATGTCCCAATAGTTTCACCCATGTCCCAATAGTTTCACAGATGTCCCAGTAGTTTTACAGATATCCCAGTAGGTTAACAGATGTCCCCATAGTTTCACAGATGTCCCAATAGTTTCACATATGTCCCATTAGTTTCACAGATGTCCCAATAGTTTCACAGATGTCCCAATAGTTTCACAGATGTCCCAATAGTTTCACCTATGTCCCATTTGTTTCACAGATGTCCCCATAGTTTCACAGATGTCCCAATAGTTTAACAGATGTACCAGTACTTTCACAGATGTCCCAATAGTTTCACAGATGTCCCAATAGTTTCACAGATGTCCCAGAAGTTTTACAGACATCCCAGTAGGTTAAAAGATGTCCCGATAGTTTCACAGATGTACCAGTAGTTTCACAGATGTCCCAATAGTTTCACATATTTCCCATTAGTTTCACAGATCTCCCCATAGTTTCACAGATGTCCCAATAGTTTAACAGATGTCCCAGTAGTATTACAGATGTCCCAGTAGTTTCACAGACGCCCCAATAGTTTCACATATGTCCCATTAGTTTCCCAGATGTCCCCATAGTTTCACAGATGTCCCCATAGTTTCACCCATGTCCCAATAGTTTCACAGATGTCCCAGGAGTTTAACAGATGTCCCAAAAGTTTAACAGATGTCCCAGTTGTTTGACAGATGTCCCAATAGTTTCACAGATGTCCCAGTAGTTTAACGGATGTCCCAGTAGTTTCACAGATGTCCCCATAGTTTCACAGATGTCCCAATCGTTTCACAAATGTCCGAGTAGTTTTACAGATATCCCAGTAGGTTAACAGATGTCCCCCATAGTTTCACAGATGTCCCAATAGTTTAACAGATGTCCCAGTAGTTTCACAGATGTCCCCATAGTTTCACAGATGTCCCAATAGTTTCCCAGATGTCCCAATAGTTTCACAGATGTCCCCATAGTTTCACAGATGTACCAGTAGTTTCAAAGATGTCCCAATAGTTTCACAGATGTCCCAATAGTTTCACAGATGTACTAGTAGTTTCACAGATGTCCCCATAGTTTCACAGATGTCCCAATAGTTTAACAGATGTCCCAGTAGTTTAACAGATGTCGCAGTAGTTTCACAGATGTCCCAATAGTTTCACAGATGTACCAGTAGTTTCACAGATGTCCCAATAGTTTAACAGATGTCCCAATAGTTTCACCCATGTCCCAACAGTTTCACAGATGTCCCAGGAGTTTAACAGATGTCCCAATAGTTTAACAGATGTCCCAGTTGTTTTACAGATGTCCCAATAGTTTCACAGATGTCCCAATAGTTTAACAGATGTCCCAATAGGTTCACATATGTCCCAGTAGTTTTACAGATGTCCCAGTAGTTTCACAGATGTCCCAATAGTTTAACAGATGTCCCAGTAGTTTAACAGATGTCCCAGTAGTTTCACAGATGGCCCAGTAGGTTAACAGATGTCCCCATAGTTTCACAGATGTCTCAATCGTTTCACAGATGTCCCAGTAGTTTTACAGATATCCCAGTAGGTTAAGAGATGTCCCCATAGTTTCACAGATGTCCCAATAGTTTCACATATGTCCCAGTAGTATTACAGATGGCCCAGTAGTTTCACAGACGCCCCAATAGTTTCACATATGTCCCATTAGTTTCCCAGATGTCCCCATAGTTTCACAGATCTCCCAATAGTTTCACAGATGTCCCATTAGTTTCACAGATGTCCCCATAGTTTCACAGATGTCCCAAGAGTTTAACAGATGTCCCAGTAGTATTATAGATGGCCCAGTAGTTTCACACATGTCCCAGTAGTTTCACAGACGCCCCAATAGTTTCACATATGTCCCATTAGTTTCCCAGATGTCCCCATAGTTTCACAGATCTCCCAATAGTTTCACAGATGTCCCATTAGTTTCACAGATGTCCCCATAGTTTCACAGATGTCCCAGGAGTTTAACAGATGTCCCAATAGTTTAACAGATGTCCCAGTTGTTTCACAGATGTCCCAATAGTTTCACAGATGTCCCAATAGTTTCACAGATGTCCCAATAGGTTCACATATGTCCCAGTAGTTTTACAGATGTCCCAGTAGTTTCACAGATGTCCCAATAGTTTAACAGATGTCCCAGTAGTTTAACAGATGTCCCAGTAGTTTCACAGATGTCCCAGTAGGTTAACAGATGTCCCCATAGTTTCACAGATGTCTCAATCGTTTCACAGATGTCCCAATAGTTTAACAGATGTCCCAGTTGTTTCACAGATGTCCCAATAGTTTCACAGATGTCCCAATAGTTTCACAGATGTCCCAATAGGTTCACATATGTCCCAGTAGTTTTACAGATGTCCCAGTAGTTTCACAGATGTCCCAATAGCTTAACAGATGTCCCAGTAGTTTAACAGATGTCCCAGTAGTTTCACAGATGTCCCAGTAGGTTAACAGATGTCCCCATAGTTTCACAGATGTCCCAATCGTTTCACAGATGTCCCAGTAGTTTTACAGATATCCCAGTAGGTTAACAGATGTCCAGATAGTTTCACAGATGTTCCAATAGTTTCACATATGTCCCATTAGTTTCACAGATGTCCCAATAGTTCCACAGATGTCCCAATAGTTTCACAGATGTCCCAATAGTTTCACAGATGTCCCAGAAGTTTTACAGACATCCCAGTAGGTTAAAAGATGTCCCGATAGTTTCACAGATGTACCAGTAGTTTCACAGATGTCCCATTAGTTTCACATATGTCCCATTAGTTTCACAGATCTCCCCATAGTTTCACAGATGTCCCAATAGTTTAACAGATGTCCCAGTAGTATTACAGATGGCCCAGTAGTTTCACACATGTCCCAGTAGTTTCACAGACGCCCCAATAGTTTCACATATGTCCCATTAGTTTCCCAGATGTCCCCATAGTTTCACAGATGTCCCCATAGTTTCACCCATTTCCCAATAGTTTCACAGATGTCCCAGGAGTTTAACAGATGTCCCAATAGTTTAACAGATGTCCCAGTTGTTTGACAGATGTCCCAATAGTTTCACAGATGTCCCAGTAGTTTAACGGATGTCCCAGTAGTTTCACAGATGTCCCAGAAGGTTAACAGATGTCCCCATAGTTTCACAGATGTCCCAATCGTTTCACAAATGTCCCAGTAGTTTTACAGATATCCCAGTAGGTTAACAGATGTCCCCAATAGTTTCACAGATGTCCCAATAGTTTAATAGATGTCCCAGTAGTTTAACAGATGTCCCAGTAGTTTCACAGATGTCCCAGTAGGTTAACAGATGTCCCCATAGTTTCACAGATGTCCCAATAGGTTCACATATGTACCAGTAGTTTTACAGATGTCCCAGTAGTTTCACAGATATCACATTAGTTTCACAGATATCACATTAGTTTCACAGATGTCCCCATAGTTTCACAGATGTACCAGTAGTTTAACAGATGTCCCAGTTGTTTCACAGATGTCCCAATAGTTTCACAGATGTCCCAATGGGTTCACATATGTCCCAGTAGTTTTACAGATGTCCCAGTAGTTTCACAGATCTCCCCATAGTTTCACAGATGTCCCAGTAGTTTAACAGATGTCCCAGTAGTTTCACAGATATCCCAGTAGGTTAACAGATGTCCCCATAGTTTCACAGATGTCCCAATCGTTTCACAGATGTCCCAATAGTTTAACAGATGTCCCAGTTGTTTCCCAGATGTCCCAATAGTTTCACAGATGTCCCAATAGTTTCACAGATGTCCCAATAGGTTCACATATGTCCCAGTAGTTTTACAGATGTCCCAGTAGTTTCACAGATGTCCCAATAGTTTAACAGATGTCCCAGTAGTTTAACAGATGTCGCAGTAGTTTCACAGATGTCCCAATAGTTTCACAGATGTACCAGTAGTTTCACAGATGTCCCAATAGTTTAACAGATGTCCCAATAGTTTCACCCATGTCCCAACAGTTTCACAGATGTCCCAGGAGTTTAACAGATGTCCCAATAGTTTAACAGATGTCCCAGTTGTTTTACAGATGTCCCAATAGTTTCACAGATGTCCCAATAGTTTAACAGATGTCCCAATAGGTTCACATATGTCCCAGTAGTTTTACAGATGTCCCAGTAGTTTCACAGATGTCCCAATAGTTTAACAGATGTCCCAGTAGTTTAACAGATGTCCCAGTAGTTTCACAGATGGCCCAGTAGGTTAACAGATGTCCCCATAGTTTCACAGATGTCTCAATCGTTTCACAGATGTCCCAGTAGTTTTACAGATATCCCAGTAGGTTAAGAGATGTCCCCATAGTTTCACAGATGTCCCAATAGTTTCACATATGTCCCAGTAGTATTACAGATGGCCCAGTAGTTTCACAGACGCCCCAATAGTTTCACATATGTCCCATTAGTTTCCCAGATGTCCCCATAGTTTCACAGATCTCCCAATAGTTTCACAGATGTCCCATTAGTTTCACAGATGTCCCCATAGTTTCACAGATGTCCCAAGAGTTTAACAGATGTCCCAGTAGTATTACAGATGGCCCAGTAGTTTCACACATGTCCCAGTAGTTTCACAGACGCCCCAATAGTTTCACATATGTCCCATTAGTTTCCCAGATGTCCCCATAGTTTCACAGATCTCCCAATAGTTTCACAGATGTCCCATTAGTTTCACAGATGTCCCCATAGTTTCACAGATGTCCCAGGAGTTTAACAGATGTCCCAATAGTTTAACAGATGTCCCAGTTGTTTCACAGATGTCCCAATAGTTTCACAGATGTCCCAATAGTTTCACAGATGTCCCAATAGGTTCACATATGTCCCAGTAGTTTTACAGATGTCCCAGTAGTTTCACAGATGTCCCAATAGTTTAACAGATGTCCCAGTAGTTTAACAGATGTCCCAGTAGTTTCATAGATGTCCCAGTAGGTTAACAGATGTCCCCATAGTTTCACAGATGTCCCAATCGTTTCACAGATGTCCCAATAGTTTTACAGATGTCCCAGTTGCTTCACAGATGTCCCAATAGTTTCACAGATGTCCCAATAGTTTCACAGATGTCCCAATAGGTTCACATATGTCCCAGTAGTTTTACAGATGTCCCAGTAGTTTCACAGATGTCCCAATAGCTTAACAGATGTCCCAGTAGTTTAACAGATGTCCCAGTAGTTTCACAGATGTCCCAGTAGGTTAACAGATGTCCCCATAGTTTCACAGATGTCCCAATCGTTTCACAGATGTCCCAGTAGTTTTACAGATATCCCAGTAGGTTAACAGATGTCCAGATAGTTTCACAGATGTCCCAATAGTTTCACATATGTCCCATTAGTTTCACAGATGTCCCAATAGTTTCACAGATGTCCCAATAGTTTCACAGATGTCCCAATAGTTTCACAGATGTCCCAGAAGTTTTACAGACATCCCAGTAGGTTAAAAGATGTCCCGATAGTTTCACAGATGTACCAGTAGTTTCACAGATGTCCCATTAGTTTCACATATGTCCCATTAGTTTCACAGATCTCCCCATAGTTTCACAGATGTCCCAAAAGTTTAACAGATGTCCCAGTAGTATTACAGATGGCCCAGTAGTTTCACACATGTCCCAGTAGTTTCACAGACGCCCCAATAGTTTCACATATGTCCCATTAGTTTCCCAGATGTCCCCATAGTTTCACAGATGTCCCCATAGTTTCACCCATGTCCCAATAGTTTCACAGATGTCCCAGGAGTTTAACAGATGTCCCAATAGTTTAACAGATGTCCCAGTTGTTTGACAGATGTCCCAATAGTTTCACAGATGTCCCAGTAGTTTAACGGATGTCCCAGTAGTTTCACAGATGTCCCAGAAGGTTAACAGATGTCCCCATAGTTTCACAGATGTCCCAATCGTTTCACAAATGTCCCAGTAGTTTTACAGATATCCCAGTAGGTTAACAGATGTCCCCAATAGTTTCACAGATGTCCCAATAGTTTAATAGATGTCCCAGTAGTTTAACAGATGTCCCAGTAGTTTCACAGATGTCCCAGTAGGTTAACAGATGTCCCCATAGTTTCACAGATGTCCCAATAGGTTCACATATGTCCCAGTAGTTTTACAGATGTCCCAGTAGTTTCACAGATATCACATTAGTTTCACAGATATCACATTAGTTTCACAGATGTCCCCATAGTTTCACAGATGTCCCAATAGTTTCCCAGATGTCCCAATAGTTTCACAGATGTCCCCATAGTTTCACAGATGTACCAGTAGTTTCACAGATGTCCCAATAGTTTCACAGATGTCCCCATAGTTTCACAGATGTCCCAGGAGTTTAACAGATGTCCCAATAGTTTAACAGATGTCCCAGTTGTTTCACAGATGTCCCAATAGTTTCACAGATTTCCCAATGGGTTCACATATGTCCCAGTAGTTTTACAGATGTCCCAGTAGTTTCACAGATGTCCCAATAGATTAACAGATGTCCCAGTAGTTTAACAGATGTCCCAGTAGTTTCACAGATATCCCAGTAGTTTCACAGATATCCCAGTAGGTTAACAGATGTCCCAATCGTTTCACAGATTTCCCAATAGGTTCACATATGTCCCAGTAGTTTTACAGATGTCCCAGTAGTTTCACAGATATCACATTAGGTTCACAGATATCACATTAGTTTCACAGATGTCCCCATAGTTTCACAGATGTCTCAATAGTTTCACAGATGTCCCCATAGTTTCACAGATGTACCAGTAGTTTCACAGATGTCCCAATAGTTTCACAGATGTCACCATAGTTTCACAGATGTCCCAGGAGTTTAACAGATGTCCCAATAGTTTAACAGATGTCCCAGTTGTTTCACAGATGTCCCAATAGTTTCACAGATGTCCCAATGGGTTCACATATGTCCCAGTAGTTTTACAGATGTCCCAGTAGTTTCACAGATCTCCCCATAGTTTCACAGATGTCCCAGTAGTTTAACAGATGTCCCAGTAGTTTCACAGATATCCCAGTAGGTTAACAGATGTCCCCATAGTTTCACAGATGTCCCAATCGTTTCACAGATGTCCCAATAGTTTAACAGATGTCCCAGTTGTTTCCCAGATGTCCCAATAGTTTCACAGATGTCCCAATAGTTTCACAGATGTCCCAATAGGTTCACATATGTCCCAGTAGTTTTACAGATGTCCCAGTAGATTCACAGATGTCCCAATAGTTTCACAGATGTCCCAATAGTTTCACAGATGTCCCAAAAGGTTCACATATATCCCAGTAGTTTTACAGATGTCCCAGTAGTTTCACAGATGTCCCAATAGTTTAACAGATGTCCCAGTAGTTTAACAGATGTCGCAGTAGTTTCACAGATGTCCCAATAGTTTCACAGATGTACCAGTAGTTCCACAGATGTCCCAATAGTTTAACAGATGTCCCAATAGTTTCACCCATGTCCCAACAGTTTCACAGATGTCCCAGGAGTTTAACAGATGTCCCAATAGTTTAACAGATGTCCCAGTTGTTTTACAGATGTCCCACTAGTTTCACAGATGTCCCAATAGTTTAACAGATGTCCCAATAGGTTCATATATGTCCCAGTAGTTTTACAGATGTCCCAGTAGTTTCACAGATGTCCCAATAGTTTAACAGATGTCCCAGTAGTTTAACAGATGTCCCAGTAGTTTCACAGATGGCCCAGTAGGTTAACAGATGTCCCCATAGTTTCACAGATGTCTCAATCGTTTCACAGATGTCCCAGTAGTTTTACAGATATCCCAGTAGGTTAAGAGATGTCCCCATAGTTTCACAGATGTCCCAATAGTTTCACATATGTCCCAGTAGTATTACAGATGGCCCAGTAGTTTCACAGACGCCCCAATAGTTTCACATATGTCCCATTAGTTTCCCAGATGTCCCCATAGTTTCACAGATCTCCCAATAGTTTCACAGATGTCCCAATGGGTTCACATATGTCCCAGTAGTTTTACAGATGTCCCAGTAGTTTCACAGATGTCCCAATAGTTTAACAGATGTCCCAGTAGTTTAACAGATGTCCCAGTAGTTTCACAGATATCCCAGTAGGTTAACAGATGTCCCCATAGTTTCACAGATGTCCCAATCGTTTCACAGATGTCCCAATAGGTTCACATATGTCCCAGTAGTTTTACAGATGTCCCAGTAGTTTCACAGATATCACATTAGTTTCACAGATATCACATTAGTTTCACAGATGTCCCCATAGTTTCACAGATGTCCCAATAGTTTCACAGATGTCCCCATAGTTTCACAGATGTACCAGTAGTTTCACAGATGTCCCAATAGTTTCACAGATGTCCCCATAGTTTCACAGATGTCCCAGGAGTTTAACAGATGTCCCAATAGTTTAACAGATGTCCCAGTTGTTTCACAGATGTCCCAATAGTTTCACAGATGTCCCAATGGGTTCACATATGTCCCAGTAGTTTTACAGATGTCCCAGTAGTTTCACAGATCTCCCCATAGTTTCACAGATGTCCCAGTAGTTTAACAGATGTCCCAGTAGTTTCACAGATATCCCAGTAGGTTAACAGATGTCCCCATAGTTTCACAGATGTCCCAATCGTTTCACAGATGTCCCAATAGTTTAACAGATGTCCCAGTTGTTTCCCAGATGTCCCAATAGTTTCACAGATGTCCCAATAGTTTCACAGATGTCCCAATAGGTTCACATATGTCCCAGTAGTTTTACAGATGTCCCAGTAGTTTCACAGATGTCCCAATAGTTTCACAGATGTCCCAATAGTTTCACAGATGTCCCAAAAGGTTCACATATATCCCAGTAGTTTTACAGATGTCCCAGTAGTTTCACAGATGTCCCAATAGTTTAACAGATGTCCCAGTAGTTTAACAGATGTCGCAGTAGTTTCACAGATGTCCCAATAGTTTCACAGATGTACCAGTAGTTTCACAGATGTCCCAATAGTTTAACAGATGTCCCAATAGTTTCACCCATGTCCCAACAGTTTCACAGATGTCCCAGGAGTTTAACAGATGTCCCAATAGTTTAACAGATGTCCCAGTTGTTTTACAGATGTCCCAATAGTTTCACAGATGTCCCAATAGTTTAACAGATGTCCCAATAGGTTCATATATGTCCCAGTAGTTTTACAGATGTCCCAGTAGTTTCACAGATGTCCCAATAGTTTAACAGATGTCCCAGTAGTTTAACAGATGTCCCAGTAGTTTCACAGATGGCCCAGTAGGTTAACAGATGTCCCCATAGTTTCACAGATGTCTCAATCGTTTCACAGATGTCCCAGTAGTTTTACAGATATCCCAGTAGGTTAAGAGATGTCCCCATAGTTTCACAGATGTCCCAATAGTTTCACATATGTCCCAGTAGTATTACAGATGGCCCAGTAGTTTCACAGACGCCCCAATAGTTTCACATATGTCCCATTAGTTTCCCAGATGTCCCCATAGTTTCACAGATCTCCCAATAGTTTCACAGATGTCCCATTAGTTTCACAGATGTCCCCATAGTTTCACAGATGTCCCAAGAGTTTAACAGATGTCCCAGTAGTATTACAGATGGCCCAGTAGTTTCACGCATGTCCCAGTAGTTTCACAGACGCCCCAATAGTTTCACATATGTCCCATTAGTTTCCCAGATGTCCCCATAGTTTCACAGATCTCCCAATAGTTTCACAGATGTCCCATTAGTTTCACAGATGTCCCCATAGTTTCACAGATGTCCCAGGAGTTTAACAGATGTCCCAATAGTTTAACAGATGTCCCAGTTGTTTCACAGATGTCCCAATAGTTTCACAGATGTCCCAATAGTTTCACAGATGTCCCAATAGGTTCACATATGTCCCAGTAGTTTTACAGATGTCCCAGTAGTTTCACAGATGTCCCAATAGTTTAACAGATGTCCCCGTAGTTTAACAGATGTCCCAGTAGTTTCACAGATGGCCCAGTAGGTTAACAGATGTCCCCATAGTTTCACAGATGTCCCAATCGTTTCACAGATGTCCCAATAGTTTAACAGATGTCCCAGTTGTTTCACAGATGTCCCAATAGTTTCACAGATGTCCCAATAGTTTCACAGATGTCCCAATAGGTTCACATATGTCCCAGTAGTTTTACAGATGTCCCAGTAGTTTCACAGATGTCCCAATAGCTTAACAGATGTCCCAGTAGTTTAACAGATGTCCCAGTAGTTTCACAGATGTCCCAGTAGGTTAACAGATGTCCCCATAGTTTCACAGATGTCCCAATCGTTTCACAGATGTCCCAGTAGTTTTACAGATATCCCAGTAGGTTAACAGATGTCCAGATAGTTTCACAGATGTCCCAATAGTTTCACATATGTCCCATTAGTTTCACAGATGTCCCAATAGTTTCACAGATGTCCCAATAGTTTCACAGATGTCCCAATAGTTTCACAGATGTCCCAGAAGTTTTACAGACATCCCAGTAGGTTAAAAGATGTCCCGATAGTTTCACAGATGTACTAGTAGTTTCACAGATGTCCCATTAGTTTCACATATGTCCCATTAGTTTCACAGATCTCCCCATAGTTTCACAGATGTCCCAATAGCTTAACAGATGTCCCAGTAGTATTACAGATGGCCCAGTAGTTTCACACATGTCCCAGTAGTTTCACAGACGCCCCAATAGTTTCACATATGTCCCATTAGTTTCCCAGATGTCCCCACAGTTTCACAGATGTCCCCATAGTTTCACCCATGTCCCAATAGTTTCACAGATGTCCCAGGAGTTTAACAGATGTCCCAATAGTTTAACAGATGTCCCAGTTGTTTGACAGATGTCCCAATAGTTTCACAGATGTCCCAGTAGTTTAACGGATGTCCCAGTAGTTTCACAGATTTCCCAGAAGGTTAACAGATGTCCCCATAGTTTCACAGATGTCCCAATCGTTTCACAAATGTCCCAGTAGTTTTACAGATATCCCAGTAGGTTAACAGATGTCCCCAATAGTTTCACAGATGTCCCAATAGTTTAATAGATGTCCCAGTAGTTTAACAGATTTCCCAGTAGTTTCACAGATGTCCCAGTAGGTTAACAGATGTCCCCATAGTTTCACAGATGTCCCAATAGGTTCACATATGTCCCAGTAGTTTTACAGATGTCCCAGTAGTTTAACAGATATCACATTAGTTTCACAGATATCACATTAGTTTCACAGATGTCCCCATAGTTTCACAGATGTCCCAATAGTTTCACAGATGTCCCCATAGTTTCACAGATGTACCAGTAGTTTCACAGATGTCCCAATAGTTTCACAGATGTCCCCATAGTTTCACAGATGTCCCAGGAGTTTAACAGATGTCCCAATAGTTTAACAGATGTTCCAGTTGTTTCACAGATGTCCCAATAGTTTCACAGATGTCCCAATGGGTTCACATATGTCCCAGTAGTTTTACAGATGTCCCAGTAGTTTCACAGATGTCCCAATAGATTAACAGATGTCCCAGTAGTTTAACAGATGTCCCAGTAGTTTCACAGATATCCCAGTAGGTTAACAGATGTCCCATAGTTTCACAGATGTCCCAATCGTTTCACAGATGTCCCAATAGTTTAACAGATGTCCCAGTTGTTTCACAGATGTCCCAATAGTTTCACAGATGTCCCAATAGTTTCACAGATGTCCCAATAGGTTCACATATGTCCCAGTAGTTTTACAGATGGCCCAGTAGTTTCACAGATGTCCCAATAGTTTAACAGATGTCCCAGTAGTTTAACAGATGTCGCAGTAGTTTCACAGATGTCCCAATAGTTTCACAGATGTACCAGTAGTTTCACAGATGTCCCAATAGTTTAACAGATGTCCCAATAGTTTCACCCATGTCCCAACAGTTTCACAGATGTCCCAGGAGTTTAACAGATGTCCCAATAGTTTAACAGATGTCCCAGTTGTTTTACAGATGTCCCAATAGTTTCACAGATGTCCCAATAGTTTAACAGATGTCCCAATAGGTTCACATATGTCCCAGTAGTTTTACAGATGTCCCAGTAGTTTCACAGATGTCCCAATAGTTTAACAGATGTCCCAGTAGTTTAACAGATGTCCCAGTAGTTTCACAGATGGCCCAGTAGGTTAACAGATGTCCCCATAGTTTCACAGATGTCTCAATCGTTTCACAGATGTCCCAGTAGTTTTACAGATATCCCAGTAGGTTAAGAGATGTCCCCATAGTTTCACAGATGTCCCAATAGTTTCACATATGTCCCAGTAGTATTACAGATGGCCCAGTAGTTTCACAGACGCCCCAATAGTTTCACATATGTCCCATTAGTTTCCCAGATGTCCCCATAGTTTCACAGATCTCCCAATAGTTTCACAGATGTCCCATTAGTTTCACAGATGTCCCCATAGTTTCACAGATGTCCCAAGAGTTTAACAGATGTCCCAGTAGTATTACAGATGGCCCAGTAGTTTCACACATGTCCCAGTAGTTTCACAGACGCCCCAATAGTTTCACATATGTCCCATTAGTTTCCCAGATGTCCCCATAGTTTCACAGATCTCCCAATAGTTTCACAGATGTCCCATTAGTTTCACAGATGTCCCCATAGTTTCACAGATGTTCCAGGAGTTTAACAGATGTCCCAATAGTTTAACAGATGTCCCAGTTGTTTCACAGATGTCCCAATAGTTTCACAGATGTCCCAATAGTTTCACAGATGTCCCAATAGGTTCACATATGTCCCAGTAGTTTTACAGATGTCCCAGTAGTTTCACAGATGTCCCAATAGTTTAACAGATGTCCCAGTAGTTTAACAGATGTCCCAGTAGTTTCACAGATGTCCCAGTAGGTTAACAGATGTCCCCATAGTTTCACAGATGTCCCAATCGTTTCACAGATGTCCCAATAGTTTAACAGATGTCCCAGTTGTTTCACAGATGTCCCAATAGTTTCACAGATGTCCCAATAGTTTCACAGATGTCCCAATAGGTTCACATATGTCCCAGTAGTTTTACAGATGTCCCAGTAGTTTCACAGATGTCCCAATAGCTTAACAGATGTCCCAGTAGTTTAACAGATGTCCCAGTAGTTTCACAGATGTCCCAGTAGGTTAACAGATGTCCCCATAGTTTCACAGATGTCCCAATCGTTTCACAGATGTCCCAGTAGTTTTACAGATATCCCAGTAGGTTAACAGATGTCCAGATAGTTTCACAGATGTCCCAATAGTTTCACATATGTCCCATTAGTTTCACAGATGTCCCAATAGTTTCACAGATGTCCCAATAGTTTCACAGATGTCCCAATAGTTTCACAGATGTCCCAGAAGTTTTACAGACATCCCAGTAGGTTAAAAGATGTCCCGATAGTTTCACAGATGTCCCAGGAGTTTAACAGATGTCCCAATAGTTTAACAGATGTCCCAGTTGTTTGACAGATGTCCCAATAGTTTCACAGATGTCCCAGTAGTTTAACGGATGTCCCAGTAGTTTCACAGATGTCCCAGAAGGTTAAGAGATGTCCCCATAGTTTCATAGATGTCCCAATCGTTTCACAAATGTCCCAGTAGTTTTACAGATATCCCAGTAGGTTAACAGATGTCCCCAATAGTTTCACAGATGTCCCAATAGTTTAATAGATGTCCCAGTAGTTTAACAGATGTCCCAGTAGTTTCACAGATGTCCCAGTAGGTTAACAGATGTCCCCATAGTTTCACAGATGTCCCAATAGGTTCACATATGTCCCAGTAGTTTTACAGATGTCCCAGTAGTTTCACAGATATCACATTAGTTTCACAGATATCACATTAGTTTCACAGATGTCCCCATAGTTTCACAGATGTCCCAATAGTTTCCCAGATGTCCCAATAGTTTCACAGATGTCCCCATAGTTTCACAGATGTACCAGTAGTTTCACAGATGTCCCAATAGTTTCACAGATGTCCCCATAGTTTCACAGATGTCCCAGGAGTTTAACAGATGTCCCAATAGTTTAACAGATGTCCCAGTTGTTTCACAGATGTCCCAATAGTTTCACAGATGTCCCAATGGGTTCACATATGTCCCAGTAGTTTTACAGATGTCCCAGTAGTTTCACAGATGTCCCAATAGTTTAACAGATGTCCCAGTAGTTTAACAGATGTCCCAGTAGTTTCACAGATATCCCAGTAGGTTAACAGATGTCCCCATAGTTTCACAGATGTCCCAATCGTTTCACAGATGTCCCAATAGTTTAACAGATGTCCCAGTTGTTTCACAGATGTCCCAATAGTTTCCCAGATGTCCCAATAGTTTCACAGATGTCCCAATAGGTTCACATATGTCCCAGTAGTTTTACAGATGTCCCAGTAGTTTCACAGATGTCCCAATAGTTTAACAGATGTCCCAGTAGTTTAACAGATGTCCCAGTAGTTTCACAGATGTCCCAGTAGGTTAACAGATGTCCCCATAGTTTCACAGATGTCCCAATCGTTTCACAGATGTCCCAGTAGTTTTACAGATATCCCAGTAGGTTAACAGATGTCCCCATAGTTTCACAGATGTCCCAATAGTTTCACATATGTCCCATTAGTTTCACAGATGTCCCAATAGTTTCACAGATGTCCCAATAGTTTCACAGATGTCCCAATAGTTTCACCTATGTCCCATTTGTTTCACAGAAGTCCCCATAGTTTCACAGATGTCCCAATAGTTTCACAGATGTACCAGTACTTTCACAGATGTCCCAATAGTTTCACAGATGTCCCAATAGTTTCACAGATGTCCCAGAAGTTTTACAGACATCCCAGTAGGTTAAAAGATGTCCCGATAGTTTCACAGATGTACCAGTAGTTTCACAGATGTCCCAATAGTTTCACATATGTCCCATTAGTTTCACAGATCTCCCCATAGTTTCACAGATGTCCCAATAGTTTAACATATGTCTCATTAGTATTACAGATGGCCCAGTAGTTTCACACATGTCCCAGTAGTTTCACAGACGCCCCAATAGTTTCACATATGTCCCATTAGTTTCCCAGATGTCCCCATAGTTTCACAGATGTCCCCATAGTTTCACCCATGTCCCAATAGTTTCACAGATGTCCCAGGAGTTTAACAGATGTCCCAATAGTTTAACAGATGTCCCAGTTGTTTGACAGATGTCCCAATAGTTTCACAGATGTCCCAGTAGTTTAACGGATGTCCCAGTAGTTTCACAGATGTCCCAGAAGGTTAACAGATGTCCCCATAGTTTCACAGATGTCCCAATCGTTTCACAAATGTCCCAGTAGTTTTACAGATATCCCAGTAGGTTAACAGATGTCCCCCATAGTTTCACAGATGTCCCAATAGTTTAACAGATGTCCCAGTAGTTTAACAGATGTCCCAGTAGTTTCACAGATGGCCCAGTAGGTTAACAGATGTCCCCATAGTTTCACAGATGTCTCAATCGTTTCACAGATGTCCCAGTAGTTTTACAGATATCCCAGTAGGTTAAGAGATGTCCCCATAGTTTCACAGATGTCCCAATAGTTTCACATATGTCCCAGTAGTATTACAGATGGCCCAGTAGTTTCACAGACGCCCCAATAGTTTCACATATGTCCCATTAGTTTCCCAGATGTCCCCATAGTTTCACAGATCTCCCAATAGTTTCACAGATGTCCCATTAGTTTCACAGATGTCCCCATAGTTTCACAGATGTCCCAAGAGTTTAACAGATGTCCCAGTAGTATTACAGATGGCCCAGTAGTTTCACACATGTCCCAGTAGTTTCACAGACGCCCCAATAGTTTCACATATGTCCCATTAGTTTCCCAGATGTCCCCATAGTTTCACAGATCTCCCAATAGTTTCACAGATGTCCCATTAGTTTCACAGATGTCCCCATAGTTTCACAGATGTCCCAGGAGTTTAACAGATGTCCCAATAGTTTAACAGATGTCCCAGTTGTTTCACAGATGTCCCAATAGTTTCACAGATGTCCCAATAGTTTCACAGATGTCCCAATAGGTTCACATATGTCCCAGTAGTTTTACAGATGTCCCAGTAGTTTCACAGATGTCCCAATAGTTTAACAGATGTCCCAGTAGTTTAACAGATGTCCCAGTAGTTTCACAGATGTCCCAGTAGGTTAACAGATGTCCCCATAGTTTCACAGATGTCCCAATAGTTTAACAGATGTCCCAGTTGTTTCACAGATGTCCCAATAGTTTCACAGATGTCCCAATAGTTTCACAGATGTCCCAATAGGTTCACATATGTCCCAGTAGTTTTACAGATGTCCCAGTAGTTTCACAGATGTCCCAATAGCTTAACAGATGTCCCAGTAGTTTAACAGATGTCCCAGTAGTTTCACAGATGTCCCAGTAGGTTAACAGATGTCCCCATAGTTTCACAGATGTCCCAATCGTTTCACAGATGTCCCAGTAGTTTTACAGATATCCCAGTAGGTTAACAGATGTCCAGAAAGTTTCACAGATGTCCCAATAGTTTCACATATGTCCCATTAGTTTCACAGATGTCCCAATAGTTTCACAGATGTCCCAATAGTTTCACAGATGTCCCAATAGTTTCACAGATGTCCCAGAAGTTTTACAGACATCCCAGTAGGTTAAAAGATGTCCCGATAGTTTCACAGATGTCCCAGGAGTTTAACAGATGTCCCAATAGTTTAACAGATGTCCCAGTTGTTTGACAGATGTCCCAATAGTTTCACAGATGTCCCAGTAGTTTAACGGATGTCCCAGTAGTTTCACAGATGTCCCAGAAGGTTAACAGATGTCCCCATAGTTTCATAGATGTCCCAATCGTTTCACAAATGTCCCAGTAGTTTTACAGATATCCCAGTAGGTTAACAGATGTCCCCAATAGTTTCACAGATGTCCCAATAGTTTAATAGATGTCCCAGTAGTTTAACAGATGTCCCAGTAGTTTCACAGATGTCCCAGTAGGTTAACAGATGTCCCCATAGTTTCACAGATGTCCCAATAGGTTCACATATGTCCCAGTAGTTTTACAGATGTCCCCATAGTTTCACAGATCTCCCAATAGTTTCACAGATGTCCCATTAGTTTCACAGATGTCCCCATAGTTTCACAGATGTCCCAAGAGTTTAACAGATGTCCCAGTAGTATTACAGATGGCCCAGTAGTTTCACACATGTCCCAGTAGTTTCACAGACGCCCCAATAGTTTCACATATGTCCCATTAGTTTCCCAGATGTCCCCATAGTTTCACAGATCTCCCAATAGTTTCACAGATGTCCCATTAGTTTCACAGATGTCCCCATAGTTTCACAGATGTTCCAGGAGTTTAACAGATGTCCCAATAGTTTAACAGATGTCCCAGTTGTTTCACAGATGTCCCAATAGTTTCACAGATGTCCCAATAGTTTCACAGATGTCCCAATAGGTTCACATATGTCCCAGTAGTTTTACAGATGTCCCAGTAGTTTCACAGATGTCCCAATAGTTTAACAGATGTCCCAGTAGTTTAACAGATGTCCCAGTAGTTTCACAGATGTCCCAGTAGGTTAACAGATGTCCCCATAGTTTCACAGATGTCCCAATCGTTTCACAGATGTCCCAATAGTTTAACAGATGTCCCAGTTGTTTCACAGATGTCCCAATAGTTTCACAGATGTCCCAATAGTTTCACAGATGTCCCAATAGGTTCACATATGTCCCAGTAGTTTTACAGATGTCCCAGTAGTTTCACAGATGTCCCAATAGCTTAACAGATGTCCCAGTAGTTTAACAGATGTCCCAGTAGTTTCACAGATGTCCCAGTAGGTTAACAGATGTCCCCATAGTTTCACAGATGTCCCAATCGTTTCACAGATGTCCCAGTAGTTTTACAGATATCCCAGTAGGTTAACAGATGTCCAGATAGTTTCACAGATGTCCCAATAGTTTCACATATGTCCCATTAGTTTCACAGATGTCCCAATAGTTTCACAGATGTCCCAATAGTTTCACAGATGTCCCAATAGTTTCACAGATGTCCCAGAAGTTTTACAGACATCCCAGTAGGTTAAAAGATGTCCCGATAGTTTCACAGATGTCCCAGGAGTTTAACAGATGTCCCAATAGTTTAACAGATGTCCCAGTTGTTTGACAGATGTCCCAATAGTTTCACAGATGTCCCAGTAGTTTAACGGATGTCCCAGTAGTTTCACAGATGTCCCAGAAGGTTAAGAGATGTCCCCATAGTTTCATAGATGTCCCAATCGTTTCACAAATGTCCCAGTAGTTTTACAGATATCCCAGTAGGTTAACAGATGTCCCCAATAGTTTCACAGATGTCCCAATAGTTTAATAGATGTCCCAGTAGTTTAACAGATGTCCCAGTAGTTTCACAGATGTCCCAGTAGGTTAACAGATGTCCCCATAGTTTCACAGATGTCCCAATAGGTTCACATATGTCCCAGTAGTTTTACAGATGTCCCAGTAGTTTCACAGATATCACATTAGTTTCACAGATATCACATTAGTTTCACAGATGTCCCCATAGTTTCACAGATGTCCCAATAGTTTCCCAGATGTCCCAATAGTTTCACAGATGTCCCCATAGTTTCACAGATGTACCAGTAGTTTCACAGATGTCCCAATAGTTTCACAGATGTCCCCATAGTTTCACAGATGTCCCAGGAGTTTAACAGATGTCCCAATAGTTTAACAGATGTCCCAGTTGTTTCACAGATGTCCCAATAGTTTCACAGATGTCCCAATGGGTTCACATATGTCCCAGTAGTTTTACAGATGTCCCAGTAGTTTCACAGATGTCCCAATAGTTTAACAGATGTCCCAGTAGTTTAACAGATGTCCCAGTAGTTTCACAGATATCCCAGTAGGTTAACAGATGTCCCCATAGTTTCACAGATGTCCCAATCGTTTCACAGATGTCCCAATAGTTTAACAGATGTCCCAGTTGTTTCACAGATGTCCCAATAGTTTCCCAGATGTCCCAATAGTTTCACAGATGTCCCAATAGGTTCACATATGTCCCAGTAGTTTTACAGATGTCCCAGTAGTTTCACAGATGTCCCAATAGTTTAACAGATGTCCCAGTAGTTTAACAGATGTCCCAGTAGTTTCACAGATGTCCCAGTAGGTTAACAGATGTCCCCATAGTTTCACAGATGTCCCAATCGTTTCACAGATGTCCCAGTAGTTTTACAGATATCCCAGTAGGTTAACAGATGTCCCCATAGTTTCACAGATGTCCCAATAGTTTCACATATGTCCCATTAGTTTCACAGATGTCCCAATAGTTTCACAGATGTCCCAATAGTTTCACAGATGTCCCAATAGTTTCACCTATGTCCCATTTGTTTCACAGAAGTCCCCATAGTTTCACAGATGTCCCAATAGTTTCACAGATGTACCAGTACTTTCACAGATGTCCCAATAGTTTCACAGATGTCCCAATAGTTTCACAGATGTCCCAGAAGTTTTACAGACATCCCAGTAGGTTAAAAGATGTCCCGATAGTTTCACAGATGTACCAGTAGTTTCACAGATGTCCCAATAGTTTCACATATGTCCCATTAGTTTCACAGATCTCCCCATAGTTTCACAGATGTCCCAATAGTTTAACATATGTCCCATTAGTATTACAGATGGCCCAGTAGTTTCACACATGTCCCAGTAGTTTCACAGACGCCCCAATAGTTTCACATATGTCCCATTAGTTTCCCAGATGTCCCCATAGTTTCACAGATGTCCCCATAGTTTCACCCATGTCCCAATAGTTTCACAGATGTCCCAGGAGTTTAACAGATGTCCCAATAGTTTAACAGATGTCCCAGTTGTTTGACAGATGTCCCAATAGTTTCACAGATGTCCCAGTAGTTTAACGGATGTCCCAGTAGTTTCACAGATGTCCCAGAAGGTTAACAGATGTCCCCATAGTTTCACAGATGTCCCAATCGTTTCACAAATGTCCCAGTAGTTTTACAGATATCCCAGTAGGTTAACAGATGTCCCCCATAGTTTCACAGATGTCCCAATAGTTTAACAGATGTCCCAGTAGTTTAACAGATGTCCCAGTAGTTTCACAGATGGCCCAGTAGGTTAACAGATGTCCCCATAGTTTCACAGATGTCTCAATCGTTTCACAGATGTCCCAGTAGTTTTACAGATATCCCAGTAGGTTAAGAGATGTCCCCATAGTTTCACAGATGTCCCAATAGTTTCACATATGTCCCAGTAGTATTACAGATGGCCCAGTAGTTTCACAGACGCCCCAATAGTTTCACATATGTCCCATTAGTTTCCCAGATGTCCCCATAGTTTCACAGATCTCCCAATAGTTTCACAGATGTCCCATTAGTTTCACAGATGTCCCCATAGTTTCACAGATGTCCCAAGAGTTTAACAGATGTCCCAGTAGTATTACAGATGGCCCAGTAGTTTCACACATGTCCCAGTAGTTTCACAGACGCCCCAATAGTTTCACATATGTCCCATTAGTTTCCCAGATGTCCCCATAGTTTCACAGATCTCCCAATAGTTTCACAGATGTCCCATTAGTTTCACAGATGTCCCCATAGTTTCACAGATGTCCCAGGAGTTTAACAGATGTCCCAATAGTTTAACAGATGTCCCAGTTGTTTCACAGATGTCCCAATAGTTTCACAGATGTCCCAATAGTTTCACAGATGTCCCAATAGGTTCACATATGTCCCAGTAGTTTTACAGATGTCCCAGTAGTTTCACAGATGTCCCAATAGTTTAACAGATGTCCCAGTAGTTTAACAGATGTCCCAGTAGTTTCACAGATGTCCCAGTAGGTTAACAGATGTCCCCATAGTTTCACAGATGTCCCAATAGTTTAACAGATGTCCCAGTTGTTTCACAGATGTCCCAATAGTTTCACAGATGTCCCAATAGTTTCACAGATGTCCCAATAGGTTCACATATGTCCCAGTAGTTTTACAGATGTCCCAGTAGTTTCACAGATGTCCCAATAGCTTAACAGATGTCCCAGTAGTTTAACAGATGTCCCAGTAGTTTCACAGATGTCCCAGTAGGTTAACAGATGTCCCCATAGTTTCACAGATGTCCCAATCGTTTCACAGATGTCCCAGTAGTTTTACAGATATCCCAGTAGGTTAACAGATGTCCAGAAAGTTTCACAGATGTCCCAATAGTTTCACATATGTCCCATTAGTTTCACAGATGTCCCAATAGTTTCACAGATGTCCCAATAGTTTCACAGATGTCCCAATAGTTTCACAGATGTCCCAGAAGTTTTACAGACATCCCAGTAGGTTAAAAGATGTCCCGATAGTTTCACAGATGTCCCAGGAGTTTAACAGATGTCCCAATAGTTTAACAGATGTCCCAGTTGTTTGACAGATGTCCCAATAGTTTCACAGATGTCCCAGTAGTTTAACGGATGTCCCAGTAGTTTCACAGATGTCCCAGAAGGTTAACAGATGTCCCCATAGTTTCATAGATGTCCCAATCGTTTCACAAATGTCCCAGTAGTTTTACAGATATCCCAGTAGGTTAACAGATGTCCCCAATAGTTTCACAGATGTCCCAATAGTTTAATAGATGTCCCAGTAGTTTAACAGATGTCCCAGTAGTTTCACAGATGTCCCAGTAGGTTAACAGATGTCCCCATAGTTTCACAGATGTCCCAATAGGTTCACATATGTCCCAGTAGTTTTACAGATGTCCCAGTAGTTTCACAGATATCACATTAGTTTCACAGATATCACATTAGTTTCACAGATGTCCCCATAGTTTCACAGATGTCCCAATAGTTTCCCAGATGTCCCAATAGTTTCACAGATGTCCCCATAGTTTCACAGATGTACTAGTAGTTTCACAGATGTCCCAATAGTTTCACAGATGTCCCCATAGTTTCACAGATGTCCCAGGAGTTTAACAGATGTCCCAATAGTTTAACAGATGTCCCAGTTGTTTCACAGATGTCCCAATAGTTTCACAGATGTCCCAATGGGTTCACATATGTCCCAGTAGTTTTACAGATGTCCCAGTAGTTTCACAGATGTCCCAATAGTTTAACAGATGTCCCAGTAGTTTAACAGATGTCCCAGTAGTTTCACAGATATCCCAGTAGGTTAACAGATGTCCCCATAGTTTCACAGATGTCCCAATCGTTTCACAGATGTCCCAATAGTTTAACAGATGTCCCAGTTGTTTCACAGATGTCCCAATAGTTTCCCAGATGTCCCAATAGTTTCACAGATGTCCCAATAGGTTCACATATGTCCCAGTAGTTTTACAGATGTCCCAGTAGTTTCACAGATGTCCCAATAGTTTAACAGATGTCCCAGTAGTTTAACAGATGTCCCAGTAGTTTCACAGATGTCCCAGTAGGTTAACAGATGTCCCCATAGTTTCACAGATGTCCCAATCGTTTCACAGATGTCCCAGTAGTTTTACAGATATCCCAGTAGGTTAACAGATGTCCCCATAGTTTCACAGATGTCCCAATAGTTTCACATATGTCCCATTAGTTTCACAGATGTCCCAATAGTTTCACAGATGTCCCAATAGTTTCACAGATGTCCCAATAGTTTCACCTATGTCCCATTTGTTTCACAGAAGTCCCCATAGTTTCACAGATGTCCCAATAGTTTCACAGATGTACCAGTACTTTCACAGATGTCCCCATAGTTTCACAGATGTCCCAATAGTTTAACAGATGTCCCAGTAGTTTTACAGATGTCCCAGTAGTTTCACACATGTCCCATTAGTTTCACAGATGTCCCCATAGTTTCACAGATGTCCCAATAGTTTCACAGATGTCCCAATAGTTTCACAGATGTCCCAAAAGGTTCACATATGTCCCAGTAGTTTTACAGATGTCTCAGTAGTTTCACAGATGTCCCAATAGTTTAACAGATGTCCCAGTAGTTTCACAGATGTCCCAATAGTTTCACAGATGTACCAGTAGTTTCACAGATGTCCCAATAGTTTAACAGATGTCCCAATAGTTTCACCCATGTCCCAATAGTTTCACAGATGTCCCAGGAGTTTAACAGATGTCCCAATAGTTTAACAGATGTCCCAGTTGTTTTACAGATGTCCCAATAGTTTCACAGATGTCCCAATAGTTTAACAGATGTCCCAATAGGTTCACATATGTCCCAGTAGTTTTACAGATGTCCCAGTAGTTTCACAGATGTCCCAATAGTTTAACAGATGTCCCATTAGTTTAACAGATGTCCCAGTAGTTTCACAGATGTCCCAGTAGGTTAACAGATGTCCCCATAGTTTCACAGATGTCTCAATCGTTTCACAGATGTCCCAGTAGTTTTACAGATATCCCAGTAGGTTAAGAGATGTCCCCATAGTTTCACAGATGTCCCAATAGTTTCACATATGTCCCAGCAGTATTACAGATGGGCCAGTAGTTTCACACATGTCCCAGTAGTTTCACAGACGCCCCAATAGTTTCACATATGTCCCATTAGTTTCCCAGATGTCCCCATAGTTTCACAGATCTCCCAATAGTTTCACAGATGTCCCATTAGTTTCACAGATGTCCCCATAGTTTCACAGATGTCCCAATAGTTTAACAGATGTCCCAGTAGTATTACAGATGGCCCAGTAGTTTCACACATGTCCCAGTAGTTTCACAGACGCCCCAATAGTTTCACATATGTCCCATTAGTTTCCCAGATGTCCCCATAGTTTCACAGATCTCCCAATAGTTTCACAGATGTCCCATTAGTTTCACAGATGTCCCCATAGTTTCACAGATGTCCCAATAGTTTAACAGATGTCCCAGTAGTTTTACAGATGTCCCAGTAGTTTCACACATGTCCCAGTAGTTTCACAGACGCCCCAATAGTTTTACATATGTCCCATTAGTTTCATAGATGTCCCCATAGTTTCACAGATGTCCCAATAGTTTCACAGATGTACCAATAGTTTCACAGATGTCCCAATAGTTTAACAGATGTCCCAATAGTTTCACCCATGTCCCAATAGTTTCACAGATGTCCCAGGAGTTTAACAGATGTCCCAATAGTTTAACAGATGTCCCAGTTGTTTCACAGATGTCCCAATAGTTTCACAGATGCCCCAATAGTTTCACAGATGTCCCAATAGGTTCACATATGTCCCAGTAGTTTTACAGATGTCCCAGTAGTTTCACAGATGTCCCAATAGTTTAACAGATGTCCCAGTAGTTTAACAGATGTCCCAGTAGTTTCACAGATGTCCCAGTAGGTTAACAGATGTCCCCATAGTTTCACAGATGTCCCAATCGTTTCACAGATGTCCCAATAGTTTAACAGATGTCCCAGTTGTTTCACAGATGTCCCAATAGTTTCACAGATGTCCCAATAGTTTCACAGATGTCCCAATAGGTTCACATATGTCCCAGTAGTTTTACAGATGTCCCAGTAGTTTCACAGATGTCCCAATAGTTTAACAGATGTCCCAGTAGTTTAACAGATGTCCCAGTAGTTTCACAGATATCCCAGTAGGTTAACAGATGTCCCCATAGTTTCACAGATGTCCCAATAGTTTCACATATGTCCCATTAGTTTCACAGATGTCCCAATAGTTTCACAGATGTCCCAATAGTTTCACAGATGTCCCAATAGTTTCACCTATGTCCCATTTGTTTCACAGATGTCCCCATAGTTTCACAGATGTCCCAATAGTTTCACAGATGTACCAGTAGTTTCACAGATGTCCCAAAAGTTTCACAGATGTCCCAATAGTTTCACAGATGTCCCAGAAGTTTTACAGACATCCCAGTAGGTTAAAATATGTCCCGATAGTTTCACAGATGTACCAGTAGTTTCACAGATGTCCCAATAGTTTCACATATGTCCCATTAGTTTCACAGATCTCCCCATAGTTTCACAGATGTCCCAATAGTTTAACAGATGTCCCAGTAGTATTACAGATGGCCCAGTAGTTTCACACATGTCCCAGTAGTTTCACAGACGCCCAATAGTTTCACATATGTCCCATTAGTTTCCCAGATGTCCCCATAGTTTCACAGATGTCCCCATAGTTTCACCCATGTCCCAATAGTTTCACAGATGTCCCAGGAGTTTAACAGATGTCCCAATAGTTTAACAGATGTCCCAGTTGTTTGACAGATGTCCCAATAGTTTCACAGATGTCCCAGTAGTTTAACGGATGTCCCAGTAGTTTCACAGATGTCCCAGTAGGTTAACAGATGTCCCCCATAGTTTCACAGATGTCCCAATAGTTTAACAGATGTCCCAGTAGTTTAACAGATGTCCCAGTAGTTTCACAGATGTCCCAGTAGGTTAACAGATGTCCCCATAGTTTCACAGATGTCCCAATAGGTTCACATATGTCCCAGTAGTTTTACAGATGTACCAGTAGTTTCACAGATATCCCATTAGTTTCACAGATGTCCCCATAGTTTCACAGATGTCCCAATAGTTTCCCAGATGTCCCAATAGTTTCACAGATGTCCCCATAGTTTCACAGATGTACCAGTAGTTTCACAGATGTCCCAATAATTTCACAGATGTCCCAAAAGTTTCACAGATGTACTAGTAGTTTCACAGATGTCCCAATAGTTTCACATATGTCCCATTAGTTTCACAGATGTCCCCATAATTTCACAGATGTCCCAATAGTTTAACAGATGTCCCAGTAGTTTTACAGATGTCCCAGTAGTTTCACACATATCCCAGTAGTTTCACAGACGCCCCAATAGTTTCACATATGTCCCATTAGTTTCACAGATGTCCCCATAGTTTCACAGATGTCGCAATAGTTTCACAGATGTCCCAATAGTTTCACAGATGTCCCAATAGGTTCACATATGTCCCAGTAGTTTTACAGATGTCCCAGTAGTTTCACAGATGTCCCAATAGTTTAACAGATGTCCCAATAGTTTCACAGATGTCCCAATAGTTTCACCTATGTCCCATTTGTTTCACAGATGTCCCCATAGTTTCACAGATGTCCCAATAGTTTCACAGATGTACCAGTAGTTTCACAGATGTCCCAATAGTTTCACAGATGTCCCAATAGTTTCACAGATGTCCCAGAAGTTTTACAGACATCCCAGTAGGTTAACAGATGTCCCGATAGTTTCACATATGTCCCATTAGTTTCACAGATCTCCCCATAGTTTCACAGATGTCCCAATAGTTTAACAGATGTCCCAGTAGTATTACAGATGGCCCAGTAGTTTCACACATGTCCCAGTAGTTTCACAGACGCCCCAATAGTTTCACATATGTCCCATTAGTTTCCCAGATGTCCCCATAGTTTCACAGATGTCCCCATAGTTTCACAGATGTTCCAATAGTTTAACAGATGTCCCAGTAGTTTTACATATGTCCCAGTAGTTTCACACATGTCCCAGTAGTTTCACAGACGCCCCAATAGTTTTACATATGTCCCATTAGTTTCACAGATGTCCCCATAGTTTCACAGATGTCCCAATAGTTTCACAGATGTACCAATAGTTTCACAGATGTCCCAATAGTTTAACAGATGTCCCAATAGTTTCACCCATGTTCCAATAGTTTCACAGATGTCCCAGGAGTTTAACAGATGTCCGAATAGTTTATCAGATGTCCCCGTTGTTTCACAGATGTCCCAATAGTTTCACAGATGTCCCAATAGTTTCACAGATGTCCCAATAGGTTCGCATATGTCCCAGTAGTTTCACAGATGTCCCCATAGTTTCACAGATGTCCCAGGAGTTTAACAGATGTCCCAATAGTTTAACAGATGTCCCAGTTGTTTCACAGATGTCCCAATAGTTTCACAGATGTCCCAATAGTTTCACAGATGTCCCAATAGGTTCACATATGTCCCAGTAGTTTTACAGATGTCCCAGTAGTTTCACAGATGTCCCAATAGTTTAACAGATGTCCCAGTAGTTTAACAGATGTCCCAGTAGTTTCACAGATGTCCCAGTAGGTTAACAGATGTCCCCATAGTTTCACAGATGTCCCAATCGTTTCACAGATGTCCCAATAGTTTAACAGATGTCCCAGTTGCTTCACAGATGTCCCAATAGTTTCACAGATGTCCCAATAGTTTCACAGATGTCCCAATAGGTTCACATATGTCCCAGTAGTTTTACAGATGTCCCAGTAGTTTCACAGATGTCCCAATAGCTTAACAGATGTCCCAGTAGTTTAACAGATGTCCCAGTAGTTTCACAGATGTCCCAGTAGGTTAACAGATGTCCCCATAGTTTCACAGATGTTCCAATCGTTTCACAGATGTCCCAGTAGTTTTACAGATATCCCAGTAGGTTAACAGATGTCCAGAAAGTTTCACAGATGTCCCAAATAGTTTCACATATGTCCCATTAGTTTCACAGATGTCCCAATAGTTTCACAGATGTCCCAATAGTTTCACAGATGTCCCAATAGTTTCACAGATGTCCCAGAAGTTTTACAGACATCCCAGTAGGTTAAAAGATGTCCCGATAGTTTCACAGATGTCCCAGGAGTTTAACAGATGTCCCAATAGTTTAACAGATGTCCCAGTTGTTTGACAGATGTCCCAATAGTTTCACAGATGTCCCAGTAGTTTAACGGATGTCCCAGTAGTTTCACAGATGTCCCAGAAGGTTAACAGATGTCCCCATAGTTTCATAGATGTCCCAATCGTTTCACAAATGTCCCAGTAGTTTTACAGATATCCCAGTAGGTTAACAGATGTCCCCAATAGTTTCACAGATGTCCCAATAGTTTAATAGATGTCCCAGTAGTTTAACAGATGTCCCAGTAGTTTCACAGATGTCCCAGTAGGTTAACAGATGTCCCCATAGTTTCACAGATGTCCCAATAGGTTCACATATGTCCCAGTAGTTTTACAGATGTCCCAGTAGTTTCACAGATATCACATTAGTTTCACAGATATCACATTAGTTTCACAGATGTCCCCATAGTTTCACAGATGTCCCAATAGTTTCCCAGATGTCCCAATAGTTTCACAGATGTCCCCATAGTTTCACAGATGTACCAGTAGTTTCACAGATGTCCCAATAGTTTCACAGATGTCCCCATAGTTTCACAGATGTCCCAGGAGTTTAACAGATGTCCCAATAGTTTAACAGATGTCCCAGTTGTTTCACAGATGTCCCAATAGTTTCACAGATGTCCCAATGGGTTCACATATGTCCCAGTAGTTTTACAGATGTCCCAGTAGTTTCACAGATGTCCCAATAGTTTAACAGATGTCCCAGTAGTTTAACAGATGTCCCAGTAGTTTCACAGATATCCCAGTAGGTTAACAGATGTCCCCATAGTTTCACAGATGTCCCAATCGTTTCACAGATGTCCCAATAGTTTAACAGATGTCCCAGTTGTTTCACAGATGTCCCAATAGTTTCCCAGATGTCCCAATAGTTTCACAGATGTCCCAATAGGTTCACATATGTCCCAGTAGTTTTACAGATGTCCCAGTAGTTTCACAGATGTCCCAATAGTTTAACAGATGTCCCAGTAGTTTAACAGATGTCCCAGTAGTTTCACAGATGTCCCAGTAGGTTAACAGATGTCCCCATAGTTTCACAGATGTCCCAATCGTTTCACAGATGTCCCAGTAGTTTTACAGATATCCCAGTAGGTTAACAGATGTCCCCATAGTTTCACAGATGTCCCAATAGTTTCACATATGTCCCATTAGTTTCACAGATGTCCCAATAGTTTCACAGATGTCCCAATAGTTTCACAGATGTCCCAATAGTTTCACCTATGTCCCATTTGTTTCACAGAAGTCCCCATAGTTTCACAGATGTCCCAATAGTTTCACAGATGTACCAGTACTTTCACAGATGTCCCCATAGTTTCACAGATGTCCCAATAGTTTAACAGATGTCCCAGTAGTTTTACAGATGTCCCAGTAGTTTCACACATGTCCCATTAGTTTCACAGATGTCCCCATAGTTTCACAGATGTCCCAATAGTTTCACAGATGTCCCAATAGTTTCACAGATGTCCCAAAAGGTTCACATATGTCCCAGTAGTTTTACAGATGTCCCAGTAGTTTCACAGATGTCCCAATAGTTTAACAGATGTCCCAGTAGTTTCACAGATGTCCCAATAGTTTCACAGATGTACCAGTAGTTTCACAGATGTCCCAATAGTTTAACAGATGTCCCAATAGTTTCACCCATGTCCCAATAGTTTCACAGATGTCCCAGGAGTTTAACAGATGTCCCAATAGTTTAACAGATGTCCCAGTTGTTTTACAGATGTCCCAATAGTTTCACAGATGTCCCAATAGTTTAACAGATGTCCCAATAGGTTCACATATGTCCAAGTAGTTTTACAGATGTCCCAGTAGTTTCACAGATGTCCCAATAGTTTAACAGATGTCCCATTAGTTTAACAGATGTCCCAGTAGTTTCACAGATGTCCCAGTAGGTTAACAGATGTCCCCATAGTTTCACAGATGTCTCAATCGTTTCACAGATGTCCCAGTAGTTTTACAGATATCCCAGTAGGTTAAGAGATGTCCCCATAGTTTCACAGATGTCCCAATAGTTTCACATATGTCCCAGCAGTATTACAGATGGGCCAGTAGTTTCACACATGTCCCAGTAGTTTCACAGACGCCCCAATAGTTTCACATATGTCCCATTAGTTTCCCAGATGTCCCCATAGTTTCACAGATCTCCCAATAGTTTCACAGATGTCCCATTAGTTTCACAGATGTCCCCATAGTTTCCCAGATGTCCCAATAGTTTAACAGATGTCCCAGTAGTATTACAGATGGCCCAGTAGTTTCACACATGTCCCAGTAGTTTCACAGACGCCCCAATAGTTTCACATATGTCCCATTAGTTTCCCAGATGTCCCCATAGTTTCACAGATCTCCCAATAGTTTCACAGATGTCCCATTAGTTTCACAGATGTCCCCATAGTTTCACAGATGTCCCAATAGTTTAACAGATGTCCCAGTAGTTTTACAGATGTCCCAGTAGTTTCACACATGTCCCAGTAGTTTCACAGACGCCCCAATAGTTTTACATATGTCCCATTAGTTTCATAGATGTCCCCATAGTTTCACAGATGTCCCAATAGTTTCACAGATGTACCAATAGTTTCACAGATGTCCCAATAGTTTAACAGATGTCCCAATAGTTTCACCCATGTCCCAATAGTTTCACAGATGTCCCAGGAGTTTAACAGATGTCCCAATAGTTTAACAGATGTCCCAGTTGTTTCACAGATGTCCCAATAGTTTCACAGATGCCCCAATAGTTTCACAGATGTCCCAATAGGTTCACATATGTCCCAGTAGTTTTACAGATGTCCCAGTAGTTTCACAGATGTCCCAATAGTTTAACAGATGTCCCAGTAGTTTAAGAGATGTCCCAGTAGTTTCACAGATGTCCCAGTAGGTTAACAGATGTCCCCATAGTTTCACAGATGTCCCAATCGTTTCACAGATGTCCCAATAGTTTAACAGATGTCCCAGTTGTTTCACATATGTCCCATTAGTTTCACAGATGTCCCAATAGTTTCACAGATGTCCCAATAGTTTCACAGATGTCCCAATAGTTTCACCTATGTCCCATTTGTTTCACAGATGTCCCCATAGTTTCACAGATGTCCCAATAGTTTCACAGATGTACCAGTAGTTTCACAGATGTCCCAAAAGTTTCACAGATGTCCCAATAGTTTCACAGATGTCCCAGAAGTTTTACAGACATCCCAGTAGGTTAAAATATGTCCCGATAGTTTCACAGATGTACCAGTAGTTTCACAGATGTCCCAATAGTTTCACATATGTCCCATTAGTTTCACAGATCTCCCCATAGTTTCACAGATGTCCCAATAGTTTAACAGATGTCCCAGTAGTATTACAGATGGCCCAGTAGTTTCACACATGACCCAGTAGTTTCACAGACGCCCAATAGTTTCACATATGTCCCATTAGTTTCCCAGATGTCCCCATAGTTTCACAGATGTCCCCATAGTTTCACCCATGTCCCAATAGTTTCACAGATGTCCCAGGAGTTTAACAGATGTCCCAATAGTTTAACAGATGTCCCAGTTGTTTGACAGATGTCCCAATAGTTTCACAGATGTCCCAGTAGTTTAACGGATGTCCCAGTAGTTTCACAGATGTCCCAGTAGGTTAACAGATGTCCCCCATAGTTTCACAGATGTCCCAATAGTTTAACAGATGTCCCAGTAGTTTAACAGATGTCCCAGTAGTTTCACAGATGTCCCAGTAGGTTAACAGATGTCCCCATAGTTTCACAGATGTCCCAATAGGTTCACATATGTCCCAGTAGTTTTACAGATGTACCAGTAGTTTCACAGATATCCCATTAGTTTCACAGATGTCTCCATAGTTTCACAGATGTCCCAATAGTTTCCCAGATGTCCCAATAGTTTCACAGATGTCCCCATAGTTTCACAGATGTACCAGTAGTTTCACAGATGTCCCAATAGTTTCACAGATGTCCCAAAAGTTTCACAGATGTACTAGTAGTTTCACAGATGTCCCAATAGTTTCACATATGTCCCATTAGTTTCACAGATGTCCCCATAATTTCACAGATGTCCCAATAGTTTAACAGATGTCCCAGTAGTTTTACAGATGTCCCAGTAGTTTCACACATATCCCAGTAGTTTCACAGACGCCCCAATAGTTTCACATATGTCCCATTAGTTTCACAGATGTCCCCATAGTTTCACAGATGTCGCAATAGTTTCACAGATGTCCCAATAGTTTCACAGATGTCCCAATAGGTTCACATATGTCCCAGTAGTTTTACAGATGTCCCAGTAGTTTCACAGATGTCCCAATAGTTTAACAGATGTCCCAATAGTTTCACAGATGTCCCAATAGTTTCACCTATGTCCCATTTGTTTCACAGATGTCCCCATAGTTTCACAGATGTCCCAATAGTTTCACAGATGTACCAGTAGTTTCACAGATGTCCCAATAGTTTCACAGATGTCCCAATAGTTTCACAGATGTCCCAGAAGTTTTACAGACATCCCAGTAGGTTAACAGATGTCCCGATAGTTTCACATATGTCCCATTAGTTTCACAGATCTCCCCATAGTTTCACAGATGTCCCAATAGTTTAACAGATGTCCCAGTAGTATTACAGATGGCCCAGTAGTTTCACACATGTCCCAGTAGTTTCACAGACGCCCCAATAGTTTCACATATGTCCCATTAGTTTCCCAGATGTCCCCATAGTTTCACAGATGTCCCCATAGTTTCACAGATGTTCCAATAGTTTAACAGATGTCCCAGTAGTTTTACATATGTCCCAGTAGTTTCACACATGTCCCAGTAGTTTCACAGACGCCCCAATAGTTTTACATATGTCCCATTAGTTTCACAGATGTCCCCATAGTTTCACAGATGTCCCAATAGTTTCACAGATGTACCAATAGTTTCACAGATGTCCCAATAGTTTAACAGATGTCCCAATAGTTTCACCCATGTTCCAATAGTTTCACAGATGTCCCAGGAGTTTAACAGATGTCCGAATAGTTTAACAGATGTCCCCGTTGTTTCACAGATGTCCCAATAGTTTCACAGATGTCCCAATAGTTTCACAGATGTCCCAATAGGTTCGCATATGTCCCAGTAGTTTCACAGATGTCCCAATAGTTTAACAGATGTCCCAGTAGATTAACAGATGTCCCAGCAGTTTCACAGATGTCCCAGTAGGTTAACAGATGTCCCCATAGTTTCACAGATGTCCCAATCGTTTCACAGATGTCCCAGTAGTTTTACAGATATCCCAGTAGGTTAACAGATGTCCCCATAGTTTCACAGATGTCCCAATAGTTTAACAGATGTCCCAGTAGTTTAACAGATGTCCCAGTAGTTTCACAGATGTCCCAGTGGGTTAACAGATGTCCCCATAGTTTTACAGATGTCCCAATAGGTTCACATATGTCCCAGTAGTTTTACAGATGTCCCAGTAGTTTCACATATGTCCCATTAGTTTCACAGATGTCCCCATAGTTTCACAGATGTCCCAATAGTTTCCCAGATGTCCCAATAGTTTCACAGATGTCCCCATAGTTTCACAGATGTACCAGTATTTTCACAGATGTCCCAATAGTTTCACAGATGTCCCAATAGTTTCACAGATGTACTAGTAGTTTCCCAGATGTCCCAATAGTTGCACAGATGTCCCCATAGTTTCACAGATGTCCCGATAGTTTCACAGATGTCCCAATAGTTTCACAGATGTCCCAGAAGTTTTACAAGCATCCCAGTAGGTTAACAGATGTCCTGATAGTTTCACAGATGTACCAGTAGTTTCACAGATGTCCCAATAGTTTCACATATGTCCCATTAGTTTCACAGATGTCCCCATAGTTTCACAGATGTCCCAATAGTTTAACAGATGTCCCAGTAGTTTCACACATGTCCCAGTAGTTTCACAGACGCCCCAACAGTTTCACATATGTCCCATTAGTTTCACAGATGTCCCCATAGTTTCACAGATGTCCCAATAGTTTAACAGATTTTCCAATTAGTTTACAGATGTCCCAGTAGTTTCACACATGTCCCAGTAGTTTCACAGACGCCCCAATAGTTTCACATATGTCCCATTAGTTTCACAGATGTCCCCATAGTTTCACAGATGTCCCAATAGTTTCACAAATGTACCAATAGTTTCACAGATGTACCAATAGTTTAACAGATGTCCGAATAGTTTCACCCATGTCCCAATAGTTTCACAGATGTCCCAGGAGTTTAACAGATCTCCCAATAGTTTAACAAATGTCCCAGTTGTTTCACAGATGTCCCAATAGTTTCACAGATGTCCCAGTAGTTTCACAGATGTCCCAGTAGTTTCACAGATGACCCCATAGTTTCACAGATGTCCCAATAGTTTCACAGATGTCCCAATAGTTTCACGTATGTCCCATTTGTTTCACAGATGTCCCCATATTTTCACAGATGTCCCAATAGTTTCACAGTTGTACCAGTAGTTTCACAGATGTCCCAATAGTTTCACAGATGTCCCAGAAGTTTTACAGACATCCCAGTAGGTTAACAGATGTCCCGTTAGTTTCACAGATGTACCAGTAGTTTCACAGATGTCCCAATAGTTTCACAGATGTACCAGTAGTTTCACAGATGTCCCAGTAGGTTAACAGATGTCCCCCATAGTTTCACAGATGTCCCAATAGTTTAACAGATGTCCCAGTAGTTTAACAGATGTCCCAGTAGTTTCACAGATGTCCCAGTAGGTTAACAGATGTCCCCATAGTTTCACAGATGTCCCAATAGGTTCACATATGTCCCAGTAGTTTTACAGATGTACCAGTAGTTTCACAGATATCCCATTAGTTTCACAGATGTCCCCATAGTTTCACAGATGTCCCAATAGTTTCCCAGATGTCCCAATAGTTTCACAGATGTCCCCATAGTTTCACAGATGTACCAGTAGTTTCACAGATGTCCCAATAGTTTCACAGATGTCCCAAACTTTTCACAGATGTACTAGTAGTTTCACAGATGTCCCAATAGTTTCACATATGTCCCATTAGTTTCACAGATGTCCCCATAATTTCACAGATGTCCCAATAGTTTAACAGATGTCCCAGTAGTTTTACAGATGTCCCAGTAGTTTCACACATGTCCCAGTAGTTTCACAGACGCCCCAATAGTTTCACATATGTCCCATTAGTTTCACAGATGTCCCCATAGTTTCACAGATGTCGCAATAGTTTCACAGATGTCCCAATAGTTTCACAGATGTCCCAATAGGTTCACATATGTCCCAGTAGTTTTACAGATGTCCCAGTAGTTTCACAGATGTCCCAATAGTTTAACAGATGTCCCAATAGTTTCACAGATGTCCGAATAGTTTCACCTATGTCCCATTTGTTTCACAGATGTCCCCATAGTTTCACAGATGTCCCAATAGTTTCACAGATGTACCAGTAGTTTCACAGATGTCCCAATAGTTTCACAGATGTCCCAATAGTTTCACAGATGTCCCAGAAGTTTTACAGACATCCCAGTAGGTTAACAGATGTCCCGATACTTTCACATATGTCCCATTAGTTTCACAGATCTCCCCATAGTTCCACAGATGTCCCAATAGTTTAACAGATGTCCCAGTAGTATTACAGATGGCCGAGTAGTTTCACACATGTCCCAGTAGTTTCACAGACGCCCCAATAGTTTCACATATGTCCCATTAGTTTCCCAGATGTCCCCATAGTTTCACAGATGTCCCCATAGTTTCGCAGATGTTCCAATAGTTTAACAGATGTCCCAGTAGTTTTACATATGTCCCAGTAGTTTCACACATGTCCCAGTAGTTTCACAGACGCCCCAATAGTTTTACATATGTCCCATTAGTTTCACAGATGTCCCCATAGTTTCACAGATGTCCCAATAGTTTCACAGATGTACCAATAGTTTCACAGATGTCCCAATATTTTAACAGATGTCCCAATAGTTTCACCCATGTTCCAATAGTTTCACAGATGTCCCAGGAGTTTAACAGATGTCCGAATAGTTTAACAGATGTCCCCGTTGTTTCACAGATGTCCCAATAGTTTCACAGATGTCCCAATAGTTTCACAGATGTCCCAATAGGTTAGCATATGTCCCAGTAGTTTCACAGATGTCCCAATAGTTTAACAGATGTCCCAGTAGATTAACAGATGTCCCAGCAGTTTCACAGATGTCCCAGTAGGTTAACAGATGTCCCCATAGTTTCACAGATGTCCCAATCGTTTCACAGATGTCCCAGTAGTTTTACAGATATCCCAGTAGGTTAACAGATGTCCCCATAGTTTCACAGATGTCCCAATAGTTTAACAGATGTCCCAGTAGTTTAACAGATGTCCCAGTAGTTTCACAGATGTCCCAGTGGGTTAAAAGATGTCCCCATAGTTTCACAGATGTCCCAATAGGTTCACATATTTCCCAGTAGTTTTACAGATGTCCCAGTAGTTTCACAGATGTCCCATTAGTTTCACAGATGTCCCCATATTTTCACAGATGTCCCAATAGTTTCCCAGATGTCCCAATAGTTTCACAGATGTCCCCATAGTTTCACAGATGTACCAGTAGTTTCACAGATGTCCCAATAGTTTCACAGATGTCCCAATAGTTTCACAGATGTACTAGTAGTTTCCCAGATGTCCCAATAGTTGCACAGATGTCCCCATAGTTTCACAGATGTCCCGATAGTTTCACAGATGTCCCAATAGTTTCACAGATGTCCCAGAAGTTTTACAGACATCCCAGTAGGTTAACAGATGTCCTGATAGTTTCACAGATGTACCAGTAGTTTCACAGATGTCCCAATAGTTTCACATATGTCCCATTAGTTTCACAGATGTCCCCATAGTTTCACAGATGTCCCAATAGTTTAACAGATGTCCCAGTAGTTTCACACATGTCCCAGTAGTTTCACAGACGCCCCAACAGTTTCACATATGTCCCATTAGTTTCACAGATGTCCCCATAGTTTCACAGATGTCCCAATAGTTTAACAGATTTTCCAATTAGTTTACAGATGTCCCAGTAGTTTCACACATGTCCCAGTAGTTTCACAGACGCCCCAATAGTTTCACATATGTCACATTAGTTTCACAGATGTCCCCATAGTTTCACAGATGTCCCAATAGTTTCACAAATGTACCAATAGTTTCACAGATGTACCAATAGTTTAACAGATGTCCCAATAGTTTCACCCATGTCCCAATAGTTTCACAGATGTCCCAGGAGTTTAACAGATCTCCCAATAGTTTAACAGATGTCCCAGTTGTTTCACAGATGTTCCAATAGTTTCACAGATGTCCCAGTAGTTTCACAGATGTCCCAGTAGTTTCACAGATGACCCCATAGTTTCACAGATGTCCCAATAGTTTCACAGATGTCCCAATAGTTTCACGAATGTCCCATTTGTTTCACAGATGTCCCCATAGTTTCACAGATGTCCCAATAGTTTCACAGATGTACCAGTAGTTTCACAGATGTCCCAATAGTTTCAAAGATGTCCCAGAAGTTTTACAGACATCCCAGTAGGTTAACAGATGTCCCGTTAGTTTCACAGATGTACCAGTAGTTTCACAGATGTCCCAATAGTTTCACAGATGTACCAGTAGTTTCACAGATGTCCCAATAGTTTTACAGATGTCCCAGTAGTTTCACGTATGTCCCAGTAGTTTCACCCATGTCCCAGTAGTTTCACAGACGCCCCAATAGTTTCACATATGTCCCATTAGTTTCCCAGATGTCCCCATAGTTTCACAGATGTCCCAATAGTTTCACAGATGTCCCAGTAGTTTCACAGATGTCCCCATAGTTTCATAGATGTCCCAATAGTTTAACAGATGTCACAGTAGTTTTACAGATGTCCCAGTAGTTTCACACATGTCCCAGTAGTTTCACAGACGCCCCAATAGTTTCACATATGTCCCATTAGTTTCACAGATGTCCCCATAGTTTCACAGATGTCCCAATAGTTTCACAGATGTACCAGTAGTTTCACAGATGTCCCAATAGTTTAACAGATGTCCCAATAGTTTCACCCATGTCCCAATAGTTTCACAGATGTCCCAGGAGTTTCACAGATGTCCCAATAGTTTAACAGATGTCCCAGTTGTTTCACAGATGTCCCAATATTTTCACAGATGTCCCAATAGTTTCAGAGATGTCCCAATAGGTTCACATATGTCTCAGTAGTTTTACAGATGTCCCAGTAGTTTCACAGATGTCCCAATAGTTTAACAGATGTCCCAGTAGTTTAACAGATGTCCCAGTAGTTTCACAGATGTCCCAGTAGGTTAACAGATGTCCCCATAGTTTCACAGATGTCCCAATCGTTTCACAGATGTCCCATTAGTTTCACAGATGTCCCCATAGTTTCACAGATGTCCCAATAGTTTAACAGATGTCCCCATAGTTTCACAGATGTCCCAATAGTTTCACAGATGTACCAATAGTTTCACAGATGTCCCAATAGTTTAACAAATGTCCCAATAGTTTCACCCATGTCCCAATAGTTTCACAGATGTCCCAGGAGTTTAACAGATGTCCCAATAGTTTAACAGATGTCCCAGTTGTTTCACAGATGTCCCAATAGTTTCACAGATGTCCCAATAGGTTCACATATGTCCCAGTAGTTTTACAGATGTCCCAGTAGTTTCACAGATGTCCCAATAGTTTAACAGATGTCCCAGTAGTTTAACAGATGTCCCAGTAGTTTAACAGATGTCCCAATATTTTCACAGATGTACCAGTAGTTTCACAGATGTCCCAATAGTTTAACAGATGTCCCAATAGGTCACCCATGTCCCAATAGTTTCACAGATGTCTCAGGAGTTTAACAGATGTCCCAATAGTTTAACAGATGTCCCAGTTGTTTCACAGTAGTCCCAATAGTTTCACAGATGTCCCAATAGTTTCCCAGATGTCCCAATAGTTTCACAGATGTCCCCATAGTTTCACAGATGTACCAGTAGTTTCACAGATGTCCCAATAGTTTCACAGATGTCCCAATAGTTTCACAGATGTACTAGTAGTTTCACAGATGTCCCAATAGTTTCACATATGTCCCATTAGTTTCACAGATGTCCCCATAGTTTCACAGATGTCCCAATAGTTTAACAGATGTCCCATTAGTTTCACAGATGTCCCCATAGTTTCACAGATGTCCCAATAGTTTCACAGATGTCCCAATAGTTTCACAGATGTCCCAATAGGTTCACATATGTCCCAGTAGTTTCACAGATGTCCCCATAGTTTCACAGATGTCCCAATAGTTTAACAGATGTCCCAGTAGTTTTACAGATGTCCCAGTAGTTTCACACATGTCCCAGTAGTTTCACAGACGCCCCAATAGTTTCACATATGTCCCATTAGTTTCACAGATGTCCCCATAGTTTCACAGATGTCCCAATAGTTTCACAAATGTACCAATAGTTTCACAGATGTACCAATAGTTTAACAGATGTCCCAATAGTTTCACCCATGTCCCAATAGTTTCACAGATGTCCCAGGAGTTTAACAGATCTCCCAATAGTTTAACAGATGTCCCAGTTGTTTCACAGATGTTCCAATAGTTTCACAGATGTCCCAGTAGTTTCACAGATGTCCCAGTAGTTTCACAGATGACCCCATAGTTTCACAGATGTCCCAATAGTTTCACAGATGTCCCAATAGTTTCACGAATGTCCCATTTGTTTCACAGATGTCCCCATAGTTTCACAGATGTCCCAATAGTTTCACAGATGTACCAGTAGTTTCACAGATGTCCCAATAGTTTCAAAGATGTCCCAGAAGTTTTACAGACATCCCAGTAGGTTAACAGATGTCCCGTTAGTTTCACAGATGTACCAGTAGTTTCACAGATGTCCCAATAGTTTCACAGATGTACCAGTAGTTTCACAGATGTCCCAATAGTTTTACAGATGTCCCAGTAGTTTCACGTATGTCCCAGTAGTTTCACCCATGTCCCAGTAGTTTCACAGACGCCCCAATAGTTTCACATATGTCCCATTAGTTTCCCAGATGTCCCCATAGTTTCACAGATGTCCCAATAGTTTCACAGATGTCCCAGTAGTTTCACAGATGTCCCCATAGTTTCATAGATGTCCCAATAGTTTAACAGATGTCACAGTAGTTTTACAGATGTCCCAGTAGTTTCACACATGTCCCAGTAGTTTCACAGACGCCCCAATAGTTTCACATATGTCCCATTAGTTTCACAGATGTCCCCATAGTTTCACAGATGTCCCAATAGTTTCACAGATGTACCAGTAGTTTCACAGATGTCCCAATAGTTTAACAGATGTCCCAATAGTTTCACCCATGTCCCAATAGTTTCACAGATGTCCCAGGAGTTTCACAGATGTCCCAATAGTTTAACAGATGTCCCAGTTGTTTCACAGATGTCCCAATATTTTCACAGATGTCCCAATAGTTTCAGAGATGTCCCAATAGGTTCACATATGTCTCAGTAGTTTTACAGATGTCCCAGTAGTTTCACAGATGTCCCAATAGTTTAACAGATGTCCCAGTAGTTTAACAGATGTCCCAGTAGTTTCACAGATGTCCCAGTAGGTTAACAGATGTCCCCATAGTTTCACAGATGTCCCAATCGTTTCACAGATGTCCCATTAGTTTCACAGATGTCCCCATAGTTTCACAGATGTCCCAATAGTTTAACAGATGTCCCCATAGTTTCACAGATGTCCCAATAGTTTCACAGATGTACCAATAGTTTCACAGATGTCCCAATAGTTTAACAAATGTCCCAATAGTTTCACCCATGTCCCAATAGTTTCACAGATGTCCCAGGAGTTTAACAGATGTCCCAATAGTTTAACAGATGTCCCAGTTGTTTCACAGATGTCCCAATAGTTTCACAGATGTCCCAATAGGTTCACATATGTCCCAGTAGTTTTACAGATGTCCCAGTAGTTTCACAGATGTCCCAATAGTTTAACAGATGTCCCAGTAGTTTAACAGATGTCCCAGTAGTTTAACAGATGTCCCAATATTTTCACAGATGTACCAGTAGTTTCACAGATGTCCCAATAGTTTAACAGATGTCCCAATAGGTCACCCATGTCCCAATAGTTTCACAGATGTCTCAGGAGTTTAACAGATGTCCCAATAGTTTAACAGATGTCCCAGTTGTTTCACAGTAGTCCCAATAGTTTCACAGATGTCCCAATAGTTTCCCAGATGTCCCAATAGTTTCACAGATGTCCCCATAGTTTCACAGATGTACCAGTAGTTTCACAGATGTCCCAATAGTTTCACAGATGTCCCAATAGTTTCACAGATGTACTAGTAGTTTCACAGATGTCCCAATAGTTTCACATATGTCCCATTAGTTTCACAGATGTCCCCATAGTTTCACAGATGTCCCAATAGTTTAACAGATGTCCCATTAGTTTCACAGATGTCCCCATAGTTTCACAGATGTCCCAATAGTTTCACAGATGTCCCAATAGTTTCACAGATGTCCCAATAGGTTCACATATGTCCCAGTAGTTTCACAGATGTCCCCATAGTTTCACAGATGTCCCAATAGTTTAACAGATGTCCCAGTAGTTTTACAGATGTCCCAGTAGTTTCACACATGTCCCAGTAGTTTCACAGACGCCCCAATAGTTTCACATATGTCCCATTAGTTTCACAGATGTCCCCATAGTTTCACAGATGTCCCAATAGTTTCACAGATGTACTAGTAGTTTCACAGATGTCCCAATAGTTTCACAGATGTCCCATCAGTTTCACAGATGTCCCCATAGTTTCACAGATGTCCCAGTAGTTTCACAGATGTCCCAATAGTTTCACAGATGTCCCAGGAGTTTAACAGATGTCCCCGTATAGGAATAGGTTTTACCCTTTTAACTGGCACAAAAACTGACACCTTTATTCAAGGCATAATGTTTGCAATAACCACAACACAAGCAGTCAAAATGCAAAAAAAAAAAGACAACTCTGATAATAATATTGGCACTGTCCTTGAATTTGATTGGTCCACACCCGAGACGGCTTTTCTTAAGAGCCCTTTAGTCTCCATTGGTGTTGGACCAGAAGACGCCAAAAGGCGTACAACTCAAAAACAGCGCCACTATCAGAGTATTGAGGGCTCGGGGTGAGCATTTACATTATGGGACCTCCTTTGCCAGTAACAAGATACAGGAATAGGTTTTTACCCTTTTAACTGGCTCCCTCATCCTGCTCCAGACATCCGAGATGCTCTTGCTCAGGGCAGGAGGCTTTGGTGTCTGTGGATAAAGACAAAAATCCCCCCCCCCACCGTGTAGAGTTAGCATGGCTGTCGGTGCTCGCGCTGTTGGCGACTAGCAGCGTCCATGAAGGCTGGCACAGCGCGCGCATAAAAAAAAATATATTGTGGACGATGTTGGTCACGAAAGCCTACGTGTTAAATCTGTGAAACCGCCTGGACATCTGTGAAACTAAACTAAGGGGACATCCGTGAAACCATTGGGAATATCTGTGAAACTAAACTAAGGGGACATCCGTGAAACCATTGGGAATATCTGCGAATCTGCGGTGACTGCGACCGTCACCGCGTGGCGCCGGGCTTACGAAGCCACGGCGGGTAACGTGTTGCCATCACGTGCAGCCCCGCTCACTGATCGTAGTACCACCGGCCCCGGCGGGGCCTGGGTTGAGCGTCGGCCAGCCAGGGTCACGTTGGGGCACGGTACGCCGGCTGACCTGCCGACGCGCGACCGGACGATATCGGGCGGGGGGGGGGGGGGCCCGCCGGTGGACCGGGGGGGGGGGGCCGCTGGGCGGTCACGTGGTCTAGAGGAGCTCTCGGGGAGCCCTTTGGGAAAGAGCCGGAGAGGTCTGGAAGGTGGGCGGGGCGAGGGGCGGAGCCGGGCCCAGCCCCAGGCCGATGTAACGGGGGGGGGGCCCCCGTGAAGGGGCTCGGGGGTCCTTCGTGTTGCTGGTGATGAAGATCCACGGTGGGGTAAACGAAGCCTCTGGCCACGCGGTCCAGGACCCGGCTCATGGAGTCTGGGCCGGGGATAGGGAACCTTGTCCAGTTCTGTCGTGGCGTGGCCAGGTGAGCACTCAACACCCAAAGTGTGGGTGGCGTTGTGTTACGTCGATTTAATGAATAGCGTTGCTCCCAAGGCAACGTCTCGCCATTCGGTTGGACTCACTACAAAACCTATTGGGATGTCTTTGAAACGATTGGCCAGCAACACGCCCGGCAGTCTTCGGCCACAGCAACAGCCACGTTTCCAAACCGGACCAGGTAGTTATGTGACGACCTGGTGTGCGCCCTCGTGTGAATCTTTACCAATGAAAGTTCTACCGGGAGCTATCCCAAGGCCACATTCGTCGGCACGGCCTGTGGTAGAATCATCGCTGCGCACCGTGGCACTGCAGCCAGAATCAGAATCTTTATTTATACTGGAGGAATACGATGAGCTATGAAGCTCTTTTTCACAAATGTAAAATAATTATAACAGGTGTCCAATAGTTTCAGAGATGTCCAATAGTTTCAGAGATGCCCAATAGTTTCAGAGATGCCCAATAGTTTCAGAGATGTCCAATAGTTTTACAGATGCCCAATAGTTTTACAGATGTCCCAATAGGTTCACATATGTCCCAATAGTTTTACAGATGTCCAATAGTTTCAGAGATGCCCAATAGTTTTACAGATGCCCAATAGTTTCAGAGATGTCCAATAGTTTTACAGATGCCCAATAGTTTCAGAGATGTCCAATAGTTTTACAGATGCCCAATAGTTTTACAGATGCCCAATAGTTTTACAGATGTCCCAATAGTTTCAGAAATGTCCAATAGTTTTACAGATGCCCAATAGTTTTACAGATGCCCAATAGTTTCAGAGATGCCCAATAGTTTTACAGATATCCAATAGTTTCACAGATGCCCAATAGTTTTACAGATGCCCAATAGTTTTAGAGATGCCCAATAGTTTTACAGATATCCAATAGTTTCACAGATGCCCAATAGTTTTACAGATGCCCAATAGTTTCAGAGATGCCCAATAGTTTTACAGATATCCAATAGTTTCACAGATGCCCAATAGTTTTACAGATGCCCAATAGTTTTAGAGATGCCCAATCGTTTCAGAGATGTCCAATAGTTTCAGAGGCGCCCAATAGTTTCAGAGATGCCCAATAGTTTTACAGATATCCAATAGTTTCACAGATGCCCAATAGTTTTACAGATGCCCAATAGTTTTAGAGATGCCCAATAGTTTTACAGATGCCCAATAGTTTTAGAGATGCCCAATAGTTTTAGAGATGCCCAATAGTTTTACAGATATCCAATAGTTTTAGAGATGTCCAATAGTTTTACAGATGCCCAAGAGTTTCAGAGATGTCCAATAGTTTTACAGATGCCCAATAGTTTTACAGATGCCCAAGTTTTACAGATGTCCCAATAGTTTCAGAGATGTCCAATAGTTTTACAGATTCCCAATAGTTTTACAGATGCCCAATAGTTTTACAGATGCCCAATAGTTTTACAGATGACCAATAGTTTTACAGATGTCCAATAGTTTCACAGATGCCCAATAGTTTTACAGATGCCCAATAGTTTCCGAGATGTCCAATAGTTTTACAGATATACAATAGTTTCAGAGATGTCCAATAGTTTCAGAGGTGCCCAATAGTTTTAGAGATGCCCAATAGTTTTACAGATGCCCAATAGTTTTACAGATGCCCAATAGTTTTACAGATGCCCAATAGTTTTACAGATGCCCAATAGTTTTACAGATGCCCAATAGTTTTACAGATGCCCAATAGTTTTACAGATGCCCAATAGTTTTACAGATGCCCAATAGTTTTACAGATGCCCAATAGTTTTACAGATGCCCAATAGTTTTACAGATGCCCAATAGTTTTAGTGATGCCCAATAGTTTTACAGATGCCCAATAGTTTTACAGATGCCCAATAGTTTTAGAGATGCCCAATAGTTTTACAGATATCCAATAGTTTCACAGATGCCCAATAGTTTAACAGATGCCCAATAGTTTAACAGATGCCCAATAGTTTTACAGATGCCCAATAGTTTTACAGATGCCCAATAGTTTTACAGATGCCCAATAGTTTAACAGATGCCCAATAGTTTCACAGATGCCCAATAGTTTTACAGATGCCCAATAGTTTCACAGATGCCCAATAGTTTAACAGATGCCCAATAGTTTAACAGATGCCCAATAGTTTTACAGATGCCCAATAGTTTTACAGATGCCCAATAGTTTTACAGATGCCCAATAGTTTAACAGATGCCCAATAGTTTCACTCATGTCCAGTCGTCGCCTTCCCCTGGTGCAGCCCCCCAACGTGACCACGAGCCGTGAGGTTGACGCGCAGCTCACCAGTACCGGGGTCTTGGTGGAAGCCGAGCGGGAACGACGATCGCCTGTCGCTAGATCTCGGCCGTGCGCCTCACCCCTCTCCCCGGAATCCCCACGGCCACCGTCGCTTCGTCAGCGGGGGGCGGTCGGAGTCGCCGCACCGTCACCCCGACGGACGTCGCGGTCGGGCGGGCCGATGCCGTCCTTGCCGCCGCCGCCGCCCATCCTCCTCGCGTGCGGGGCGCCCTCGCTCACGGCGGGGAGGGATCGGCATCCGTGCGCGCGGGGAGGCGACAATCCCCCCACGCGGCGCATTAGCGGACCGCCGGGGGGGCAGGCGAAGTCGGCGAGGGGCTCCGACGAACACCGGCAAAGCTCCGTCGCCGCACGTGGGGAGTCGTTCACGGCCGCGGCCCGGCGCTCTCAACGCGCCTCTCCAAAGGTGGAGGTGGGCGGAACCGGAGGAGGGGGAGGAGGAGCCTGCAGGAGAAAGGTCCTAGAACAAGATGACACTGAAGCAGACGAACGGGGGAATAACACAATTTCAAAAGTAGCAGCTTTGCATTATTCAAATATTCGCCACGTGCCGGACACCTCCAATCACCGGATCGGTTCCCACTCCACTCGGTCTCGTCTCGCAGAGATCCCACAGAACCATCTGTCGGTGTTCCTACAAACATCCCGCGTGCGTACGCACCGTGGGCTAGAGCAGCAACTCCTGGCACAATGGTGGTGGTGGTGATGGTGGTGATGGTGGTGGTAGTGGTGGGGGTGGTTATGGTGGTGGTGGTGGTGGGGGTGGTGATGGTGGTGGTGGTGATGGTGGTGGTGGTGATGGTGGTGATGGTGGTGGTGATTGTGGTGGTGGTGGTGATGGTGGTGGTGATGGTGGTGGTGATGGTGGTGGTGGTGGTGATGGTGGTGATAGTGGTGGTGGTGGGGGTGGTGATGGTGGTGGTGGGGGTGGTGATGATGGTGATGGTGGTGGTGGGGGTGGTGATAGTGGTGGGGGTGGTGATGGTGGTGATGGTGGTGGTGGTGATAGTGGTGGTGGTGGGGGTGGTGATGATGGTGATGGTGGTGGTGGGGGTGGTGATAGTGGTGGGGGTGGTGATGGTGGTGGTGGTGGGGGTGGTGGTGGGGGTGGTGATGGTGGTGGTGGTGGTGGGGGTGGTGGTGGTGGTGGTGATGGTGGGGGTGGTGGTGATGGTGGTGGTGGTGGTGATGGTGGGGGTGGTGGTGATGGTGGTGGTGGTGGTGATGGTGGTGGTGGTGGTTATGGTGATGGTGGTGGTGGCGCTGCTGTTGCTGGTGGCCTTGGTCATGACCCGCTCCCTGACCCTCCTCACCTACGTCACAATGCTCTTGCAGGTGACGGGGAGATTTGTATCTGAGTGGACAAAGACAAATATGACCCTCCCCCCGTAGAGCATTAACACTACACTATACACTACACTATACACTACACTATACACTACACTATACACTAGACTATACACTACACTATACACTACACTATACACTACTCTACACTACACTATACACTACACTATACACTACACTATACACTACACTATACACTACACTATACACTACACTATACACTACACTATACACTACACTATACACTACTCTACACTACACTATACACTACACTATACACTACACTATACACTACACTATACACGATACACTACCCTATACACTATACACTACACTATACACTACACTATACACTACACTATACACTATACACTACACTATACACTACACTATACACTACACTATACACTACACTATACACTACACTATACACTACACTGTACACTACACTGTACACTATACACTACACACTACACTATACACTACACTATACACTACACTATACACTAGACTATACACTAGACTATACACTACACTATACACTACACTATACACTACACTATACACTACACTATACACTACACTATACACTGCACTATACACTACACTATACACTACACTATACACTACACTATACACTACACTTTACACTACACTTTACACTACACTATACACTACACTATACACTACACTGTACAATACACTGTACAATACACTGTACACTATACACTACACTATACTATACATTACACTATACACTACACTATACACTACATTATACACTACACTATACACTAGACTATACACTACACTATACACTACACTATACACTACACTATACACTGCACTATACACTACACTATACACTACACTATACACTACACTATACACTACACTATACACTACACTATACACTATACACTACACTTTACACTACA